>NC_142172.1:6003748-6713748 GCF_029865625.1 Vigna umbellata | reverse complement strand
GTTTTTTTGGGCCCGACAAGGATTGACCTTGCTCCTACGTATTCTCATTCAAAATGAGAAATCAGGGTTACGTAGTTCTAGTTAAGAGATTGTTTGTTGTTTGAAAAAGCAGATGTTTTTAATTTTTGGAGATTTTATGTTTTTCTATATTTTTGAGAAAAAGAAGGTAATGAGTACTAGGCCAACGCGAACGGTCGCACGAGTACTCATGCCTTTAAAACGATATTTTAATATGTTTAATTATTATTTTTTTTTAAAAAAGAGAAATAACGATATTAAGCACTAGGACGATGCGGACGATCACACGAGCACTCATACCGTTATTTACTTATTTAGGAAAACTTGAGAGTAATGAGTGCTAGGCTGATGCGGACGATCGCACGAGCACTCATACCCTCGTTTAATATTACGTAAATAAGAGAGAAAAGTATTGAACACTAGGACGATGCGAACGATCACACGATTATTCAACCTTTAAACGTATTTTTTGAAATTTTATTTAAGAAAAGAAAAGGTTTTTAGCACAAGGACGACGCGAGCGGTCACACGTGTGCTTAAACCTTTAAATATTTTTGTAATAATTTTTATAAGAAAGAAGAAAAGGTTTTTAACACAAGGACGACGCGAGCGGTCACACGTGTGCTTAACCTTTAAAACAAATTTTTGTAATTTTCTATTTTATATGTGTATATAAGTAAAATTATTATATATATATATTTTGAAATAAGTGGATATTTAAAAGAAATAAATAAAATAAAGTAATAAAATAAAAAATGAAATAAAATAAGATAAATAAAAAGGCAAATGAATAATTAAATAATAATAAAAAATGGGGGTACCAAAATAAAAATAAAATAATGTCGAACGGTTAGTCGAAAAGCTTGGATAACGAACGGTCCGTGGTAAAGGCCGAACGTACGTTGGGAAAAGATTTAGAGTCACGAGCGCTCGTACGGGACGAGCGTTCGTTGGGAAGATGAGGCTGGATGACGAACGCTCGTTATGGACGAGCGTTCGTTGGGAAGATGTGGGAAGTGGAGACCGAATGACGAGTGCTCGTTTGGGACGAGCGTTCGTTGGGAAGATTAGGCTGGATGACGAACGCTTGTTATGGACGAGTGTTCGTTGGGAAGATGAGGTTGGATGACGAACGCTCGTTATGGACGAGCGTTCGTTGGGATGATGAGGAGGGATGACGAACGCTCGTTACGGACGAGCGTTCGTTGGGAATGATGAGTAGGGATGACGAATGACGAGCGCTCGTTTGGGACGGGCGTTCGTTGGGAAGATGATGCTGGATGACGAACGCTCGTTATGGACGAGCGTTCGTTGGGAAGATGTTGGAAGTGGAGACCGAATGACGAGCGCTCGTTTGGGACGAGCGTTCGTTGGGAAGATGAGGCTGGATGACGAACGCTCGTTATGGACGAGCGTTCGTTGGGAAGATGTGGGAAGAGGAGACCGAATGACGAGCGCTCGTTTGGGACGGGCGTTCGTTGGGAAGATGAGGCTGGATGACATACGCTCGTTATGGACGAGCGTTCGTTGGGAAGATGTTGGAAGTGGAGACCGAATGACGAGCGCTCGTTTGGGACGAGCGTTCGTTGGGAAGATGAGGCTGGATGACGAACGCTCGTTATGGATGAGCGTTCGTTGGGAAGATGTGGGAAGTGGAGACCGAATGACGAGTGCTCGTTTGGGACGAGCGTTCGTTGGGAAGATTAGGCTGGATGACGAACGCTCGTTATGGACGAGCGTTCGTTGGGAAGATGTGGGAAGAGGAGACCGAATGACGAGCGCTCGTTTGGGACGAGCGTTCGTTGGGAAGATGAGGTTGTATGACGATCGTTCGAAAAAAGGCCAAAGGTTCCTGGACGTACGCTTAATTCTGGGCCAGGCCCAGTTGAATGGTTTCTAACCTATAATTTCCTAGGGGTTCTGCCTTCCCACTCTCATTCACTCGGAACCAACACTCTCCCGCAATCCCACTCCCTCAGCCTACACACTCTCCAGAGACCCAAGGTCTCTTACTCTCTCCGTAGGCTCACCGTCACCTCCGCCAATGCCAGCCGCAGCGCCACTATTTTCTCTCACTCGCTTCTCTCACACTAGCCTAGGGTTAGGGCCTTTCCACCTCTGGCACTGCCTATCGCATCCTCTACCAGAGTCGGCCACCGTCGCCTTTAGCCGGAGCGCGCTTCATCAACGGAACCAAATGAAAATATTTGGGGTTTTAACGATAACCTTGTCGTGAGTGGGGGAAAGGATGACTGGGTTCCGAGGATGGGAAAATGAAATTCCCCTGTGCGTGAAGATGGATACCCCGTGTTGATGCGCGTATGAATATGAGTATGAGGGTGATAGTTGATGATGTAGGGCTGGCGAGATGAGGAAGACTCTGGGAAGTGAATGAGTTTAATATCTGGGTTATGCGAGACCAGTGTGATAGTGATTGTGTGTGAATTTCTGCATAGTAATGATGATTTTTTTTTTGTTACAGGGTGAATGGAGGTATTAAGGGGTGTTGATGATAGGGGAACCCATGATGTTCATAGGAAAAGCCTTTATGATGGAATAAGCATAAGAGGTAGTCATATAGTAAACGTTCATGATGAGTCCGGATGCACAGGTGAACCAGAGACTTACCTGCTGCTATGACTGCTGCTATCATTCACTGTATGTCCGATGACCTCTTCTCACCTTTCGCTTTCTCTGCCGGTGCTCCTGATGAATCTGGATGATGATTCCCCCAAAAAAATCCCCGTGTGTCCTCCTTCTCCCTTTTCTCTCTCTGATCCCACCAAATCCTCCGTGCCAAAATCTTGGAAAAACCCTATTCTAACCACTTGGTCCCCCTGCTGCCTTTTTTTTTTTTTTCCAAAAATCTTGGAAATATTCTCCTTAACCCCCTTGTCCCCCTCACTCCAGACACGCTTCCCATACCTCCCCTCCCCACGTTTTTTATTTCCTTTTTTCTTTTAATTTTTATTTTAATTTTTATTTTAATTTTTATTTTATTTTTAATTTTAGTTTTAATTTTATTTTTCAATTTTTTAATTATTTTGATTAATTAACTCTACTAAAACAAATTGAAGATAAGAAATAAAAATTGAATTAAAAGCAAGAATCTAAATACATAAAAAAATAAAACAAAAAAAGGTAAAATAAAATAAAAAACCAATAAAAATCCATTTTTTACAACCCGGACAAAATTGAGTGTTGACACTCACGATTTGAAATGCCGTTGCCGCTGTACCCACGAGCGAAGGTCACAACGGAGGTCGTCGCGCCGCAAAGATGAAGTCGCGTATGTTGCCAAAGTCGTCTCCTTTCCATGTGTGCGACAAATCCCAACTTGGAAGGAGAAAGGAGTCTCTCCTGCCGCTCTCCTTCTCTCACACCCAAAAAACCCCTAGCCTTAAGGTTTCTGAAAAAAGAAAGAAGAAAGGGATATGGGTGAGGGGAAAGAAAAAAAAAAGGCTTAATACTCCTGATGGTCCCTATTTTCGTCAAGTGTGTTTGATTTGGTCCCAGTTTTTTTTTCTATTTAATGTTGTCCTAAAGAATGTATTTTTTGTTCAATTTAGTCCTTTTTCCAGATGACGTTTAAATCGTTAACGGCCAACTGTCCAGCTGTGCATATCAGTGCTGACATGCCTTGACTAAAACATGACGCAGCCAATGAGAGACTGCAACGTGGTAGTCCCTTCCCCACCCAAAAAATTAGGGTTTCTGAATGTAAGGGGGAAAGGCTTCCTTACGCCGCCGCGAGAGGAAAGTTGAATGAGTTTCGAAATGTAGGAGCGTCGCGATGCGAATCTGGCTCGTGGTTGCTTGTCTGCGATTTGGTTTCTTTGGTTTCTTTCTACTTGCAGGTTTGAAGAGCAGCTTCGCGATGTCTGGAGAAGATGAAGATTGATGGAGAATGGTGCTTTTGTGGCAACGATTATGCTCCAATTGGCTTTTTTGTTCTCTGTATTTCCCTTTGCAGGTTGAAGACTTGACCGAGAAGATGAGCTCTTGCATGGCTCGCTGTCTCGTTGCGGCAGTCATGGTTGTCACGAGAAGATGTTGATGGCGATTCACGGTGGAGGAAGGGGAAGATGGTTATGGTGGTGTTTCTGGGTGGTTATTGGATGGAGAAGATGAACAGCGGTAGTGGCGGCGCGACCATCTGGTTAGAGTTTCAAAATGTTTAATGACAGAGGTGTGAAGATGGTGGCTGGCCGGGAGCGTGGCGACGACCATTAGGGTTTAGGGGGAAATTAGGGTTTTTGGAGGTAGGAGATGATGATATTGTATCAAGAGTGATGTGTCACTTATTGCACAGTTGGACAGTTGGCCGTTAACGATTTAAACGCCGTTTGCAAAAAGGACTAAATTGAACAAAAATTACATTCTTTAGGACAACATTGAACAGAAAAAAAACTGGAACCAAATCGAATACACTTGATGAAAATAGGAACCATCAGGGATATTAAGCCGAAAAAAGAAAGAAGAAAGAAGATAGAAAAAAAGAGCTCTTACATAAATCAAATTCATTTAATTTATCAATTAAGTTATTCGAATTCAATTTATATTACATTTATAAAAATATTTAATTTTATTCAGTCCAATCCATCGATCCATAACAAACTGATTAATTCATAAGTTAAAATTCATTTTGATATCTCTAAAATTAGTACATATACTTTATTAATCGTTGTTAACTTTTTTATCTTTCTCTTATTTGATATTGCATGACATATATTTTTCTTCTTTTCTCTCTATATTTTCTAGATATCATCTTGAGACCCACTTGAATCGGTACCAACGACGTGTTCACCTCATTTAACAAAAGTGATTCAAGTTCAATTCCTACCTTTTGAAGAGTTAATAAGGGATATGTTCACATTTCCAGTAAATCTCCTAAGGAAACTAGTGCATGTGTATTCTCACAAATTTAAAAATTAATCAATTATGAATTTTAACTAAATGAATTTCTCTTAATATATGATTTATTTTAAGAAATTGTCCACGTTAAGAGTTCATCATCACATCTGAGGTGTATTATTCATTATAAAGTTTAAAGTTATGTTATGATTTTATCCTTTAAATAATACCTTGCGAATTAAATAAAAAATGTATATATAATTTTTTTTACCTTAATTAAATGTTTGGTGATGCAATTGAGATTATTTAACATAATAAAACAAATGTAATAGGATTATCTCTTAATATTTTATTCTTCAACATAATTTAAATTAATTCATCATTAATTTAATTTAACATAGTCTCCCTAAAGTATTAATTCTCACTAAAATTTCTTAAATTTACAAATCACCACCTTAGTATTTGTTTAGGATCTAAATATGTGTAGGACCTATTAGAAAATTTACCCTTGGCTGGAAGAAGAAAGATAGGGAGAGGGAAAATTAACGTTGGATGTTTAGCAAAAGGATAAAAGGTGAGAAAAAAAATAAAAATATTTTCACTTATTTTTATGAATTTTTCTACTTTTATTCTTATTTACTATAATTAATCAAATTACATAATTTTCAAAACATTTTTTATTGGTTTGTAAATAATTGTGAGGAGAGAAAGAACCAACAACACAAAATGAAAATGAGAATGTTTCTCCTTATACCACCTAACATTTATTCATGTACTCACATATGTTTTAAAAATTTCAAAAGTATTTTAAAAAATCTTATACCTGACTTACTTTTTTAACAAATTTCGAAATATGTTGAAAATATTTCTAAACTTTAATTTGGAAATCAGTTAGAGTTTTCGAAAAATCTTTCAACAAATTTCTTTTAAAATCAGTTAAAGAATGTTATTTTTGAAAAATGAAGATAGAAAAGAAATGTGAAAAAATGCAGTGAAGAGGCCTCTGTAAATGATTTATTCAGCCCATGTGGAGGTTGGGCCTCTAATCAAAAGTAAAATATTATGAGATATTATTTCTAATTGCATCCTATACTAAAGTAAAATATTTAAATATCCTTCATTATAGCTGCCATCACTCACCGCTGCTTCCATCATTGGCGTTGCAAACAGAGGAAGAAAAAGAGATGGAGAGTGCTACAGGGAAGATGAAGAGAAAAAACTTTCTGTTCCGAAATAACATCTATTTCGAAAAGGTTTCTTTGGAAATCTTATTTCAAGAAGCTCTTTTCCGAAATATATTTCATGCGTTCCAAAATTTTTGTTTCGATTTTTTTTTTCAAACAATCTATTAAAATATGGCCCAATGCATATATGAGGGTTGGACGGCCCAATTGGATTTGAGGTCCGTAAGAGAGATGAAATATCACTTAAGCAAGATAGCTTACGAAGAAGTAGTCTTCGTCCCAGACAGTAGAGAGAGAAAGAGCCTAGGGCTCTGCCAGGCGCTAGAGAGAGAAGTGGAATAGCACCTTCCAGAACGATGCAGCCATGGACGTTTGGCGAAAGGAAAATACGCTCAGCACAGAGGCTTCGTTGGAGGTAAGAAAAATACACACTTGCTATATTCTCTGTAATAGTATCTGCTCTTTATGTCTTTGTTACAACTAAAAGGAAATGGGGAGAACTCTATTTATAGAGTTCTTGGGGGAAAAACGGGAACCACTAATTACCACTAATTAAACGAACCAATTACTGTCTTCAGACATTAATTTGTCCGTTTGAGGTAAGCTCAATAGCCTCCCCTCAAGCTGGATGATGTATACTCACTAATCCAAGCTTTGGAACTATGGATTTGAACCGCACACGATGGGGAAATTTGGTGAAGATGTCGGCCAGCTGTTCATCCGACCGGACAGGGAGAAGTCGTAGGAAATTTGCCTGTATTTTTCCACGAACAACATGACAATCAAGCTCTATGTGCTTGGTCCTTTCGTGAAAGCTCTGGTTATGAGCTATGTGTCACGCTGATTTGTTGTCATAGTATAAGGCAGGAGTTCCAGCTTCCTGTACTTGAAGATCTTGTAGGAGATAGTGAACCCACTGTATCTCACATACAGTGGCTGCTAGGGCAAGATATTTCGCCTCGGTGGAAGATCTGGAAACAGTGCTTTGCTTCTTGGATTTCCACGAAATGAGGGATGATCCAAGAAATACACAAAACCCTGTAGTGGACCTTCTAGTATTTGGACACGTTGCCCAATCTGAGTCACTAAAAGCTTTTAGATGAACTGGAGAAGCAGCTCCAAAGAACAATCCCTCTGAAGGCTTAGATTTGATGTACCTAAGAACATGTTGCACAGCCCGATAATGATGGTTAGTGGGATATTTCATAAACTGACTCAATAGATTAATGGAAAAACACAAATCAGGTCTGGTATTGGTGAGATAGAGTAACTTCCCTATCAATCTTCGATAGGAGCTAGGGTCATCTAAGTAGCTGTCTGTTCTATACAGTGAGCTTGTATTACTTAAGAAAGGGGTAGAAGATGGTTTGCATCCCATCATTCCTGTTTCCTTAAGGATGTCCAACGCATATTTCCTTTGACATAGATGAATACCTTTCTTAGATCTGGCCACCTCCAAGCCTAGGAAGTATTTGAGTTCTCCTAGGTTCTTTATTTGAAATTTGTTATGCAATAGAGTCTTTACATTGTTGATTTCAGTCATGGAGTTTCCGGCCAATATGATGTCATCTACATAGACAAGGAAGGCAGTAAAATCTGTAAAAGTCCCTTTTATAAAGAGAGAGTGGTCAGATTTAGACTGGGTATAGTTGACAGAAATGAGAAAGGAGGAAAGTTTTTCAAACCATTGCCTACTAGCTTGTTTTAGTCCATATAGTGACTTAGTAAGCCTACAAACCTAACCCTCTTTATGGGTATTAAGACCAGGTGGTGGTTTCATGTAAACTTCTTCATTTAAGTCCCCATGTAGGAAACCATTGTCCACGTCAAGTTGATGCAAAAACCAATTATTAGAGGCTGCAAGGGCAATAAGTAGTCTAACAGTAGTGAGTTTGGCAACAGGGGAGAAAGTGTCTAAATAATCTATCCCTTCTTGTTGTGTGTATCCTTTTGCCACCAGGCGTGCCTTGTATCTTTCTATAGTACCATCAACATTGTATTTGGTTTTGTATACCCATCTACAACCAATGGGTTTCTTTCCTGGAGGCAGCTGTGTTAAGTACTAGGTGTTATTGTCTTGCAAGGCCTTGATTTCCCTCTACATAGCTTCTTCCCACTCGCACATGCCTTTGGCTTCATTATAAGACCGAGGCTCATCATTTGTAGTAATGGCCATAGTATACTTTAAGTGCTTTGCTGTCAAAGAGTCACAGGACAAGGGGTTTTTAAAGTATTTTTCACAGATAAGGATTGATTAACCTATGCACATAGTCATTCAGATATTCTGGAGTCCTTCTAACCCTGTTTGATCTCCTGCAGCTATGATTTTCTTCACCATTAGCAGCATTGTCACTGTTATTGTTGTCAGCGATAGTCTGTTGCGTCTCTCTTTGCTCATTGTCATCCATCTCCGTGGGTCTTTCATCGTCAATAGGGTTGTGACTGCCCAGGAGGTCATTAAGAGATGTGGTTCTACCTTCTCCTGTGTCAGTAACTTCCCTGTTGTCACGCTGGTCTTTGTAGGGAAAAATGTCTTCATAAAAGACAACATTTCTGCTTATAAAAAGTTCCTTAGTGTTCATATCGAGAACAACATAGCCTTTGACACCACCTTTGTAACCAAGGAAAACTCCCTTTCTAGCTCTTGGGTCAAGCTTATTTCTGCTGTTTTCATGGGTAGAAGCAAAGCATAGGCACCCAAAAACTTTGAGATTCAAATAGGTAGGGGGAACATTATAAACGAGATCATAAGGAGTCTTGGTATTAAGAATGGGGGAAGACAACCTATTTATCAGGTAAACAGCGTGACTAACAGCATAGGACCAATAGGCATTAGGTATATTAGATTGAAAAAGGAGACTACGGATCACATTAAGAATATGTTGGTGTTTTCTTTCCACAACAGAGTTCTGTTCAGGGGTCTCAACACAACTCTTTTGGTGATCAATGCCATACAAATCATACAAATTAACACAATTAAATTCAGGTCCATTGTCCGACCTAATAGTTTTAATCACTTTATCAAATTGATTTTTAATCTTGACAATAAAATTCTGTAATAAATCCCTTGTCTGACCTTTATTGTTCATTAAAAAGACCCAAGTATGCCTACTAGAGTCATCAACTATAGTAAGAAAATACTTATGGCCGTGAACAAAAGAAGTTGAAAGAGGGCCCCATATGTCACAGTGAACCATTTCGAAACAATCAGTAGTCAAAGAATTACTTCTAGGAAAAGGTAGTTTATGTTGTTTAGCATAGTGGCAAGCATCACAAACAATATCAGGACACCCATTTGCACATAAGGAAACTTTTCACATATCTGTTTCATAGTTTTATGTCCAGGATGGCCTAACCTATAGTTCCACAAATTTACATCAACATGTTTATAAGAGAAAACAGACTTTGAAATAAAATTTTGGTCCAGATTAGGAAAGGCTTGTAGATAATAGAGACCTTGGTAGGGTTTAGCATACCCAATCATCTTCAATGTAGAATTCTCCCTTATCTGACAAATCTCAAAAGAAAAGGTTAGATTGCAGTTTAAGTCTCTGATAAGACTTTGGACAGAAATCAGATTGAAACAAAAGTTAGGAATATACAGAACATTAAAAAGAACCAAAACTTTAGAAAATTGGACAGTTCCTGCATGTTCAGCAGTGATAATAGTGTTATTTGGCAATCTGATAGAGATAGGTTTAATTTTGTAAAAGGTAACAAAGTTTCTTTTATCATGGGTCACATAGTGTGTGGCCCCTGTGTCAAGAATCCAAGAAGAAATACCTTGTTTGATATCTGCGCTATCTCTATGCACCTAGTTGATCTTGTGAGTGGGTTCATCAACCTTCTTATCGCAACCGGAATCGCAGCGGGACGACGATCCAAAAAAAGGAACGGGTTTCAAAAAGAGATTTGGAGTCGCTACCATAGTTTATTCTGGAAAACTACGGAAAAACCATAAAAAGGATAAGGCATGGTCTACAAGAACCAGATTCTGGGTTCGGGAGTCGGTTACGTGTAGGGAAGGTATTAACACCCTACAACACCTGCCCTAAGGCAATACCTTTAACTAAATGCACGAATATGATGTGGTTTTCAAAATGTTTAACTATCCCCTAAAGTAAAACTCTAAATAAACAAAATATATTTTTTTATTTTTTTGGGCTCGACAAGGATTGACCTTGCTCCTACGTATTCTCATTCAGAATGAGAAATCAGGGTCACGTAGTTCTTTTGAATCTGTTTGAGAAATTTGTTTGGAAATTGTTTGAAAATTTGTTTTGAAATGATTTTGGATAATAGGGAAGTGAACCTGACAAGGACTAGCCTTGCTCCTACGTATCTCCACTCTTGATGGAGAATCAAGGATCACGTAGTTTTGGGTGAGAGATTGTTTGTTGTTTGAAATTGTTGATGTTTTTAGTTTTTAAAGATTTTATATTTTTTTTTATATTTTTATAAAAGAAAGAGAAAAGGTTTTTTGGCACAAGAACGATGCAAACGATCGCACATATGCCTAAACCTTTAAAATATTTTTTATTATTTTTTAGAAGAGAAGAAGAAAAGGTCCTAACGCAAGGACGATGCGTGCGATCACACATGTGCCTAAACCTTTAAAACATTTTTATTATTTTTAAAATAGAAGAAGAAAAAGTTTTAGCATAAGGACGATGCGTGCGATCACGCATGTGCCTAAACCTTTAAAATATTTTTATTATTTTTTAGAAGAGAAGAAGAAAAAGTTTTAGCACAAGGACGATGCGTGCGATCACACATGTGCCTAAACTTTTAAAATATTTTATTATTTTTAGAAGAGAAGAAGAAAAGGTTTCAGCACAAGGACGATGCGGGCGATCACACATGTGTCTGAACCTTTGAAATATATTTTTATCATTTTTTATAAAAAGAAAGAGAAAAAGATTTTATCACAAGGACGATGCGAGTGATCACACATGTGCTTAATCTTTAAAATATTTTTTGGTATTTTTTTATAAAAGAAAGAGAAAAGGTTTTTAACACAAGGACGATGCGAGCGATCACACATGTGCTTAACCTTTAAAATATTTTTTTATATTTTTTATAATATGAAAATAGTATTTACAAAAAATATTTAAAATAGATTATAAAAATAGTAATAATAGTTGCGTAAGGATTTAATATAAAATAAAAAAAAATTACTAAGTATTTGAAATGAAACAATGATATTATTTACATAGTTATTTATTAAAATGACAATATTATTTACATAAGTATTAAAAATGAAATTATAAAATATAAAGTAAAAGTATTATTTACATAAGTATGTTTAAAGAGACCTAAAATTGAAACAAATTAAAATTATACTGTAGTTATTGAAAGGGTACTAAATAATTAAGAAACAATAAGGCTATTTTTTTTTTTGTCATTTTGTAATCTATATAATAAAAAACTAACAAATCAAAATTTTATTTATTTATTTGCAAACGAAGATGTATCAGATGTCCTAAAACCATTTTTTTATTTTATAATTTTATCTTTTTGTTTATTTTTTTTTATGATTTTTATTAGATATTTTCATTAGAAAAATGAGTGTGTGAAGTGGAATACAGCAGACAAACAAGCCTAATGAAATAAAACACAAGGCAAAGGGGTGGGGTTCTCTTAAAAGAGGCAGTAAAAACTAATAATCAACAAAAAAGATGAAAAACACAAATGCATAAAATAAAATTCAAACAACAACAAAACAAGAAAAGCTCAGTAAGAGTAGGGACGCAAAGATTAGAAACCAGGAATGTGTGCACAGTCTGAGGCCACGAGGATAGAGGTGTAGCAATGAATTTGTAGGGGTACGGTCCAAGCCCAAGGCCCATTTTTTCTCTCAGATCAGTAACCAGGTTTCTTCCTTCTTCTAGATTCACGACAGGGTCTCTACTTCAAACAAAAGAAACCAGGACAAACTGCCCTTACCCCCAAATTCATCTCCTCTTCTTCAACACAAAACAGAAACCCCACTTTCTAGTGGACAAACAAACACTAGGCCATGGCTTTGCCAACGTTTCCCTTCCACCGGTCGGAGCCACCGCCGATACCGTGTTGTTGATGTCGGTGACCGTCTCTACCTCGCCGCCGTCAGCCTTGGAGGCCGCTACCGATGCTACCTTCTCACCTTCCCCCTTCCAATGGGGTTCATCTTTTCCCAGGTTCCCTACCGCTAATCGTGGCTCCCCGCTGATGCTGCCGCTCACTGCCGCGACACTGCCACACCACAATGCCGTGACTGGGAATACCTCCTCTGTATTGTGTTTTCTGTCTTTACATGGAAGTGGCCCTTAGGATTTTTGGTGGTTGATGGGTGAAGTCGAACAGGATGTTGATTTGGGCTTCTCTGTTTTTGTTTGAATGCAGGGGAAATGGGAGAGAAGTATGATAGATGAGAATGAATATTTGATTGAGATGAAGATGGTGGAAGGGTGTTGGTAGTAGCCGTAGTGTTAAGATGACTATGGCGATGTGTGAATATGGATGATGGTTGATGATTGGGTGAGGGGAGTCAAGGTCTAGTGGAGAATCCAAGCGGTCGATGATGGCTTGCCAAGGAGACAAAGGTTGGAGTTTCTATTGTTACCGTGGGCAGAGGCTAGGAAAGATGAGTGAATGAGGATGTAGGTTAGGAAATGGTGGGTGTGCCTCATGGAGGAAATTCCTGAGGAGGAATTGAGAGCAGTCTCTGTGAATGATGTTGGTGCTTCCCCTTTTCCTTTTTTTCTTTTGCTCCTTGACTAGAAAAAAATGTTTCTCTCAATGTCCCTCTCCTTTGCCAAATCGAAGAACTTTGTTTCTTTTCCCTCTTTTTTTTTGTTTCTTCTGCACTCTCTTTTCCCTTTCACGGGCAAGGCACCTGCAACCACTCTGCAACCACTCCTCCCATGGTCAGAGAAGACTTTTGCCTTTGTGGTAATCCAGCTAAAGGTAGCGCAAGTTCATGCATGCCTAAGCCAAATATTCCCATCCAAAAGGGGAGATAGCGTGGAAACGAAGAAAAAGAAAGCATTATGAGAGAGTTGACCTTTTCCATTTCTTTTGTTTTGTTTCTTTAGAACGTTTAACAAACGAATTAAAAAGTAAGAGAACTTAAAATATAAAATAACAAAATAAACTAACGTAAAAATAGAATAAAGTAAAAATAAAATAAAAATAGAATTAAAACACAAACTAATATAGAAAATGAAATAAAATCACATAATATAAAACGAAATAAAATAGAATTAACATGATAAAATGACATAAAATAAGATAAAATAAAATTAAAAAAAAACATATATTATTTAGTCACCTGGACGAAATTGAGTGTTGACACTTCTCTATCATTTTGAGGAGTTTTTGCATTTGCTCAGGGGTAAAAGAGTTGAGGGCAGCATTGATGCTGACATGATGAGTAGATTGAACACCCTCTGGACCTGAACTGCTTTGGCAAGCATTAGCAGAATTCCAGTCTCCTTTCCTGTCCGGATTACTGTCAGTTTTCTTATACCAAGGGGGTAACCGTGTTCGGAATAACACTCATCTATGGTATGATTCATTTTATTACAATAAGAGCACTGTTTTCCATAGTTAGGGTTCCTTCCTCTCCCCCTTCCTTGACCACGTGGTCCATTTCCACGCCCTTGGCTTTTCCAGTTCTGATCAGATCTCCAGTTATTGTTTCTATCAACAGTACTGGCCAGAACCTTGGTTTCAGTAGTTTGACTCTTGCTGACTATGCCCAAATCCTGTCTCTCCTGTCTTTCTTGCTGCATGATAAGGGAGAAGACTCTATTGATGTTGGGGAGAGGATCCATCAAAAGAATTTGGGTTCTTACAGTATTATATGTGTCATTCAGCCCTTTTAAGAAGCATATCACATGTTCTATTTCTCTGTACTTCAGAGAAATCTTTGAAAGTTCACAGCTGCAAGGAATCTTACAGGTACAAGTGGGTATAGGTCTAAGGGATTCTAATTCTTCCCAAAGAATTTTTAAATCTGTGAAGAATTGGCTAACGCCTCTCTCTCCCTGTTTAATTGAATGGATATCTTGGAGTAAATCAGAAATTTTAAAATAGTCACCTTTAGAGAATCTTTCTTTCAATTCTTCCCATAGTTCTTTTGCTTCTTCAACATATATTACACTTTCTGCAATCTCTGGAGAAAGAGTTTTTATCATCCAGGAAAGAACCATCATATTACATCTCTCCTAAGCATCGAATAAAACCTCACTTCTTTGAGGTTTCTTGATTGGCCCATCAATAAACTTGATTTTATTCTTGGAAAGAAGAACCCTCCTCATGCTTCTCCTCCAAGAAGAGTAATTGTTGTCATTTAGAACTTGAGAGATGAGAGTGAGTCCTGGATTTTCCCCAGGATGCAGGTAGAAAGGGCTGGTAGGATTAGCAGATTGATCCATGTGCTCCATATCAGTAGGAAACAATTCAAGCAGAAAACAAGAAACAATCCAAGAATTGTTGGTAGTCTTGAAAACAGAGGCAGCATAAGCAGAGCAGGTTTAAAACCTGCTCTGATACCATATTAAAATATGGCCCAATGCATATCTGAGGGTTGGACGACCCAATTGGATTGGAGGCCCGTAAGAGAGATGAAATATCACTTAAGCAAGATAGCTTACGAAGAAGTAGTCTTCGTCCCAGACAACAGAGAGAGAAAGAGCCTATGGCTCTGCCAGGCACTAGAGAGAGAAGTGGAATAGCACCTTCCAGAAAGATGCAGCCATGGACGTTTGGCGAAAGGAAAATACGCTCAACACAGAGGCTTTGTTGGAGGTAAGAAAAATACACACTTGCTATATTCTCTGTAATAGTATCTGCTCTTTATGTCTTTGTTACAACTAAAATGAAATGGGGAGAACTCTATTTATAGAGTTCTTGGGCAAAAACGGGAACCACTAATTACCACTAATTAAACGAACCAATTACTGTCTTCAGACAGTAATATGTCCGTTTGAGGTAAGCTCAATACAATGTAATTGAGAAGTCATTATGAAGATTAAAATGGTAATTTTCAACAACCACCTCTGTAATCAGGATTATTTATCCTAAGTGACTATAATTCTCATTTTCAAAGAATTAACAAAGTAAATTGTCTACCACATAAAGCGTCCATATAATTTAATTATAGACCGGATTAAATAGATTTGGTGAATTAAAAGTTGTCTTCCAATAAAAATCTCAGAAAACAGTTTATAAAAAAGTAGTGGTATATAGTGCATAATGTAGTCTCTATCATAGAGAGTGGTGTCTAAATTTTTGAAATAAAATTTTTGCGGTTCTAAATAAGCTAACCTTTTATTCTACACAATTTGCATTACCAGGCGCATATGCATTTTTTTTATGCTTTAAGAAAAAAGAAAAAAACAATATGGAAATATAATTACAAATCATAGTTGAGTACAAGCTTTTGTTTCCATAATTGGATTAGGCATGTTTCCAAAATAAAATCATTCAATTCAAATAATATAAATTGTTATTACTAGATCATTTATTGGAGCTAAACACTAATTTTAATTAATAATTCTAGTTAAGGTTTAGATAATCCCGATTGGAAATTTTTAATTTAAATGGTAGATTTAATTTAAAAAACAATTCAAGAAAGATAATATTAAATGTTCTAAATTAAGTAAAAATGTGATTATATATAAGTGACAAAATTTGTAATTAGTTGCTTTGTATTATGCCTAATTGGATGGGTTTTTTTTTGTTGAAGTTGTGTGCTGGTTTTTTGATATGTAAATATAATGTGAGATTCCATCACATAAAAGAATTAGGAAAGACTGTGGTTGTGCTTGCTTAATTTTTGAACAAGCTTCAAGTCAGTGATTACCTTTACGTAGAATTACAAGTTGAGTACTATTGTTCTTTTATTGCATAACCACAAGGCTCACACATTCTTTTGTTACATCTCTTCCATGTCAGTTTTGAGACTATTGATTAATGAAGATGTGTCAATCTCATAGTTGGATGAATTTGAGATAGTTTAACTTCTTGTCAAAATAATAATAATACAACTTGGAAATTTTAGGAAATATTAGAAAAATAAGAGTCAATAAAAAAAAATAGTGAGCTTAAACTAATCTCCCTTTAATGAAGACATTATATAAGATATTTTAAACTATAAGAATAAAATATATAAATAATAATCCAATAATTATCATTAAGAGGATTTTATATAATTGACAATAAGCTAAAAATAAATTAGAAGATCATTCAATTGTTAGATTTTACTTTTTATATAGTCATTAATTGATTTTTCAATTAAAGATATTTATAAAATATTTGAATTATATATTAAATCCAATACTATATATTAAAAAAAGTAGAGTTACTAAAACAAGTCAACTTAATTCACCATTCGATTGAACCAAGCTAAATTACAGAAGGGTTATACATGTTTTTTTATTTATTTTCAAACTATTATAAAAAAATGTGTTTCGTCTTTAAACTATATCATAGTGTATTTATGAAAGTCATGTAAAACACTAAGGAGATGTGAAGTATTTCTCATGTGAAAAAAAAAAATTTTAATAGTGAACTAAAATATAATCTCAAATTATATCTTCTTCTACTCTTAGCCCCTTCTTCTCTCTAGTCCTATTTTTTCTCTCCAAAAATCCTCTTTTCTTACCATAAATTTTTTATTCAATTCTAATTCTTTTGAAGATTCACCACCACTAGAGTAATCTACATAAAGAGCTCAAAAGCCCCATTCAATTTCTCTTAATAGTGAGTTTGAAAATTTTCTCATTCTTTATATATAACAATATGTTTTCTCCAACATACAAGCTCCATTTTGTTTTTCATGTGCTCTCCATTCATCCTTGATGAAATTTCCTTAGGTTGAGACCCTAATGTTGTGTCTTGATCATCATTTGGGCCTTTTGTTGTGTAGATAGAGCGCTTTGACACGTGGAGTCTTTAGGAGAAAAAAAAAACAATGTTAAGTTAAGACTATGAGGTAAGAGAAGCTAATTTCCTTAAAAATTTAATGTTTTTGAAATTAAGGATTTTAGCATAAATGATGTGATTACATGTTTGCTTAAATATGATAATCTTTATAAGTGTGAATTTGATAAATAGAGTTGATATTGGTGATATTTTTATGAATAGAAAAGGCTAGAAAAAATGTGTTTGAGTTGAACCGTGGAAATATAAATATGTGACTATGGAAAACGATTGAAATAGAGAAACTTGTTGGGATTGAATCTATTGTAAAAAAAATGAAATTCTTTGTATGTGTTCAAGAGGAGCTAGCCTAAAAGAAAATGTGAGAGGAGCTAATAATTTAAATTTGTATATTTTAATTTGAATTTTTATTTCAAAACCTTTGAACTTTTAAAGCTTGGGTTGAATGTAAAATTTAGAGGTTTTCCTGTTTTGTGCTTATAAATGGTGTGAAAATGTTTATGATAGTGTATGGCTATAAAATGGTAAGATAATCAAAGTTTGATTTTGTAGATGAATAGTGAATAACTTGTGTACTTGTGTCTTGAGAACATGATAGCTTATATTGGACTAAGTAATGAGAATGTGGGGTTTTGGGACTAAACATAAAATATAGACTGATTGCTGATAAGGGGTTACATTATATGAAGTCCGTGTCAGGAAATAGAGATGATGGATGAAGATATCTAATATGATATTATGTTATGTAGTTTTATATACATATCTTGATGAATTACAAAGTAGAAGTGATTTATATTTGACGAATTAAGAAAATTTCTAAACTTCTACATTTGAAATTTATTAAATTGGAAGGGTGTGTGTGTGTGATTATATGTCATGAAAAAAAATAGAGAGGAAATTGAAGGAATAAATTTTGTAGATATTTTATTAATAAAAAGGATAAATTATAAATAGAGTATTTATTATAGAGTTAATTTTATAAACCCAACTATCTTTCTAGGATTACTTGTGAAAGTTTAGTGTGTTGTGATTATCAAATTAGCTATTTTCAAGTGTATTGAAGGGAAGTTGTGATCTGGAATTATCCTGACTTTACTAGTATCTAACTCACGTAGAGGATGATAACTAGGTGGTGAGAGGTGAAAAAGATTCAATGGATATACTATATGATATGAAAGAGGATATTAGTTAAGGAATTAGTGAAGTTAACCCTCTCAATATTTAATGAGATATATGATGTTCCACTTGAGTTATTGTTGTATAGAAAAAGGAGAGGAAGATTAGTTTGATAGGTATAGAGTCTCACGAGTCCATTCAATATAGAGTCTCACGAGTCCATTCAATATACAGTCTCACGAGTCTTTTGGAAGCAAGAGTTTAATTGTGTTATAGTAGTTCTATGTTTAATCCTTAGTCTCTTCTTTGATATTTTATATATTTCAAATGTTTAATTATACAACCTTTGCGTAAATATATGATGCATTTAGATACGATATACTCTAGTTTAAGAATTGAGATATAATCCCATATAATGATAATTACTGATGCGTTATACTATTTTCACTATTACTATGAAAATGATTAAAACAATAGGATTATTACATTTGATTTTTTATAGAGTAAAAGAAACAAACATTTATAATTAAGTTTAAGAATTAAATATAATTTTTCATAATAGTTCAAAGACAAAATACATATGTAAGTCAGTAAAAAATAGAATCATTTACGATAGGTTAAAAAGTTCACAAAAATTGTAGTTATTCAGACCAATTTGTGAATTCTTCACAAAAATGAATAGCTTGATGGACTAATTTCTCTAACTTTGTGGACTCATAACCCATTAAGTAAATAATTGAGAAATTAAAAAAATGATGAAGATGTTATAGCCATTAAGAATATAACGAAGAAATTTAAAAATAAATGAAGTTGTGGTAAATTTATCCTCTAGGACTTTAATATTCTTTAATATTCTTTAATATTAGGTTAAAAATATTTGGTTGATCTTCGCTTTTGTTTAAAAATCTCAATTAAGTCATCATATTATGAATGGTTCCAATTAGATCCCTATTTTTGAAAACATTGATTTTGGGTGATTTTGGTTTCAAACCGTAGAATTAAGGATTTGAAGAATTTGAAAACCTTGATCGAAGGAGCAGTGAAAGAGAGTTTTATCCATTGGATGCATTCATCGATGATCGAAGGTCGTTACTAGTGAAGGTGAGTTTCAGTTCTTCAGTATTCGTTGATTATTTTCATTGATTGAGTATTTATTGTCATGGTTGGGTGTTGCGTTTTGGTTTAAGGACGGAAATGTTCTATTGTTTGGATATCAGTTTTTACTTATTTTTGTGTTATTTTATTCATTAAGTATAAGTTGTAATTCCCATTAGATTTTACCTTTGAAAGTTTTGGTCCCCATTTGAGTGTCCTATTTCATTGTTTAGTGGTAAGGACCATAATATGTTTATTATTTTATAGGCATAATTTACAAGTGTAGAAATATATATATATATATATATATATATATATATATATATATATAAATAAATAAACATGTCTGATGAGTGTTTTAAAGTGGTGGTCCTCTATAGTGCATATTTTGTAAGTGATGGCGATGGAAAACTACAATTTGCTGGGGAAATAAAAAAGTGGTTATATGACTCAGATACGTGGAATTATTTTGATATTGTAGCTTGACTAAAAGAGTTGGGACATGTTGGAGTGAAAGAGTTATGGTACTCTTTAAGAGGCGGGTTTGTGTTGGAAGATAGGTTTGAACTTTTGACTAATAACAAAGGTACGTTAACATAGCTAGACTAAACGATGTAGTGCATCTATATGTGGTACACAAAATGTTTGGTCCTAAAGTAATATACATGATTGAGGGGGGTTGAGTTGGAGGTTGATGCTATACTTGGGTTAGAGGAGAGAGATCAATTTAAGGGTGATGGTCTAGGTGAAAAAGAGTTAGAGGAAGGTGATCAGGTTGAGGGTGATAATGTAGGTGAAAAAGAGTTAGAGTGATGGAGCCAAATTCCAGAGGAATCCAGTGGCCTGAAGCTCCCAGATCAGAGGTGTGTAGGTGTGTTGGTGTGCAGCGGACTTGATGGAGTAAATGTTGATGGAGGTGTTTGAATGAAGCAAGGTAAAATGAGTGAAGCCTCTCAGCTCAGAAAGCCTTCATATAATGGAAGGAAGCTTGAGAGAAAATGAAGAAATTGCAAGCAATTTTGACTCAAGAGCAGAATGCAAGACTGGAATATATTTCTCAGCATTTGGGCATAGCTCTAAAGTACCATACAAGGAAGAAACCATCCTATTTATAAGTGAAGATGGGTCTCTTTTCTGAAATGAACTCCCGCCTAATTTCAAATGGGAAGCCTAACAGCAACACTAAAAACTTCCAGCAAATCCCATGCCTTGCTCCAGGTTAGCTCCTCACGTGTTTGAAGCATCTCCTCATCCAACGTTGGGCTATTTTGGGGTTTTGGCTGGGTGCATATGACTTTGGCAGCAAGCTTATCCAACCATTCTTCCTTTCACGTGCCAAATGCCATGTTGGCAGCTGCTCCCTCCAATTTATTTAATCCTACAAAACAAAGTAAACATGCTTAATTAAGAGAAGAAGGTTTAAGATAATTCACCTTCCATAGAAGCAAAATATTAAGTGATCCTTCTTCCTCTTGAACTCTCTTAGCCATGGCTCTAGTAAGAGGTCCAATGTATGTCTTAGATGGCCTTCCATCATAGAGGAGGATGGTCAATTTGAGGGTCATGGTGAAGGTGAAAAAGAGTTAGAAGAGGGTGGTCAGTTTGAGTGTGATGGTGAAGGTGAAAAAGAGTTAGAAGAGGGGGTTCAATTGGAGGGTGATGGAAAAGGTGAGAAAGACTTAGAGGAGGGGAGTCAATTTGAGAGTGATGGTGAAGGTAAAAAATGCTCAGAGGACGCGAATGACATTGAGTTAGGTGTAGAGGGTGATGTTGTGTTAGAGGAGGTAGATGATGATTAGGGTGATAGTGAATGTGAGTCTTTCAGTGATGAAAGGCTACTTGGTATCAATATTGAATGTGACATAGATAGTGTATTAGGAGATAATGAATGAGATGATAATGTTGAATGTCAAGTTGAAAGTGTTCCAAAAGGCCTTTTTGGAACAATTGGGACTTCAAAGGCAAAACTCAAAGAAGAAGATTGCAGTCGACCAATTGGAACTTCAAGGGTAAAAAATGAGACAAGAAGAGTGTAATGATTCGAATGGTGATGAGGTCTGAAGAGTAGGGAATGACATCGAGCTGTCAAATATTCAATGACATTCATATGAGTTAGGTAATGCTACAACAATGCCATTGACTGAAAAATATTATATGAACTACTTCAACATTTTACAACACATAATGAGTTTTTCAACAACATTGATATGGCAATTATGCTAATTACACAGACAACAAAGATCATCCTTATTACCTTCAACCATTTTTCCAAAGTGAAAATAAATTTCACCAAATTTGATGTTTTCCTCTTTTCACCTTCCCTTTCTTCCATCTTCATCATAATATAATCCATTTCTTCATTCTGTTGACCATCCCTTTCTTCAATAAAAACACACTTCAAATAGTACAAACAAACATTTATGGTTTTTAAAAACCAAAAAAAAAAGTGCTTCCATGAATCTTATCTTGAACTTAAGACAATCCCAAAATTGTTTCCCCTTATTCGCATAGGTTCTAGTAGTTCTCAACACTACTTTCTTATCACAATAGCAAATAGGTATTATACCCAATCTCCTTGACCCACCACCATGAAAAAACACACTAGGATTTTGCATCACCACCCATTACATAAGCAAGATGAACAAAAATGAGAACGAGACATACCTTGGTTGATCAAACCAAAATGAGAAAGACAATCTCTTCTTCAAGGCTTACACTTTCAAATGTTTGGGCAAACATAACTCCCTTTCTAAAAGGGGCAACACAAATGCATCAACTACATTGCATTTTAAAAATAAATAAAAAAGTAATTTGTACAATCTTCTATCTCATCATGTCCAAACGCCATCTTACAAAACATAATGAAAATGGTTTCATTTTTTCACATTTTAAAAAAAACCTAATTACGACCAAATTAAAATCTAAGTTAGATTTTTGAACAGACCACTTAAATATTTTAATTTTAATAAAGTTTTACACTTCAAGGTACCATTTGGTTTTTTATTAAAATACTGATAGATACTTTTGTAATTTTATTTAGATGTACATTTTTTTGGAAATATTTATTACTTCAAATATTCATTCATTATTTTTTTTTGTGTGATGGCATTTCGAGGTTTATTTAAATAATAAAACGTGATTTTTTTAAAAATGATTTTATTTATTTATTTTAGATTAGCTAATCTATTAAACCTATTCACATGTGATATAGAGGATCATACCTATTTTTCCATCAACTCTTGGGTCCGATTGGGTTAATTAGTCCGTCTATTTGAAGTGACTGAATTGGTCCACTTTGAAAAATCGATAATTATTTGAAGTGACTAAAAGTTAAAAGTTATACACTATGATTGTAACATTGAATTGATGAATGAAAATAACAATGTTAATTTAATATTTGCGGGTTGTGTCAAAGAAAATACTAAAAGCAAAAAATGCAGCACGAAACTAAGAAAAGAAAAAGTCATGGGGCAAAAACTAATCTCATCATAAATAAAATCAACACTTAACATTAATGTAAATAATGTCGTAAAAGTAAGCTTTTGGCTAAAAAAATAATATTTATTAACCTTGAAGTAGATAATGGCTAAAACGTATAAGTTCAACAAACATAAAATAAAAATATTTATTAGCATTAATGTAAATAATGGTTTAAAAGTAAGTTCAACAAATTTTTTTTTTCAGTATAATAAATATCATACAGTAAATACATCAACTTTTTATACTAAAGGATTAACTATCAAGAACGTGTTTTTTTTAATAAAAAGACTCTTATAATTTTCTGTGTACGGAATGCTTTTTGTTATATCTTTTTCTCTATAAATAGTCAAAATAGATGCAACAAATTCATTCCATTTTAATGTAAAGTTTTGTTTTTGTAAATTGTAAGTTTCATCAAAATACAAGTTTTGTGGAAACATTTGAAACTAGGAAAATCAACTTAAAAGAAATTGTTGAATCAATTAAATTAAGTGATGAATTGTTGTTTTTTTTTAAATGTAAACGAAAGATAGTGTTACAAATATCTTGAAATTCAGATTGATTTAATTTATTAAGTTGGTATATGTTCAATAATTAATAAAAGTAAATGGGAATCAACATATATTGTGGCGGACCTTATAAAAAAACCGAGTAATTCGGTATCCTACTAAATTTACCATTTTTTGATTTTTTTTTCTTTGGAAATAAAATTAGAGGTTAATAATATTAATAAATAAAGTAAAAGTGACATAATAAAAGAAATTATAATTATTTTAGATAAAAGGTAAATAACGAAATTAAATTTAATTTAAGCACATTATTTTAATTCTTTAAAATTATTGGTTAATATGGTATATAGGCAAAAGTTTAAAAGTTAATTTTGATTATATTTTAAAAAGTTAGTAAAATTTCATAGTACAAGTTTGTCAATAAATAATATATATATATATATATATATATATATATATATATATATATATATATATATATATATATATATATATATATATATATATATATAATAACCGAGAAAATTGAGTGTTAAGAATAGATAATGTGTTATAAATAATGAGATTATATTATTTTAATATTAAAAAGTTAAAAGTATAAATAGAAACTTTATTAAAGATCTTATTACTTAAAACACACATTATATTTCTAGAGTTCATTTTTTAACCTTAGAATCATCTTCTTGATGATGAGAAAATGCCTAGGTGATCACGACAACAAGATCTCAACTTTCATCCGATCAGTTTCCTGAAAAGAATAAGTTAGTTTCTACTCTTTGCTTGAGCTGCATTTTCTTTCATGCATGTAAGGGATAGCCTGTCACATGCATCCTCTTGGTTTTCAAGTTGATTCTCTACTAATTATTGGTTCTAACTGCATGTCTTGATCATAAATTTGTGAGCTTTAGGTGTAGATATAGTTCTTTGAGTTGAGGGAGTGATTTTCGGTATCTTAGAGCTGTTGAAGCTTCCGGTCGAGTGAGGGATGCTAAATGTTTGTTTTTAGAATTTGGAGAAGTTTAGTAATCTGTTTTGGTATACTCTAGTTAGAACAAATTGATTTGATTATGATGTTTGAGTAGAAAGATGAATTAAATCTTATTATATGATAACATGAGTGATTGAAAATTGAGTTAAATGTGTATTACCTATAATTGGATGAATGTTGTTGTGAATACATGTGGATTTGTATTTGTTTGGATCATTTGATGTTTAGAGTATAAATAAAACTTTTTATACAAGATATTCTATTTCTAAGATTATACAAACATAGACTAAAGACTAAAGGTTCTTCAAACTAGCAAGAAAATTTAAAACCAATATTACATTGTATTCGCATCCCCATTTCTCAGCACTTGCTCAACTATAATATTTTTTTCTACTCACACCAATCAGGTGATTATTGCAAAAGAGAAAAAAATCAAATAAACAAACACAAGCAACAAGGTAAGCTAATTTATAAAAGAGACAAACATTCAATTCACTCAACAATAATCTAACACTTTCATTCTCAAAAACATGAAATACCTAAATACTTAATTAGACTCTAGACAGATCATTCAGATACATGTATTGGTGTCAAATTATTGGGAGAACCTGCACATGTGTGGTAAAACATCATACCGCCCAAACTACCACACAAGTTTAATCTGTGAGACACCTATGGTCAAACTGACTCTTGGCTAAGGATCTCCTGCTTGAAGTTGGATGGATATTGGAGTGTCAAAAACATTCCCCCATTTCAAAGCTCCTACAACAATACATTACTCACAAACAGAACACAAGGATCTTTCCCATGGAATTCCTTTCAACACATACTTAACCAAATACACTTTCATCATTATCATTCAAGCGCATTCATACACATCCAAAGATACACATAACATCATGATAACTAACTCAAACAATCAAGAAAAGAAAGCAAGGAAAACAAAATTGATGACAAAAAACAGGACATCCAACATGGAGACAAAGCACCTAGCGAGCCACTCACCTCACCTAGTGAGAAGATGATATGATCATACATAGGTCAAGAATGAAGTGTTACCAATAAGGAGTATTGGTAAAACCTGAAGATGTGTTTTGATGATGCTGCAACTTATAGATTTTGGATGTAGTAGGAAAATATTTAAAAAAGCAACTTGTAGATTTTGAATGTAGTAGGAAAATGTTAAACATTGTAATTTTTACTAGTATAATCGATTATAGTTAAGCAATAATCGATTATCACAAGTCATACTTGAATAATCGATTATCACTTCATATAATCGATTATCACATTTTTGAAAATCTGTAACGGACTTGAATAATCGATTATCACTTACAATAATCGATTATTCATGGCAGTTGAGAGCTGACCTTTGGCACTCAGTGTACTTGGCTATATAATTTGATTTGGAGAAATTAGAAGGTAACGTTTTTTTAACTGAGAAAGCTTAGAACACTGTGTGTCAGAGGAACGTTCTTAGAGAGCTTTTTGTTCATTGTTCCCTTGCTTGGTCTTGTGAAAGGAGAGGCTCGCGTATCGTGTGTCGATAGTCGGAGCAGACTCTCTTCAAGTTAGCAAGGTGCTCTGCCTGGTCTTGTGAAAGGAGAAGCTTGTGAATCGTTGGTCGATTGCTGGAACGGTTCTCTTCAAGTTGGTAGAGTGGTTCTTTTCATTTTATTCCTGTTCATTATCTTGTAATCTGTTAAACCATTTTTAGTGAAAAAGGTTAATCACTATTTATAGTGATTAACGACTGGACGTAGAATCTTTTGATTCGAACCAGGATAAAAATTCTGTGTTGATCTTCTTATTCCCTACACTCATATTATTTTACGTATATCAACTGTTTGATTAATTTTCTGAAAGAAAATTATTTTTACTAAAAGGACAAAATTAATTTTAATTGTGATCGAATACGCTTCCCGCTCTCTGAGTTTTAATTCCGCTGCGCTATACTCTTCGAAAAATACCCCCTCCGATACCATCAATTGGTATCAGAGCTTGCTTTGATAGTTTTTCAAAATTTGCGAAAATGGCCGGTCACAATCAAAACCATGTATATGCTGAGGGTGCTTCCATTAACAGACCTCCATTGTTTACTGGTGATAACTATGCTTTTTGGAAAGTGAGAATGGAGATTTTTATGGGGTCTGTTGATAGAGGTATTTGGGAAGCTGTACAAAATGGCCCTTATATTCCTATGAATACTGTTGATGGTGTAGAGACTGAAAAACCTTATTTTAATTGGACTGATGAAGAAAATAGACGAGCTCAATTTGATATTAAAGCTCGCAATATAATTTCATCTGCTGTTGTACTTGATGAATTTTATAGAATTTCAATGTGTAAGACAGCATAGGAAATGTGGGAAGTCCTCAGAGTCACTCATGAAGGAACAGAGGACGTGAAGCGCGCTAGGAAGAACACTCTCATTCAGGAATATGAGATGTTCAGAATACAACCTGGAGAAACTATCTCTGACGTTCAAAAACGATTCACTCATATTGTGAATCATTTAACAGGGTTGGGTAAGACTTTTGATACTGATGAACTTAATGTGAAAATTCTGAAATCTCTGGACAGGTCTTGGCAACCAAAGGTGACTGCCATCTCGGAATCTCAAAATCTTACTCAGATGTCAATGCCAATCTTGTTTGGAAAGCTCCGTGAGCATGAACTTGAGCTGAGAAGATTGACTGCTGAAGAGGATCAAGGCAAAAGGAAAACTCTAGCTTTCAAGTTTGAAATATCTAAAGGAAAAAGCTCTAAGAGGATCAAAGAAGATGATTCTGATGATGAAGAAAACATGAGCTTGATGATAAAAAAATTTGCAAAGTTCATGAAAGCAAAGGGAAATGACAAGTTTCACAAAGATAGGAAAGAAAGTCCAGAATCTCCATCAAACGTAAAGTGCTTCGGTTGTGGAGAAAGAGGGCACGTAAAATCTGAGTGTCCAAAAAGCAAGAAAAGTGAAGACAAGAAGGAAAGAAAATTTCAAAGGAAAAAGAAAGCATACATAGCTTGGGAAGACAATGCATCTAGCTCAACAAGCTCAAGTGATTCAGATGAAGAAGCCAATATTTGTCTAATGGCTGACTCAGAAGATACTGGAAGCCAAGTAAGTGATTCCAACTTTGAATCTAGTGAATTAGACATGCAAAAGGCCTTCTGTGAATTGTTGATTGAATCTGAAAAACTTGATGTTGCACATAAAAAACTTAAGAAAGAGCACAATGAATTAAAATTGAATTATGAAAAGTTGCTTGATGATGAAGTTGTCTTAAGAAATAAAGTTAGTTCTTTAGAAACAAAAATTATCTGATGCAAATGCTACTGTTGAACCTGTTGAATGCTTGTCTTGTAAGAATCATATGTTTGATATTGATATACTTGAAAACTTACTTGCAAAGGAAACCAAGAATAATTCACATGCTAAGATAAACCTTAAGAAAAGCAATGTTGAAAATAGAAATATGCATCAAATAAATAAGTCCAAAGTAAGAAGAACTCGTAGAGTTTGGGTTGAAAAAGGGACTTTTATTAAAAACAAAGTAAGCAATGCTTGTTGTTTTTACTGTATGAAGCATGGACACACATCAAACAAATGCAACATTAAACATTTTGGTGTTCCAAATGGTAAATATGCATGGGTTAAAGTTGTAAAATGATTTATACTTGCATGAACTAACCTCAAGGACCCATAATTAGATTGGGGACCTAAAACTCTTGCTAATTTGTTTTGTAGGAATCTACTAAGTCAAAGAAGTCATTGTGGTATCTTGACAGTGGATGTTCAAGACACATGACCGGTGACAAGAAAAGATTCATCTCTTTTGAGAAGAAAAAGCAAGGATTTGTGACTTATGGGGATAACAACAAAGGTAGAATCAAGGGTACCGGAGACATTGGAGGAGGAAATACATTAATTATAAGAGATGTGCTATATGTTGAAGGCCTCAAGCATAACCTCTTAAGCATAAGTCAATTATGCGACAAAGGTCTCAAGGTAACTTTTGAAAGTGATAAATGCACTGTTTACTTTAAAGATTCTGCTGATATTGCTTTGCAAGGTGTTAGACATAACAATATTTATTTGATTGATATTGAAAGTGCATCTAATCATAGTATAACATGCTTAGTTGCTAAAGAAGAAAATCCTTGGCTATGGCATAAAAGAGCTGCACATATTCATATGCAACATTTAAATAAATTGATTTCAAAAGATCTTGTGATTGGTTTGCCTAAACTGAAATTTGAGAAAGACAAATTATGCACTGCATGTCAAAAAGGTAAACAAACCAAATCTTCATTTTCATCCAAAAGCATGATTTCAACATCAAAACCTTTAGAACTTTTGCATATGGACTTATTTGGTCCATCTAGAATTAAAAGTTTTGGTGGAAATTACTATGCTCTTGTAATTGTTGATGATTACACAAGATTCACTTGGACTTTCTTTTTAACTCTGAAAAGTGAAGCTTTCAAAGCATTTAAAATTTTTGCTAAACGTATTGAAAATGAAAAAGATTTGAAAATCAAAACTTTGAGAAGTGATCATGGTGGAGAATTTGAAAATGAGTCATTTGATAAATTTTGTGAAGAATATGGCATAGCACATAACTTTTCTGCACCTAGAACTCCCCAACAAAATGGTGTTGTTGAAAGGAAAAATAGATCATTAGAAGAATTAGCTAGAACCCTTATGAATGAATCTAATGTGCCAAAATATTTTTGGGCTGATGCAGTTAGTACTGCTTGTTATGTGTTAAACAAGATGCTTATTAGGCCAATTCTGAAATTAACTCCATATGAACTGTTGAATGGTAGAAAACCAAATGTATCTCACTTGAAAATATTTGGGTGCAAATGCTTTGTCTTGAATAATGGAAAAGATAATCTAGGCAAATTTGATGCAAAATCTGATGAAGCAATTTTCCTAGGATATTCTTTGACCAGTAAAGCATATAGAGTATTTAATAGAAGAACTTTGACAATTGAAGAATCAATGCATGTTGTCTTTGATGAGATTGTGGACCTTGAGGAAAACCCTCTTGAGTCAAACAAACCTATTGCAGGTGATGAGAATTATTTAAAGGAAGCTCTTGAAGAGATGTATCTAAATGAGAACTATCCTCCAGAACTTCAAGAAACACCTCAAGCTGTTGATTCTAAAAGCTATCAACAACCAAGAGGACTTTCCTTGGACAACATCATTGGAGACATTTCAAAAGGAGTAACTACTAGACATAATCTTAATAATTTTTGTCTAACTGTAGCTTTTGTGTCTCAGATAGAACCCAAGAATATAAAGGAAGCTCTTCAAGATGATAAGTGGTGCGATGCTATGCAAGAAGAGCTAAACCAATTTGAAAGGAATGAAGTCTGGGAACTTATTCCAAAGCAAGATGATTATCAAGTCATAGGAACCAAATGGGTATTCAAGAACAAGCTTGATGAGGATGGAAACATCACAAAGAACAAAGCAAGGCTAGTTGCAAAGGGCTACTGTCAAGAGGAAGGTATAGATTATGATGAAACGTATGCACCGGTAGCCAGGTTAGAAGCAATTAGATTATTACTTGCATATGCATCTTTGATGAAATTTAAACTATATCAAATGGATGTAAAAAGTGCTTTCTTAAATGGTTTTATAAAAGAAGAAGTGTATGTTAGTCAACCTCCTGGCTTTGAAGATTTTAAATTCCCTGATCATGTTTACAAGTTGAAAAAGGCCCTTTATGGTCTTAAACAAGCACCTAGGTCTTGGTATGAAATACTTAGTACCTTTTTAATTGAAAATGAATTTTCTAGAGGAAAGGTTGATTCAACCTTATTCATTAAGAAAGTAGGAAAACACATTTTAATCGTGCAAGTTTATGTAGATGATATCATTTTTGGGTCAACTGATGATTCTTTGTGTGAAGAGTTTGCAAAAATAATGCAAGGTGAATTTGAGATGTCTATGATGGGTGAGTTAAACTTTTTCTTAGGACTACAGATAAAACAAATGAATGGTGGAACATTCATCTCCCAAACTAAATACTGTAGAGAAATTCTTAGAAAATTTGGTATGGATAGCTGCAAGGAAGCTAGTACACCCATGGGTACTTCATGTTATTTAGACAAGGATGAAATTGGAAAAGGAGTGAATGAAACCATGTTTAGAGGCATGATAGGATCCTTGCTATACTTAACTGCTAGTAGACCAGATATTATGCAGAGTGTTTGTGTTTGTGCTAGATACCAAGCCAATCCTAAAGAATCTCATTTGACTGCAGTTAAGAGAATTCTAAAATATCTTAAGGGAACTACTTCATTTGGACTTTGGTATCCCTCTAACTACTCACCTAGTTTAATAGGATACTCTGATGCAGATTATGGTGGCTGTAAAATTGATAGAAAAAGTACTAGTGGAACCTGTCATTTCTTGGGATGTTCTTTAGTGTCATGGCACTCAAAGAAACAAGCATGTGTAGCTTTGTCTACCACCGAAGCTGAATATATTGCAGCTGGAAACTGTTGTGCCCAAATTTTGTGGATGAAACAACAATTAGAAGACTTTGATATCTTCCTTGACAAAATTCCTCTAAAATGTGACAATACTAGTGCGATAAATTTGACCAAGAACCCCATCATGCATTCAAGAACTAAGCATATAGAAATTAGGCACCATTTCTTAAGAGATCATATTCAAAAGGGGGATTGTCAAATTGAATATGTTGATACTTTGCATCAATTAGCTGATATTTTTACCAAGGCTCTACCTAAAGATAGATTTTTTGAGCTTAGAAGAGAGTTAGGAGTGTTAGACATATCTTAGAATCAAAATCTATGCAAATTTTTGCATTTTTCATAAACTTAACGCTTCATAATCGATTATCACTAAGTTATAATCGATTATTCATGCATCAAATTCAATTCTGGAAAATCTTGAGCAGATAATCGATTATCATTATGCATAATCGATTATCATGCAATTCTGGGCAGTAATTATTGAACTGATAATCGATTATCACGAGCCATAATCGATTATCGCGCTGACAGTTTCAAAAATAGAGCCGTTGGAGCATCCCATAACGGATATAAACGACCATAAACGGCTAGTTTTTCCATTTTTCTTATAAATAGCCCCCCATAATCGATTATTAGACACTCCTTTGCAACCAAATACTGCTGAAATCAAATCTAGAGCTCAAATCTTCTTCATTTCCCTTCACCTTCTCAAAATCTCATTTTCCCATTCTTCCTCCATGGCTGACTCAAGAAGGCACTGTCGCAGAACAGCTGGAGCCTCCTCTTCTTCTCAACCACGTCTTGCAAACATAGATGGATGGATTTCAGATCAAGGGAAACATGCAGACTTTGTTAATTCTTGGCAAGGAAGATCATGGCGGTAAAGTTTATTCGTCTTGACTTTTTCCGCTTCTATGGCTTTCAATTTCCAAACACTTTTGCTGAGCAGGGGATAACGCATCTGTTAGAATGATGGACAAATTTGTAAGCACCAAAATATGATGTCACAAACTTGTTTCACAATCGGCAAGTATGACCGAATCGTTCAAGTAATAAAACTTGGTAAGACCAAGTATCGTTCTTCCCAAAGGACTCACGGCCTAGTTTAGTTATGTGGTTTCTTGATTAACTAAGACTTACAAACGAAATATTTGAGTTTAAAATGCAAGACAGAAAATAAACATGTATGCATGAATTTTGATCAATGGCAAAGACACAAGATAAACACTTTCAATGGAATATATGAATGAATATGTTGTTGGGGGTCAATTTCATCTCATCCACTCTCATATATTTTAGGAATTCAACATTCAAATCATCATTGTTAATGCCACTCTCTAATGTACCATTCTAGATGGCTTCTCCCTAATCAAATAGTTCATACAATTCCTAGCATTCCTAATGATTAGTTCATGAGTGCAGGAGCTTAAAGGCAACCAATAGAATATTGTCAGTATAATATTGGGAGAAATTCCCCGGATATAGACTTCCCCGTACGTGTCCGTATCGACAAAACCAATAATCATGCATTAGAATGAGTTAAACAATGCAAGCATTGAGCAAAGAGGAAAAACCCTAACTAATGATGAAAGAAAGCATATGTCTTAATTCAAAGATGTACTCAACAGATTCCATATATGAGAGCTTCAAGAGATTACATTGATTCCCCAACAAACATACAAGGTTTAGTTCACCATATTCATGGTGAACCTAGATGAATAACAATGAAAGTATGAAAGAATAAACCCAATAAAGTGGAAGAGGTAGCCTGAGCATCCAAGATCCTCCTTCAAAGGGGTGAAAGAGAGAGTGTTTCCTCGTTTCTGCCAAAGATCCTAACTATAGGACGTGCAAGCCCTTATATACTAATCTAGAGTTACAAAAGATTACAAAAGTCCAAGCCCAAAAAGTGCCGCTCAGCGGTATTTACCGCTCAGCGGTGATTGCGCGTCTTCTTTCTTCCCCTCAGCGGCCATTTTGCCCCTCAGCGGTTCCAACGTCACCTCTTGAGTGCCGCTCAGCGGTAGTTTGCCGCTGAGCGGTGCCTTCGACTTCTCCTTTTTGCACTCTTTCTTGTCTTTTCTAATGTCCTCTCTCTTATTCTTCACTTCTTTCACCAAATTCACCTCAAAACCTGCACAAAAACACTTAAATCAAGCATAAACCTGTCCAGCTCTCTTATTTCTGAAAATATAAACAAAAGGCATGATTTCAAGCTAGTTTCTAAGTCTAAAGGTTGCTTTTAGTATCAACTTTAAGCATGAAAATAACAGTTTTTCAACTGTTATCACAACCCCAAACTTAGAACTTTGCTTGTCCTCAAGCAAATAAAATGTAACTCCATCTCCAACCAATTCATATGATGGTTTACTCATTCAAAATCCTCTTTTCAAGATAAGTAATAACTTCACTCAAACTTAAGACCAAGAGTTCAATCAAGATGTGCACATGCTTTAGTGTTCACAAAGTCATTTAAATTCCAACAAATGCTATTTTTCATGAATGATCAATCAATTAAGCATGGATGTTCATGTGCTTATGGAATATTTCCTCACTAGGTAAAGTGTTTCACTCAACACACAAGTGTATAAGAGGTAAAGTGTTTCACTCATTCACTCCACTATCACATTGTCACATGAATCAACTTTGCCTTTCATTTAACCACAATCAAATACATTCACAAGCATGCATCATCACAAGGACTTTTCAATGGCTTATAATGTGGCTGGGCTAACAAGAAAATTGGTTTTTCTGGATCACAAAATCCTTGAGTTAAGAGAGTCATAACAACACAATCTTCTTATTCATTCCCAACTTTCTTTTGCCTTTGCTTTTGCATTTGCATTGAGCTTTGCTTCTTTTTCTTTTCTTTTCTTTGCATATTCTTACTTTTTAGCTCTTAGCTCAATGCTTCTTCCTTTTTCATGTTTCCCCAATAACCCCAAACTTGAACATTTAACAATACCACACAAGATCTTCTACTTAACTCAAGGTAAAGATTTTCAATCAAGGGTGTTCAGTGTATATTTAAGGCTAAGGGTTCAAAGGATAGAACACAACGTGTTCTCTTTTAGAAGGCTAACTTTATGAATTTGGCCAATAAAAAGGGTTTCAAAAACACGGCCTTTGATCATATGATGCAAAACAAGCAATTGATTCAATCATAGAAAACCTGGGCAAAGTCATTCATGCTTTCAAAGTAATAACATTCAACAATAACAACTCTGGAGCTCAAAACCTCACATATAAGCTCATTCACATTTGACATGCACATCCTGCTTAATTTCACAATCACAATCATGATATTATGCATTTGTTCACAAAGCTTGTGAATCACCTGTATAAGCATTTTAATGTGCACATCATCTCAACATCAATCAATCAATAAGCATCATCAAGCATTACTTATCACACAATCATAGTTAATAGCAAACCATCACAAGAAACCAGGTGTTCAATAGAGTACATCAAACCCTAATCTAAAAACAAAAAAAATTAAGTTCAGAAAACTTAAACCACAAAAGCATAATCATATGATAGCATTCATCAGTAAATGCTATCTCAGCTCCTCATCAGTCCGAGCTCTCTGTATCTTCCTCTTCCTCTTCATCATCATCTTCATCAAATGCATCCTCCTCCTCAGCTTCATCTTCATCCATGTCTCGGGCTGAAGCTTCAGCTGCTTCAGCTCCTCCATGCCATGGTTCTTCTGGCCAAGCTACCACATTATGGAATTCATCCATAGTCCACCTGTGTGCTGGAGGGGTATCATACATCCCCACTATCATCTCAGCCGTGGCCACCTGCCCTCTGTGGATGGACTGCAACTGAGCACCTATAAGAGACATATACATGTCCCTCATCTGGAATGGTTCTGCCTCATGAGTATCAGCAGAAGTCCTGCTCTGTGCTGGCCTTCTCTCTCTACGAGCCTGGCGTGGTGGCACTGGCTGGGCTGCCTCCTCACCTCCACAGTACTGTCTGTAATAGGCCTCATCTATAGCTTTTCTTGGCCTCTCAAATGGTGGAACAGAAGTGTCCACCCCAGCTAGCTTGCAAAGGTGAGTGATCAAAGAAGGATGTCCCAGTGGTGCTTTGTTGTTTGAGGTGTTAGCACACACACTAATCTCATCAGCTATCACCTGATAGCATGGCCTCTAACATAGCCCAAATAATTCTCAGCTGGATAATCACCAATCTTCTTTGCATTGGTGTAGAATTCTTTCACCACAGCTATGTTGGTAGGTGATGGATAAGTGGCTAGCTTCCCCCAATCATTCCCTAACACTTGCTCTCCAAATTGAGGAGCAAAGTTAGGTATCATTCCAACCTTTCTCTCCATTAGAAGTCTCCTGTCCTGAACCACCCTAAAGTGCTTCTCATGTTTCCTAGAGAGGAACCTGCCATTATGGGGCTGCTCTGGTTCCTTTTCCTTTCTCTTGGTTGCCATGGTTTTCAATCTCTTTCCTGAAGAGGATGCCATTCCTGCATTCAAACACAAATCCAAAACCACAGAACATGATGTTCATCATTAGTAAACTCAGAACACAACTCCTTTCGAAGCTAAACCAACGCTGAGGGCCAGAATTTCCCCTCAGCGCCACCAGTGCCACATTCAAACACGCAATAAACCAGAAAAAGCAAATCTGGCAGAGTGCCGCTCAGCGGTAAATGCCGCTCAGCGGTGATCTGCAGATTTTTGCAAATCTCGTTTTTAAACTGTCCTAACTCCACCCAAATGCAATTTTCAGTTTTCCAGTTCATAATCAAGCATTTTAATTGGTTCAAACATCAAATATATCATCAAATCATGCATAGAAATCAAAACCCCTAAATATTCATGCTTTGACAATCACAGTCAATTTCAAGAACCCTAGAATGAACAAAATGCATTTTACTTACTTGGGTGGAGATGCTAGATGATATGAGAATGCTTCCAAACTAGAATGCTCTCTTCCAACCCCAAACTTTGATAGCACACTAGTGTAAAAGTGAGTGGAAGAGAAATTTTCTAAAGAGGGAAGAGTAAAAAGATGTGGGAAACCTAAGAGGAGATATGTGGGAGTCTTAGTGCAGAGAAGAGCTTGAAAGAATGTAAAAACGCGCAGCTTAGGGTTTAAAAATACCCCAATGGGCTCGGGTTCGCTAAGGGGAACTTAAGCCCATCTGCGATAGTACCGCTCAGCGGTAATTGCCGCTCAGCGGCACTTTCTTGATGTGCCCTTCTCCTTCTTTTCTTGACCTACGTGCCTTCCTAGCATACCCCTCATAGGTTCCCTGCAATTCAATGTTAAAAATGCTTATGCAAATCCTAAAAATAAACAAACAGAAAACAATCAATCAACTGGGTTGCCTCCCAGGTAGCGCTTGTTTAATGTCACGAGCCTGACCCAAAATCCACCAACACCCATCAGTAGGTGTTTCAAACTTACCAGCACCCATCAGTAGGTGCAAAATCTTCTCACCAACACCCATCAGTAGGTGTTACAAACTTAGTATCCTTCAGTAGATACTTAACCACCTAGCATCCTTCAGTAGATGCTAAATCCAACAAAATAATGTCCAGAATAATGTTCACAAATTAAAAATTACAAAACCAAATCAAAAGTTTTTAAATTCACTGGGTTGCCTCCCAGCAAGCGCTCTTTTAATGTCATTAGCTTGACCCAGTAAAGCTCAAGTTCCTTCTTCTTTTTCTTCTTCTTCCTACTGAACTTCTTCAGAAATTTGATCAAACCAGGAACCTGTTGCAGTGTCTCAATCATAGGAACTTTAATCTCCAATTTCTTGAAGATTTCCATGAAGCACTTAAATTTCTTTTCCTTCCTATGATTCTTCTTTAGATGAGGATGTGATTTTTCATGTGATTTCTTCTTCTTTCCTCTCATCTTCTTTTTCTTCCTTTTTCTCTCCCTAAATTTTCTCTTTTTCTCTTCTTTTATTTTTTTCTTCCTTTCTCTTTTTCTCCTCAACTTCTTTATCTTCACACAAATTTTCTTTCTCTCTTCTCTCTCAACCAATTCTTTTTCTTTTTCTTCATCTTTATCTTTCTCACTCAACTCTTCTTTCTCTTTTCTCTCTACCCTTTCCTCATCTCCCTCTAATTTTTCCTCATCAAGAATCTTGTCACTTTCAGTGATAATGACTTGCCCTTCCTCCTTAAGGTTAACATCAGTATTAACATCATCATTTAATATCTGACTAATGTGACGAAGTTGCATCTCCATTCTTTTACATGATTCTTCAATGCTTTTCTGAGTAGAGTCAGAATTTTTCAAAAATCGTTGAAGGGTGTCCTCCAACCTATCCAAACTTCCTGATAGAAAGGGTTGTTGCTGCCATTGTTGTTGTGGTTGGTTCTCAAATTGTCCAGCAGCTTGCCAAAATTGGCTTTGATCCATGCTTGAGTGAGGTTCCCACCATTGGTTGAGATTACTTTGGTAGAATTGAGTGCCCCTATAGTTAAACTCTTGACCAAATTGCATTCTGCAGACATTAGGCACAAAACCCTAAAACAATTGTTAGCACAAAAAGATAGAGAAAAGAAAAAAAATAAAAAAATCAAAGGATATAATTGAAAAGATAAAAAGATAGGAAATAAAAACAGAAAAATAAAAACAGAAAAATAAAATAAAATAAAATAAAATAAAAACAGAAAATAAAATAAAATAAAATAAAATAATAACCAAAAAAATAAAAACAGAAAATAAAAACAGAAATTCAAAATTAAAGTCAAATAAAAGATATAAGAGAAGATATAAGATTCAGAAGATAAGATAGAATAAGATAGAATAAAATAAAATAAAATCTAACCTAATCTAAAAAGATAAAATAAAATCTAACCTAACCTAAAAGATAAAATAAAAATAAAATAAAATCTAACCTAAAAAGATAAAAAGATAAAACCTAATCTAAAAAAAATAAAATCTAATCTAAAAGATAAAAATAAAATCTAACCTAAAAAAGATCTAATCTAATCTAATCAAATAAAATAAAATCAAATAAAAACCGAAAAATAAAAAAAACAGAAAACAGAAAAACAGAAAACAGAAAAATAAAATAAAAATTCGAAATTAAAATAAAATAAAAAAATAAGTCAAAGATAATCAATAATCACACAAATTAACCAGTTAAACCACGAATCCCCGGCAGCGGCGCCAAAAACTTGATGGACAAATTTGTAAGCACCAAAATATGATGTCACAAACTTGTTTCACAATCGGCAAGTATGACCGAATCGTTCAAGTAATAAAACTTGGTAAGACCAAGTATCGTTCTTCCCAAAGGACTCACGGCCTAGTTTAGTTATGTGGTTTCTTGATTAACTAAGACTTACAAACGAAATATTTGAGTTTAAAATGCAAGACAGAAAATAAACATGTATGCATGAATTTTGATCAATGGCAAAGACACAAGATAAACACTTTCAATGGAATATATGAATGAATATGTTGTTGGGGGTCAATTTCATCTCATCCACTCTCATATATTTTAGGAATTCAACATTCAAATCATCATTGTTAATGCCACTCTCTAATGTACCATTCTAGATGGCTTCTCCCTAATCAAATAGTTCATACAATTCCTAGCATTCCTAATGATTAGTTCATGAGTGCAGGAGCTTAAAGGCAACCAATAGAATATTGTCAGTATAATATTGGGAGAAATTCCCCGGATATAGACTTCCCCGTACGTGTCCGTATCGACAAAACCAATAATCATGCATTAGAATGAGTTAAACAATGCAAGCATTGAGCAAAGAGGAAAAACCCTAACTAATGATGAAAGAAAGCATATGTCTTAATTCAAAGATGTACTCAACAGATTCCATATATGAGAGCTTCAAGAGATTACATTGATTCCCCAACAAACATACAAGGTTTAGTTCACCATATTCATGGTGAACCTAGATGAATAACAATGAAAGTATGAAAGAATAAACCCAATAAAGTGGAAGAGGTAGCCTGAGCATCCAAGATCCTCCTTCAAAGGGGTGAAAGAGAGAGTGTTTCCTCGTTTCTGCCAAAGATCCTAACTATAGGACGTGCAAGCCCTTATATACTAATCTAGAGTTACAAAAGATTACAAAAGTCCAAGCCCAAAAAGTGCCGCTCAGCGGTATTTACCGCTCAGCGGTGATTGCGCGTCTTCTTTCTTCCCCTCAGCGGCCATTTTGCCCCTCAGCGGTTCCAACGTCACCTCTTGAGTGCCGCTCAGCGGTAGTTTGCCGCTGAGCGGTGCCTTCGACTTCTCCTTTTTGCACTCTTTCTTGTCTTTTCTAATGTCCTCTCTCTTATTCTTCACTTCTTTCACCAAATTCACCTCAAAACCTGCACAAAAACACTTAAATCAAGCATAAACCTGTCCAGCTCTCTTATTTCTGAAAATATAAACAAAAGGCATGATTTCAAGCTAGTTTCTAAGTCTAAAGGTTGCTTTTAGTATCAACTTTAAGCATGAAAATAACAGTTTTTCAACTGTTATCATAGAACAAAAAGGATGCATTTATCCTGATCTTATAAGAGTCTTCTACTTCAACTTGCGCTGTCGAGATGGGATAATATCTACTAAGGTCAAGGGAGTACGCATCATTTTAGATGATGATGTATGGACCAATGTTGCTCAACTTTCCATTTGGGATGATGCTGTCAAAGTCCATTTAGGACTTGAAGATTTCAACCGGATGATGACTTTTCAATCCTTCCTACGTCATCCTGAACGGCAAACAAATAGAAGGCAATTACTGGTTGGAGGTTTTAAAGTTGAAGAAAGGATGATTCATTACTTGATTGTCTGGATTTTATGTCCTAGAGCAACCAACCATGCTCAATGCTCTGAGCAGGATTTACTTCTGTTGTGTGGGATTCTAAATCACATACACATCGACTGGCCTGCTCTCATTGCTGACACAATGGTAAAAGCCAAAAAATCCCATTCATATCAACTTCCCTATGCCCTTCTTGTTTCTAGGATTTTAGAATTCAAAGGTATACCTGTTGAAGGAGAACTCGTTCAAAATATTGAAGTTGTGGGATCAGAAATTGGAGATACTACCTTTCGTCAAATGGGATTCATTACTAGAGGCAGAGTCCTTATTCACAAAGATGATGACCATCCTGATGTAGATGCAGATGATGACATGGACACTCATATGGCTGACCCAGTAAGTGCTGCTGCTCCGTCTGATGCTGGACCATCCAACATACCCTCCTCTTCCTCAACTTCTATGGAAGAACATTTTGCAAGGTTATCTAAACAATTGAAGGATATGAGTCTTGCACAAAAGACTCACTTTGAGGAGATTTATGAGTGGCAGCGATCTGTTGATGAGTACATGGTTGATCAATTTCTTGATCTTGATGTTCGCCTATCTAACATCGAGGGTCATCTTAATATCCCACCTCCTGAACGTTCTCCTAGTCCTGAATTCTAGGTTTTAGGCCTCTAAGTTTGATTGTTATGTTATTTTCTTTATGGTATTTAGTTTCTTAATCTTTATGAATTTCATGTAATTCCTTTCTGTTCTTAATATAATGAGCTTTTATTTTTTGCATATATTCCATTTTTGAGGGGGAGCTCATATTAAGGGGGAGGTTATTACATTATTCTTTTTGCTTATGATCAAAAAAGGGGAGAAGAAATATAAGGGGAGGATAAAAAAAAATAGTTTTTAATTATACAGGTATTGCTAACTGTGGTTGTCCATTAGTTTATATATGTTGCAGGTAAACCTGAGTTGCTTTTAAAAAGAGAGTTTTTGATCATCATCAAAAAGGGGGAGATTGTTACCAATAAGGAGTATTGGTAAAACCTGAAGATGTGTTTTGATGATGCTGCAACTTATAAATTTTGGATGTAGTAGAAAAATATTTAAAAAAGCAACTTGTAGATTTTGAATGTAGTAGAAAAATGTTAAACATTGTAATTTTTACTAGTATAATCGATTATAGTTAAGCAATAATCGATTATCACAAGTCATACTTGAATAATCGATTATCACTTCATATAATCGATTATCACATTTTTGAAAACCTGTAACGGACTTGAATAATCGATTATCACTTACAATAATCGATTATTCATGGCAGTTGAGAGCTGACCTTTGGCACTCAGTGTACTTGGCTATATAATTTGATTTGGTGAAATCAGAAGGTAACGTTTTTTTAACTGAGAAAGCTTAGAACACTGTGTGTCAGAGGAGCGTTCTTAGAGAGCTTTTTGTTCATTGTTCCCTTGCTTGGTCTTGTGAAAGGAGAGGCTCGCCTATCGTGTGTCGATAGTCGGAGCAGACTCTCTTCAAGTTAGCAAGGTGCTCTGCCTGGTCTTGTGAAAGGAGAAGCTTGTGAATCGTTGGTCGATTGCTGGAGCGGTTCTCTTCAAGTTGGTAGAGTGGTTCTTTTCATTTTATTCATGTTCATTATCTTGTAATCTGTTAAACCATTTTTAGTGAAAAAGGTTAATCACTATTTATAGTGATTAACGACTGGACGTAGAATCTTTTGATTCGAACCAGGATAAAAATTCTGTGTTGATCTTCTTATTCCCTACACTCATATTATTTTACGTATATCAACTGTTTGATTAATTTTCTGAAAGAAAATTATTTTTACTAAAAGGACAAAATTAATTTTAATTGTGATCGAATACGCTTCCCACTCTCTGAGTTTTAATTCCGCTGCGCTATACTCTTCGAAAAATACCCTCTCCGATACCATCATGAAGAGTTTCAGTGTGACAAAAAGCACAAAAAGAGTATTATAGGTTTCATTGGCTTGTATTAGCCTCTTTTGTTCTTTCGTTATTTCTAGTTGTATGTGCAAGTAAACATGCATAGTTTGTAGTTTTTAGTTTCTAGACTTGCTAAGAAGCTTATAAACCCTTTATGAATAGAAGAATTAAGAGATGTGGGACTAAGAGCACTTGAAAACGTGGCTGTCTAGACTTGGAAGCATTCCAAGTCCCACATCCCTTAAAAATCTCCAATTACTTCATCCTAAAGGTTATGTAAGAAGCGTAGGGGTCTCCTTTTGTAGACACCTTTGATTGAATGAATATGAGAGGGATTTGCATTCATTTGCTTATCTTATATGAGATAGAATTTTGTCTCTAAGTCATCTTCTGGGTCTTATCTTGTGAGAAGCAAGTGGCGATCCAACCTTGACACTTATCTTGAATCATTTCAAGTGGCGTGTCCTCAAGTTCATAAGTTCTCTCTTCCTTATCTCTTCCATTTTAAATCTTTTCAATCTCCATTTCTTAATTGTCTTTAAAACATTTCTCTCTAAGCATGCTATTCCCTATCAGAAGACTTCTCGCCCAACGAATTAAGGGAAAAAGAGGTCCAAACTTGAAGGGGAAAAGTGGTGCTCAACGCCCTAGAGCCCAAGGGCTCTTAGGTTTTAGTGCACTCAACACCTAAAAGGAGCCCTCAACGCTATACCAAATTACAACAAACTTATATTTTTGATCTTGGTGCACCTCGAACCTATCCAAAAGGGCAAATTAGTATCTTTGATACTATAATTGATGTAAAAACATGTTTATGAATGAAACTAAGTACCTATTTGCTCATTTGTTCATAAGCAAGATGCTCTAGATGAATCCAACCACTCAAAAACTCATTTATTCAATTCTACATGTCATAAACCAGAAATTAGCAATTTAAGTGTCTAAACAAGTCATAATTTACTTAAAAACAACCTACAAACCTTTAGTTTAATCACCAACTAACTCCTTTAGATTTTCACTTATCAAAACTCCTAAAATGGACTAAAAACCCAACTTAAAACTCTTCAATTTTGCTACAACCAATATAACATCAGTTTTCTACTTAAATTATACTCCAAACATCAACATGAAATGATCCAATCAAATACAAATCCACATGTATTGAAGACAACATTCATTCAATTACAAGCAATACACATTTAACTCAATTTTCAATCACTCATGCTATCATATAATAAGATTTCATCCAACTTTCTACTCAAACAAACATCTTAATCAAATCAATTTGTTCTAATTATAGCATTACCAAAACAAATTACTAAACTTCTCCAAATTCTAAAAACAAACATTTAGATTTCCTTACCTGATAGAAAGCTTCAACAACTCTAAAATACTAACAACTACTTCCTTAGCTCAAAGAACTATATCTACACCTACAGATCACATGTTTATGATATGGACACGTAGTTAGAATCACAGATAAGTAGAGAATCAACTAGAAAACCAAGAGGACACATGCGACAAGCTATCCCTTACATGCATAAAAGAAAACATAATTCAAGCAAAAAATAGAAACTAACTTACTATTTTTAGGAAATTGATCAGATGGAAGTGAAAATCTCGTTACCGTGATCATCTAGGCACTTCCTAATCCTCAAGAAGATGATTGTGAGGTTAGAACTCTAAGAAAGAAGGAAAAAGAAATTCAGAAAGTGACATAATGTTTGTTTTAAGTAATAAAACCTCTAGTAAAATTTCTATTTATACTTTTAACATTTTATTGTTAAAATAATGTAGTTTTATTATTTATAACAAATTATCTATTTTAAGAAAAAGTTTTATGGGTTATTACAAAATATATATATATATATATATATATATATATATATATATATATATATATATATATATATATATATATATATATTATTTGTTTCCGATGAGAATCACATGTTTAACTGAATTTTCAATTCAGTTGTAGAGTTCTAAGAACTTGTGCCTTCCAAGGTATTTATTTGTTAGGTTTCGTACAAAAAACATTAGGCATTGGATAATTACTCTTGATGTGAAACACATTGTGAAGACTATATGACTATATAAAAATCGTTTTGATATACTATTCAAAGTGAAATGAAATACGTTTCTTCAAAACTATGAAATGTAAATAAAGTGAAAATATTTTTTGTTATAATAATTTATTTATTATATTATGCCTATATAATTGATTAATTATAGTTTAATGTAGTTATATTTTCACGATATAGTAAAACTTTTAAAATATATTAAATAATATATATATTTAAAATACTTTCGAATTCTTTAAAAATCACGAGTGCAGTCAAAAGTAAATCTTATTACATTTTTTTTTTCATGTTACCCATATGCATAATTTTGATCTAGCGATAATTTAATTAAGGGTTAAATATGTTTTTAGTCCCTATACTATCACGCGATTTTGGTTTTAGTCCCTCTTTCAAATTAAGGTACATTTTAGTCCTCCTTCTTAAGGAAACTTTGATTTTAGTCCTCCAAAATTAACACCGTTAAAAACTAGCTGACGTGGCTAACGGTAAACTGACATGATTTTCTTTTCTTGTGCTGAGTCAATGTTTCTCACCTTTTCTCCCTCTCTCCCTCGCCTCTTCCTTCCATCTTCTACCCAACCTCTCCACCCTCAGTAAGAGAGAGTGGAAGCAAACCTTCATCAGAAAACATTCGGCATCCAGATGTTCAATATGTAATGTTTTCAAAGACGGAATGTCTCCGAAAGCTACTTTCAGTGAGCCAACAAGTCTTAAGCATTTACTGAGTGTCATCTCTTTTAGATTTGATGGCAAACCTCCCTCACTGAAAGGCTCAAGTTTTGGAGAATCACTAATGTGTAAACTCTTGAGCATATCCCAGTTTTCAGGCAATGATTCAAGTTTAGGGCAGTAACCGATATGCAGACTCTCCAGATGATTATGTGCGTGATTTTGTGAAATCATCTATAAAGTATTTAAGAACAAGAGAGCAAGATTCTTTAGTGTCTGGAAGAAATGTAGTGGAAAGGTCCACAAAGAGACAGAATCACCAATATTTGGAGGAGGACCAAAACTGGATCCATGAATCTCCAAGTGTTGAATATAATTGTCAGGTATGTTTTTCCCAACCATATCCAAGAATGATGCTTCCATGATGTACCCAGCCAATAGGAGGCTTTTCACTGTAGCTCAATCAAACAACACCTTTGCACTTTCTTCCAGTTTTATATCTAGAGCCCTGGGAGCGAAAGCCTCAAGTTTTTGGCAGTATCTAATGCATAGTTTTTCCAAAGGAACAAGTAGCTTTGGCAGCTGTCCTTTCAGCTTGGGACAAGGCTTTATGGATAGCTTTTGTAGACGTGGAAAAGCACCTGTCACAACTTTACATTCCCATTACTCCATTGTTTCATATCGGAGAAATACAATGTCTTAAGGGATTTAAAGGAAGAAGAATTGTTCCCATGAAAATCAGTATCAATATTCACTATCCCATGAAGTTTTTTAATTCTCAAGTCCTTAAGAGATGGCAAAAGTCCAAGGGGAGGTAGACGTTCGCAATATTTACATTTCTCTGACTGAATCTGGAGCATCTTCATGACGAGGCACATGAAAGGCGTAGGTTTATGGTTTCCCCCGTAAGTTCCGCCGAGATGGTCCAGCTCCATGGCCTTGTCCACCAGCGTCAATGACCTTTTTGCAGAGGGTAGGGAGGTTGAGTAGAAGATGGAAGGAAGAGACAAGGGAGGGAGAGGAAGAAAAGGTGAGAAACACTGACTCATCGCAAGAAAAGAAAATCATGTCAGTCTACCGTTAGCCACGTGAGTTGGTTTTTAACGGTATTAATTTTGGAGGACTAAAATCAAAATTTCCTTAAGAAGGAGGACTAAAATGTACCTTAGTTTGAAAGAGGGACTAAAACCAAAATCGCGTGATAGTATAGGGACTAAAAACATATTTAACCCTTTAATTAATACTAAAAATACTAAATAGTTAGCATATAATTAAAGATATAACTTGTAATGTATACAATTTTCAAATTATAAAATTATAATAATAATTGTACTTCTTATTTAGTTAATGTCAAAACTGTGTTTTAAGAAATACTTGAATCTTAATAAGTAACCGGTACCTTCTTAAAGAAAAATCAATGATTCTCGTTCATATTTTTATCAAGTGACATTTTAACGAAAATTAATCAACCCAATTTCTTAAAAAAAAAACATGTAACTTTGCTTATTTTTTCAAAGGGATAATAGGTTGAGTCGGATAGGATTTGGATAAGTCAGGGACTAAATCTATTTAAAAAAAACCAAGTTAGGTTCGATGATTTCTGCATGTTAAATTTGATTCAATTAATTTAATATTGAATGAGTTAAGTTAATTGGTTTAAAATTTTTAAAAAATCTTTTAATCTTTTTGAGTTAAAAGTTATAATTTTCAAGTATCCATATACTTAAAACATAATATAATATCTATAAAAGTTAATTAAAGGTTTAAAATAAGTTAAGTCATTTATCCAAGAAGACATTATTATATATATATATATATATATATATATATATATATATAATATATATATATATATATATAATAATTTGTCTAAACTTCTTTATCAATATAAAAAACAATTTGTCCAAACTAATAAGTTATAATTAGAAAATAAGCTTCGTAAATATCTAAAGTTTAAATAAAAGACAATATTTTGATAGATGATGTATTTTCGAAATGAATTATTAGTAAGTGATAAGTGTTCATTTTATCTATAATTCACATGCATTTTAATATTTATTTTGATTGATTATACTGCATATATTGAGGATTTTACTTCTTTTTATTTAGAATTTATTGAAAGCAGGAAAACATGAACATGTCTCGTAAAATAACGTATTTTGGATGAATTTCTATAGAATTAGAAGAAACAGAGCACAAATAGCTTGAGCCTCAAAATCACAACTTTAGCAATTATAAAACAATTTCATGAAGATTCAAATTTTTCTTTCACAGCTTAAGCAAAGAAGATAGTGCATGAGCTAGATTAGGAAAACTTCACCATGAAAGCAACCTAAAGCACCAAATTCTGGAGCTCAATCATGGAGGAAGCCCATTATTGAAGAAAGCTTTGTGATTAAACAACAAGAACAAAGTCCAAGTTTGAAGAAAACCCTCCATGGAAGGAAAACTCATAAGATTGGCCACCATGTTTGGAGCTACAACCAACCTCTCAATTTTTTTTTTATAAATTAAGGGCAAACCCCTTTATGGAATTCCAATCCATATTCGTACTCTCTCTAGATTCTCTCTCTTCTTTTGTACTATTCTCTTAGGATTTATAGTAGACATAGGGAATGGGCAACAACTCCTAGGATTGAATGTAAGGATCATCATGAGTTGTTGAACTTTCTAGTATTGGGATTAGATAGCTCTCTGAACTTATGAACTACTATTGTTTAACTATTTTATTCAATTGTTCTTTCATGTGTTAGTGATTCAATTTGATTTTCATGTGTGATGACCTAATCAATCATTTGTTACATCTATATCCTGAGTTAGGCGAAAGCTAATTCACCTTATAGATATAGTTGAATCATCTGAGGTTGTTAGGGGCAAACATGCATCTATTTGACATAGTTGGTTAAAAGAGACTTAATCTTAAAGTAAAAGTCTATTCATCAGGACGTGGAGAATTCACCTTGAGTTAGAATGATTTTAGGTATTAGTATTGCAGACATAAATCTAGAATTTAGCTAGTGTACTTCCAGGAACAATGAATCAACTTTTTTAATCCAATGAAATAGTAACCATGCATAAGAACATAACATTGAAGTCTAATCCCAACACATTTTATACCACTATATTGTTTGGGTTTTAACTTTGAGTTCTAGATCATTATCACATTACAATCAAACATTTCATATTACAAATCCAAATAACATCGTAAGTTCTTATAAAAGTTAATCAAATCCGTATGGATACGACACTTAATACTACAATTGAATCAATTCCCTTGATGGTGTGATTGCTCCTGAATCGGGGGATCATCAGTAAGATCAAGTTTATAAATGAAATGTGGAAAAATTTAAGACAACATAAACTATACATGTAAAAGGAATGATCCTTAATTTTAATATTTTGAGTTCCTATAAGTAGTCCTAGCAATAGTAATATTTAATATCAAACTATAAAACTTCAACAATTTAAACATTTTGAAAAATATAATATTAATTTTTATTCACGTTGCAAACAAATAGAAAAGTAAAAGATAAGACAATAACATTTTTCATGTCTGATTCAATCTTTTTTGTTTCATGTAATTCAACTTGCAAAACTTTAAGACACTAGTTAACACTTTTCAGACAACTTTGGACACAAATCAAAGCTTCACACTCACATTGTTTTCCAATACATAATGTTCTTTGTTTCTTATAAACATTCCTAATTAAGGTTTATATAATAGTGATTTAAATGTTTAATCAATCAAGTATAGTAATTTGAATGTTTAATCAATCAAGAAGTGAAGTGGTTCCATACTTTTTACTATTAGCTTATATAACTTGTCATAGTACTTGTAAATTGTATTTTCATCTACCATATTGTAATGAACCTAAATCTTTGAAAACGTTATTGTAGGTTTTCTCTTGAGTCCTTGACATGCTAATATGACTTTATTTTGTGTATAAATCTTTGGTGTTGGTGACATAAGAGTTGAGGAATTCATATTTTTCGTGTTAGTTGTCAATTCATTAAAATGATCATTCATATGATAATGTTTATGCTCGCTCAACCATTTTATTGAGAGGTGTGAGGACAAGAGCATTGAACAATAATGCCTTGCTGACATAGAAACTAAAGTAAGAGAAAATCTCTATATTCCATTGCATTTTCTATCAAAGAGTTTTAATATTACGTTAAATTGACTTTATATCACATTTGCAAATGTAATATAAATTTGAGATAACTCATATCGATGTTTCAAAAAATATATCCATGTAAATCGAGATAACTAAGATTGATATTTCGTAAATAATAGTGGAACATAATAATTTGTGTTGAACTTTACAATTTTTGTTTTAATTCTTGGGTTCTTACTTTCTCTTCCTTTTTTTTCCATATATATTTGTTTCTTTTTTACTTGGATCCACTCTTTTTTATTTTAATTTAGCAGTTCAACGCACAAACAGAGAAAATTAAATAACTTACTCTTTAAACATCAAAACCCATACAAGATCAAGGTCAACAATTAATTGGGACTACATTAATAGAAAAATATAGAAAACACAATTTCCACGAATCAAATGAAGAAATACACAATTTAAACAAAGAACAAAAAACACAAAAAAACACAATTTAAACAAAGAACAAAAAACACAAAAAATTAAAAACTTAATGGAATTGGATAAAATATTAGATCTTTTTAATAGGACAGAAAAATAAGATATATTCAAATAAGAACCTTGATCTAGATACCAGATGATATGATCCTGTCCAAGAAAGAATACAATCATTTTGAATCCTCAAGAGGCCCAAAAAAAAATCATAGAAGAATGTAGAATAAGATAGAGATGAAGACGCCACAATCTAGCATATTGATAAGTCAAGTAAAGATTCACGATAAAGATGTGAATCTTTAATAATAATTAGAGTTCTAATCCAAAAGTCAAGAGAATCATCTCTAATAATGCAAATGCATATAATATGACTCAAAATTATTTATATCAAGTTTTGGTATAGACACATAAGCTTAAGAAAACTTATAAACTTCAAAATAAAGGTCAAAGCCCAAAACACATAAAAAAATGAAAATTATAAATGTAAACTTTCACCTAGCAAGACCTGTTTGCCCAATAAGCAGAAACTAGCTCGCCTAAATTATAGTTTATTTAAATTCCTAAGTTATTATGCTCATGATTTTCATGTTCTTTAAGTTTTCTCTTTCATGGAACATTATAAGATTTAAAGAGACTTGTTTTGATCTTTAACCTTGTCATAGATTCTTTGAATTACAAATGTTTTTTTCTCAAGTTCCTCTCATCTCAGGAGATAGTCCACTATCATACCCTCAGTTTTGAAGAAAATTTGTCCTTAAATTCACAGGACTTGAAGATTCCTTATCATGAAAGAAATATTGTATATTGTTAAGTGAAATACAAACTAATTATATAATGCTGAGTAATAACTAATTCTGGAAAATTTACAACAATAATGTTAAAGATATGATTGCTAAAATTAAGCTATTAAATCTCTTATGATTTAGCTAAGAATATTAACAATATCATATCTTCTATCATTTTTAGTCCTAATATTACGCTAACAAAAACAATTACAAATTACCAAAACATTTCAATAATAATTAACATTTTATTTCACATAAAAATAATCGATGATAATCAACAAAAGAATAATTACAAATTCAACCATGTCACCACCTATCAACCACATTCACCTAATCAAGTGCAAAAAAAAAATAATAAAATTATACAATGCACATTATTGATGTGTTTTTTTTCCTATAAGAAAGAACTTGTATGCTTGCAAATCATAGATAGTGATATTTGAGGGTGATAAAGAAGATAATATTTTCATTTAAAAGATTGAGTCTAAATCATGAGTTACCCATACTAAATCTGTAACACCCCGATTTCTAAGATGTCACAATTTATTAAAAATTGGTAAAATTCAAAATTTATCATAGCGTAGAAATGTACTTAAAGAAAACTTTATCCAATTACATTATTTCGAGTAATATAATAACGAAAGAAATATTCTAATTGTAATGTCTTAACTTGTAAAACAAAATAGCTATAAATGAATCCCAAGGTTATTCCCCATCCTCTATCAAGTCAATCACGCCTCTTGAACATCTCTAACATTATCTGTTGACGTATAATACATTATACAATCATTGCCGATAATTTCATTAACAAACACACAAAAACAAACATGTATGAGGTAAGCTACCAATGAAACAATCATAACAACAAGATACATACATACTGATTATATCAACCATAAGCAAACACACAACAAGATACATATCTTCTGATTATACCAATCATAATCAAACACACAACAAGATACATACATTATGATTATATCAACCATAATCCAACACCCCACACAAAGTATTAATAACAATAAGATTCCTAATCCTCTAACATAAAAAATTCAATCATATTGAATTACTCGATCCCCGATCCTTGAACTTCAATCATCGATCCTTGATCCCTAACCCTAGATGTCATCATTAACATTTCACACATAGACCCTTGGTCTATCCACTCATTAGTACCAATGCTAATTACTTACTATAACCATTATAATAACACCACTATCAACATAGCATAACCTAGAGCATCTTAAGTACCATGATCATCATCATAGATATACCATCATTATGACTATCTTAGTCATGAACAACACCATGAGCATCACCGTACCATAATACCACAATGGAAAGAGTCAATCTCACTCTTGTACCCTACCTCATCGATTGTAGCCGCTCCTACAACCCACCTGTAGCCTCCCCTACAAGATATTTGTAGCCTCCCCTACAGATCATCTCCTTCCAACGCACACAAGGCGAAAGGAAGCACATATCCGTAGATAGAACCATGATTTACGAGGTACAACAAGTAGACTTATCCTCTACTCTCATGCTCATAAATCACATACTCAGGTACATCCCAACACTCACTCATACTCCACTCTTAACTACAAGTCAAACTGATCCTAAACATAACCACTAACCTCAATCTCTGATTATCATCATGTTCCACAGATCCTCAAGCTTGGTTCACATCCATTCTTCATCAAATTTTCCATTTTCACCAAAATGCACTGTGATAATCGATAATGACTTAATATAACAAATTATCTCAGTGAAATTTACCCATAAACATCATGCAGGAAGGGACAATCGATTATCATCCCAGATAATCGATTATTCTGAAACCACACTCAAAACCAACACGCATATAATCGATTATAACTAATGATAATCAATTATTGTCGAATTGAAACACATATTGGACATGATCCAAGCATTCAAACATACATACATTAACCATAAATCACGTGAAAACATAGTTAACACATCATACATGCATTCAAGCATCACATACCCATGTAAACATACTCAAACACATATAATACATCGCTTGAATCATCCAGATGCAATCATTGACATGCTATACCCCCAATAATAGGGTGCAAAAGAGTATCCGATAAAAAAACACCAAATAGGGTTTTCAATCAGCCAAACTAACTAAGCATATTGCTTACAAATGAGAACCAAGAAGATGAAAATTCTAAAAAACATACAGGCTGATGTGAGGTTGTTTTCTCCCAAACTAGAGCTCTGATTAACAATCCGAACGATTATAATAAAGAACCATATGTCTGGAACCCACTATCCAACAATCAGCCCGATCCAACGATGAATGACTTCTACAAAATAGAACTGTTGTTGCGAGTTTGTTTTCTCCCAACCTTGACCTCTTATGGACGATCCGACTGGTCGAAATGAAGAACCATACGTCTGGAACCCATTGTCTAAATATCAGCTCGATCCAACAATGCATGACTTCACAACGATGAAAACACCTATGTAGGTTTTATGTTATGCGGGAATGACTTCTTCTCTTCCTTTCTTTCTCACTTGGCTTTTCCCTCTCTTCAAATGACTCTAATGTGTTCTACTAATCTGACCCATCTCCACTAAAACAAAGTGAGACATAATGGTCCACATTATTTGTCCTATTCTCCGCATAGGATGAGAACCCAATAACCCAACACTTACAACATAATACATAACTTTGTTCTCCCTTAGCATCAAAGCATTTGTTGGGATAACCCAACAAAACATACATAATACATTCATAGGGAAAACTCATCACAAATATTACATAAACCCTATGCCTATTCATACACAAACTCTTACCCAACAATAACCACAAATAATCATAATTATATACACATGTATCAAAACAATGATTACCAATTAAGATAATTAAGAACAAATATAATATACAACTATAAAAAAACAAAGGTAAGCTTCCACATACCTTGGCCAATCATAAGACTTTATCTACAATCCTAAAACACCAACAATCTTCCTTTACACTAAGAGTTTCTCGTCGCTCTCTCTCTTCTTCTCCCAACACATCAATCTCCTATCTTCCTCTGTTTTCTCTCTTTGATTTAGAGTTTCTAGTGTTTCTAAACACCAAATCACCCTTTAATTAATTTCTACACCAATTAAATAAAGATAAAAGACCATTTTACCTCTTGGAAAAAATATAAAAATAAAGAAATAACATAACAATTATGTTCTAACAAAAATATACATTCAGAACACTAATTTCCAAACAAAAACTCAGTCTCAAATTTACTTTTTTTTCAAAACCCTTATTTTCCCAAATCATACAAAATTCATCCTCCAATACAATGTGTTAGTTTGAATTAAATCAAGTTTAACTCAATTTAATAAATTAAAATCAATGAAGTTGGATATAAAATAACTTACTCCCATGAATACTCTAATAATAAAAATAGGAAATAAGTATATTGTAACATCTTTTTCTTTTAATTTAAAAGTAGTGTACCTCTGGCATTTTATTATTATTATTAATTATTTTTGTTATAGGTTTTTAATATAAATGGAAGAAAGATAATTATAGTTATTCATAATATATATATATATATATATATATATATATATATATATATATATATATATATATATATATATATATATATATATATATATATATAATTTTGCTTACTTTTCTCTTTACCCAACTCACGGACTTACATACTTGTTGGAGGTATAAAATTTTTTTATTCATCCTTTAATTGGAATAAAATAGAAAATTTTCCAGCCTCATTACCATAAGAAAACATCAAACAACAAATCTTTTACAACATCATGTTATTTCATTTGAAGTTATCCAATGACTTAGATAACTTGAGATTGAACGTCACATGACATTTGCTTCGAAATCCAACGGTATATTTTTCACATATATCAACCAATGATTAAAAAATTGGACTGTTGCAATTTGTCTTCATGTGTTAGTTATAGAAGAAAGGATAAATTATACGATAAAGTTACTTTCTCATCCTTAGTGTTTTCACATCTTAAGGATGTTAAGTTTGGAAACTTGTTCACCAAATTATAATGTTACTAAATGAGTGAAATGAGATTTTGTTTTTCTCTTAAAGGATTATCAATTTTAAAAAAAAGAAAGATTATCCGTAATTTAAAAGAAATAGAAAGGAATTTCATTTTACCATTGGAAAGGTAGAGAATAAAGTGGTCAACAATCATTAAATGGGACAAATTGCATTTGTTCTTTGTCATGTCTTCTAAGATAAATTTTAATAACTTTTTTTCTATGTTTTGCTTTTAGGTATGATTTTATTAATATAGACACTTCGCATTCTTAAGCTATGTTTCTGACATTTTTGTATCATGATTTGTTCATTGGGTGCTTTGACGGTGTATTTACTAAATATGAAAGAATGCATACTAAGATTTTTAGAATGGTTTGAATCTAAACAAAATTTTATTGCTTAATACCAATTTTGGTCCAACTTTATTCTAAATGGTCATAATTTTTTTTTCTGTTCAATGTTGTCCTAAAGAATGTAATTTATGTTTAATTTATTCCTTTTTGCAGATGGTGTTTAAATCGTTAACATTGCACTATCCAGCTATGCAATAAATGACACATCACCATTGACACGTCATCATCATCTCCTACCTCCAAAAGCCCTAATTTCCCCTACACAAAAACTCTAGCCACCACCTAACCCTAACCGCCGACGCCACGGTCACTACCAACCACCATCTTCTCACCTCCATCATCTTCTCCGTCCAACAACTACACAAAAACACCACCCATGGCCACCTACCAGCACCTTCATTAGCGTCACCCGTGCCTCCAACAACAACCACCAGGGATTCCATTATTGCGAATCAAATGAACCCAAAACGAAAAAACAAATCCATAGAAAAATAGAGAAGAACCCTCATCCCCAACAGAGAAGAACCCTCATTCCAAGTTCAGAAATCCTAACATTCCCAATCTGAACCCTCATCCCCCACTTCGCAAAACCCAAAACCCAGACCTGCAGGGAAGAACATAATCCCTAACCACTCGCAAAACAGAGAAGAACCAAGAATTCCCCAAATCAATTTTGAAACAAAAATCATATATTCTAATTTACAAAAACTAGATAACACGACAAAAACCCCCAAATCGAAACCCTCAATCGCGAGTCCTATTGCCGCAAAACTTCCTGAGAACGGTGGGCTTCTCACATCACGACTACGTCGAAGATTGAACCTTCACGGAGGCGCCGCCGCTACAGCCCTCACCGTGCCGCGAGAAAGGAGTTCGCTCTCGTTTCTGCGAAACTCTGACAGACCCACTATGGTCAATTGGACCATCACAAGCTTCAGTTTTCCTCTGGCGGCATAGGCGTAAGGAAGCCTTTCCTCCTTGCATTCAGAAACCCTAAGCTTTTGGCTGGGGAAGGGGCTATCACGTGGCAAGGCAGGTTAAAGTTAAATGACATGACATTCACTTATTGCACAGCTGGATAGTGTGCCATTAACGATTTAAACGCCGTCTGCAAAAAGGACTAAATTGAACATAAATTACTTTCTTTAGGACAACATTGAACAGAAAAAAAATATGACCATTTCAAATAAAGCTGACAAAAATTGGGACCAAAATTGGTATTAAGTCATTTTTATTCAATTTCGATCTATTAAATTTAAGAAAGATTACTATTTTGTAAAATTATTATACTATGCAAAATATGTAATCACATAACATATGAACCAAATCTTTTTAATAACCTTTAAGAAATATCACCTAATGCAAAAAACATACATAGATATGCTACACAAGTTGTATAAAGTTCCGCAATAATTTTGAAAAACTATGAGAAAATAAGGAAAACATAATAATGGAGAGATTGTAAAACCCTAGAAAATGGTATTTTAGAAGTGGTGGTAGTTTAAAACTAGTGAGACTCGATTAATTTAATGTTAAATGGTTTTATTAAAAATAATTTTGTTATAAACGAATTTCATTATTTTAAAACGTATCATCTCTCTAGACACCACTTTTCTAGAGTTCTCTACCTTCTCTCTAAGAGTAAGTAAGTAAGTTTCTTCAGTTTCTTCAATTTCTTCAGTTTCTTCAATTTCTTCAGTTTCTTTAACATCTACCTTCTCTCTACCTTCAGTTTCTTCAATAGAGCAAGTAAGTTTCAACTTCGTTTTACTCTTCACTCTTTAATCGAGTCAATGCATGGAAGTTTCCATTGCATGTGTGTCTTGTGTTGTTCTTTGAGTTTCTTGGTAAATATAAGGTCCTAAAGACTTTTTCCTTTTTCAATTTGGTGAATCATAGGTGTTTCTAGAAATTCCTTGTGCGAGAAGTAATCGGGGTGTTCTTAGAGCTTTGTATCGTCATCGTAAGATAAGGGAAGCTATATGTTTTATCTTAGCTATAATTGTTTTGCAAGTTTAGTTGTTGTTTGCTTATTAACTTGATTGAGTATTAATTTAAGTAATTATGCTATGCTAGTTCAATTATATGTGTATGTTATTGTATTGTGTGATCTATGTTTGATATGATGAAATTGAATGTCTTTGCTGTCTTGAATGATGTAATATGAAGTTTTTCTGATGTTGGAAATTTAATTCAAAGTGTTTGGTGGGAAGAGGGCTCAAATACTTGGTTGGTGAATTTAAAAAGGGAGGTTTATATAGGCGAGTTTGAGAAATAGGTGTTAAGGTGAAGAAACAACTATTTCAGGGCTATTATTTTGTCATTTGTAACTTGTTTAGGATGAGAATTAGTTGGTATGTGTGTTAGAATGGAGTAGTAGTCATTTTGGAGTATTTACAAAGTTGTTTGAACTAGTGAGATTTTGAATGTTAGGTTTTGTACATAAATGGTCATTTTAGAGGTTGTTGGTAAGTCATTTGTGACTTGTTGGAGTCCCGAAGTTGTTTAAAGTGAGTTTTAAAGTCCCTAATATTAGATTTTCAACTAAGTTTTTATATATTTTCTTAAAGTGAGTTCAATGTATTTGATTGTTTGAATGATTGGTTTATAATACTTATTGTGAAGTATGAATTGATTTATAATATTAATTAGAAACAACAATATATATATATATATATATGGTTTCAAATGGATTCAATGTAAAGGTGAAGTGATATCAGTGGATTCAAAGTTATGACGATTAGTTCCAAGGTGGAGCTTCTTAGTGTAGTTTCAAGTGTTGTTAGAATGAATGCAGGTAGTTCAGTCTTGGGGGTTATCCTAACACTCTAATGGTCATACATTCTCAAGTAGAGAGGTTTGACACATATTGTGAGAGTAGCAAGAGGTCCTAGTCTTAGGTGCTTCCTGTATGATCCAAGGTGAGTGATAATGGACTAACCTTGTTAGTTTGTTAGGGTGAAACTCATTGGCAATGGCTTTACAAAGCAATAGAAGCCACCACAAGTGCACAACCTGTCATAGCTCGACATTCATTCTAAGTTCGGATAGTCTAGTCAAGGTATGGTCATGTATAAAGTGTTTAGTTGGTTGATGTGATATGTGTATCATGTGTATAATGTTTTAATGTTTATATATATCATTAATTGTTTGTATTCTAGCTTACCATTGCTTTTGTATTATCTGTTGTGTGTTGTTTTCTCTTTTGCGATGATCACCTAAATTATGTAAGTTTAGAGAGACATTCTTTTTCAGTTGTTCTAGCGAGAGGTGAGGGTAAAGCTGATGAGTTGGTAGAGGGATCTACAGAGGTAAATCTATTGTCTTTTTGTAGGTTTGTTTTCATCCAAGTGATTCTATAATCATATATGTAACGTAATATTTTAGTAGAATTATAATATTAAAATGAGATGTTCAGAGATATATTGTACTTTCAAACTTTTTTAACACTTTTCATAAATATCATCCAATATAAAATATTTAGACAATAGTTCTATATATTATATAATTGTTGATAATAGTTTTGTTAAATGAAATATATTAGAGTAAGAGTTAAAGATTATCTGATTTTGCTTACTATAAATAATTTTTTTTAAGTTAGTTTTCAATTGTTCTTTTTCTACGTTAGAAATAAAGACATGTAAAGTAATAGAGAGATGAAAAATTATACATAATATTTTTATACTAGTTCATCTGATTACATAGGTTCTGCTTGGTTCTCAATTAATTGATTGTATTTCATTAAATAGAATAAAGTTGTGAAGTATAATAAAAATATTCTTTGGACTTATAATAACTCCTAGTTAATTCTTCAAGACTCTTTTTCCTAAGCCACTTCTGGCTCGAAACGAGTATTCTTTCGACTCCCAATCACTCTAGATTGTCCTTGTTCAAGTATTTTTTTCTATAAACCACTTCTAATTTAAGTAATTATTTTTCATAAGTCACTTTTGGCTTAGAGTACTCTGTAAATAGTAACCACACTAAACTAATAACCTAGTATTGTTTGTCAAACTTCCATTATTGACTAAGATACGGAGATTTAGTATTTTGTGATCACAAATCATGCTTTGTCTTGTTATGTGAAGTTGATAATTTGTTGACATGTGAGAGATTGAAATATTCTTCCTTCTAGCTTGGTAATTTGAACACAAGTAGTGTTCTTTCTTGAAGCTTTTAGTTGGCTCAAAATTTTTTCCAGTGTATTTGTATTATGCATGTAGTCTTTCTTACTTTCTTCTTCTTCTTGAATGTCTTATATAAGCCTCAAAAGAAAGTAGCTGTTGTGGAATAGTTTTTAGCTGTTGAGAAGCTTAAACTCTTTGTAGCATTTCTCCCTTTCTTATGATATGCTTGATATAGATATGATCATTTGATTTACTCCATGAAGCAATAAATACTTTTTATTCCTTTTGTCTAAGTCTTCATAGTTGGATTTGCTTACTTCTTTCTTGGGTAATGCACATTTCCTAAAATCAACTTATCCTGTAATATCACACTAGGTGACGATCCTTCTAGAGTATTGGTTAAAGGTTTGGTGAAGAAAAGTAGCTTTTAGTTTTTGCTTCAAGAGATCTTTTGATGTGACTTATCTTTTAGCCAACAAATCTTTTCATGACAAAGGTAGTAGATATTTTGTGTAGTTATGGAGCAAACATATATATTTTTCACGTGATGCAATGTTAAATCACTTCTATGTGTTGCTATTGTCTGAGAGTTTTCTCAATTTAGCAAATGTATACAAATATGGTACAATATTGTATCGTTTGTCAAGAGAAACACTTGTGTCTTTTATGCTTTATTACTTATTTAATTCATTGTTTGTCAGGCAAAGCATAATCATGTTTTACACTTTGATGTTTTTAACATTTAATAAAATTATAGGGTGTTGGTTTTTTCCACTAACAAGGACCTAAAATGACAAATATCAACATATTAAAATCATAAAGTAAAGAAGAAATCAAAGTCATTAACTTCATTGATAATAAAAATCATTCTTAAGAGATGTAAAACTTATACTTCTATGATTTTTGAAGTTTTTTTTAAATATCTGACATGTGTAATATCACTTGTAATTCTTAAAATTCAATAAAATACCATAAACAATAATGTTATTCAATATTATTAATTAGGTTTAATCCTTTTTGACATCCCTGTTTGTGCATGATTGTCTCAGATAGGTCCTCGTTTTCTAAAGTGTGTCAAAATGGTCCTTAATTTTGAAAATTGAAATCAATTGAGACCTTCCCGTTAAGTTGGTTGGACGGCGTTAAAGAAATTGATGCGTGGGTTGCTGAGATGACCAAATGGTACTGACGTGGCACAATACTGTTGTTGACCTGGCTTAATGGTGAGTTTTTATATTTAAAAAAGTTAAATTTTTAAATCAAAACGCAACGTTTTAATTTTTAATCGAATAAATGAACGTTTTAAATGAAGGAATCCCTAAATTGAAGAAATCCCCAAATTGGTTGACGAGAGCGTTTGATGTGGAAGGCAGCTACAACAACCCATCCACAAGCATGGGAAGCAGAAATGAGAAATATTAAACAGCTTAACGATGAGGCTTTCGAATACTTGTTAAAAATCCCTCCCAGGTTTGTATTTAAATTTCTATTGTTAAAAATGTGCCAACTTTTCACAGTAACATTGATGAACATATATATGTTCTAGGTACTGGTCAAGATCAAGATTTAACAGCAAGCCTCAGTGTGATACTTTGGTTAACAACATGTCAGAGGCTTTCAATAGTGTAATGGTGCATACAAGGTCTAAGCCAATCGTAACCATGTTGGAGGAAATCCGCCTTTACTTGATGAAGAGATGGGCAACTAACAGAACAAAAAGTCAATCACTTTCTGGGAACATTTGTCCAAAAATCAAGACTAGACTAAAGAGGGAGTCTTAGTTAATTAAATATTGGATACCGTGGTAAGAATGAGGTTTATTGACTTATGATTTCTTTTAAAATGAGTAAGTGGTTTATGATTATAATGTGTTTCTTGTTTTGATTTTACAGCTGGTCAGCCAACAAGATTTTTGAAGTTCGCCATGTGTCCCAAGCTAGTGACAAATTTGTATTAAATTTAGATGAAAATTTGTGTACATGCAGGAAGTGGGAAATCATTGGCATACCATGTTGCCACTCCTTATCTGCTATGAAATTCCTAAATCTTGATGTAGAGGAATTCATTCCATGTTGCTTTAGGAAGTCAACATATGAAGAAACATACTCTTCAATTGTCTATCCAATAAATGGTAACAATCTGTGGGAGATTACCACATATGATGATGTCCTCCCTCCACTAAAAAGAACATTGCCTGGGAGACCAAAGAAGAAGCAAAGGTTGGAGCAATGGGAGTTGATGAAGGATGACAAAAGAATGAGGAAGGGTGGTTTAAAGAAAAGATGTGGCATTTGTAAGGAACTCAGCCACAACAGGACTTCTTGCATTAAAGCAAAACAAACAATTGATTTGAACTCTCAACAAACACAACAAAGTAACCCATCAACTCAACCAATCATGCCATCATCAAATCAGGAAGAAGCTGCAGTTGAAAGGGATAAATGAACAAATTTAATGTTTCTTTTTATATCTTTTTGTAATGTCTGTCATTTGAACAACATTTTGGTAATGTTTTTGTATTAGACAACAGTTTGGTAATCTTTTTGTGTTAGACAACAGCTTGGTGATCTTTTTGTATTAGACAGCAGTTTGGTAATTATCAGACAATGTCATTCTGCTTTTATCAGTCTGTAGTTTGATGTTTTATATTGGTTTCTTCACCTCTGCTTATCAATGAAATCAGTCTGTTTCTTCACCTTTGCATATCAATGAAATGAGTCTATATTTTGATGTTTTATATTTGTTGTACACTTTTGTCCAGATATATTTGTTCTGCATCACGTATGTTTATCTATATATTTGGGCATCAAAACAATATATGCCTTATTATTGGGTGATGTAAAATTCTTTAAAAAGTGACCCTGAGCAATGCAGATTTTTTTAGACTCATAAAAACACCTCAGATATGCATGACGCAGGTGTATGATAGCAGTATATAGACTCATAAAAACATAACAACTTCAACATAATAACATTATTTACTCATCACATTCCATAACAAAAATAGAATTTTTCACTAATAACAAGTCTGACTTTCAATGAAATGGAAGAAAGGTACAACACAGTTACAACCCATCAGTCCATTGTAATCAACATTGATACTTAAATTGTGTTTATTACACATAAAAGAAAAACCAAAAATATCAACACCTTCATCCATTTTTCAACAACCAACAAGGATTTCTCAAACTTAACAAAAATTTTCCTATTACTATCCATTTCTTCACTGTGCACCGAACTTTCTTTGTTTCCTTCACACTTCAAGCATTTTCCCCTTTCCTCTTCCACAACATCATTAAACCATTTGAAGTAGTTGCAACCACCCTCTTCAGCACCACTCTGTATAAACAACAATCTCTTCTCAAAAACACTTCCACATAATACAAACGTCAAATAAATCATACCCTATACTTCGAGCATCCCCAAAATTGCTTTCCACGATTCTTCAAAGTTTTAGCAGTTCTCATCGCACATCTCAGTCCACAGTGGCAAATCGGTGAACACACATTACGGTTCTCCTTCCACCACACATTGCATGTCGACGAACAACAAGAATGCTCCTTCGACATGTCTTCGAACAACTACGTTCTTAAAACCACCCACCTGCGTCGAACCAAAATACCCTCAAATAACAAGCTCAACAACCTCCAACACGAACCTCGCTCTCGTCAACCAATTTGGGGATTTCTTCAATTTAGGGATTCCTTCATTTAAAACGTTCATATATTCTGTTAAAAATCAAAACGTTGCGTTTTGATTTAAAAATTTAACTTTTTTAAATATAAAAACTCACCATTAAGCCAGGTCAACAACAGTACTATGCCACGTCAGTACCATTTGGTCATCTCAGCAACCCACGCATCAATTTCTTTAACGCCGTCCAGCCAACTTAACGGGAAGGTCTCAATTGATTTCAATTTTCAAACTTAAGGACCATTTTGACACACTTTAGAAAACGAGGACCTATCTGAGACAATCCTGCACAAATAGGGATGTCGAAAAGGATTAAACCTATTAATTATTGCAAGCTATGTCTCTTTATAATTCAATAAATATGGAATGATTTTTATTGAATTGTCATTAATGAAGTAAATGGTGATGACACATATTTTTTATATTTATCATTTCATTTGCAAATTTTACATCTAAATGATAAGAAAATAAATAATAAAATTATTTAAAAGTATGAATATGTATTGTATAAACTAATCGGTCTATATAAATCGATCGGTCAACCATATAGAAAGTTAACTTTGGGAATCCCAAAACAATGTTAGTCGAACAATTGTCAAACGACTTGGTAATCGTTCGATCTTTTACACATTAAAGATTTCACAATTTGATTAATAAGGTAAAAACATGCTTATGAGATATTGGGCCATGATTGGGTCAACCTTAATCTAAAGCTCACTTCGAAATCTATAAATATAGAAGTAAGGTAAAGATGTAGGTGATCACATTTATTAGACATTTAAGAATTAACTGTTATAATCGATCGGTGTAATTAAAAACTGAGTTGGGCGTTAGAGTACCTTTGGCAGGGAAGGAACAACATTAATAGGGACAGCCTAAATAATTCCAGGCTCTTGGACTGGTCGGGCAGTCACTCAAGTTGTAACTAGTGTCGACCTAGCAGTTATCTGCATCCCTGATTGAGGTGTTGCCACCTGGGAAGACGAAGGGGCCTTGGGGATACCCTTCGCGGCTTTTACAGACGGTATTGAAGACTCATCAGGATAAACCTATTCAGCAACCTCCTTGAAAAAGTTCCTTTTGGATTAGGGGATTCCATAATGCCTGAAAGATAACAAAAAATTAGCTAAGTTAAAATTAATTCAAATATATAGCTAAAAAGGAAACGTCATACCAAACACCTCAATAATGAGGTCTTCCCAATCAAGGTAGTTGATAAGTCTTCGGGAGGGGAGTTGACGGGGTAAGCATCAAGAATATCGATCGTCTCCAGCTCGAATAGAGTCATCTCGGACCTCAACCAAGAGGTGAACTAGGCGGGATTCTGGGTCCAGTAAAAAGGAAACTTCGGTTACCTATCGTCATTAAAGAAGTGCGAGCGGCTGAATTCCATAATTTCCACTCTCAAAAACTTATCCTTGAAACCTTTGAAGGAAAAAGAAAAAAGCTCGAATAGGGTTTTGCCATGCTCCGATATTAGGGTCACGCTTATCACTGGTCGAGTTCTAAAATAATGTAGAAAGGTGGTGGGAGTGGGCAAAAGAGGAAGGGCCTGACAAATCACCACGAAGGCTTGAATGTAGGCCCAACTGTTCGGATGCAACTGAGAAGGAGCGATGTTCAAGACCCTTAAACAATCCATCTGAATTGAGCTAAACGGGAACTGCACGAACATCTCATGAAAGAGATACGCGTACACAAATAATAAGTCGTTCAAACTATCTCCTTTCCCGTGAAAAACTCGCTCGTTCCCTTTGCATGTTGTCAGCTTGAATAAAGGGTCGAACTCTATTGATTTCAACATACAGTTTTGCTCTGCTCAGTTTTCTAGTTGAGCTTTGGTGCGGAAACATGTAGAGAACTCGCTCACTTTGTGACACCCATTCATAACTTGTTATGGCCTGTAGTGTCTCTCCCTGTCCTCCGTTCTCCTTAGCACACTCTATTATTTCCCTATCATAAATAAAACTTCGAAGATCGCTCTACACAACTTTCCAATCTTCATTTATAACGGTCGTGCTACCACCTAGACCCTCATCCCGCTTGGTTGACTCAACAAAGGAAGAAGAAGACTCTGACGCTGCCGAGGATGAAGCACCGTTGTCATGGCCTTGTCCACCCCTCCCTGAAGACTCCTCATACGAAGACAAATTCACGATAGCCAGTATTCCTTAAACAAGAATATACCGAACGGTGCAATAAAGATTTCGACAAAAAAAATGTGAAAATGATGTGAAAGACCCACCATATATATACCATATATATAGGTGGAGAATCGTGGACCCAGGCACCACCTGCGCCGTCAAATGAAGTAAGATCCAACGGTTCAATTTAAAAGACTCTATAACTTCCTTCCAACATGGGAAACGAAAAGCTTCATCCAACAGCCCGAGTTTAATAATTCTTTAACTTCCTCCCAACATGGGAAACAAAACCCCTCGCATTAATTCCCCAATGGCTACATTTTTAAAATGCAGAACCCAAAAACCACATCACGCTTGTGTAAACCAGAACCTATAAAGCCCATTTACTAATCATTCTCGGCTCGGGCTTTGGGGGCCTGTGTACCGTATAGACCAATCAATCTATATAAACCGGTCGGTCAACCACATAGAAAGTCAATCCTAGAATCTCAATGCAGTGTTAGCCGAAGGGTCGCCAACCGACTTGGTAATCATTCGGTCTTTTATACATTAAAGATTCCACAATTTGATTAACAAGGTAAAAACATGATTATGAAATATTGGGTCATAATCTGGTCAACCTTAATCAAAATCTCACTTCGAAATCTATAAATACAGAGGTAAGATATTTACCTAAAAAGGTAGGTGATCGCATTTATTGAATATTTAAGACTTGACTGCTATAACCAATCGATATAATTAAAAACTGACTTAAGCATCAGAATATCTTTGACAAGTAGGGCTTGGATTTAAACTTTACGTAATAAGATTCGATAAAATATTAGAAAAAGAAAAATAAACTGAGTAATGAAGTGGTTTGAAATGTAAAAGCATAGTTTTCTACCCTCTCAACCGAAACAGAAACAGGATATTTCAAGTTGACAAAAATAATAATTAGAATGAGTAACTAAAAATTCACATAGTCAAGTTTCTTACCATATCTAAAGAATTGTCCAAAAGTACTCAAGTTATATTAAAATGTTATTTAAAAGTATGAATATTATAGTTGAAAAAAAAATTTAAATGAGCAACGAAAAATTCTGAAGTTTCCTGTCAAAGACCAAGTTCCCAAAGTTTCTATTAAAACTTATTTGTCCACTTTTGACTATCCCCTTATATATATTTTCTTGTGGGATCAATAATGCTACTATTAGATTAGTTGACAAAAGGATCTAAAATGACCACCAAATTTTCACAAAAATCGAAGTCTCCCACTATACTTAAAAAAAATAAAATCGAATCACTTAAACTTTTCATCGATTTTTTTTTCAATTTTGACATGATATTTATATTTATTTTCACAATTATTTTTAAATTAAGAACAGTACAAATAGATTCATTGACAAAAAAAGTAAAAACAATAAATGTTCAAAAAAATAAATTCATATCTAAAAACCTCCCCCAACATAACCATGTCACCCAAAATTTTCACTAATCCATATTTTTTCATATAACTTTCTCAAGTTCTAAGTTATCAAAGAAATATATAACTTATAACTTTTAAATAATTATAATTATTGAAAGTTATTAATTAATGAAATGTACAACTTTTAACTAATTATAAGTATTGAATTAGTTGTTGAATAACTTTATATATATAATTTTTTTTTTTAAAATTTATAATATATCAATCCCATTGTAGTTAATGAAGTCATTTGACACAAGTGAATGTTCATCCTCGTATTTCAACAAGTAAATTGTTTATAGATTTTTTAACAATTCGCAGTGCATGTGAAAACTGAAAAAGAAAAATATATTGGTTTAATATCCTTGGAAAATAAAATAGCCAATTTATGACCCCCTTTTTAATAAAACAACAAAAACAATAATAGATAATATATTAGTATTTAAGTTAAAAACAAAAAAAAATGATTAAAATATTAATAAATTAAGCTATCGAAGTGTTACTCCCTAACAAGAAATTGATCTTGAGGTTGATTTTTCAGCTTAAAGAGTAACTAATCTTCTTAACTATATGAATTAAAAAAAAATGGTTACCATAAAATATTTGAATGGGTTTATTGAGGAACAATTTATTTCCCTTTTCTTATATATTAAATAAAGAGAGATGTCGATAATATTCTCTTTCAAACTATGCGGAAAATCAAATATTTTATAGATCTCTAATGATTTAAAGCATATCTCTCTTGAAAAATAGAGTCCATTAAATTAAAGATTTTTAATTGAAAAAATTATAACTCTGCTATCATATATATGTATGAATATGGATGTCGACATCAGTGTTTGAAAAAGTGTGAAACATTATAAAAGTGTGAAAAGTTGAGGTCTCCACCTATCGTCCTCTCATAGTGTCACATTATATTATTCACCATGACAACTATTCATAAGAAAAAGACACATGATAATAACAAAAGACAATTACCCTTTTATTCTCTCTTTTATAATTTCCCTCATTTCTCTCTCTACTTTCAAAACTATATTATAAATACAAGTGAAAATATGTGTGTAACGCAGGTTTTTTTTTAAGATATTGAAAAATAATATAATTATTTGTTATTATTATTATTATTATTATTATTATTATTATAAAATTAAATATAAATAAATTTTACAATTCTGAATAGTTTTTATTTATTTTATAAGATTTTTTAATTAAAAAATGGTTAAAATTAAAAAAAAATGTCACTTAAACAGAAAATTAATAAAATAACTATTTTTATTTTTTATTTTTATTTAAATAATAAAATTGAAAAAAAATAGACATCAGAAAAATTAATTATGCTATTCATTTTTAAACTATTATAATTTTTTTTATTTTCTAAACTAAATTATAAAAATTTAGTCTCTACATCTTACAAAAATAAAATATTCGAGAAATCAACTTTTTCTAAATATTCGAGAAATCGTCTAGAAAAAAAAAACTTGATAAATAATCAAGTTATAGTAATTTTTAACATGTTTTTATAATAATGATTCATTGAATTCTCCATCACTAAAATAATCTATTAATACCAAAATAAATAAAAAAAGAAATGTTAAGACTCCAAAAGTGTTTCATCGGTGTTGATTTTAATTTAAAAAATATTAAACATGTTTTAAATAACTTGAAGAAACCTAATTTCGTCTCGAGATCTTATTTAAACATAAGGGAACGTTAAAATATTTAATTACTCATTTGGTTACTCTACTTATTTTAAAAGAAATACATTACATCTTATGATCGATTAAATAGTATATATCACCAACTCTAAATTTGGATTCTATTGACACCTAACATGGTTTTGTAAACTCAAGCTATCATGCAATGAAAAAAATGCAAAATATATTAATAGAAAAAAAAATCAAAATTGAAAAACTTCTTGAAACCAAGATGACATGCAAATGACTTTTACATTGTTCAATTTACTTATCTAAAATCTAAGTAATTTTTCATTTTCTTATTAAAACTAAGTCTTATTCCTTTTTAAATTGTTTATTTTTTAAATATGGGTTAAATATGTTTTTAGTCCCTCAACTATCAAGCGATTTTCTTTTTCGTCACTCTTTCAAATTTTGGTACACTTTGATCTTTGTCCTTAGGGAAACTATAATTTTTCGTCCTCCAAAACTAACTCCGTTAAAAATAGGCTAAGTTGACAAACAGTAGGCCACGTCACTTTTCATTTTTCTCAAACGTGTCAATCCTCTCTCTTTTTGTTTGTTCCTTCAATAGTTATAGCTCTGATGACCATAAAGGGTGACTTGACTAATCCTCACAACGTTTTGGAAAATTGGGATTCTAGTTTTGTTGATCCATGTAGCTAGAGAATGGTTATGTGTTCCTCTGATGGCTCCGTTTCTACATTGTCGTGGCAGTGCTGTCATTAGAATGTCAAGAGCTTGCTTGACCAACATTTTATTTTCCGGTTGGCAAGTCTTGAGAAGAGCAACAAAAACCTGGAGTATTATTTTTTCAGGGGCTTGATATGCCTCCAAGAAATGGCAAACATTCACAAATGCCCATTGTTTGTTGGTTGTGTGTTCTCGCTTAAGATGATTCCACCCAAACTTTATCAGTTCTTTCCTATGATGGACAATATCATTCTGAAGATATTTAAGAAGCAAGGTAGCAAGCTGCAATAGTTCTATTTGTAATGGCTCATCATTGCCAAAACGCATGCCATTTGTTCGACACAATGCCTTTTAAAAATTTGCACTCAAGGATCACACTCCTGCGTGTCTGTTGCAGTTCGAAGCTCTTTGAGTGAAAACCTTTTTAAACAACCAAGACACACCTTTATATTTGAGTGTTCACTTACTACAGGTTTGTTTGTTGAGGCTTAGAAAAAATGGGACATCATAAAACTGCACCATACGACCATTAAATGACCAGAATTAAGGCATTTTTTACCTTGTCAGACACACTATAGAAACTGTCACCAGAGGAAAAAAATAAATTGAAGAAGGTTTAAAAACCACATTTTCTTTTGCCATTTAGTAATCCTTAAATGCAGAACCAGAAATAACAACAATGTTATTTATTAATCCCATTTTTGTTTAATGGTTGAGTGGAGTGTCCTTTGTCAATATGTCTTCTCTTCTCTATTTTCTCAGTTTTAGGCTTTGACCACTTGGCAGCCACGCTTGAATTGCCTTTTCAAGTAGGCTTCATCATCACTCGTTAGGAAATTTGTGTTCTATATAAATAATAGCGGAGACCCTCTTGGCTGTTCACTTTTGTTTTGTCTTACTATTTCTCGTCTTGTACTGAAGTGTTGAGCTGAGAGTGAAAAATGAGTTATTTGGTTTTGGGTGCGAGTCCTAGTACTGTTCAAGTCTACCATGGAACAAATCTCAAAGCTTTGGATAGGAAGGTGAGGATAGCAGAGATGGTGCAAAGGGGAGTGTCCCATTGGGTCATTGTAGACGGTGAGAATGAGGATGAAAGGCTTTCCAGAGAGGCGGCGAAAGGCGACTGAGGGTGGGGGAGGGCGATGGAGCCGCGGTGGAAGGGCGGAACGGAGGTGGTGGTGTCGGGGGTGGAGGCCGAGGTGAAATCACATCAATGACAATGAGATATAAACCCTTTATTAATTGAGTAATTTTCAATATTCTATATAACACAAAAGGGAAGTGTACTTCAATTGGTAATTGGAAATAATGTAAATTATTCGTATTTCGTCTTTTAACTATAGAACACTTTAAGTTCTCTCAGTTATGTAATTTTTATTTGTTACTTTTTCTTAAATTTCAATATTTGTAATTTGACCCTTGCACAAACTAAAATATTACTTATGGTCTCTTCACAATTAATATTTCATGGCATATATGCTTTTGGCCATAGATAGGATTAATTACATCACTTTAATACTTTGACTAATAATATAATGACCTAACACATTTAATTATTTATTTTATATATATATATATATATATATATATATATATATATATATATATATACTCATAAATCCTTATAAATGTGTTACACTTTATGCGCTCAAAATTATTATTATATGCATTGAGCATATTCAAAAGATCTCATACATTGATGACATCCACATATAGAACTAAAATAACTTTTCATTTCATTAATTGCAACTAAATTTGATAATTATCACTAATGTTGATAGAACTAAATGACAAGAATTCATAATAAAATGAGTATCATGAAAATAACGTGAAAGTGACTTATACATGTCTATTACATGATGTGCTTCTAGATTCAAATCAAACTGAAAAACCTAATGAAGGAGATTCAAATCAAAATGATGTGCTTCTAGATTCAAATCAAATTGAAAGTTCAACTCCTACCGTTAACTCAAGAAGATTATTGTCAGATGTTTGGAATCACTTTAAGAGACAAAAGGTTGATGGAAAATGGAAAGCTATGTGCAATTGTTGTTCCGAAGTCTTTTAGGTGAGGCAAGGCAAGGTATGTCACATTTGAGAAATCATTTCAAGAGTTCAAGCTTCAAACAAAACGGGACATCAAGCAATCATTTTTAAAAACTCATAAAGAAGGTGATGAAATCGTAGTTGGTCTTAATTATGTGTTTGATCAACAAATAGGTAGAGATGCACTCTGTATGATGATAATTCTACATGAATATCCAATGTCAATGGTTGATCACATAGAATTTAAAGAATTTTGTGCAGATGTACAACTTCTATTTAAAGTGGTTTCTCAAAACACCTTAAAAAAGGATATTATGAAGGATTACAATGCTAAAAAAGAGAAATTGAAATTATTGTTGTTAAGGATTCAAAGTCGAGTTACAATTACAAGTGATATGTGGACTGCTAGTAATCAAAATATAGGCTACATGACTATAACAACTCACTTTATTGATGATGTATGGACGCTTAAAAGTTGACTTGTGCGGTAATAACATTATACTCTATTTTAAGTGTAATTTTTATATTAACATTGTTCTTCTTCACTAAATTAATAAAATATGACTTTCAACTTTAGGTTTACGTATGTGTCTATTCCTCATACTAGTCAAGTTCTTGTTGAATAATTGGTTGAATGTTTAATGGATTGGAATCAAGACAGAAAAGTTTCTACTTTGACAGTTGATAATTGCACTACAAATGATGCTATGATTGATAACATTTTAGACAAGATTTCACCTAGGTCTCTTATTTTGGGTGACCAATTGTTTCACGTGCGATGTTGTGCACATATATTGAATTTGATTGTGAAGGATAGTTTATCTATAATTGCTAATTTTTGGACAATTACACCTAAAAGAGAATAGAAATTTATAGAGACATGTGCTCAATTGAATATTCCATTTAGAAGAAGATAAGTTGTTGATTGTAGAACTAGGTGGAATTCTAAATTTTTAATGCTTCAAGTAGCCATACAATACAAAGATGCATTTGATTGTTTATCACAACGAGAGAGTCAATATAAAGTTTTGCCTAGCACACATGATTGGCAAATGAGAAATGAAATTTGTCAAAAGTTGGAAATATTTTATGATGTGACACTATTGGCTTTTGGTACCTCTTATCCAACTGCCAACATTTTCTTTCCAAAGGTATATGAAATTAAGTTAGCTTTGATGGAATGACTTAACTCTCCCAATTCTATTATTCAACAAATGGCTGCATCTATGGTTTTAAAGTTTAACAAGTATTGGAGTGTGATAAGTAGAGTGATGGTTATAGGTATTGTGTTAAATCCCACGTACAAATTAGATTTGTTGGATTGTTTTTTCCCTCGGATATTGAAGTTGTGAGAAAACACTAAAAGGGAGGGGGGTTGAGTGTTTTTTTCATAACTCTTTTTCGTTTTCCTGAGAATTAGGCATGATATACATAACACTTGTGAGTTAGTTGTACTTTATCTATAAACACAATTTTGTGAAGATAGTTTACAAGACTAACTCAATATCTTTCAAAAGATATCTAGGCAGTAACTCGTTAATGATGTAAATGTTAGTTGAGAGCTTAATGCTGATTTGAGTGCTACTATTTTCGCCTTTATTAAGATCCAATAACTTATTGAAAAGACTATACCACACAAAATTTTTTTATACCAGTTCGCTTGTAAGAGTTACATCCAGTTCTCCTCTAAGTTAACTTATAGGGTATCATTAAATATTCAATAAGGTACAGTTGAGTGTTTTAAACCACTCTTGGTATTCCTAGTCATATTGAGTAACCATTGTGACTTCAGACTAGTTGAGTTCTACTCACTCTTGATAGCATAGTATTATTCACCACTCCTAGTATCCCTAGACGCTTTTAGTATCATTCTGATGCATCATCTAGTTGAGTATCACCCACTCCTAGTTGTGAAGTATTCTTCACTACTCTTGGTATCTTGGTCAGCGAATAACCTCTAGTTACCCTAGACCAGTTGAGTATTCTTACCACTCCTGGTATCCTCAATCAATGAGTAGTTGTTAATTACCCTAGACTGGATGAGTATTCACACCACTCCTAGTATCCTTAGTTGACGAATAACCTCATTGTTGAGATTGTTGATAGGGGCAACATTGGTTTAGTTGAACCCACAATCTTAGTAATATCTGAGTTTTTGTTGATGACAACACATAATTAATAACACATGTGTTTTTATGTGTTACATGTTCTATGCTTACATGTTATATGCGTATATGAGTGCATGATTGTGTTGTTGTTGTGTTGTTCATTGCATTTCACTGTGTTATATATGTGATTTTATACATGAATGCGTGACACATGTTTTTGGATGAAAAACCATAAGCACTAATGTTGAACTTTAAATGTGTGGCAAAACAACAATTTGAAATTGATTACATTATGGCGTGAATCGATTAAAACTAGTGTATTTGCACAAACTTTTTCAATTGCTCTATGAGAGTTTTTCAAAGAGAAACGTTTCCAAAACTTTGCATAACACTGTTGCATAATCGATTGCATGCGATATGTATTCGATTAAGTTTGTTACTGTTTTGAAATCTGTTAATGCTTGATATAACTGTTACAACGACTATATTTATAAATGTGTTGACCAAGCATTAAATGTTATTCGACTGCATTGAATAAAAATCGTAATCGACTAGTTTTTAAAATATTTTATGAAAACCAGCTCTTGTGCCAATTGTTAAAAAAGAATGGCTCAAGTTCTCACACCAAAAGGAGGGGGATGAATTGGTGAAGTATAAAATTTAAAACTTTCAAAATCTTTCTCACCAAAAGAGATGCCTTTATACTTTTCTTGAAACGCAAGTTAAAAGATTTTCAATGCAGCGGAAATTTAATCGAATGCGTGTAAAGTATAATCGATTGAATGCAACAGAGTAGAGATAAGAAAGATCAAATGCTGAGTTTTTATACTGATTCGGCCAAGCCTACATCCAGTGTCCTTCCAACCACAGGAAGTCAATGCACTATAATGATAATAACAAGGTTTTTATAGAGACCTCATGTCAAAAATATAAAACTCCCCTCTAACCCTCTAATCAAAATATAGGCAATATACAAACAAACTAGTAGCAAGAATCCCCTCTCCTGTAGTCCAATCCCTTTGAGGCACCCTCATAGTCAAGAACGCAGCATGTCCTTCTTCCTGTAATCACAACAGGGAACTCAACCCAATCTTCAGCAGATTATAGAACCTGATCTTGCAGTAGACACCCAAATGTGCAGATAGATCAGACTTTGAAATCTCCACAATTCTTGCTCTTCAAGAAATCACAAATTAGTTGATCACCACGGTCAAACTAGTTTCTTGAAGCTTTTTCTCTTTATGTAAACTTTTCACTTTTCTGTAAAAGAATATGAAAATGTTAGAATCACAAAAGTCTTTTTCAAAAATCAAATTTGCGTCAATATATAGATGAAATTCTATCAGACGCAACAGAATCAACTTTGCTACTAATGCAGTCGAATACACCAATTTAGTTATATCAGATAGTAACAGTCAAAGCACTTAATTGAATTCACAATTAATGCAATCGAATAACATTTAATGCTTGGTTAACACATTTAAAAATATAGCCGTTGTAACAGTTATATCAAGCATTAACAGATTTCAAAACAGTAACAAACTTAATCGAATACATATCGCATGCAATTGATTATGCAACAGTGTTATGCAAAATTTTGAAAACTTTTCTCTATGAAAAACTCTCACAGCACCTTGAAAAAATTTATGCAAATACACGAGTTTTAATCGATTGACCCCATAATGTAATCGATTTCAAACTGTTGTTTTGCCACACATTTAAAGTTCAACATTAGTGCTAGTGGTTTTTTCATCCAAAGACATGTGTCATGCATTCATATATAAAATCACATATAAAACACAGTGAAATGCAATTAGCAACACAGCAATCAACACAATCATGTTCTCATATACTCATATAACATGTAAGCATAGAACATGTAACACATAAAATACATGTGTTATTAATTATGTGTTGTCATCATCAAAAACTCAGATATTACTGAGATTGTGGGTTCAGCTAAACCAATGCTCCCCCTATCAACAATCTCAACAATGTTTTTGAACTAGTGCATGTTGCATGTAATGATAAACATAATTCCATTACTAATGGATTTTATGAATCTTTTGAAATAGATCTGTTCCAAAACAAGAAAAGTGTAGATGGGCTGGAATCAAGAACTGGAAGAATAGATCTGCAGGCGGGAAAATTTACAAGATTCCTAAACAACAAGAAGAGCATCAGGGATCAAAAGGAAAATAAAGGAAATGTATTAGAAAGCAATCTCATCATGATGGCAAAATCTGAAAAGGAGAAAGCTTGTTTGGAACAAGAAGTAAAGGATTCCATGTGGTATCTGGACAGTGGATGCTCTAGGCACATGACAGGAGATCCAACAAAATTTATAAGCATCTCTTACAAGACTAATGGACACGCACTTACGGTGACAACAAAAAAGGAAAGATCATCGGTTTCGGTAAAATTCAAACTCCCTCTGCATATGAAATTGATAATGTGCTGCTTGTTAAAGGATTGAAACATAATTTGCTCAGCATTAGTCAATTGTGTGATAAAGGGTTGAAGATTATTTTTGAACCAAAGTACTGTTTGATTAGCAACGGGTTAACCGATGAGCTGCTATTAATCAGAAAAGGATATAACAACATTTACATAATCGATTTTAGAAAGACTTCATTCAAATCCGTTGTTTGTCTAATGTCTAAAAAAGATTATGCATGGGTATGGCACAAGAGACTAGCTCATACAAATATGGGTCAATTGAACAAGCTAGTGTCTAAAGATCTTGTCATTGGTCTTCCAAATATACGCTATACTTTTGAAAGATTGTGTGAAGCTTGCCAAAAAGGAAAACAGACAAGACAATCCTTTAAAAATAAAAGAGAAATGTCAACCACTAGACCTATGCAACTGTTACGCATGGACTTATTCGGTCCCTCAAGGGTAAGGAGTCTTGGAGGTAATTTGTATGGCTTAGTTATTGTTGATGATTATTCTCGGTTTACTTGGACCTTCTTCATCTCTGCCAAGATTGAAACTTTCAGGGTGTTCAAGAAATTTGCTACAACCGTTCAAAATGAAAAAGAGCTCAGAATAAAGTGTGTAAGAAGCGATCATGGGAAGAATTTCATAATGAAGCATTTGATGAATATTGTGTAGAGATGGGAATTACTCACAACTTTTCTGCTCCTAGAACACCACAACAAAATGGAGTAGTGGAAACAAAAAAATAGAGCACTAGAAGAACTTGCAAGAACCATGCTGAATGAGAGGGACTTGCCGAAATACTTTTGGGCAGATGTAGTGAGCACATCATGTTATGTACTAAACAGAACTGTAACAAGATCAATGTTGAAGATGACTCCTTATGAATTGTTCAAAGGAAGAAAGCCAAACATCTCACATCTACAGGTCTTTGGATGCAAATGTTTTGTTCTAAACAATGGTAAGGAAAGCCTTGGTAAGTTCGATTCTAAAGCCGATGAGGCTGTCTTTATTGGTTATTCTGTCACAAGTAAAGCTTATTGTGTTTATAGTAAAAGAACAATATGTGTTGAAGAATTTGTCCATGTGGTCTTTGATGAGCATATTGATGTTATCACTAATCTTGTTCATTCTAGAAAGATAATAGATGCAGATGATTCCGCTGGAGAGGAAAAAGAAGATGAAGAAGTTTTAAGGCAAGAAGATTCTGAAAATGTAATCAATCTTTCCAGAGCTGAATCGATTAAGGAGTGGAAAACACCAAGAAGTGTCTCAACAAGAAACATCATTGGTGATATCACGAGAGGAGTTTCCACTAGGAGTCAACTTAATCAATTCTGCATGAATGTAGCATATGTTTCTAAAAATGATTCCAAAAATATTGAAGTTGTTATTGCTGATGAGAATTGGATGATGGCCATGCAAGAGGAACTAAATCAGTTTAAGAGAAACAATGTATGGGAGCTTGTTCCAAGAACTGAAAATTTAAAGGTTATTGGCACTAAATGGGTCTATCGGAACAAGATGGATGATTCGGGCGAAATCATAAAGAACAAGGCAAGGTTGGTTGCTAAAGACTATAGCCAAGAAGAAGGAATCGATTAAGATGAGACTTATGCACCAGTAGCCAGACTAGAGGCAATAAGAATTCTACTCACTGTTGCATCTATGATGAAGTTTAAGTTGTATCAAATGGATGTCAAGAGCGCATTTTTGAACGGGTATATTAAGGAAGAAGTCTATGTGGAATAACCACCAGGATTCTAAGATTATGAGCATCCAGATTATGTTTTCAAACTAAAAAAGGCTTTATATCGATTGAAATAGGCACCAAGGTCATGGTATGAACGTCTAAGTGAATTCCTGATAAAGAAAGGATTCTACTCTCTTCATTAAGAATTCCAAAAAGGATAAGTTGTATGTGCAAGTCTATGTTGATGATATTATTTTTGGCTGCCCTAATCCTACTTTATGCAAGGAATTTTCTAAGACTATGCAGGAAGAGTTCGAGATGTCCATGATGGAAGAACTCACATACTTTTTGGGACTTCAAGTTAAGCAGACTGAGAATGACATTTTTATACATCAATCAAAGTACTGCAATGACTTGTTAAAGAAATACAACATGTTGGAATGCAAATAGGATGCAACACCTATGACAACGAACTGCTATCTTGACCTTGATGAAGCAGGAAAAGTTGTCGACCAGAAAATGTATAGAGGTATGATCGGATCCCTATTGTACTTAAATGCTAGTAGACCATATATCATGCATAGTGTCTGTCTTTGTGCTAGATTTTAGTCTCAGCCAAAAGAATCACATCTTACTACTGTAAAAAGAATTTTGAAATACTTGTAAGGAACTAAGAATCTTGGTTTGTGGTATCCAAATGGTTCGAACATTTTTCTTGAGGGATATAGTGATTCTGACTTTGGCGGCTGTAAACTAGATAGAAAGAGCACAGGTGGTACCTGTCATCTGCTAGGATGTTCTCTAGTTTCTTGGCATTCAAAGAAACAAGCTTGTGTGGCTTTATCTACCACAGAAGTTGAGTACATATAGCAGCTAGAAGTTGTTGTGCTCAATCTCTTTGGATTAAGAGTCAACTAGAGGACTATGACATATCATTAGATCATATTCCCTTAAAGTGTGATAATACCAGTGCAATTAATTTGACAAAAAATCATGTTCTTCACTCTAAAACTAAGCATATTGAAATAAGGCATCATTTCATACAAGACCACATCCTCAAGGGTGAAATTAAGGTCGAATATGTAGATACCTTACACCAATGGGTATATATTTTTACAAAGCCTTTGAACAAAGAGAGATTTTATACCATTCAAAATGAACTGGGAATTTTGGATGACTGTAGTATAAAATAGATTAAATCGATTACATTGTTCTTGTATGCGAATGAATTATTGATTATTGTTACTTTCATACATTTGCATACTCACACATTAGTTCGTGTATAACATTGATTCTAAAAGGCTTGATATGGAAAGATTTGGAAAGGTTTTGCAGGAATATCACTTGCTGACTGGATGGAACTGGATAATCTGGAATATGCTACAGCAAGAAATCGACACTACCAGATTGCAAAACATGATATTGTTAAGAAAAATGAACCATCAAATTATATGCTAGAACTTTATTATTTCTTGGAGGAACTGAAACTACTAGATTCAGGTGAAGAATTTGACATTTTAATTTGGTGGAAGACTAATGGATTAAAATATCCAATCTTACAAATTATTGCAAGAGATTTTCTAGTCATTCCTATCTCAAGAATTGCTTCTGAGTGTTCTTTTAGTACTGTTGGTTGATTTATTACTCCACATCGCAATAGATTACACCCAGACACTTTAGAGGCATTGATGTGTGTTCAAGATTGGCTATGGAGTAACATACAAGGTAATTAAATGAATAATACTCGTTTAAAGCTTTTGTGATTACTTGCATATGCACATCTTAAAAAGGAAAAAAAAAATATTAGGGGTATAAATATTGCTTAAACATTTAACCTTCTTTTCTACCTTTTTTATCAGAAACAAAAATATAATAACTCTCCCTAAAAGATGTATCAATCCAATTATCAAGAAGCTCCCCTATAATTAGACAAGGTAAGTAAAGTGGAAAGAATAGATAGATGATTCAAACAACTAAAAGGACTTTATTAATGAAAAAGAAACTACATCTAAAATTCATCACTAAGGTCATCATCTAGTTCCTCTTCTAAATGTATTTCAATATTGCATAGTCTAGCATTTAAATCATGAAGCAATCCACAAACTTCTTCATGTCTGCTAATTGGAAGGTGAACATTTCCTCCATCCTCCTATTGATGTTGGTAATATTTTCTTCCATGGATGAGGAAGAGACTTCATGAACCCTTAATGGTCCAACAACAACATCTTGCATAGGAGCATCTTCCTCTCCCTCTTCAGTAGCCACATCACCTTTGTGGATTAAAATGTTACCTTGCGGAGTACAACTCATTTTGCCTTAAGGTTCCTTGTCCAATCTCATTTTGGGGCAAGGTTTGGGAGACTTTCTCTCCATGATTGTTCACACCCTTGTAATCACAAATTCGAGAAATTAACAAGGCATAGAGGATGTAATATACAACGTACCTCTTTGCCTTCAAAATGGTGTAAATGATGAGGTTGGACCATTCAATGATGATATTATTCAATAGTCCATAGATAATGAGTAGGTCTTGCTCAAAACATTGAGCATGATTTATGGCTCATGGAGAAAGAATCCAGACAACTAGATAATGGATGACATTAAGAATGCAGTTGAAGCCTTCAATTCCAAGATGCACTTTCATTGTGTCTTCCAAGAAGGAAGATGTGCTACATTTGTCTAGATGTCATTGTCAAGAATGATATTGATCCCTTTAACCTTGGTGTATGCAACATCATCCCTAACCTTGAAATTGAAATAAAAGACCCAAACCAAATCCGGGTAGTATGCGCCCTTGAGCTCTAAAAGAGGTTGCGATCCTTGATTATCGAGAATACTAAGGAACTGGAAGCTACTATTGGCAAACAAATTTATGTTGATGAATTTAGGAGCCACTAACTTTCTTTCCTTCCAAAAGGTAATGAACTCCCTTCTTTTTGTTGGAACAATCGGTACCGTTATAGAATTTTGCACAGCGGAATAACTTATAAAGCGGAAAGCGTGTTCAGTCAAACTCTTAATAAGGTGGTCAGTTTTATAAATTTAATTTACTTAGAGACAAATTTCCAAACAGTTGATGTGTATAAAACAGTAAAGAGTATAGAGAGCAAGAAAATTCAACACAGAATTTTTATCCTGGTTCGATTCAAAAGAATCTACGTCCAGTTGTTAATCACTATAAAAAGTGATTAACGTTTTCACTAAAAATAGTTTCACAAGTTTACAATAGAGTGAATGAAACAAAAAACAGATAAAACCTTCCTTCGAACGAACGAACCGGAAGAACAGAAACTTTGCCAACTTGAAGAGAACCGCTCCGACCTTTGACCCACAAAGCGCGAGCTTCTCCTTTTCACAAGACCAGGCAATGTAATGAACAAGCTTTTGGAACTTCCTCAGATCACACTGTATTCTCAAAAGCTTTTTGTTCAACTGTTATTTTCTAATTTCACCAAAACAAAATATATAGCCAAGTACACTGAATGCCAAAGGTCAACTCCCAACTGCCATGAATAATCGATTATTGTAAGTGATAATCGATTATTCAAGTCCGTTACAGGGTTTTCAAAAAGTGATAATCGATTATATGAAGTGATAATCGATTATTCCTGTATGACTCTGTGATAATCGATTATTGCTATTCTATAATCGATTATTGAAGATAAAAATGCAAGCTTACAAGGTTTACAAGAATTTCCTACTACATTTAATTTCTACAAATTGCTTTTAACTAATTTTAATATCTTCTTCAACTAAACATCTTGTAGCATCATCAAAACAAATTTCTTCAAGATTTACCAATACTCCTTATTGGTAACAATCTCCCCCTTTTTGATGATGATCAAAAATTCAATTTTAAAAGCAAGTTTGGCTTACCTGCAAAACATATAAGCTAACAAACAGCAACAAGGTTAGCAATACCTGTAATAATTTATACTTTTACCTTTGTATTATTCTTCTCCCCCTTTTTGATCAGAAGCAAAAAGATCGAATGGTAAAGGCTCCCCCTAAATATGATCTCCCCCTCAATTAATCAAAGGATGCATATAATCAAGAGATCATTTTATTTATGAAAAGAAAGGTACATTATAAGAAGACACATAACAGACTGAATTTTAACATAGATGAAATGGCAAGTAAACAACAAAACAGTCTAACAGAGAACCTATATCTAAAACTCAGGACTAGGAGATCTCGCGGGAGGTTGAATGTTGAGATGATTCTCGATGTTAGATAGGCGAACATCAAGATCAAGAAATTGATCAACCATGTGCTCATCAACAGATCGTTGCCAATCATAAATCGCCTCAAAGTGAGTCTTTTGTGCAAGACTCATATCCTCCAATTGTTTAGATAACCTTGCAAAATGTTCTTCCATAGAAATTGAGGAAGAGGAGGGTATGTTGGATGGTCCAGCATCAGACGGAGCAGCGGCACTTACGGGGTCAGCCATATGAGTGTCCATGTCATCATCTTCATCTACATCAGGATGATAATCATCTTTGTGAATAAGGACCCTGCCTCTAGTAATGAATCCCATCTGACGAAAGGTAGTATCGCCAATTTCCGAGCCAACAACTTGAGTGGCTTGGACAAGTTCTCCTTCAATATTGACCCCTTTGTACTCCAAGATTCTAGAAATAAGAAGAGCATAAGGAAGGTGATAAGAATGGGATTTCTTAGCTTTTACCATAGTGTCAGCAATGAGAGCAGGCCAATCGATGTGGATGTGATTCAGGATCCCATACAGAAGAAGTAGATCCTGTTCAGAACATTGAGCATGATTGGTTGCTCTAGGACATAGGATCCAGACAAGTAAGTAGTGAATCATCCTTTCTTCAACCTTGAAACCTCCAACAAGCAATTGCCTTCGATTAGTCTGTTGTTCAGGGTGACGTAGGAAGGATTGGAAGGTCGATAATCGATCGAAATCTTGGAGTCCGAGATGAACTTTAACAGCATCATCCCAGATGGGTAGTTGGGCAACGTTGGTCCACACATCATCATCTAAAATTATAGGGACACCCTTGACTTTGGTGGAAATAATCCCATCTCGATATCGCAAGTTGAAGTAGAACACTCTGATGAGATCGGGATAAATGCAACCGTTTTGCTCCACCAGATTTGAGAGTCCTTGATCATTAAACAGCGCTGGAAATTGAAATCCATAGAAACGAACAAAATCAAGGCGAATATACTTTACTGCCATGATTCGTCTCTCTTGCCAGGAAGAAACATAGTCCGCATGTCTTTCTTGATCTGAAATCCATCCATCAATCGTTGCCGGACGTGGTTGAGAGGAAGAGGATGCTCCAATAGCTCTGCGGCGATGTCTCCTTGAATCTGCCATGGAGAAAGGTTGAGGGAGTGATAGTTTGAGAGAGTGAGTAAAATTGGAGGGATTTGAAGCTCAAGATTTTGATTTCAGTAGTTTCTAGGTGCAAAAAGATGGCTAACAATCGATTATAGAGGCCTATTTATAAGAAGAAGGAAAGAACTAGCCGTTTATGACCGTTTTGAGCCGTTATGGAGTCTCCAACGGCTTTATTTTTGAAACTGGTAGCTCTGATACCAATTGTTGGAACAATCGGTACCGTTATAGAGTCGCGCAGCGGAATAAAATACTTAGAAAGCGTGTTACGGTCACAAATCAAGTTTAATGGTCCGTTTTAGAAAAACAATTTTCTTAGAGAAAATTAATCAAACAGTTAACATGCGTAAAAGGTAAAGAGTATAGAGAGTAGAAAAATTGATACACTGGATTTTTATCCTGGTTCGAATCAAAAGATTCTACGTCCAGTCGTTAATCACTATAAATAGTGATTAACCTTTTTCACTAAAAATGGTTTCACAGATTACAACAAATAGTGAATAAAGCAGATAAATAAACCTTCCTTCGACGAACGAACAGGAAGAAGAACACTCTGCCAACTCGAAGAGAAACGCTCCGAATATCGACAAACGAAACGCGAGCTTCTCCTATTCACGAGACCAGGCAGAGCACCTTGCTAACTCGAAGAGAGCTTGCTCCGACTATCGACACACGACACACGAGCCTCTCCTGTTCACGAGACCAAGCAAGGGAACTTGAACTATAGCTTCTGAGAACTTCCTCTGACAAACAGTATTCTACAAGAGCTTCTGTTCAACCACGTTATTTTTCACAAAAGTCCCTTTTTCTACCCAAACTCTACGGGTTCTTATCACTTTAGATTTTTTGTGTAGATGTGTGTTTCCACTTCTTGCATTGCTTTTCTCAAAGTTTGTTTTGGCATATGATTTAGACTTAGTTGCCTTTGCAAGTAAGTGCTCAAGAATGTCAATATCAAATAGATGACTTTTACATGATAGACATTCAATAGGATGTACAATAGTATCAGATTCAGATAATTTAGTTTCCAAATTACTGACTTTGTTTCTTAAAACAACTTCGTCATCTAGAACTTTTTCATATCTCAATTTCAATTCATTATGCTCTTTCTTTAGCTTTTTATGAGCAACATCAAGTTTTTCAGATTCATTTAACAAATCAAGAAATGCCTTTTGTAAGTCAAACTCATTACTTGACTCTAAGCTAGAATCACTTACTTGGCTTCCTGCATCTTCTAGGTCTGCCATTAAGCACAAATTTGCTTCTTCATCTGATTCGCTTGAGCTTGAAGAACTAGAAGCATTCTCTTCCCAAGCTATGTAAGCTTTCTTCTTCTTTGGAAACTTTCTTTCTTTCTTTTCTTCACTTTTCTTATTTTTAGGACAGTCAGTCTTCACATGACCTCTTTCTCCACATCCATAACATTTAATGCTTGAAGAAGATCCATGATTTTCTTTCCTTTCTTCACGGTATATGTCTTTTCCCTTTGCTTTCATAAATTTTGCAAACTTCTTAATCATAAGACTCATTTTTTCTTCATCATCATCGGAGTCATCATCTTCAATCCTTTTAGAGTTCTTTCCTTTGGAGATCTCGGACTTGAAGGCTAGTGTCTTTCTTTTGCCTTGATCTTCTTCAGCCGTCAATCTTCTCAAGTCAAGTTCATGCTCACGGAGTTTCCCAAACAAGATTGGCATAGACATTTGAGTAAGATTTTGAGACTCAGAGATGGCAGTCACTTTTGGTTGCCAAGACCTATCCAATGATTTCAAGATTTTTACATTTAATTCATCAGTATCAAAAGTCTTACCCAACCCTGTCAAGTGGTTCACTATGTGAATGAATCGCTTTTGGACATCAGAAATTGTTTCTCCAGGTTGCATTCTGAACATCTCATACTCCTGAATGAGAGTGTTCTTCCTTGCACGTTTCACGTCCTCTGTTCCTTCATGTGTGACTCTGAGAACCTCCCACATTTCTTGTGCTGTCTTACAAACTGAAATTCTATAAAACTCATCAAGTACAACAGCAGATGAAATAATGTTGCGAGCCTTAATATCAAATTGAGCTCTTCTATTTTCCTCTGGAGTCCAGTTAAAGTATGGTTTTTCTACTTCTACACCATCAATAGTTCTTTTTGGAATATAAGGACCATTTAGTACAGCTTCCCAGATGCCTCTGTCAACAGACCCCATAAAAATTTCCATTTTGACTTTCCAGAATGCATAGTTATCACCAGTAAAGAGTGGTGGTCTGTTGATGGAAGCACCCTCGGCATATACTTGAGTTTGATGACCGGCCATTTTCGAAAAGATTTGAAAAAATATCAAAGCAAGCTCTGATACCAATTGTTGGAACAATCGGTACCGTTATAGAATTTTGCACAGCGGAATAACTTATAAAGCGGAAAGCGTGTTCAGTCAAACTCTTAATAAGGTGGTCAGTTTTATAAATTTAATTTACTTAGAGACAAATTTCCAAACAGTTGATGTGTATAAAACAGTAAAGAGTATAGAGAGCAAGAAAATTCAACACAGAATTTTTATCCTGGTTCGATTCAAAAGAATCTACGTCCAGTTGTTAATCACTATAAAAAGTGATTAACGTTTTCACTAAAAATAGTTTCACAAGTTTACAATAGAGTGAATGAAACAGAAAACAGATAAAACCTTCCTTCGAACGAACGAACCGGAAGAACAGAAACTTTGCCAACTTGAAGAGAACCGCTCCGACCTTTGACCCACAAAGCGCGAGCTTCTCCTTTTCACAAGACCAGGCAATGTAATGAACAAGCTTTTGGAACTTCCTCAGATCACACTGTATTTTCAAAAGCTTTTTGTTCAACTGTTATTTTCTAATTTCACCAAAACAAAATATATAGCCAAGTACACTGAATGCCAAAGGTCAACTCCCAACTGCCATGAATAATCGATTATTGTAAGTGATAATCGATTATTCAAGTCCGTTACAGGGTTTTCAAAAAGTGATAATCGATTATATGAAGTGATAATCGATTATTCCTGTATGACTCTGTGATAATCGATTATTGCTATTCTATAATCGATTATTGAAGATAAAAATGCAAGCTTACAAGGTTTACAAGAATTTCCTACTACATTTAATTTCTACAAATTGCTTTTAACTAATTTTAATATCTTCTTCAACTAAACATCTTGTAGCATCATCAAAACAAATTTCTTCAAGATTTACCAATACTCCTTATTGGTAACACTTTTCTTAGGACTAGAGACCCACCCTTCAAGATTTACAAGTCTCACAAGAAGTGTAGGAGTAGGGTCTAGAATGCAAATTCTTTTAAATGTGGGGATCTTGTGTTTAGAAGGTTCAACCATTTGGTGTAGGAATGAAATACAGAGACTCAAAAACAAAGGGAAGGAGGGCAAGGTATCAAGAATGCTCATAATTTGGTTTGTAGATAGAAATAATCGATTATAGAGGCATATATATATATATATATATATATATATATATATATATATAAATCAAATCCTAACAACTCTTTTAAAGGGAATCTACCAATTTCTAGACGTTTATGACCATTGTAACGACAAGATTTTAAGTTAAAGTTACATAGTAAAGTGTGTTAATCGATGAAACTAAAGAACATCCAAGAAAATGACAAATTTATTTTAACACCCTTCATAATCAGCATCAGAAAAACCTATTAGATTAGGAGACGTATTAAAAGGATACCAGAGGCCAAAGGAAGTAGTTCCCTTAAGATATTTTAAGATACGTTTAATTGCTACAAGATGAGATTCCTTAGGATAGGCTTGGTATCTAGCATACATACATACACTATGCATAATATCAGGCCTACTAGCAATAAGATATAGAAGAACCAATCATACCTTTAAGCATGGTTTAATTAACCTTAGTACCTGATCATCTTTATCTAAATAGCAAGAGATAGCCATATACGTGTTTTCCTCCTTTGCAATATCCATTCTATTAAGCCAAAATCGTCTACGCGCCCCAATGATATCAGATTTTGAAGTTTAATCAAATAACATTAAACGAGATGAGAATATAAATTTATCTAAACACAAAGGATAGAAACAAGATTCCCAAATCATCCGTCAACATAGAAAATCTTTAGGAAAACAAGTAGGATAAAAGCTTCCAAACATAACATTAAACGACTCACAAGTCAAAGTGTTGAAAGAGAGTTATGCTAAACAAATGAGCTATTTGTACCCAAGGGTATTCAATTAAACTCTCAAGAAGCAAAAAGGTGTCAAGACAATGTCTTTTACCAAACCCTCAATAAGCATAAAAAAGATTAAGAAAGAAAAGATAACTGCTAAACCTTTAAGCCCATAAAGGAAATATTCCGAAAATCATTTATATCAACTTAGACGATACCATAAGCTAAAATCTCTACTTCGTCAACGATGAAGTTCCAACTCAACGCTTGGTATCATAGAAAAAAAACTTTATTTATAAATGCTACCTCTACGATTGAAAATAGAAAAAACACTTGTTATTTTGAACAAGTATTAAAAGTCATTAAATGCTTAACGTTACAAAATAACAAAAGTAATAAGAGATAAGACATATTTGTTGCATGCACAATCTACTCTATTATGTGTGGATAGCCTACTACATGCATCCACTACTTTATTTGAAATATATCAGAAGTGGACGTTAGAAACATAAGAGACATTCACGTAATGTTCTCTTCATAAGAAGCAGTGTCTAAAAGAAAGTACAACATACTTCAAGCAAAGTAATGAAAAAGCATGTTTGCTTTGAAAAGTTGACTTTAACCAACGATTGCTTTGGAAGAAAGAGAAGACACAAGATTCAAGGCCTATAACTCAATCTAACAGATATCTTTTCAAGAGCCTTTAAATAGAAGATCACTCAAAGGAAGAATCAAGAGGATAACATAAGAAAAAGCTTACAACGAAAACATTCATCCTACGAAAAGCATTTAAAAGATAAGCAAAGAAAAGCTCAAGGAAAAGAAAATATTTGAGCAAGAGAAAAAGAAGAACAGTCAAGCAACGCTCTCGAGCTTCATTGTAATTTTTGCTTACTATTGTAAGAAGAAAGAAAAAGAGAAAAGAGAGAAACACCCAACGAGTTTCTAGACTGTATTATATTGTACACACATCCTCTCTACGAAAGTAATAGTCTAAGCGACTTGTAAGCATTGATTGCAATTTTGAAGAGAATTAAAACACGTGTTGTTGAAACTCTTAGAATTTGACAAAATCTAGGCAACGTATAAGAGGATATAAGGATTGTCTAGTACGAGGAGTGGTGCAAATACTCAAGTAGTTTAGGGTAACAGAAGGTTATTCGCTGAATAGGGATACCAGGAATGATGCAAATACTCAACCAGTCTAAGGTACAAAAGGTTATTCGCTGATTAGGAATACCAGGAGTGGTGAGAATACTCAATTGTGTAATCTTGTTGAAAATTATAGTGAAACTCTTTGTGGATACAGGAGACTGGACATAGCTCAGTTAGAGTGAATCTATATGTGCATTTATTATCTACCTTTTCCTAAACGTTTTTCTCATAAAACCTTCAATTGCCCTTTAGATTTATAAAACAAGAATCTTCCCATACTAAACGATTATTCTTTAACTAAGAAAGTTCTTACAAACTCTGCAGTATATATATATATATATATATATATATATATATATATATATATATATATATATATATATATATATTGAATAACATATGAAAAGAAGTTATCGTTTATAATCACACGAAGTCGAGCGCTTATTAATGATTTGATAAATCTCATAATCTCAAAGAAGTTATCAGAAAGGTTAATTACGAAAATATTTTTCCATTGATAATATTCAACCCCTCCCCCCTAGTCTTTCTTGGGTACTTCACATTCCAAATTTCTTAAAAGTCTCTCTGTAATATGTAGCTTGAGAGATAAAGGTGTCACCTTCCATCTATTTAATTTGAAGTCCTAGAAAGAATGTCAATTCTCTCATCATTAACATCTCAAATTCTCCTTGCATAATACTTGCGAACTCTTTACAAAGAGAATTATCAGTAGATCCAAAAAATAATGTCATCAACATATACTTGAATTAGTAGGACATGTTCTCCTAGTCTCTTTATGAACAAAGTTAAATGAAATTTTTCCTCTAGAAAGGTCATTTTCTAACAAAAAGTTACTAAGTCTCTCATACTAAGACCTAAAACCTTATTTTAGTCCAAACAATGTTTCTTAAGTTTGTAAATACGATTTGGATATTTATAATCTTCAAAACTAGGAGGTTGCTCAACATAAACATCATCTTTGATAAACCCATTTAAAAAACACTCTTAGCATCCATTTGATGCAGTTTAAATTTCATAATAGAGGCATAAGCAAGAAGTAAACGTATAACTTCGAACCTCACAACATGAGCTAAGTTCCATCATAGTAAATACCTTTTTCTTGACCATATCCTTATACAACAAATCTGACTTTGTTCTTGGTAATATGACCATCTTCATCCAACTTGTTTCAGAACACCCATTTTGTTCCAATAAGTTTATGCTTTTCCTTCCTTGGAATGAGTTCCAAGACATCATCCCCTTCAAATTGGTTCAACTCTTCTTGTATTGCAACACACCACTTATCATCTTGAAGAGCTTCTCCAATATTCTTGGGTTCTAGTTGAGAAAAATAAAATCCACAATCATACAAAAATTTCTTAAAGGCTTAATTACCTACTTAGTCCCCATGTTAGGAGGTAATTTTCTATTTAGTACCCGGTTTTAAAAATGTAGGCATTTGGTACCTATGTTTTGAAATTTGTATCAATTCAATCCTATCCAGTTAACGCCGTTATAATTGATGCGAGAAATTAAGGACGTTAATGAAGATGCATTCAAACATTTGATAGCTATTCCACCCAGACTATCATTAACGTCCTTAATTTCTCGCATCAATTATAACGCCGTTAACTGGATAGGATTGAATTGATACAAATTTCAAAACATAGGTACCAAATGCCTACATTTTTAAAACTGGGTACTGAACAGAAAATTACCTCCTAACATGGGGACTAAGTAGGTAATTAAGCCTTTCTTAAAGTACTTATAGTAGTTATCCCTTTTGAAATATCTCCTATGATATTATCCATAGACAATCAATGTAGTTCTAGGCAATTCTTAGGGACATCTTCAGGTTGAGAAGGAGGATTGTCAGTGATTTACATCTCTTCAACACATTTATGTTAAGTAATCTTCATTACTTGTAAGTGGTCTATTTGACTCAATAAGGTTCTCCTTATGGTTTATAATTTCATCAAAGACAACATGCACAAATTCTTCAATTAATAAGGTTCTCTTATTAAAAACTCTATATTCTTTGTTGGTAAGAGAACATCCCAAAAATATCGCTTCACCGATTTTAGAATCATATTTTTCTAAATTCTATTTTTCATTGTTTAAGACAAAACACTTGAAACAAAAAAATTTCAAATGAGATATATTGGATTTTCTTCCTTTAAAAAGTTGATAAGGAATAATTTTTAGAACGGGTCTAATGAGCATTCTATTTAATATGTAACAAGTAGTGCTCATAACATCAACCCAAAAATATTTAAGAATACAGGATTCATTCAATAAAGTTCTAGCAAGTTCTTCCAATGATCTATTTTCTCTCTACATCTCCATTTTTTTAAGAGTTCTAAATACAAATTTTTTTTGAGTGATGTGATGTTCTTCACAAAATTTTTCAAATAATTCATTTTGGAATTCTCCTCCATTATCACTTCTCAAAATTTTGATTTTTAAACCTTTTTCATTTTGGACTCTTTTCACAAATGTTTTAAAATGCCTTGAACACTTCACCTTACATAATTTAAAAAAAAATCCATGTATATCTTGAATAATCATAAAAAATTACATAAACAAAGTAATTGTCACTAAAACTTTTTATCTTTTTGAAGAACCAAATAAATCCAGATACAACAATTCTAAAGGTTTTGAAGTAAAAATAACATTTTTTGAATAGAAAGAAGACTTAACTTGCTTTACTTTTTGACATGTTGCACATAGTTTCCTTCTATCATCTAACATTTGTAATTTTAGAGAGTTTATTTAATAATGTTTGTATCATTCATTATTTTTATTATTAGAAAATCTATTATTTATATTTTTCTACGTTATCTGTCAGGCCTCGTTAAATGCACCCAAAAACCCCTGCTCAGACTCATTAAAAACGCACCCAAATCCTCTGCGAAAACGCCAGGTGTCAAGAATCGAAGTTTCGAAAATCAATTAGTGGATGGCAGGTGTCGATAGGAGAGCGTACGTCCGTTTGGACGTGGGGTAAACAAAAATGATTTTCTGAAAACCCTGCCCACTCTCCTCTGCATGCACCCTCTTTCCAAAATCTGATCTTTCATTTTCCTCCTTCTTCTCTCTAGAAAACCCTTCCTTCTCTCTACTGTAACTTACCTTTCTCTACTCCGATCACCGTTCAGGTACCGTGGAAGCATTCCCGGCGTCCCAAGCTTCATCTTGAACCGAACGAGTTTCAAGTTTGAGCTGGTAAGTCTTCTCCCCTTAGTGGTTTGTTCTTTTGTTACATGCAAACCACGTTTTGGTTTCATGCGAGGGTGTAGACTAAGTTATCCTGGTTTCTTGCTGTTTGGTTTAGTTTGGAAGAGTTAGGTGATCGTGAGGGTAGAAGTTGTAGTCGGACAAACCAAGAACCTACGTTTAGGACGTTCACAGAAGAGGTAAGGGGAGCTTATTAATTTAATTTATTGACTATATGATGCATGAATGTTCGCTGTTTTGATTTTTTATGATAAATGAAGGTGATATGTTATGATGCATGAAACGTATGAGATTTCTGTGATTTGGTGATATAAGATATGATTAATTGAATATGGTATGAATATAAATGTGTGAGACTATATGTTAAGAACTGAAATTTAATAATATTGATTATGATAAGAAATTTTCCTTACGAGTGTATACGTACGTTACTGAACGGTCCTCGACCGTTCGGTTTCCTAGTAAAATTGAATTGGTAGTGAATTCTTTCATTTGGGAAGGATTCTAGTTGAGGACGAACGTCCGCACTTCGGAGTACTGTGTATGAGCGTTCGACCAAACACAGTTGGGCATTACCGTTCGGTTATAGATCTAAGAATATAAGTAATTGTATATTTTGTTGTTCGTAAGCACTACTTCAATAGTATCTTACTATATTTATCAAAACGTTTATTATAAGTTTATTAGTGCTCGGTCTTACACCAAGCGCTCGTGCTGAGTAGTGCTTGGTCGTACACCAGGTACTTGTCCTATCACTTTAAGCTAAATTTCTTGATATGAGCGTTCGTTCAGGCCCTTTAGGGTTCGCTCACTGTAGTGTCCAGTATTAAACTCAAATAAACAAAGTATTCACAAACGTTTGGTTTCTTCATATGAGACAATTCTAAGTCTTATCTTTCGTGTCTTGAAATATTCCTATTCATTGATTTCATCCTAGAGTCTACGTCTTTGGTTTGTTCTCTTTACGTTCTGAGTGAATTATCAAGAGTCCGTTTATTTAAATTGACTCAACTTGAAATGGACGTTCGCCCCAATTTCCTTGGAATCTATTACTATACTCACTATCTTTTCTTATTATTCGATGTCAACCCTTGGTCTTAATCCATTCTCAAATTTGGAGATCTCTCAGTCTCGCTCTATGTGTTCGGCCCAGTTTTACATTCGGGTTGAACGTTCGTTATTTGTAATCCTTATGAATCTTTGAACGATGTGATTAAATGAGATATGTATTAGTGAGCGATGAAGAAAATGTGATATTGAAATGTTATGGTTTATGGACGAGCGTTCCGGGGAGGAATTACTCATGTATGAATATTGGAATTGGTAAAGTATGACTGTAGGCATGTTAATGCTGATTGTTCATCCTGATGTTTCGTGGGTACTCCTCCTCACATAGAGGAGGGTAGGTCATGTGTGGAAACGGTAGGAGGTCCCGTCCTTAGGGGTACTTTGGATGAATAGGACTAACCTCGGGTGGCAGCTGATGAGAGTATTCCAGTTACTACATCACCCGGGTGCACGAACGCTTGTAGCTACACAGAGTTCATACAGTCCGGACGGTCGGTCTAGTGATAGGCGTTGCAATGATACTTATGTTGAAATGTTCTTGTGTTGGATTGTTTAACGTATATGTTGAAGCATGAATTAAATTACATAAGCTTACCCTGTGTTTTCCTTGTGTTATCTGGTCTTGTACGTTCGTCTTGTCGTTGCAATGATCATCCGTGTGGATGTGAGCAGAAGGAGACGCGCTACTGGAAGAGGCGCTGGAAGAAGGAAATTTGGAGGAAGATAATCTCGTAGAAGTTGAAGTTAAGGCCGAACCGTAGAACGTTCGGTTAGTAGTATAGTTTAGTTAGTATAAGGTGTTGTTCGATCACCTTTTCTTTCGGTAGGAATGATCGTTCGGTAACCCCTTTTGTAAACCGTTCGGTCTAGTCTTGTCTATTTTGCGCAGTTAAGTTTATAGCTCTATGTAAGGTCGTTCGGCCAAAATCGTACGCTTGATTAGTATAAGACTGAACTGATATATTACCAATTGTAATTATTTCTAATGTATGGTTTATTACTGTATTTTTGGGGATGTTACATTATCTAATCAATAATTCATTTAAAATTGAATTTGATTTCTTAATTTTGATCAACTCAATTTATATTTATTGTTTAAAATAATTATATACAATATATTTTATTAAAAATATATATAAATAACTTCAGTACATTTTTATCATAAAAATAATTAAAATATTATTATTTAATTTTATAAAATAGAATACTTATATTAAATTTAATTGTATTTTTATAATTTTAAATTAATTTAATAAATCTACTATAATTTTTAAAATTTTACAGATACAAATACTAGTATTTTATACGTGATTGTCAGTTCAATTCTAAAATCACAACTGTTTGAGATTATCGTTATATAAACATTTACATTTATATATTATTTATAAATAATTTTTTTAAAAGGAAATGCTAGTTATATTTTCTTTTTATCAATACTCATAAAAATTACTTGTTAAGAAAGTGTTACTTAAATTTTTTTATATCATTTAATGATTTTAGACACGTGAGATTCCAATCTTAATAAATATAAATATATATATATATATATATATACGTATATATATATATATATACATATATATATATATATACATATATATATATATATATGTATATATATATATACATATATATATATATATATATATACGTATATATATATATATATATATATATATATATATGTATATATATATATATATATATATATATATGTATGTGTGTATATTTATGTCTGTAAATATTATTTAACGACTTCGACTTCAACCTGAACAATTTGTTCCGCAGACCCAAGCCTCCCTCACTGCCATGGATTCGTTGCGCGTCGCCACTACACCGCCACCTCTCCTCCGCCGACAAGCTCTCTACCAAATGGCACGCCACCCACTCGCGGCACGTCCTAGCCCCAGGCCCTTGATCGCCGCCACGCTTTCCAAGCCTCCGGAGGCCGCGCGTTCTTCCTCCTCCGCTGCCGCCGTCGTTGAGGATACCCAGCTAGTGGCTCCCCCGCGCCCCCGGGTCTCGCCAGATTCCCTCCAGTACCCACCGGGATACGTCGGTGCGGTTCCCCACCGGTCACGCTCCGACAGTGGTGGCGACGGCGTGATGAATGCGCTGAGTTATTTGACGAATATTATCACTTCGAAGGTCTACGATGTAGCAATTGAGTCCCCTCTGCAATTGGCGACAAAGCTTTCTGGGAAACTCGGGGTTAAGGTTTGGCTCAAGAGAGAGGATTTGCAACCCGTAAGTTCCCACCACCTTTGTTTCATCTGGTTGATATCAATTTTTGATTTTTATGTGCAATGGGTGTTTAAATGCTTCATTACCTGCCTAATATTGTTAAAAAAAGTTAGAGTTTTAACTTCCGAACTCCCCAGATATCATCTTTGTCTTTTATTAATCGTGAAGATATAACTTCTCAGTTATTTTGAAAATATCGTTACAATACTTTACTATACATGACAACATGTGTTGCCAGTTTTAAGGAAAGAATATTATTGTTAATAAAATATTTCAGTGATGTAATTGGCTATAATTTTTGCTTGAGATTGAAGGAACTGTGGTTCAGTCATAGTTTTTTTTTTTTACCCAAGTTTTTGGTTTTAACTTTTAGTAGTGAAGGGCTTAAGGCATTTCCTGGATTTTTAAACAAGTGGATCATTAAGATATGCTATATGGTTCAGTGAAAGATGAGTGGACAATGTACGAGCGTGTTTTTTTCTTTGTTTTTTATGGACAAATGTTAGTTGTTAGTATATTTTTTAGGGGGAGTTGAACTAGATTCGTGCGTGTTATTGAATAAGTATTTGAGATTGGGGTGTAGGTTTTCTCATTTAAGATTCGTGGAGCTTATAATATGATGGCAAAGCTTCCCAGGGAGTTGTTGGAAAAGGGAGTTATCTGTTCGTCTGCTGGGAATCATGCTCAAGGAGTTGCATTTTCTGCCAAGAGATTGAATTGCAGTGCGGTGATTGTTATGCCTGTTACCACCCCAGAAATCAAGGTGTGCTTTTGTTTATATATTTCCTTTTGCCTTCTTTCTTTTTTATTTGTGTCTTTGATTATATCCCAGGGAAGGAAAATTTGTTCAATTAAGTTATGCGCTTTTGTTTCTCGTAAATTTGCAGTGGAAATCTGTGGAGGCGCTGGGTGCTAAGGTTGTGCTTGTGGGGGATTCATACGATGAAGCACAAGCATATGCTAAGAAGAAGGCGGTAGAGGAGGGTAGGACTTTCGTACCACCTTTTGATCATCCCGATGTCATCATGGGTCAGGGAACAGTTGGAATGGAAATTGTGCGCCAAATGCAGGGTCCAGTGCATGCAATCTTTGTTCCTGTGGGAGGGGGTGGTCTCATTGCTGGTATTGCTGCTTATGTGAAGAGGGTTAATCCACAGGTTTACATGATCTTATGTTATTGGTTGTTGTGATTTTGTACGGCTTTCTTTATTAAGAGATGATTATTGATGGCTAGTATGAATTCTTAGGTGAAGATTATTGGGGTGGAGCCCTCTGATGCAAATGCAATGGCGTTGTCATTTCATCATGATCAAAGAGTGATTTTGGACCAGGTTGGAGGATTTGCAGATGGTGTGGCTGTTAAAGAGGTTGGTGAAGAAACTTTCCGAATATGCAAGGAGTTGGTAGACGGTGTTGTTCTTGTGAGCCGTGATTCAATTTGTGCGTCAATAAAGGTAACATTTTCTTTTGCTTGTGAAGTTTACATCCTAATCTCTGATGCATTATATATTTTCCAGATTTATACTTTTTACTTCATATATATATATGATATATATGCTTCTGTAGCATCTTTTGTGCATATTTTAGGAACTTTACTTTCTCTTGTCAAATGAAGTAAATCTATACTCACTACTCATGAAAAGAGTAGAGATCGTTTGCTCAAGCTAATTGTTCCAATGATTGATGAACCTGAGCCAACAAGTAATATCAAATTTAAATTTGTAGCGGGAGGACTATAGTGTATATAATATCTAGGGGAACTAGGATATGTTGACAAACTATTTCTAGTTTTTGTGTAGTTAAAGAATTACCAATTTTTTTTTTTATATTTGGGATGTATTTTTTTTCTGTATCTTGGTTGGGCTGGATGAAGGAGACTCGAGAGAATGTTGGTAGTAGTTGGAAAAACCTTTTACGGAATTAGTTAAAATTAGAAGCTTTAGTAGGGAGGCATGTGTTATATTTAGATGAACTTGCTACTAAATTCACCTGTACTTTTAGAGGTTGTTCTTTTGTGCGAGTTATATTGGTTTTGTTGAGAAGTGGACTCTAAGTCTAACTCAAGGTTTACACCTACTTATATATTATATAAATCTTAGTAGGATAGACTCTAACAATGACCCGTATTAAGAAAAGGACTTTAAGCCTAACTCAATTCAACAAAACCGACTTGTAAGGTGAAGTTTCCACCCACTTTTATATTATAAATTGACCTTATCTCTAGTCGATGTAGGACTTCCAATAGATCCAAATGTAGCTCTTCTATTTGTATCATCAGAATTAGGGACTTAATTTTACATAGCCCTCTGTCTTGTACATTTAATGAAAAACAGTGCATCTTTTGTATAAGTTGGACTTTTGGGATTTGACAAGGATCAAACTTATTGCAGGATATGTTTGAGGAGAAAAGGAACATATTGGAACCAGCAGGTGCACTTTCACTTGCTGGAGCTGAGGCATACTGCAGGTACAATGGGATCCGGGGTGAAAACATTGTAGTAATTACCAGTGGAGCAAACATGAATTTTGATAAACTTCGCGTTGTAACTGAGCTCGCCAATGTTGGTCGTAAACAAGAGGCTGTGCTGGCCACTGTTATGCCTGAGGAACCTGGCAGTTTCAAACAATTTTGTCAATTGGTATGTCTGCTCCTTTGGCAAACATTTCTTCTAGAAGTTTTCTTCACATTCTTATTTTCTATCTTGTCCGACAGGTGGGGCAGGTGAATATCACAGAATTCAAATACAGATACAACTCTGATAAAAAGGCGGTTGTCCTATACAGGTGAGATCATAATTCCCTGATTTTTTTCTCGTCATCCATTGTCAATCAATTTTTTATAGAGCAATATGTTCGCTGAATATTGACATCTCTCTATCCAAATTTATTAGTTTTCATTGACTATAAAATTCTCTAGGGAACTATCTGTTATCAACTTTTTATTATTATTGATATATATCTCTATTAACAACTAGTATTATTTTAAGATGACCCATAACATATAGTAAATGTGCAGCGTTGGGGTTCACACAGTCTCCGAACTAAGAGCAATGCAGGAGAGGATGGAATCTTCTCAACTCCAAACTTACAACCTCACAGAAAGTGACTTGGTGAAAGACCACTTGCGTTACCTGGTATGTTGGCCTCACAAATTTCCTTCATAATGAAAGTTATTGTATCACATCCCTTTTCTCAGCACTATTCCCAACCATCAAACAGTGTAGCATTATTATTGTTAGGTATATTGTATTTTCTGATGATCCCTGTCCAAATTAAGCTTAGATGTTGAAAATGAAGTAACACCACACAGCTAAGCCTCCCCAATTAATTTGTTTATCTCTCAAACAGTTGAATGACTGAATCTGTGTTTGTATTGTTTTGAACAAATTTCAGATGGGAGGCAGATCAGATGTTCAGAATGAGGTTCTTTGTCGTTTTACATTTCCTGAAAGACCCGGTGCCTTGATGAAATTTTTAGACTCCTTCAGTCCACGTTGGAATATTAGTTTATTCCATTACCGAGGGGAGGTGGGAAGTTATTTTATTTTCTATTCCTTTAGTCAAACACACAGCATCATGAAGTTATTATGAATGTTGAAAAAAAAAACTTAAAAGCAGTTCATTAGGTCAATTTGGTGTTGTTCTTTGATCTTAATTAGAGTTTCACTTTGGTAACCAACAGGGTGAGACTGGAGCAAATGTTCTAGTAGGAATACAGGTACCCAAAAGTGAGATGGATGAATTCCATGACCGTGCTCAGAGACTTGGATATGATTATCAAGTGGTGAACAATGATGGTGACTTCCAGCTTCTAATGCACTGATCATGGTTTTAAGCACTTGTCATTACTGTTCATTTTAGTGGACAACATGGCCATATTTAATGTTTCATCAATAACCTCTACAAGTTCAAAAGAAGTGGCTCTTCAGACATGTCATCGGTTGATTCGAGGAAGTAGCTCTTGTTACCTAGTGCGGTATCCTTATAATGTGTAGTTTTATTTTATGTTTATTTTGGAAAGCATTGGAGTCCTATATAATATTGTTGACTGATCTTTTTCTTATTTTTTCTGTAATATAAGCGTCTTCGAAAGTGTTGTCTGCTAAACTCAGCAGCCTGAATATGTTTGAAAAACTTGAACTTTTCGTCTTGCATTAATGGAACAACAATGATCACGGGTGCCAATGCTGACACCATGATATGGGGTTGGCCCTACTTTAATTAAATGCTATTTAATGTTGTGCATTAATCTTAGAACACCTTCAAAGGAAAGAACAATCCAAACATCATTCTATTTAGCACCTCAAATGCCGATAGCGCAGAGTTTAATCTTTGACCCAATATTCTTCCACTGAAACAATTTCAGATAACTTTTGTAAATAACTAATTAAACTAAGTAATATTTCAAGTCATTCATAAAAGTGAGGTTCCTTTTTCACTTAACATTTTACTGCTATCACATATATTATCATATTGAGTTCAACCAAATAGTTTGAGAATTTCCATAGCTCGAATTCAAACTTGTAGGAATTTTATTAACAAAATAGAACATGAGATTAAGTTTAAACAAATAATCAGAAATATAACATTGGCTAACAAAAGAGCCATGCCTAGAAATTACAACTCTGATAAACTCGATTTTCATCTAAAACACAACAGATTTCGTTCCAATTTGTTAAACAACAAACCTGCCATAATTACTAAATATAAACAGCATTTTTCTATCTTTGGTTATTAAATCTTTTTAAATATCCTTACCCTTACCTTCTCTCTCATTTGCCCCTCACATCTCTCAGGTATGTCACTCCCTCTTAGGATAACTCAGAAGCTTCGAAAACCTACCTCCCTTAGGGCTTGAAACTTTGCACACAAAAAATGTTTCCTTGCTGCTTGCCTAAATACACAGGCTTTTGCTTACTACACCCTCATCATTATGAACAGAAAAACACTGAAATATCATTTCTCAAACTGAATCTAATATTACTGTTAAGTTTATCGGAAGATTCTATAGATTCGACACTAGTGAAATATGAATTGAACAAGTTTAAATGAAAACAACATAACATCATTTTTAACCTAAAATAATTAAGACACTTGATGAAAGCTTGTTTAAGAAAACTCATGGCAAAAATTAAGAAGTAAAATGATGGTTTTAAAGATTAAGAAGGTGAATGACGAAATTATGGGTAGAGACTTCCTCCAACTACTATTCTAGATTTTCTTTTCTGGAAGGTTCCTCCAACACTCCTGAAAACACCAATCAAGAAGCATATTTTTTAATTCCGGTAACCAGAACTTCACCATTTTGAAAAACCACCACGAGGTTCACCACCCTTAGACCTTACTGACTTCTAAACATCACCACAAACTCCACCACCCCTTGCCGGAATAATTCTCTTCTAACTTCCATGAAAGACACCATTTCTGATCAAATAGAAGGAGCAAAATTGAAATTTAAAATCTTGTGGGAGTGCTGATAAAACTTGGAGAGGTGCGGGTAAAACTTGAGGGTGCAGGAAGTAATTTTCTAAAACTTAGACTGTGTTCATTTTAGAGAATAGATTTGGAAAGAGGAAGTGAATAAATTTGACAATATTTGACAGTTGATGGTTGTTTTTTATAAGGAATTTGGAAGAGAATGTGAATCAATTTAGAAGTAAAAATGACAAAAAAAAATTTAATTAATAGAAATTAAAGATTATTAAAATATCCTTAATAATATAAATAATAAATAATAATTATTAATATTATATAATTGTAAAAATTATTATAAAAAAAATTATTATAAACAGTGCATCTCCTTGAAACGGACAGACTCTTAAAGCCGGAGAGTTAGGCTGTAGCAGCCATATAGGATGCGAAAAAGGTTGTCGGACTCTCACCCTCTGCCTCACGGCTTAGTCAGAAAATGTAAGTGAAAAACAAAAGAGTACGTGGAAATATATATTTTTTAATAAATATGTTATTGATGTAAAATATTTACCTATTTCATCAATTATTTGTTTTTGTAAGAAAACTCCATTGCTAATAAAATTTATTTTCTCAATATTTCTTTTTCTTTCCCTTCCACAGTGTGTTAACATGCTATAAATGAATACAAATGTTAAAGAACAAAATATTATTTGAAACCCACCAAAACTGATTCCACGCTATATTAGGCGAAACCTAAGCAAAAATTTTCTGAAAATATAACATAATTTATTATATTTGATTTTTTTTCAGTTTTTATGATAATAATAATATTAATAATAATAATAATAATAATAAGTAAATAAGCATATTACTAAAACTAAAAGGATAAAGCAAATAACAATGTTAATCGTAACACTCCAAATATAATAGAGAAAATCTCTTTAGGTTATCACAAGATTAATATTAAAGCATACTAAAAGTTTAAACGGGACTAATTATAACTTGCACCATCTTCCGTAATAAATTCATAAAACATATATATTTTAAAATAAAATTTTTAAAATAATTAAATTGTAAGAACCTAGAAAAATGAAGTATTAGAGTAGATAGACGTATTAAAAAAATGAGACCGAATATTTTATTATAATATAACATTATAGTATAAATAGAACTTTCTAAAGCTTGGTTCATTATCTAAAATACTTTTATCTCTCTAAAATATTGTTCTCTTCTCTTTCTCTCACTTCTCTCTACTTTTTCTCACTCTCGGGGTATCTGTTCGACGATCAGGGAGTACCTAGACGATCATGGCGTCAAGGGCTACCATCTCTACCAATCAATTTCCTGTTTGCATGTATCTGGTTGTTTTCTCTTCAATTTCTAGCTCAATTTAGGTCCTAAAGTTGATTTCTTATCACCAATCGATGAGTTGTAGGTTTCTGTAGAGTTTTCTTGAGGCACAAGTTTCAAGTTGGGGTTTTCTAGAGTTGGGTAGTATTTCTCTAAGGTAAGGGAAGCTGGATTTTATCTCTGTTTATTTAACTACATTGTGCATGTGTGAAGAGTATGTTAGTTATATATAATGAGTTGAATTGTTGACTTTGATTTTAGAATGAATGTGCTTATTGTGGCTGTTGTAAGTGTGTGTGAAGAAACTATCAATATGAACTGATTTGGATGATGATTCTGATGTTATAGACTAGATGAAATGTTAAAATCTGTTATGAGATTGACTTATGAGAAATTTGAATGAAGTATACTGGTTTTAGGTAAGTTTTGAGGAAGTGGGGTAGTGAAATTGTAAATTGGGAGTTGTAGGTTGTATTGGTAAGTTATAATAGGTTAGATAGGTCAATTAGGACTTGTTTGAATCCTTAAGTGGTTGAAAGTAGTGTCAAAAGTGGTAGAATGGGATTTCAGTCTCTAAGTTGATGAAATTGATGATTTGGAGTAGAAATTGTGTATAAAATGCCTTAGATTAATGGTAGGAAGGTTTAAAATCAATTAGTCAAATCTAATTAGGTGTATAACATGAATTAGGATGGTTAGAAGTTGGGAAAAATAGTTAGAATTGGTAAAGGGTGTTGAGTTGCATAATTTTGCAGAATTTGGTGTTGCAGATTATGCAGACTCGTTGAGCGAATGGATTTGCATAGCGAGTCACCCTGGCGAGATGCTCTCTATCGGATGATCCGGATGGTGAATCAGGGCACTATGCGCTTGGTTGCGGTCTCAGACTACTGCCATTTTTATTCGAATAGCGAATAGGTGCACTCTACGAGTGTTTGGGGAGTCTGAGCCACTGCTTGGGGCTCTCGCATAGCAAATTGGGGCGATATGCGAGGGGTTAGGGTTTGATACAATTAAGAGTTTATTCGCACAACGAATTTAATCGCTGTGTGAATGGTTATGAGGGGTGGGTCTCTATCTGTGGATTCGCATAGTGAGTTGGGTCGCTGTGCGAGAAACCTCTGGATTCGCTTTGCGAATATGTGCGTTGTGCGAATGGTCCAAGTTTTAGTTCACCTTTTTCTTTCTGGTATTCACTAAACCTGAATGAATTGTAATGCATTGTAAAGCTTGTCTGATGTATAAAATATGGTATATGATTTAGTATGATTATGAGTCATGTTCCAAGTAAAAGTATGTGAATCAAAGTGATGAATGTAAGTATCAATGTAGACTCTCTTGGTGAGATTCAAGTTTTGTTTAGAATGAATGCAAGAGCTCAATCTTAGGGGTTATCCTGAAACTCCAATGGACTTTCGTTCTCATATAGAGAGGATTGATCCATGTCGTGAGGAGTAGCAGGAGGTTTTAGTCTTTGAGGCTTCCAGTATGCTCCAAGGTGTGGTACAAGCTAACATCGTAGGTGTGGTACAAGCTAACATCGTGAGTGTGGTAGGGTGAAACCCATTGACAATGACTTTGCAAAGTAGTAGAGGCCACCACGAGTGCAAAACCCACCATAGCTCAGTAATAATTCTAAGTCTGGACGGTCAAGTCTAGGTTATAACATGTTAGGACGTTTGAACTAGTTTATCTTGCTTGTTTAATATTGAATATGTTATATGTTGTGCAATTGTATGAATTCTTTTATATCTAGTTGACCCTTTTGTTTGTGATTGTGTTTTGTATATTTGGTGTTCTTCTTTTGCAATGTCACCTTGTAGGTGTGAGCAGAGGGAGAGGAGGTGCCTCTGGAGTAGGCTCTGGATGGCGAAGATGCAATTGCTTAGTGTCGTTAGAATGTTTATTTTGGTGTTAAATTTTGAAATACTCTCTTGTATATAAAGTTTTAAATTTTATGATTATTTTGGATGACTGTAAAGTTAATGTTTTATTTACTAGTCTATAATTGTTCTATTATATTATTTATGTGACTACTATAATATGGTTTAAGGCTATATTTTGGGATGTTACATAAATTATACTAATAATATACAAGAGTGACAACTCACTAGTATCACGAGACGAGTCATAATTTTTAGACATTTTTTCGATGATGAGTCATCTGACATGATATTTTTAACAAATTAAGGGTGGGTGATAATTGTTATTATCATTAATTTTTCTGAATTAAGGGTGGGTGATAATTGTTGTTATCATTAATTTTTCTTGTACATTTTTATCTTTGGAATTTTTATTATGTGTTTTTTAAATAATTAAGGTTTTATTAAATAATTAAGGTTTTATTAAATAATTTTGGAAATAAAAGTATTTGGTTTTTATTTATAAAATATTTTCTAGATAAATAGAAATCTTAAAATATTAAAGAAGATCTCTAGGATTAACATTAAGTTACAATTCATTCAAGTAAATTTTTCAGATCCATTTAGTTTTGTCCAATTCTCCGAACGAGCTACGGTCAAGTAGTCTCATGACTCTATTTCGTCCTGCGAGTATGTGTTGCGAGACTTATTAAATAGGTTTAATACATTATTTGGTCCCTACTTTTGGGGGTTTGGTTCAAACTGATCCTACTTTTTGAAAAAGTTCAGTAAGGTCCCATATTTCGTTTAAAAATGTTCAATAAGGTCCTTTTCTCTGACGTCGTTAAAATCATAACGGTGCAGATGTCATCGTGGTCAAACCTGAGTGAACTATTTTGTTTAATGATTACGTGCCACTAGATTGGTTAAACCATTCACTTGTACTTTACAAGTTTTGGACCTTGACCATCCTGATTCATCTGAAGTTGGTACTGGTATTATTAAAGCTCTTGAATTGGTAACCGGCATGTCCATTTAGTTGAATCTAGTAAGGGTGATATTTCTGCAAAACCTTCTGTTCTAAGTCAACCTAGAAGAACTAATAATATTGGTGAGATCTCTCAGTCCATGGAAACGACCTCACAAGCCAATCCCGATTCCCTTCAAGTTGACCATGTCAGATCTTATGCAGTTCGTTCCTATGGTGATGGTTCAGAAGTTGTTACTGATGACATGGAACATGATCAAGATCTTGATGGAAGTTTTTCTCCTGGTAATGAGGATGATTACATGCATGAGAATTTCGAGGATGCAAGAGATCTTGAAAATGGAATGGAAAATGTGGGTCTACAGTTTGAAATTCAACCTCGTGGCCAAGAAAACCTTGATGAAGATGATGATGATATGTTTGGTGATAAAGGTGAGGATGTGGATGAAAACGAGGAGGATGACGAGGAACACAATGATTTGGAAGAAGTCCATCATTTGCCACTTCCTGACACAGATCAAGATGAACATGAGATTGACGATGAAGATTTTGATGATGAAGTGATGGAGGAAGAGGATAAGGATGATGAGGAAGATGAAGATGGTGTTATACTGCGACTTGAGGAGGGAATTAATGGAATTAATGTTTTTGACCATATTGACGTTTTTGGCAGAGATAATAGTTTTGAAAATGAGGCGTTTCATGCGATTGCACTTGAAGTTTTCGGATCTAAACGTCCTGTACAAACAACATCTATTTATAGTCTTTTGGGCAGAACTGGTGATACTACGTTGCCTTCTCGTCATCCACTATTGCTTGAACCTTCTTCTTTTCCCCCACTTACTGGGATCTCAGGCTAGTTTCTCTGAGTTTTCTTGTTATTGATAATCTATTTCAACAATGGTTTTTTCTTAGCTTATTAGTTATTTCAAGACTTGATATTTTTAATGACATTTGGGATTTTTGGTATCTTGTTTAAATATTTCAGATAGTTCACTGGAGAACAACTCAGTGGGTTTGGATAATATATTTCGATCCTTGAGAAGTGGACGCCAAGCACAACATTTGCACTTGTGGACTGATAATTACCAAAACAGTGATGGGACAAGTGTTGTTGTTGTTCCTTTTTCTCGAAGAACTGTAACTATTAATGATGGGAGTTTCGTTTTGCCTTTACTTCTTCTCTGCCAACATCAAAACTAGACCGATAAAAAAGGAACCATCTTGCACATTGTTTCTATGATTGTGCAAATTAGGGTTTCAACTATCAAATGAGATATATTAAAAAGACGAAAAATTTAAAGTTGCCCGTTGAAAAACTCACAACGTTCAGCAATAGAGACAAAAAAATACAGCCATACTTCAAAAGGGTTTTTCTATTCTATACTAATGGTGCTCAGATCTATTAATTTTTAATTACAAATTGATATGAAAACGAATGACAAAGCAAACAGGGAAAAGTGTAGATCTGAGCGTGTGACATTACAGAACCCATGGAAGGAAGGTAAATTCTACCCACAATAACAAGAAAAGATTCAAGGATCTGTAGTTTAGTATTGAACATAGATGAAAAAAATATCATAGGATTGATAAATGCTTAATAGATAGAAGCAGAAGATTCCAATAAAGAGAAAGGACAGAGTCTACAATGGTGAAATGACTAATAATCATAATAATACTGGTAAAAGGGGTCAGTTATTTGCTTCTTCATCACTTCACAGTGCCACATAATTATCAAACAAAAAAGTTCATTCAGGTTTGACCACGGTGACATCTGCACCGTTATGATTTTAACGGCATTAGAAAAAATGACCTTATTGAACATTTTTAAACGAAATATGGGACCTTACTGAACTTTTTCAAAAAGTAGGATCAGTTTGAACTAAACCCCCAAAAGTAGGGACCAAATGATGTATTAAACCTATTAAATATATGGGTCATTGATTGAAAATGTATCTTTTTGGGGAGTAGGGAACTAACCCTAAGGGAGAAGCGACATAGGCACATTCAAGAGGCTAGACACACTCATCATCTTCTTTATTGTCATCATCTAACCTTTTTCTAGTGCTCAAAATGTCTAAGAACCCTTATTAATTGGGATTGGATGTAATTTACCTTTACTCTTTGTGATTTCTATTATTTAATATATTTCTTTTCCATTATTCTTGTATTATGGTCTTGCTATTAATTGCATGATTATTGATTGCTTATCTGATGGTATCTGCTTATTCGAAAATAATTTAGATCCTTGATTAGGATAGAACAAATTTTGCTTTTAGACATATAGTTTTATCAATTAGTCATTTTAAACCACTGAATTTTATGCAAACTTTTGGTAAAAATATCTAAAGGATTGGAGTTGACTTGTCTATAAGGAATTAGGATTTGTTAGCTTGTGGTGTAAATGTTAGAGTAAAAATTGGAAATATATTGTTTAGTGTTTTTTTCACATTGAATTGGAACATGGAATCCAACATCGATGAAGTCTTAAATTTAATTCTTTTCTAGAATTTCAAATTATCTTATTAAAATTCATTTCTTTCATTATTTCAAAGTGTTTTAGCCTCAATTAGTAAATAATTATAATTTCACTAAACAAAATTTTTTTCTTGGAAAAATTATATCTAGATTTCTATTTTATTACTTGTACTTTGTTACTTGTACAATTTGGTACAATTATCAATGTTGTAACATTGGGTCAAGATAAAACAGGCTGAACTAGCCTGTTTTGCCATCACTAGCAATATAAAAAATATATTTACATATTTAACCTAAACACTTATTTCTACTTAAGCAGCCTTTATCCTCTACTGATGTGAAAATACACAATCATCAGAAGTGGATACCACAATACACAATGTAAGCTAGGGTAAATTATTAATAAACTACTTTTTATAGAAATATAATTTATAACATTCATACCACATCATTCTCAACTCAAGCATCAGAAATAATATGAACATGTCACACGCAGATAACCTTAATGGCCTAAGCCCTCATGGCATAACTTGACACAATACATAAAATTCTAATTTCAAAAATTTAGTATATTGAATTGATTCGGGAACCTTGCACTTGTCATCGTTCGATACCTGCTAACACCGTGAACTATAGTTATACTCAAAGAAATGTGAAACTTTGTTCTTCATCACACAAGTATGACAGGATAAATCTGTACATTAATTTTGTATGGTTCTGCCTTCCCCCATATCTAGATGAAAAGACCTCCTTCAACTCCCATAACTAAGTCTTTTCCTCTATTTAAGTCCATTACAAGTAGAGTCAGGATCAGTCCCTTCCAAAATCTCAATTCAATACACCTACTGATATGCTAGGAATATAAACATATAAACATATTAAATCACTTGTACAACTAATATAAACATATTAAAGCATTAATCAAAGCTAAGAATCCAAGAATTTTCGTCTAGCTCCCCTAGAATTTCTCTTAATGTAAACCAAACAGGGGGCCTCTAGAAGATATGTGCCTAATGCAACTAAGGTGGTGCTCATCACCCTTCTGATGCCTAACAAAATCTAAATTATGTCCAACACCTGACTCCCTGGAGCTCATTTGAAGTTAGATTCCAAGTTGCACCTAGTGGTCACCAAGTGGCACCCAATGCTAACAAAACAATAAGCTCATTGTCTAATTGAGATAATGGGCATTGTTTGGTTGGCTTCAAACAACGATGTAGGGGTGCCTAATGCTGCATTACAAAAGTTGAGTTTCTTTGTTATCAATTTGACTCTCTTTGAGCTATTTACTACTTATTATGTTTCATTTGAATACAATATAACTCTATTTCAACTCAATAAGCACCACTTTGATCAATTTGATATCTCACGAAGAAACTCTCATCAATATCCATTCAATACATGAGTAGTTCAACTACATATTTTTAACTTCTAATCTAACATTCAAATTGTCTATCCAATATGCCTAAGTGTCGCTAATCTCTAGTCATTTGTAACTCAAAGACTATAACAGACCACCTCAAGCAATCAGATACCCAATTAGATATATTAGATTAACACACATACAAACATATGATTAAATAAATAAATTTCATTATACCAATCACAATTTCACAACCAGTCATCATATCAAACAAACATTTAATAGTACTATTTAAATTTAATCTAACTTCCCTTACTTAGATTCATGCTCCTAGAGTTCTCAAAGTACTCCTCCAATAACTCAACCTCAGAGATTATTCTATATACACATAATCAATGATATGAACACACCACTAACACCAGACACATAGTGAGAGTCACTTTGAATATAATGGAGAGACATGCAACAAGTATATATCCACATGCAAAGAGTACACAAAATTGACTTTATAAAAAAAGTAAAAAAGAACTTATTCTATTCACAAAAATCTGATTAGATAGAGTAGTAGAATTCTTTGGTGTGAGTCTAACAACAACCTCTGGTCAAGAAACAAATGAAGAATGACTCATAAATCTTAGAGAAATGTTAAAGGAGGGCTTAAAAAGGTTTTTAGAGATGATAAAACTTTATAAAATGAAACTTGATTAATAAAAAAATTATTTATACTTAAAATTTTTATTATTAAATAATTGATTTTTTTTAATATATTATCACTCTAAAACTATTTTATAGATCTTTACATTAATAAATAATCATAATAATAATAATAATAATTATTGTTTTCAATGTAAAATAATTTTAAAAATACTTCTCATTTATTTTTCTTCTTTCTTCTTTTTTTTTTCTCTTATCTACTCCTTATTTTTTTTCTTTATTTCTTTTTTTTCATTAAATATTTAAAGGAGTAGATGTTTATCTAAAATTTGCCAACAAACTTATGGTCTTACTGATCTTTTAGACCGGATGAACAATATTGTAAAAATAAAAACTTAATAACATTCTTATGTATTATTATTCTTTAATTATTAATTTATTTTAGCTTATAAAATCAAACTTGGACTCAAAAGTTTCCTATATTCTTTAAGGAAGATGCAAGAGTTTATGTATGATAAAACAAAATAAAAACTTAATAGAATGCATAACATAATAATAACAACTTTTTGGTTTAGCTAATAACAAACATTATATAAATAGAATTAATTTATTTTGTAATTTATTTGTTATTCTCTCTTAATTAGTTTATAAAACAAAAATAACAATGCTTAAATTTGAAGAAATGAATGTTTATCACTTTAGTCTAAATTTGACCTACTTAAGAGACAACTTCCAAACATTATTTATATCCATAATATTATTGATAATGTTGTCCAAAATAAAACTACTTATAACAATTTCAGTATTATTAAGAAAATAGACAAAAATTTTAGTATGGGTAAAAATAATCCAAAGTGTTGATTACCAAAAGCAAAGGCCTAAGCTTGAAGAAAATTCACCATTGAAGGAAACCTATGCTATTGAACACATTCAGAAGGTATAAAGCCTATAAAAATAAAGCATCACTCTGTTTTAGAAAAAAAAAAATTATATCAGAACATATTTCTTTAGTCTCTTTTTAGGTTCTTTGTACTTTCAATAAAACTCTCTAAAGAGACATAAAAGACGCATAACAACTCCAAAACATATTTTATATGCATTTAAAATATTATACGCGTAACAAAACATTAACATTGGTACATTTTGGAGATAAAACTCCATACAACTTAAAATTTAAATATGCTTCTTAAACGAGATGATCGCAGATCGTGTTTACACGCGAGACACTGGACGATCATCTATCAATCATATGCTGAACAGTTTAATTATCATTAACAATAATTAATTTAAAGTAAGGAATGATTACCAATAATTAAATTCAGAATGAACAGTGATCAAGACAAAATTTTTGAGACACGCACTAAGATATAAATTACACGATAATGAATTATAATAAATTTAGATCACGATTAAGTATTAAGAGAAGACGTAATTATTAAATTTAATTCATGTTTTTTGCGTTTATCATTTAATATTCACGCAGTTGAAATAAAAAGTAATAACCCATGATCTCCACTAATTTAGATATTTTATGCTTCCACTACTTTTTATTGTTTTTATTTGTTTTTATTTTGACAGTTAGATTTACTAATAAATAGTTAACATTTATTTAAATGAACTCTCATATTAGTTTTAACGAAGGTTATCCAAACTCAGTTACAAAAACAAATAAAGTACCAGCTTACCTCCTTCATTTTATTTTTCCTTCCTTGTTGTAGGATGGAGAATAATTAAACAGGTTGGAGAAATTGATTGCATAACATTTATTAAATATTCACAAAATATAAAAAAGAGTTTTACATCATAAAGTCATATAAATTATTATTTAATATATCACATTCATGGTGGAAAGCAACGACAGTCAATAGCTTCTCTGATCTCTTTCGGGTCTATTCAATGCACGCTTCGTAATTCTTTTATTGGGTTTCAAAATAACACGTCAAGAGTAAATGCACGCATAAAAGACACATGAGAACAAAAGAGCTAAAAAGAAAAGTTAATTTATATAATATTTTTAATTATTTAATTTTGAAACAAGTTTACCATTATTTTATAAACATAAATTAATATTTTAAAGTATACTTTTAAAAATATTTTAGTCTTTTACTTTCAAATATTATAGGAATTTATTGGATAAGTTAACTTGACATCTTAAAACTACAACTATTTAGTGGTTATTGCATTCAAAATTTAGGAAGGGAAAAAGTAAACCGAGGGAGAAGAGAAAAGAAAAAAAACTTGAATATTATTGAAAAGAAGTAAAAAAAAGGTATTATCTGGTTCTATGTGAACTTATATAGAAAAAAAGGAAAAACAGGAAAAACAGAAATGGGAAAACGAGAGTAACAACTATGAATGATCTATCTGGTATGTAGTCAAATTGTGCTGCCTAGCAGTGTTGTCGAGCTATACTACCTAGTTGTATTGGGTTGTACCAAACTTATCAACTACCCTCAAGTTGGGCATATATTATGCTTGCCTAGCTTGGAAAGAAGACCATGAAAAGTGGTATGGTGAAAATGTTTAGTAAAGATGTCAACAATTTGAAGGGTGGTTTATATGGGAAGTAATTTGAGAAAGTTATTGAAAACTTTATCACGTATAATGTGACAATCTATCTCAATATGTGCTTAATATGTTCATGGAATATCGAATTTGAGGCTATTTGAACTGTTGATTGCTTTTCATAGTAAAGAAGAGCAGGAATTTGAAGAGAAACTCATAAATCTTAAAGAAGAAAGGGTCAACCAATGAAACTTGCAAGTGGTGGTTGCAAGGGTTCGATGTTCTACCTCATACGGACTTCAAGAAACAGTTTGTTGCTTCTTTTAATCTCCAGGAGATAAGAAAGTCACCCAAAAAGATAGAAGACCTGTGATATATTTGCGAGTGTTAAGGCACATTGCCTAGTCAGAGTCATTGAAAGCTTTAAGCTGAAGAGCTGACTTACTGTGAAAGGAAATGCCAAAGCCAGAATAACCTTTTAGATAACCTAAGATTAGGTGTGTCGCATGTTGATGAGAGGTCATTGGAATTGAGAGAAAATGACTGAGATAGTGAATGGGGAAGGTGATGTCGGGACGGGTAGTAGTGAGATAACTTAATTTCTCGATGAGCCGACGATATGAAACAAAGGCAATATCATTAAGAGGTTGATTAGTTCGATATGAGGATGGTTTTGGAACCATAGGAGTATTAACAGGAGCATCATTGAGCATGTTAGTGTCATGAAGCAAGTCTAGAACATACTTTCTATGACTTAAGTGAATACCATTTGAGTTTCGAGCAACTTCAAAGCCAAGGAAGTACATCAAGTCGCCCATATTCTTGATGTGGTGAAATGTAGCCAAGTAGTGATACATTGAATTTCCTCAATGTTGTTGCCCATAACAACGACATCATCAACCTCTAGTAAAAAATGGGGCTACTAACGCGGCCATTATGCTTCGGTTGGTTAGAAACCGAAGCATAAAATGGGGCGGTGGCATTTTTGATATTATTGGGAAGTATATGCCTTAGTTCTATCTTAATCGAAGCCATCAAGCACCTACAACCTCGGTTACAAGGGCAACTGAGGCCATAAAGCCCGCGAAAGTTGCCAAGAAAAGACTTTTCAGCTGACAAATATCTCTATGCAGGGTTTTTGTTCTTGGTTCTCCTCTGAACTGAGGCCAAAACCCCTTTGCTCCACTAACATTCCCGCTCTGTACTTTGACGTTTGAACTGACAGACTTTTTGAAAGGGGGCTATGGCCTCGGTTCCCTATAGGATCGAGACCATATTCTCCTCTCATTAAGTCAGACAGTTGTAACGTTTAGATTTTCACAGAAGGTAATTAATTTTGTGCAGGGGTTTTGGCCTCGGTTCTACATGGAACCGAGGTAAAAAGGTTCATTAAAATAAAAAAAAGCCATTTAATATAATTTTTGAATTTTTTTCTAGGCACTTTAAGCCTCGGTTCTATAAAGAACTGAGTCGGTAGAGGCTTACTGCCTCGGTTAAAAAAATAACCGAGGTAATAACATGCGTTTAGGTTTAAATTTCACAAACATAGACATTTTTAGACAGAAGGCCTTCATTTCGATTTAAATTGTGCTGCTACTCTCTCTTGCCCTTAGGGTTCTCTTCGCCAATGTTTTGTTCTCTTCTTCACTCCTCTGTCGCGGCTTCACAAGAAAGGGGAAGTACCCATCTTCATCTTTTTCTTTTCTTCTTGTTTTGTTTCTATGCTTGCAAAATTTTCTTGTAATTAGGGTTTTAATTGTTTTGGTTTTGGAAATTTTTGTTTGAGTTGGGTTTTTTTTTTAAATTTCATATAAGAGCACGTGATTTAAAAAACAAATAAAGGACTTTGACATCAGTTCTAGCCTGAACTGCTGCTATAGATCCATGTTATGACCTCGGGTGCAGAAGAACCGAAGCAGAAACCTTGGGGATATTACTTCGGTTGGAACCGAGGCTAAAAGTCCCTACCTTTTTACCTTGTTAGTATATGCCTCGGTTCGAAAACCGAACCGTATTGTCAAAAACAACTGTTGTCGTTTCCCTTTGTTACACTAGTGAACATAGATGCAAATGGCAGTAATAATATGACCATCATGTTTTAGGGAAAGAGAATGATCAACAAAGAGCATTTATAATTATGAGAAAGCAAAAAGGTGTGTAGTTTGTTGTACCATTAATGTCCTGCTTGTTTAAGGTCGTAGAAAGACTTTTGTAACTTGCAAACTTGGTTAGGTGAAGTAGAACTCATGCCAGGATGAAGTTTCATGTATAGGTCGGTAAGTTTGCCATGCAGGAAGGCATTATTTATGTCTAGGTGTTTGAGGAGCCAATTTTGAGAGGCAGCAAAAGGTAAAACCAAGAGCATGGTGGTGAGTTTAGTAATTGGGAAAAGGTGTCATGAAATTTTATTCCTTCGATTTAGTTGTAGCCTTCGACTACGGGCCTTGCTTTGTATCAATCAACTGAACCATCAGAATGATGTTTAACTTTATAGATCTAATGACATCTTATAACAACCTTGTTGTATGGAAGAGTTGTTAAAACCCAATGGTTGTTGGCATGTAAAGCATCAAGCCCGTCTTTCATGGCACCAACCAATTCAGAGATCTAAATGCACTAAAGGAATTATAAAGATGATCATATGATAGATAATTTATTATTGGGTATCGGGAAATAGCATTTATGTGAAAATCATGAAGGTGTGTAAGTGTTTTACGTTATCTGGTGGATTAGCGAGATTTGAATTATTATCACTAGAAATGTCAATAGGTGGGCTAATTGAAGAATTATCATAAGTAAGTTGTTCAAAAGGAAATATATCAGTAGTATTAGATGTGTCATGCAAATGAAGGTTAACAATAATGTTAGAAGGATGAAAAATGTCACCATAGTTATGGTTATAATGATTTGGTATAGGGAGAGACAAAGAGTTATTGGTATCATGTTTTTGTTTATATGGGAAATTATGTTCATGGAAAACTATATTACGAGAATGTTGGTTGCAAAACCAACTACAAGTGCATTAATTGCAACGTAGCAAATGATAAATATCATTCTCTCCCAAGGTACTCGTGCAACACTTAACAACTCTTGCATTCTAACTCAAATTAGACCACAAAGTTCAAAAAAACACAAGAAACTTTTTTTGGTATTTTTATCAAATAGTTGTTGTGCAAAGAAATGTAACATAGATTATTTACAAATTGTTAAGACTAGAGTTCATTCACTTCACTCTCATGCATTAAAAAACATATCAATTCCATAATCAAGTCAAAATCAACTCACAAACATACTCAAATTCTATCCCTAGTGACTTTGAGCCTATATCAAATTTCAATACCTTGAATCTTCAATAAGCAATCATGCATTAAGTTCAAGAGTCTTAAGATTTCTATTGAATCATGTTCTATTCTTAGATACAAGCATCCTTAGGCATTTATTTTCAATTATAGATTCAAGTTATATTTCCCAATACATCAAGAACCACAAATCAAGCATTAGAATAATCCACGTCAAGCATGAAGCATGGAAATTGAATACAAACATGAACTGGAAAAACATATATAATTAATAGCATAAAATTACACAAGAGTTCCATGTTTTAATACTAATTTCAACAAATAAGGCTAGACCTCCATGGTGGAGAACTTAGGGTTTTATAAATTGAAGAGATATGGAAGAAATGGAAACAAAAGAGAAGATGCAAGCTCTCTCCCAAGGTTCTTGGTAGTTGCTCCAAGCTCTAATTGCGCATCTCCTTTGCATAAACTCCTTTAATTTGTAGTTCCTCTCCCTCATCAATCCTAAAGAGGGAGAAAACCATGGATGAAGATCGAATACCCAAGGAGGAGTGGGGTAGCTTCCCAACACCCTAAACAATCTGTAGGGGTCTTTGTCAATCACCTTAGGTCGAGAGTGAAATATGGGATGAAGAGGATTTTTCGAAGCTCGCGATAAACATGTTTAAATATCTCATTTTGACATGTCAACAACGTCGTTTCTCAATGCCATATCAACACCATTCAATGCAATATCAGTTAAAACACGAAAATGGGCTCTCTGTCAAACCAATGCAATTTCACAGTTCAATGGCAAGGCTGCTGGACTAGATGGCATGCAACACCACTTTTGTGTCGCTCATTGTCAGGCTCATCTGCAACACTGGTTGCTCTTTGACTTTGCAGCGCTTGGCGCAATTTTGGTGCCACTCAGCGCGGGTATTTGATAAAAAATGATTAATTCTTTTTAGAAACATGCTCCCTTAAGTTCTAGCTTGTTGTCCTTCATAAAAAAAACTTTCTATCAGTTTATCTTACACTTATAAACTAGGAAATTATAGGTAAAACAAGCATAAAACAATTAAAATACAAAACAATAAAAAATATACTAAATTTGAGGATAAAACAAGATTAAAGCTAGGAAAAAGTTGATTTATTCATGACAATAGACACAAAAATTGGTAAAAATGAATATTATCATTAAAAACATAAAATTTATGCATTTGAAGGTTAAGAAAGAGGTAGTGTTTGGTTTGAAACTAAGAAAAATACTAGGTGTAGAACAGTTGTCAAACTTTATTAAATATAAATAAATGAAAATAAGTGAAACAAGTATCATTTTATTACAAATATAAATAAATATCATTTATGAAATTTTAGAAAGATGAGTATTGTTTCGTTAAAAATATAGAAAAATATATAAATATGCATTTTAAAATTAGATGTCTGAGTGTCCTTCTCTTCAAGATATGTACTATTATTTGAACGGATTAAGTATTTTAAAAATACATAAAAGTAATGTAATGCAAAGTTGGATTGACAATAAAGAGTTTATATAGTTTATGTAAAGAGTTTGTATTATAATTTTGTATTGACTTAATAAAATAATAGAATATAACACATTTGATATTCTTTTACTGGGCAATTGATAGGTTCATGTTATGATATAATTATACACTATTATATTAAATTGTTTAATATTTGAAATAAATTATTTAAAAAAATTTCAACAATTTTAAATAATTAGCAACATATATTTTTCTCAGAAGAATATATTTGATACGAAAATTGACCACTGCATGAAAGATCAGATGCTGCACGAAGAAAGAAACAATAAATGCGTTAAAGAAATTCTGAAAACAATAAATGCGTTAAAGAAATTCTGAATTCTCTTTTTGATCGCTCAATGCATGTTGTTTAATTCTTCACTTCAATATTAAAATGACACGTTAAGAAAATAATACATGCAAAAACGACACGTGGAAACAAATATAAGGAAAACCCTAATATAAGATTCTTTCAGTCTATACAAGGTTACACTTAAGTAAGAAAACGGCACTCTTAAACAATATTTTATGGTTCTAACCTTCAAATATTGTTAGTATTAAAAGTCCATTTGATCAACTAATTAAAAATCATATCAAACATACTTTTAATAGGAGTGAACAGGTTTAACTATATAGAACAAAATTTAATGTTATATTTTGTCAATGAAATTGCTTCAATATAATTTTCCATCAAACTCATCTATCTAACTATAAAGTTGAAACTCTCTAATATTAGCTCAAAAATTACATTATACAAAAATAATACTAAACGACTTTGGATTCCAAATTTTCTTAAATACGTCTTTCAGAATTTGGTGGGAAAGAGACAAGACCAAACAGTTACATGCGAACAATTCTTCTGCTACGATGAAATGTAACTGGTGTGGTAAAGAATCTGAGACAGCTGTTGTATAAACGAAGAGTTGTTGTGGTCGTTAAATAGAGATGTTGTGGTGTGGTTTTGCTCCAGAGAGATACTTGAGTTATCAGAAATAATGAGTAGTGGAAAATGGAACTGTGCATGGTGGATTTCATCGGAAGACCTTCAAACGATAAAGATAGCGATATTGATTGTGCCTCTGTTCGTGCTTACAGCGATTGCCACTGCGAAGACTTCACACATTTGCAGATGGAGTTTGGTTGTAAATTGTTATCAAAGAGATACAGGAGCTGATGTTCCATCTCCTCCCACCTTTGTAAGACCTCACTTTTCTCTTTTCAATCTTTCAATCTTTCACTATGCTGATTTTCTCTCATTCCATTTTTTAAATCATTATCATAATACTCAACAAATTTATTATATTTTCTTTCTTTTTTTCATGTCAAGGCTGATGCAAAAGAAAAAAATAATAATCCCAAGATAAATGCCATTTTAGTTCTTTGCTTTTTATTCATTTAATTTTCTTTAATTTATCTACTGTTTTTACTTAACACAAAAAAAATATTAACTAAAAATATCTGAAGACAAAACTACTTAATCCATTGGATAATTGGAGAATAGTATATGTTTGAAAGGATAAATAATTTTCTAAAGAAAAGTCACTGATTAAAGATAGACACAACACTATTTTATTTTCATGCATGCATGTGCAATAAAAACTAGATAATAAAAAGGATCATTTTAATTAGATGTAAATTCAATGTAATTTGTTTTTTTTAATAATTAATTATAATGTAATATGAAGTGCTATGCTTAAAAAATAATACTTGCTGGTGAGTTGTCAGACCTTTCATATCTGTGCTGCTAAAATAGTTATTGTCATAAAACATTGCTGCTGCTTTAATGATGTAGATTTAATGCAGTTGCCAACTATTTCTTTGCATATGAAACATTTGACCTATGGAAAATTAGTTTTTATGTACTGGTCTATTTTAAGGTGACTTATTTTGTTCAGTTCTAATTTAATATAAAATGTAAAAAGAACCAGATATTTTGTATGTTAATTTATATTGATTTTTGTAATTTTATTACTGATATATTATTGAATATATTTTACAAAATGTAACTTTTTCAAACAAAAAATATTAAATATTTTATAATAAATTTTTTAATTGAACTGACATACTATAATTTTTAAATAATAACTATTATACTTATAATTATTTTTTAATATTTATAAATAAGATATAGTTAAAAGTTATAAGACAAAATCAATTATTATATTCTAATAAATATAAATATATTGTAATTAAAATATAGTAATTTTAAAAATATATTTATATATTCTTATTAATGTTAATAATTAATTATAACATATTATTTTTTAAATATAATTAGAAATATTTTAATTTATTTTATTACATAAAATTAAAATTTAGTTACTTTTAAAGTTTGATCATAATTAAAACATAAATACTTTGGTTTAAATTTATATATATATATATATATATATATATATATATATATATATATATATATATATATATATATATATATAATCCTACATTTTGGTTTAAATTTTGTAGACTTTTGGGATTGTCTACATAACAGTTATATAAAAACTTTTATAAATATTTTTAATATTATTTTATAAAATTATATTTAATGTCTTAAAATAAATATTTAAGACTTTTATAATAAGAAGTGTAGACAAATTTATAATTAATAACAAGTGGGTTTTAAAAAATGTGAGTCACAATGTGTGACATCTTAAATGTGGGTTTTACTACTAATGCTAAAAGAGGAATTTAAATGGATTAAAATGTTGTTAACTCAACTATCATATATTTATTTTTAAGATACTTTTTTTTATCAGCATTTTTTAAAAATACTAAAAGAAACATTAATTCGTTAAATGGAAACCATACATCTAACACTTAGAAATAAACTGTAATGATTATCAGATCATCAAGTTCCAAACACTTTTTTTTAAGCTTTTATATCAACATATATAATATTAATATTTGATAGTTTAACTAAATCACTCACTTGTGTTGTTTGAACAGAATGAAACAGGAGGTTTCAATGACTCCAAACCTTCGTTCAATGAACCTTATGTGGACGAAACTAGTGAACCTCACCTACTACTGGAGAAAACCAGAAAGTCAAACATCTTAGAAAAAACCGAAATTGGTTTAGCACAAGTTCGAGCTGCAATCAGAGAAGCCAGAAATGGAAATAGAACACAAGATTCAGATTATGTTCCCTTAGGTCCAGTCTATCTGAATGCCAAGACATTTCACAGGTACAATTATTTCCATGCATTGCTGATTATAATGACCCCTTAAATGTTTAGTAATCAGGAGAATGACCAGATGTTCATTGTTCATAGCAAATTACTCATTAATCATTCTCTTCTTAAAAACTTGCTATGACAGGAGCTACTTAGAAATGGAAAAACAGTTCAAAGTATTTGTGTATGGAGAAGGGGAGCCTCGAATTTTCCTCAATCCACCATGCAAAAGCATATACTCCATGGAGGGTAACTTCATGCATGCTATTGAAAGGAATGACCATTTTCGAACTAAAGATCCAGAGAAAGCACATGTGTTTTTCCTCCCATTTACTGTAGTAACGGGGCTTCGATATGGCTACGAAAGAGTCTCACAAGACTCTAGTCCCCAAAGAAACACTGTGACAGATTATGTCAATGTCATTGCTGCAAGATATCCTTATTGGAATCGAAGTCTTGGAGCAGATCACTTCACCCTTGCTTGCCATGACATGGTAAACACCTCAGTACCACTGTTCATTTTCCTTGCATTGTTGATTTAAAAGGCATAAATATTTAGACTTAAAATTTCATTACATTTTATTATAATAGTTAGATGATTACATGCATCTGTTCATCTTTTCTGTTTGTTTAGTGCCGAGGGACATCATTATCCTTATCTGATCCGCTCAAGAACTCTATTAGAGTACTTTGTAATGCCAACACAGCTGAAGGATTTAAGCCTGCAAAAGATGTTTCATTTCCTGAAATTAATCTCAAAACTGGTTCAACAAACAGTTTCGTTGGTGGGCCATCTGCATCTAAACGTTCAGTTTTGGCTTTCTTTGCTGGGGGAGTTCAGGGCCCCATCATTCCAGATCTTCTTAAGCATTGGGAAAACAAGGATGAAGGTATTCAAGTTCAAAAGTATCTCCAAGAGGGTATTTCTTACCATGAGATGATGAGGAAGAGCAAGTTTTGCCTTTGTCCAAGTGGGTCTGAGGTGGCTAGCGCTAGAGTGGTGGAGGCAATTTACAGTGGGTGTGTTCCTGTGCTGATTTCGGAGCACTATGTCCCTCCTTTCAGTGATGTTTTGAATTGGAAGTCATTTTCAGTTCAGGTTTCGGTGAAGGACATTCCTAACTTGAAGGAGATCTTGAAGAGTATTTCTCCAGCACAATACATGAGAATGGAGAGAAGAGTGAAACAGATTAGAAGACACTTTGAAGTACATTCTCCTCCTAAGCAATTTGATGTGTTTCACATGATCCTTCATTCTGTGTGGCTTAAGAGATTCAACTTCAAAATTTTCAATGATCAAAATGTCTTAAGTCAGTAACTTTGTTATGTTTGATGAATCACTCAATACAGGTTCACTCTAGCAATAATAATGTATTGAGTTAGTCTTATTTATTCATGTGATGTTTGTTTTTGTCATGTTTGTTCCTATCATGTTTGTTTTTGTGATGTTTAGTAAGAAGAGTAAATCATGAACCTTTCCAAGAACTTCACTTGTAATTCATGTTGTTTTATCTTAATATATTTGCATTTACTATAATTCTTTTAGTTTTTTTCTTTTATTTATTGCTTGTTGTTTTGTTTTTGTTATAAATTTTTTATTTCTCTTACCAAAAAATTAGTATGTACAAATTTAAGAAAATTAAAAATATAATAAATAATAAAAAACTAATGAAGTTTTAATATGATAACCACTTTTAATATGAAGATTATTAAATTGGAAGTTGTCTTTTCCAAGTCTAATTTTACATAAGAATTCAGAGAAGAGTGGAAAAAATTAGAAGACACTTTGAAATACATTTTGTGTGGCTTAAGAGACTAACTTCAAAGTTCACCATGTTCAAAATGTCTTAAGATAGTAACTAGGCTATGTTTGATGAATTACTCAATACAAATTCACTTTGGCAATAATAATATATTCAGTTAGTCTTATTTACTTATATGGTGTTTGTTTTTGTCATTTTTATTTTTATCGTGTTTGTTTTTATAGTGTTTAGTAAGAAGAGTAAGCTATGGAATCTTTCCAAGAACTTCACTTGTCTTTGATGTTCTTTTATCCTAATATATTGGCATTTACTTTAGTCCTTTTAGTTTCTTTCTTTTATTTATTGCAACACTTGTGGTTTTGTTTTTGCTACCATTTCTTTGTTTCTCCTAAAAAACAAATTAGTATGTAAATCTAAGGAAATGCTTGGTGAGCGAAATCTCCTTTCACACATAATGTGAAATTTTTGTTTTATTTTCTTCTCTTTTTTTCCTTCCTATAGATCCTATTTAGTTTCTCCTTTCATCCTTTATTTTTGGATGTTTTTTACATAGTTAGTGTAAATTTTGACTTAAAAAAATTATGAATTTAAAGCAAGTTGAGAGAACGAATTTGTGTCTCATATAATTTCTATAAAGTTAAGAAAAATAAAATAGTAAAAAAGTTAAAAAAAATTATTTTAGTTTGTGCATTAAATTATTTAAAAAAATCTCAAAGAGAAAAAAATTAAAAAAAAACTTAAAAAGTTTTAAAAAAAATTTAATCACATTATTAAAAAAATTAAGATATGAAAGATTATAAACATTTTAATTATTAAGATGAATATCTTCAAATTTAGAAACATATATGATTATATAAATATATTAATAGTATTATAAATTTTAAAATCCAAGTAATCAAATTATTAAAAAATAATTTTACATAAAAAATAATATATATTAAAATTTTAGAAATTGTAAAAAGTAAAAAAATAAAAGTTAGGAAAGAGAAGTTAAGAAACTTTCATGTTATTTCCATAAAAATTAAAAGTATAATAAAATAGTAAAAAACTAATGAAGTTTCAATACGATAATCACTTTTAATATGAACATTATTGAATTGGAAGTCGTCTTTTCCGAGTGTAGTTTTACATAAGAATGCAAAGAAGAGTGAAATGAATTAGAAGACATTTTGAAGTACATTATACTCTCAAGCGATTCGATGTGTTTTACATTATTCTTCATTCTATGTGGATTAAGAGACACAATTTCGAAGTTCACGATGATAAAAAATTTCTTAAGTTAGTAACTTGGCTATGTTTGATGAATTATTCAATACAAGTTCACTTTGACAATAATAGTATATTGAGTTAGTCTTATTTGCTTATGTGGTCTTTGTTTTTGTCATGTTTGTTTCTAATGTTTTGTTTTTGTCGTGTTTAGTAAGAAGAGTAAGCTATGGAAACTTTTCATGAACTTCAACTATCTTTGATGTCATTTTATCTTAATATATTTTCATTTACTTTAATCCCTTTAGTTTCTTTCTTTTATTTAGGTTTAATGTCTCAATAGGTCCCTATTTTTGTTCAGAATTTGAAATAGGTCCCTTTATTTTTTGGCGTCTCAATTGGGTCCTTATTTTTGTTAATTTGATGCAAATAAATCCTTTCCGTCAATTTCATCAAACGGCGTTAATGAATGTGTGACGTGGCCCGAGGACAGTATTGACACGTGTAAGGCCACATCACACATTCATTAACGCCGTTTGATGAAATTGACGGAAATGATTTATTTGCATCAAATTAACAAAAATAAGGACCCAATTGAGACGCCAAAAAATAAAGGGACCTATTTCAAATTCTGAACAAAAATAGGGACCTATTGAGACATTAAACCTTTTATTTATTGTAGCACTTGTATTTTTGTTTTTGTTATCATTTCTTTATTTCTCCTACCAAAAAAAATTAGTATATGAATTTAAGAAAATGCTTGGTGCGCGAAATTTTGTTTCACACATGATGTGAAAGTTTTCTTTATCTTCTTCGTTTTTTTTTTCTTCCTATAGACCCTATTTACTTACTCCTTTCATCCTCCATTTTTGGATTTTTTTGCATAGTTTGTGTAAATTTGACTTAAAAACATTTATGAATTTTAAGTAATTTAAGAGAACGAATTTGTGTCTCTTATGATTTCTTGTCTCATTATTTCTATAAAGTTAAGAAAAATCAAATAGTAAAAATGTTAGAACTTTTTTATTTTAGTATGTGAACTAAATTATTAAAATATAACAAATTACAAAAACTAAGAATGAAAAGTTTAATTTCTTTTAATCACATTATTAAAAAAGTTAAGATATAAAAGATATAAACATTTAAATTATTAAAATGAATATCTTCAAATTTAAAAGGATTAAATATGTTTTTATCAAGTGTTTTTGGGTTTAGTCCCTGTTCCAAAGTTTGTTTCACTTTCATCCTTCTCCTTAACGAAACTCTCCAGAAGCAATTAATCTTTGAGTGATGTGGCTAACAGTGTGCCACATTTCATGCCATGTGTACAGTTAGAAATTGAAATTGATCTTGAAGCTCAGATTAGGGATTATTCAGTGGAACGAAACTTAGGGTTCTTTACTTCCAAACTTTACGATTACTTCAATCCAATTAATAAAATCATGATTAGGGTTATTTATTTCCATCAAATTGGTGTGGTTGTGATGCTTGGTGTGGTTGTTGTCAAAGACATCTTCAATGGAGCTGTTATTCGAAGAAATGTGTAAGCAAGTTCATGTTTTCGTTTTCGTTTAGGGTTATTGTTATTTGAGTTAAATTGTTTATGCTACAATGTAGGTTTGGAAATAGTTTTTAAAGTCTCTTTGCATCACATGGACAAATTCGTAAAGAACAAGGGACTTACAATATGTTGGAGGAGAGGTACACATAATTAAAGAAGTTGATCCTGATACGTGGTCCTACTTTGAAGCAGTGGGAATTGTTAAGGATTTCAAATATGATGGAAAGCGAGAGACAGGACATATAGAGGTCATGGAGAAAGAGGTCAACATCACTGAGGAAGAGACGAATGTGGCTGAGAAAACGAGGTAAACATGGCTGAGGAAGAGGCTTATGTGGCTGAACCAAAACACTAAACAGTTTTCAATTCAGTGTTATTGTATTCTGAACCAAAACACTAAACGTTGTACCTGGTATTATGCTTCATGAAATTGGATTGCTACGGTAGAATGATCTAATTTTGGAATGAGTTGTAAACTGTTATTGTTGCATTTTGTGTCAGCAAGAATGTTTATGTTTAGATCAACTACCAATGTACTGTTTTTGGAAGATAATAAAGTAACCAATGTACATGTTTTTCGGAGTACTCAAATTACAATTGATGACATATTATATTTAATTGAAACCCATGCAGGATCGTGTTATTAACATAATACAAATATGGTTATAACAATTTACCCTATTTTATTCATTTTGTATTATTAAAATGTTAATAGCATCAATATATACTAACCAGAAAGAAGAAACCTACATGCCAAAGATAAATTCAGCTGATAACTGTCCAGAATTATGTTACTTGTCGAATTTTGTTATTCTCTGTTTTCTGTTACTTGAGAACATTGAGGAAACTAAAGTTAAACTGCGAAAGCATTGAGTAGGTGAACGCTAAATCTTTAAGACTGAGAAATAGATGGATCCATGGCTTTAAGACTGATAAATGCCGATAACACCAATGGCCATGTACCAACAATAGATGGATATGAAACAGTGAACTTTTCATTCTCTTTGCCTATGCAGAAATTAAAGTTCTGGATTTCTTTTCTTATTAATATTTAAAGACAAAGAAAAGGTACTAGCAGATAATCATCAATGCTAATATGATAGGCAACACAATTATGTTAAAAGCCAAAGTACAAAAACTCTATACGTTAAACAAATAATTATTTCATTCACACATCATATTCATGGCTTCCAAAGTTTCAATCCTTTACCTTAAATTTCATCCACTTTTTTTTTCTGCTGGGCATAATACTGATGTATTGTAATATAAAGAAGAAAAATGTTTAAATGTTGTTGGTGAGGTAGAATTTTTTTCTCGCCTTTATCTGTGTTACTGATAACCACCGGTCATTCTCAATCTTGAATAGATGGAAACAAATAAATCTATGAAAACCAGTTGAAGTGCTAAAGTTTCAGCTATAATAAGAGGACAGATAAGTTCTACTATGGAGCTCATAAAAATGTAGCAGAACGAAAATAACTTGGACACTCATGATGCCAAAATAACTGATGTTATTTCCAATTAAAGAACCCCTAAATAATCCTAATAATCCTAATATGAACTTCCATTGAAAAAACAAAAGGAAACTTTCAATTTCAGAAAAACACTTGCAGAGCATGACACTATACGAAGCACCACAACCACACCAAACACTATAACCACACCAACTACTCCTACCACAATTTGATGGTAGAAAATAATCCTAATCGCAATTTCATTAATTGGATTGAAGATTTTGTAAAATAGCCTAATTTTTCTTATTTTATCGTGAATAACCTTCTCATTCGCAATTTCTAATTGTACATATGACATGAAATGTGACACATTATTAGTCACATTACTCAAAAATTAACGTCGTTGCTTTGATGGACTAAATATCAGTTTCATTGAGGAGAACGATGAGAGTCAAGCAAACTTTGGAAAAAGAGACTAAACCTAAAAACGTTTAATAGTTGAAAGACTAAATACATATTTTAACCCAATTTAAAACATATATAATTGTATAAATATATTAAAAGTATTATAAATTTAGAAATCCAATTAATCAAATTATTAAAAATTAATTTTACATAAAAAATAACATATATTAAAATTTTAGAAACTGTAAAAGGTAAAAAAAAAAGTTAGGAAAGAGAAGTTGAGAATCGTTGGCATGACTTCTGTAAAACTAAAAATTTAATAAAATATGGTGAGAATAAACTTATGGACAATAACTTCTAAGTGAAAAATTTCTTTATCCTCTTCCGTTTTTCTCCATCGCATATCCTATTTACTTTGTCCTTTCTTCCTCTTTATTTCCGGGTTATTTTTACATGATGTAGATTTGACTTAAAAATAATTATAGATTTTAAATAAGTTGGAAAAACGAGTTTGTGTCTCACATGATTTCTGTAAAGTTAAAAAAAATAAAATAATAAAAAAGTTAGCACTTTTTATTTTAATATGTGAATTAAATTATTAAAAAATATCTCAAAAAGATAAACAAATTACAAAAAAAATTAAAAAGTTTTAAATTATTTTTAATCAAATTATTAAAAAATTAATATATTAAATATTATAAAAAAATTTAAATTATTAAAAGGAATATCTTCAAATTTAAACATATATGATTATAAATTTTAAAATCCAATTAATATAATTATTAAAAATTAATTTTACATAAAAATAACATATATATATATATATATATATATATATATATATATATATATATATATATATATATATATATAAATTTTAGAAATTGTAAGTCTTTACGAGTATAATTTCACTTTATCTTTTACGCTGTTGCAAAAATTGTGTATAAGGCTCGACTTATATTTTAAAATCTTTTTTCTTTCACACAACTTACTTAAATTTTGTAATATTTTTTAAATTTGTTTATATGTGTAATGTTTAGTCAAATTTGGACCAATCATGTAAAGAAAACCTTCATCTTCGTTTAAGACTCAAAAATTTCTACGAAGTTCTTGTTGTATCTTGGAGATTTGTACAACATGTTGCAGATAAGTCCTTAAGGATAGTGAATTTACACGTCTCGAGAAATCTTTGTTTGTGGTTTTATTATTTTTGCCAGCATTTTACAATAATATTAAGGACTTATGGCAGACACCAACAACATAAACCTGGAGAATCAAAACATTGTTTTCGGAACTCATATGGTCTTTGTAAACCTTTTTTGGATGTGTCAAAAATCGAAATCTTCTTTAGTCAGAATTTTTGTCATTGGCAAGAATGTTTGTCTACCCTTTTAGACATCTATAGGGTTCTTTTGCTCTTTCATCTCCAAAACCTGACTTTAGTCTTCCTTTAAATTTAAAACAAGTTGAAGATTGGATTTATGCAAACAAGGTGTGCCAAGATACTTTACTTAATGTACTTTCTAATGATTTATTCTATATGTACTGTTCCTATAAGGAAGAAAAAGATATTTAGGATTCGTTGATTCTAAAATACACTACTGAAGATGACATCACACAAAGGTTCATCATTAGGAATTACGACCGTTAGGAAATGATTGAAGATAAGTATATAAAATCTCAAATCAATGAGTACCACAAGATGCTCGAAGATACAAAGTGGAGAACATTCTTCTACCGGATGAATTTGTTTCAAAACTTCTAATCGAAAAATTGTTGTCATCCTTGATTGATTACAAACAACAATTGAAACAAAAACACAAGCAGTTGTCACTTTCAGAGTTCATTACACGCATAATTATTGAAGATACCAACAAAAAAGAATGTTTGACTACAAAGGAAAAAGCCTTGTCTGGAAAAGCAAATATGATAGAAGACAAACTTGTTCAAAAAGGTATGAACACAAACTTGACCACAAAAAAAAACTAGTTTTTGAAAATCTCGTCCCAACAGGAAGAAAGGAACTTGCATTGTGTGTGGAAAGTCGAGCCATCAAACACCATAGTGCAGGCACAGAGTAAGAAATGACAATTCTCCTAGAGCAAATATAGTTGAAGGAGATAATATTATTTTTGCGGTCATTTCTCAAGTAAATTTGATGACCAATGTGAGCAAGTGGGTGGTAGACTCTGGTGCTACTAGGCATATCTGTGCAAACATAAGTGTGTTTACCTCTTACACTAGTGTAGCGGATGGAGAAGAACTCGCTTACCTTGGTGATTCCTTTACGACTTATGTTCTGTGAAAAGGTAAAGTTTTTTTCAAACTCACATCATGAAAGACTTTGGCCTTGAGTGATGTGTTATATGTGTCATCAATCAGGGTTAATTTAATCTTTATAGCACTACTAGGAAACGTGGGGTTAAAGTATCATTCGAGTTTAACAAAATTGTAATGACAAAAAATAATGTTTTGTGGGAAAGAGACATTGTGTTCAAGGTATCTCTCTTTGTACTCAACATTTTTGAAAATATTAATGAATCTTGTTTTCTAATTATATTGTTGATTCATATGACATGAGGCATGATAGATTAGGACATGTAAATTCCTCATATGTTATGAAATTACAGTGACTATGATTAATTAATGTATTAATTAATATGCATGATAAACATAGTAGCAAATGTGACATATGTGTAGAATCTAAAATAACAAAGAAAACATGTTATTCCATAGATCATCTTGTTAGAGTTAATTCATACAGATATAGTTGATTTAAAACAAACCATGTCTAGAGGCGGTAAAAATTATTTTGTAACCTTTATAGATGATTATTCTAGATACACCAAAGTGTACTAAATCAAACATAAAGATGAAGAATTTGATGTGTTTTTAACTTATAAAGCATAAATAGAAAATCAACTATATAAGAAAATTAAGAGGATTAGATCAAATAGATATGGTGAATATTTGTATTAGAGAAGGTATTATCCATGAAGTAACCCCTCAATATTCACTTGAGTCTAATGGAGTAGTCGAGAGAAAGAATAGAACCCCTAAGGAAATGATGAATGTCATGCTTATTAGTTTTAGTGCACCTGATAATCTTTGGGGAGAAAGCCTGCTTACAGATGTAGAGATGTTATCAAATAATCATAAATATCTAAGAGTGTGGGGGTATCTAGCTGAGGTGATGTTACTTGATCCTAAGAAAAGAAAAATAGACTCTAAAATCTCTTATTGCATGTTCATAGGGTATAATGAACGTAGTGCTTCCTATATGTTTCTAGTTTTTAAAAGTGATATACTTGAGAGTAATTGTATAGTGGAGACAAAAAACGCTAAGGTTTTTAAACATATGTTTCCCTTAAAGGTTTGTCAGACGTATCAACCTGTAGATAATAATAATAATGATGCCTTGTGTGATGATTTAAGAAGAAGTAAAAGACAGAGGAAAGAAACTTTCTTTGGTAATGATTTCTATACTTATCGTATCGATAATGGTCCAAGTAGCTTTGTATAAATTATTAGTGCTCCTGATGCAAAACAATGGGATAAGGCCATTAGGACTGAAATTGAATTAACAAAAATAATACTTGGAACTTAGTAGATTTGTCCAAAGGAGCAAAACCCATTGATTGTAAGTGAATCTTTAAGAAAAATTATCACTCTGATGGATCTATAGAGAAGTATAAGGCAAGGTTAGTAGCAAATAACGTAGCCATGTTCATGCTGGTCAAGTCTCTTGATTCGGATATTGAAGTGACTTTCGGTTACCAGCTTCTATTGAGGCTTTTCAGGATCTTTATGTTGATTTCTTCTTTATCAAACACTTTCCCGAGAGTCATGAGGTGATTGACTATGTGTGTGAATCTCTTCTGTACTTCATAGATAGTCTCACCAGCTTTCATTCTGAACAACTCATACTCTTGTATAAGAGAGTTCTTTTTGGCCCTTTTCACTTCATTTGTTCCTTCATGCGTGACATAAGAACCTCTCACATTTCCTTGGCAGTCTTGCATTGTGATATCCTGAAAAATTCATCCATTGTTAGCGCAAAAGCAATTATATTCCTAACTTTTTAACATCATATTGTGCTCTATGGTTTTCATCCTGAGTCCACTTAGAAAAGTTTTTCAAAACAGTTTTTCCATTCACAATTTGAGTGGGTTCATATGGACCCTTTAGAGTTGCATCCCAAACTCCTTTATCCACGGATTCAAGAAAGATTTGCATCCTTATTTTCCAAAAATCATAGTTTTCTCCAGCAAATAGTGGTGGTCTATTTGTGGATGCCCCTTCACCAAAGGTTTGAGAATTGAAAGCCATTTTCCAGGATCAGTCGATTGAATGAAAATCGTAATCAACTAGTTTTTCAAATATTTTATGAAAACCAGCTCTGATACCAATTGTTAAAATAGAATGGCTCAATTTCTCACACCAAGAGAGGGGGTGAATAGATGAAGTATAAAATTTTAAAACTTTCAAAATCTTTTTCACCAAAAGAGATGCCTTTATACTTTTCTTGAAACGCAAGTTAAAAGATTTTCAATGCAGCGAAAATTTAATCAAATGCGTAAAAAGTATAATCTATTGAATGTAACAGAGTAGGGATAAGAAAGATCAAACGCTGAGTTTTTATACTAGTTTGGCCAAGCCTACATCTAGTGTCCTTCCAACCACAAGAAGCCAATGCACTATAATGATCAAGGTTTTTACAACAAGGTTTTTATAGAAACCTCACGTAAAAAATATAAAACACATCTCTAACCCTCTAATCAAAATATAGGTAGTATACAAACAGACTAGTAGTAAGAATCCCTTCTCCTGTAGTCTAACCCCTTTGAGGCACCCTCAAAGTCAAGAACGCAACACGTCCTTCTTCCTGTAATCACAACAGGGAACTCAACCCAATCTTCAACAGATTGTAGAACCTGATCTTGCAGTAGACACCCAAATGTGCAGATAGATCAGACTTTGAAAACTCAGCAATCTTGCGCTTCAAGAAATCACACCTAGTTGATCACCACGGTCAAACTAGTTTCTTGGAGCTTTTTCCCTTTTTATAAGCTTTGCACTTTTCTGCAAAATAATATGAAAATGTTAGAATCACAAAGTCTCTTACAGAAATCAGACGCAACATAATCGACTTTGCTACTAATGTAATCAAATACACCAATTCAATTATAACAGATAGTAGCAGTCAAAGCACTTAATTGAATTCACAATTAATGCAGTCGAATAACATTTAATGATTGGTCAACATATTTAAAAATATAGTCGTTGTAACAGTTATATCAAGTATTAATAGATTTCAAAACAGTAACAAACTTAATCGAATACATATCGCATGCAATCGATTATGCAACGGTGTTATGCAAAGTTTTGAAAACTTTTCTCTTTGAAAAACTCTCACAGCACACTTGAAAAAGTTTGTGCAAATACACGAGTTTTAATCGATTCACCCCATAATGTAATCGATTTCAAACTGTTGTTTTTCCACACATTTTAAAGTTCAACAATAGTGTTTGTGGTTTTTCATCCAAAAACATGTCATGCATTCATGTATAAAATCACATATATAACTCAGTGAAATGAAATGAACAACACAGCAATCAACACAATCATGTTCTCATATACTCATATAACATGTAAGCATAGAGCATGTAACACAAAGTACACATGTGTTATTAATTATGTGTTGTCATCATCAAAAACTCAGACATTATTAAGATTGTGGGTTCAGCTAAACTAGTTCTCCTCCTATCAAAAATCTCAACCACTTATGCCTATTCCAATGCATTTTCCTTAGATCAGCAACGGCCCATTTAATTATCAACAGCAGCGACAATGCAGTGCAAGCACAAGCGGCCCAAATGTGCAGGTGCAGCAGAAAAAGCCCCTCAAAAACGCAGCATTCCACTTAGTTGAAGCCAGCCCATGCAGCAGTCCAGTTCTAAGTGTAGCTGCAGCATCCAATGTTGCATCTCTAGTGGCCCAATTCAACGGCCCAATTAAGAATCAACCAAGCTGCATCAAAAAAGTGGGACCAATTAGCAATTGAAGGGCATTTCAGCAATTCAAAATTAAAAGAAAAGTAAAGAAAAATATTTTTTTATTAAAAGATTTTCTAAAAAAAAAATATTAGTTTCCTAATTATTTACAAACACTAAAAATACTCCTAAAAACCTATTTTTAACTACAATTTTACAAAACTAAAGAATTAAAAGAAAAACTTAAAACTAGCCTAATTTTAAACAATTAGAAACAAAAATACACTAACAAGGACTTCTAGACACATAAAAAGATGTAAAATTGGAGAGTTATCACACCTCACACTTAGACAACTTCCCTCCTGGGCAGGGACAAACTAAAAAGAAAAAGAAAGGACTCAAAATACAAAGGAAAAGTCCAAACACATAACAAGGACTTCTAAATTTTATTCCAACTAACCCAAACCTGCCAAAACACATAACAAGGACTTCTAATAACAAGGATTGTGGGAGTATATTGTGATTGATAAACCTCTAACATATAGGAATGAAGTATGAAAAGATACATATGTAATGATTGAATATTATACAAGAAAGAAATTAAATGATTAGAAAATTGTTGAAGTTTGGGTTATTTTACTAGAAGAAGAAAGATAATAATGAAGATAATGCTCAAGAGATGATAAAGGATATAAAACAAGTATGTTATTACCAACAACCATAATTCGTCGATAATTCATAGTTCCTGACAAAAAATTGACAAAACAAAACATGTCGATAATTGGCTCATCTCTAAAATTTGCTGATGGACTTATCAAATATATCGATAATTATCGGTGAGACATACTCCATAATTGGTAATGATCTTCGGTTATAAGCGAAGGATAATTCTGTCAGTAATGGGAAGCAATGATGAACATGGACTTATCGACTAAATTATGATTCGTTTGTAAGTTGAAAGATTTCTTATGTGACATTATCAAAAAAAAAATTATCGATAACATTAATATATGTATCTAGTGCATTGATCTTTATTCTCCATACCAATACAAAACCTGATAATATTTTACAACAAACAAAGACATGCAATACCTACCAATACCCAAACAACCTTGCATATTGTTAAGACTTCAGCATGTGTACCGAATCGTATCAAGTAATATAAAATGGTAAGACCAAGTATCGTATCCCAAAGAACTCACGGCCTAAACAGTTATGTGATTTCTTGATTAAATAAGACTTGAAAACAAACTCGTTTAGGTTTAGAATGCAAATACTGAAAAGTAGATATGCATGCAATTTGATCAATTGGACAAAAGTGCAAAGATGAACGAGTTTGATATTGTGGAATGAATATGTTATTGGAGTTAGATTTCACCTAGTTTACTCTCATACATATATGAATTCTACTTCTTCATTAATGTTAATGTCACTATCTAAAGTACTTAAAACCTGATTCCTCGGTGAAGAAAGCCTATCTTTAACTATTAGTTCATACGATTCATAGTATTCCTAATAATTAATTCTGAAGAACAAAAGCTTAAAACAACCAAAACTCATACCCCATTCCTGAGCAATATTGCTTCTGGGAATAATTCTCCGGCCATGAATTGTAAGATACGTTCTAGTACTCATGCAAATCATACATCATGCTAAAGAATGAATTAAACGAAGCAAGCATTACGCAAAGAAGAATTACTCTAACAATTAATGAAAGAAGCATATATAATCAAGAATCAATTCAATACATGAGAGTTTACAAAGGTTACATCATCCCCAATAACAAATAGAGTTAGTTCACCATTGACACGGTGAAACTAGATGAACAATGAAAAAAGAATGAAAGATAAAACCCTAGAAATTGAAGATAGGAGCTTCCGCAGCCAAATCCGCCTTCAAGAGAGCAAGGAGTGTGTTTCTGAGTCTATTCCGTCCAAAGATGTGAACCCTAGAACGTACAAGTCCTTAAATAGAACATAAAAAATAACAGAAAATGGGTCCAAGCCCACGAGACTGGCGCTCAGCGCCCCACTTATGGCGCCGAGCGGTGTGCGGGTCAAAAGTTGTGCTCAAGGTCAACTCAGAGCGCAAGCAAACGTGGTGCGTCTCGACGAAATTGATGAGGAGAAATTAAATTCAAAGAATCCTTAAGGATTCAAAAAGTTTGCAAAATATGACTATTTGGAACACAATTTTTGGTGCAAATATATGGTTATCTCCTTTGAAGAGCAAAATTTTGGTGCAAATTTAAGAAACTAAACATCTCATTTGACACAGGGAAGAGACAGTTCATTAAGGAAACATAACATCTCTTTTATTTTCTTAGGATTAACACACAATGTTTCAAAGTAAGCTTATTTATAAATTATTTTTAAATAAAAATAAGACAATTATAAAATAGAAGTAATGTATACACAAAATAAAAATTAAGCTTTAGATAAGCTAATAAGAAATATTTTTTTTATTGACTTACATATAAATTAATTTCAATTTATGAATTTTGTTTTATTTTTGAAAATATATATGTGATAAAAATAATCATAATTTATGAATTTTTGTGTTGAGGTAGGGTTTAGGGTTTAGGGTTAATTAATTTCAATTTATGAATTTTGTTTTATTTTTGAAAATATATATGTGATAAAAATAATCATAATTTATGAATTTTTGTGTTGAGGTAGATTTTCAAGTTATCCACATTTCTTACTTACCTTGAAACTTTGGATATATATAGCATTTTTGTTTGGTTTCATGATATAACGTATTGTATTAAGAATTTTTCTTTTTTTTTCCGGAATAGGAGAGAACTAAGTTTTCTGTAAATTTCTTTTTCATGAGTTTAAATGAGTCGCCGAGCGGTAACTAAAAATTAAATTTTTGATATTCAAGTCTCTTGATATAGATAGATTGTGTGAAGTGTAATTCGAGTTTTAATCTTTCAAGAAAAGAAAATTATCTCATCATAGTTATATTTTTTTGTTCATTCTATCATTTAAAAAAATACTGATATTTGCCAAAAACAAATAAATGGAAAGAGACAAAATATTATAAATACTATGTAAATAAGTCCTAGAGATAAAAGAACACGAGTGTTACAATGTAACAAGGAAAAAGATACATAAAATAAAATACTGGTATATATTACTTTTGAATACTGAATTAATAATCATCATCTTTTTTTTCTCTCTAAATTAAAGAAATAATACCGAGTCTGATAATGCATTTGACACATACTAAAATATAACAGTAGAAAAAAAAAGAAATACTAATAGAATGTTTAGGAAGTTTGTTGTTCAACATTTATTACTGTCATAAAAATAGAAAAATCTCTTTCTACACCTTATATTACCTTGTCAATGTAAAAAAAATAGAAAATTATCCTTTTACAACCAATTTTTATAAACAATGAAAACTTTCATTAATAAACTCTTAATAAATAAATTAATAAAAGAAATATTATTTAAAATTTAAATTAATTATATAGTAATGATACAGAAGTTTCAAAATATGACTTGTATGTGTCACAGGAAAAAGAGTAAAAAAACACATAATTACCTAAGAATCTCTGATAAAGAACAGTGAAAGAAAAATCTTTCTGATTTTTCACCACTCCACTACAATGAACAATTAAACAAGAATCCGTATACAATCGTTTGACTCTTCGATTTGGTTACTCCTTCCCCTAACATGTGCCACGATTTTGAGATAATACTAAGCACCTTCATCAGACAATGCCAGGTTTCTAGGCAACCGAACAACCTACTAATCCTCATATATCTAGGTTAATCCCAATGCATGCATATCACATATAATATATATCCTTTACCTAACGTTAGATGTCACCACCAAGAACAATCTCATCCTAACGTGTCACTTTGCAACCATGCCTGCACCCACATGTCCACCTTGCTCTTCTTTGCACCCACGTGTCACTTTACCTTCTCCTTTCCTTTTCCATTTCTCATTCCATTCACTCGTATATAAACCATCAAATCCTGCTTCCATTCCTCAACATTTCTATATCATATCCTATATACACAGATCAAACTTCCACCACAAAGTAGTGAAAACAGTGTGAGAAAAAAAAGAACAAATTTTCAATGGCATCGGGGCAACATCAGGATCGGGCTGAGGCAGCTTCGAAAATTGCTGCCAACGAGCTTGAACAAGCCAACAGAGAGAGAGTGCGTGATGGTGTGGGTGTTGTGGATGATGTCAGTGTTGTGGATAAGCAACACGATCAAGATCAAGAAAAGCGTGGTGTGATAGGGTCCATGTTAAGGGCGGTGCAAGAGGCAGTGGCTGGGAAGAAAGAATCAGTTCCTGCGAAAGCACACACCACAGAGGTGATTCATGATGTTAATTTCCAACCCGATGACGTGACTGCTGGGGAAGTGAGAGACATATCAGTAGCCAAGAATCCTGGGATCTACGATTCTTCAGCCACGGACGAAACCGGTTCCAAGGTTGGTGAATACGCAGATTATGCTGCCCAGAAGGCGAAGGAAACAAAGGATGCAGCAATGGAAAAAGCTGGTGAGTACACAGATTATGCTTCTCAGAAGGCGAAGGAAGCGAAGGACAAGACTATGGAGAAGGGTGGGGAGTATAAGGATTACGCTGCTGAGAAGGCTAAGGAAGGAAAAGATGCTACCCTGAATAAGATGGGAGAGTACAAGGACTACACTGCGGAGAAGACGAAAGAAGGGAAAGACAGTGCTATGGAGAAGCTTGGGGAGCTGAAGGATTCAGCTGCGGATGCTGCTAAGAGGGCTGCGGAATACTTGAGCGGCAAGAAAGAGGAAACCAAAGAGAAGGTATCGGAATCTGCCGAGGTCGCAAAGAACAAGGCTGCGGCGACGGCAGAGACGGCGAAGAACAAGGCTGCCGAGACTGCTGATGCAGCGATTAACAAGACTGCTGAGACGGCTGAGGCAGCTAAGAACAAGGGTAGGGAGATGAAGGACAAGGCTGCAGAAACTGCGGAGACAGCAAAGAACAAGACTGCTGAAACTGCGGAGGCAGCAAAGAACAAGACTGCTGAAACTGCGGAGGCAGCAAAGAACAAAACTGCTGAAACTGCGGAGGCAGCAAAGAACAAAACTGCTGAAACGACTGAGGCAGCAAAGAACAAGGGGAGGGAGATGAAGGACAAGGCTGCAGAAACTACTGAGGCAGCGAAGAACAAGACTGCTGAAACTAATGAGGCAGCGAAGAATAAGGCTGTGGAGATGAAAGACAAGGCTGCACAAAATGCAGAGGCAGCAAAGAACAAGACTTCAGAAGCAACTGATGCTGCGAGGTATAAGGCTATGGAGATGAAGGACAAGGCTGCGGACAGGGCTGCGGATGCCACACAGGCAGCAAAACAGAAAACTGCACAGGCTTGGGACAGAACCAACAAGGTCTAACTCTCACTCTCACTTTTAAATTTCTTGAGCCTAACATGTCTTAGAATCTGTTAATGTTTTACTGTAGTTCTGGTTTTCTTTTCTTCAAATGTGGAAAATTTTTTCAAGGAAAAATGTACTCATAAAGGATCAAAATCAGTTTAAGAATGGAACCATTGTGTATATATGTGACACAGGAGAATGTGAGAGGCGTAGATGAAGATGCAAGGAGGAAAATGGAGGAGCTACGGCTACAAGATAAAGGGTTCAAAGATTTATCTGAGGGGCGTGGAGATAATAAGAAGGTTGTGATGAAAGTGGAAGAGAGTCGACCAGGGGCAATGGCGGATACACTGAAAGCGGCGGATCAGATGGCGGGGCAGACCTTCAACGATGTGGGACGCTTCGATGAAGACGGGGTCGTGAGAAAGAAATGATGCGATACTTACTATATATAGCATCACTGTTTAGTGTATTTGGAGTATATGTTATGTTATAAAAGTTGTTTGTTTAAATTGTGGTTTTCTTTCAAAATATGTGTATGGTTTTGAATATTGGTTCTGTATAGGTTCATGTAGTGACCATGGAACCATTATTACATCAATAAACATTGTTCTCTTTCTTTGTATAAGTCAGAATATGCAAGCTCTTCATCTCGAACTTCCTAACTTAAATTAGGTTTGGCATGGTCTAATTGAGGATAAAGCTCTCAACTAGAACTCTTTGAAGTCATTGTGATGCATAAATCTTAAAACTACACTTTGATTTGAGTAAACTCAATTCTGATTTGACATGTTTAGTGTTAATTAATTCAATAAAAACTTTACAAATTACTAGAATTAATAATTCTGCTTACTACAGTAAAAGTCTATAAAATAATGAGGTTTATAATTATATAATATTTTGAGAGTCTTGAAAATAATTACTTCATTATTTACCCTTTTATCATTATTTTACTCTATACTTTCACAAATATTTGACATTATTTTATCATTACTAAATAATAATAAAGGAAGTTAAACAAGGCCACTAGATCATCGATCAGGCATTTAATTGCTTCGTAGATAGATGCCACTTGAGTTATATAATGCTCCAGCTACGTTTCAAAGGTGTATGAGATCACAAAGAAGTGTAGATGATTTTTCGGTGTTTGGAGATTCTTTCCAAAGGTGTTTGGAAAATCTAGATATTGTCATCAAGAGATATGTTCAAACGAATCTTGTGCTTAAAAGAATCTTGTGCTTAACTGGGAGTAATGTCATTTCATGGTAACAAAAGGAATTGTGTTAGGTCACAAGATTTCTACTAGGGGGATTGAAGTGGATAAAGCCAAAGTAGAGGTCATTGAGAAACTTCCACCACCAACAAATGTGAAGGGAATTAGAAGTTTTTTAGGCCATGCTGGGTTTTATAGAAGATTTATTAAATACTTCTCAAAGATTGCCAAACCATTGAGTAATTTGCTGGTTAAAGATGTACCTTTTGTGATGAATGAAGAATGTTTAAAAGCTTTTGACATCTTGAAAAGCAAATTGATCTCAGCCCCAGTGATTGTAGCCCCAGATTGGAATCAAAATTTTGAATTGATGTGTGATGCCAGTGATTATTCAATAGGTGTTGTGTTGGGTCAGAGAAAAGAGAAAGTATTCCATACTATTATGCTAGCAAGGTTTTGAATATGAAGCTCAATTGAATTATGTCACCACAGAAAAAGAAATTCTTGCTATTGTGCATGCTTTAGAGAAGTTTAGACCTTATCTCATTGGGTCTAAAGTGATCATCTACACAGATCATGCAGCTATAAAGTATTTGCTAACCAAGCCAGATTCTAAGCCGCGATTGATTAAATGGGTGCTTTTACTACAAGCATTTGATGTGGAAATCCGTGACAAGAAGGAAAGTGAAAATATAATAGTTGATCACTTATCTAGGTTGGTTAACAATGAAGTTACAAGCAAGGAAGCTGAAATCTGGTAATCTTTCTCAGATGAAACACTCATGTATATCCAACAAAGGTCGTGGATTGCTAATATGGCTAATTTCAAAGTTGCAGGAATAATTGCAAAAGATCTTAATTGGCAGCAAAGAAAATTTTTTTACATAATACCAAGCAGTTTATTTGGGATGATCCTTACTTGTTCAAGATTGGAGCTGATAACCTTCTGAGGCGGTGTGTGACAAATGAAGAAGCAGAAGGAATTCTCTAGCACTGTCATGATTCACCTTATGGGGGACATTTTAATGGAGAAAGAAAAGCAGCAAAAGTTCTCCAGCCAGGATTTTATTGGCCTACCCTGTTTAAAGATGCTCATAATCATGCCAGAAATTGTGATAAATGTCAAAGGACTGGGGCTATTTCAAGACGTCATGAGATGCCATTACAAGGCATTTTGGAGGTTGAAGTCTTTGATTGTTGGGGTATTGATTTTGTGGGACCCTTTCCATCATCTTTCAACAATGAATACATATTGGTGGTAGTAGATTATGTGAGTAAATGGGTGGCAGCTTTGGCTTGTCCCAAGAATGATGCTAGCACTGTGATTAAATTTTTGAAGAGGCAAGTTTTTTCACGCTTTGGAACTCCAAGAGTACTTATTAATGATGGAGGATCTCATTTCTGTAACTTTCAGCTTGCAAAAGTACTCAAACATTATGGTGTGAGACATAAGGTGGCTGCACTTTATCATTCACAGACAAATGGGCAAGCGGAGGTGTCTAACAAGGAGATAAAGAGGATTTTGGAGAAAACAGTTGCTTCGTCAAGAAAGGATTGATCACACAAACTGGATGATGCTCTCTAGGCATATAGGATGACAATGAAGACATCAATGGGTTTATCACCTTTTCAGCTAGTACATGGGAAAGCATGTCATTTGCCAGTGGAGATGGAGCATAAAGATTTGTGGGCTCTAAAATTTTTGAATTTTGATCCTTCAGATACTCAAAATAAACGCAAAAGGCAGATATTAGAGCTTGAAGAGACGCAGTTGCACACAAATAAACTCGTTTTTATAATACTATCTAAATTTGTTCCTGATTTGATAGAAAATCCCCCACATTGATGGATATGAGTAATACTTGGATTTAGCAATTGGGAATGAAGATCAAAATGAGTAGGATGGCAAAAATATTCATGTTCGTAGGTATATATAGATAAAATTTGCGACGGATAGTTAGTACTCATGGATAGCAAGTATTTTAATATTAGCTTATAAACAAATCAGGTGCAAGTATTATACTATTCGTACCCACCAATATTTCTTATTCACAACAAATAAAATTAAAAAATTAATTTATATTTTATTAAGTTAAATTTAGTTAAAATTAAAATTAAATTATATTTTATGAGGTTAAATTAAATTAAAATTTAATTTAATTTATATATATTTTATATAAGCTTTGTAATTTTTTTAAAATTTATCAAATATATTTTTTAAATATTTGTGGGTATTCACGGATACCCGCGCATTTTAAAATATCCGTAGATATTTTTTAAACTGGTGTTCGCGCGGGTAGCGTACAGATAGAGCGTGAATTCTTTTGTTGCGAGTCGGGTATTGAGTAAGACATTATTTGTGTCTAACTGACTCGTTGTCATCTCTAGAAATTGATATGTACATATTTGTGTCGTCCTCGTCTCCATACTCGTCCTGATACTCATCCCTACCCTTATCCTCGTCCTTATTTAAATTACTAAATTATTCATAATCTACTAGATAACTCAATATATATTTTTTTTAGCCATACACTCTTTTCTTTTTCTTCTAATTGTTTGACTTATTATAAAATTCATTTACATAAGATATTTGTAAAAACCCAGAAAATAGAATAATAGAGTAGATAGAGGTATTAAAAAGACTAAAATGAGCTTTTAAGGTTGAAATACACCAACAATATAAATAGAAATTTCTAAATACTCAGTTCATTATCTTAAAATTGTTTATCTCTCTAGAACCACTATTTCCTAATTTTTCTCTCCCTTCTCTCTAGATTTCTCTCATCTCACTTCATCTGATTCAAAATCATGTTGCGCCTACGACATCCTGGTGTCAAGGGCTTCCTTTTCCACCGGTCAATTTCTTGTTTAGAGCCGGTAAGTGCGTCTCTCTTTGATTCTTGAAATTTCTGCAATTTCTGGTACATGCAAGCACTGTTCGGCTTTGCATGTGTTCATCAGCTCTTCATCTGGGTTCTGATTCTGCTTCTAGTTCGGTGGTTGGTTTCCTTTCACCGATTCAAAGTCTGTAGGATGTTCTAGGATCACTTGCGGTTTAGCAAAGCTGTGAAGAAGGTTAAAATATGTCAAGTTGTGCTGTGCGGTTGAGAGGTAAGGGAAGCTAGTTAATATAATTACGATTTTCTGAGTATGAAAATGATGTTTGATGACCCTACATGTGTATGAAATTAGATTTTTGGTGTGCTCGGCATTGTCCCATGAACTATTATATTCTGTGAACATGTTGATTTGCTTCTGTAGTGTTTTGTTATTGTGTCGTGTGAATTTCTATGAATTGGAGTAGTGAAATTGGGGAATTTAGATTGGGTATGGAGTTGGTTGACAGGAAGAGTCTGGACAAGTTGTTTTGCACCTGTTAGAGCTCTTAGAACCTTTAAAAATGTGTAAAAAGTAGGAAAACAGATTTTAGGTCTTTGGGTTGTGGATTATGCAGAATTTGAAGTGAAATCTGGAACGAGACTCTTTGAAATGATGTTAGAAAGATTTAGGTACTCTTGGATAGGTGTATATCTGTATATGATTCGTGTTTGGAAGATTAGAAGTTTGGAAAAATGTTTAGTTTTGGTAAAATTTGATGTGTTCATAATTCTGCAGAAGTTTCTACAAAATTATGCAGAAAACTGAGGGTTCGCTGTTGACCGCTCGGCCATGCGCTGATTTGGTCGTTCGGCCTTGTTCTGTGCTCGATCATTAACTGGGTTCGGTCTCTTTGGAGTCCTCCCAATTCTTGATCGTTCGTCCTTAGTAGCGCTCGGTCTCGGTAGTGCTTGTTCTGTACTAGCGCTCGGTCTCGGTAGTGCTCGGTCTTGTACTAGCACTCAGTTTTGGTAGTGCTCGGTCTTGCACTGGTACTTGGTTTGGTATTGGTGTTCGGTCTTAACTACGTTCGACCTCTGATGGGCCTTACCTGTTAACGACCATTCGGTCTCTCTTAGTGGTCGGTTATAAATAGTGTACGGCCACTCCTTCAGTCTTATCTATTATGAACTGTTCGGTCCTCTCTCTTGGGGAAGTGAGAAACTGCTCGGTTTTGTATTATTGATTAGTTTACATAAGTGTTCGGTTTTGTACCAATGATTACTGTAGTTTTAGTAATCGGCCTTGTCCAGGTGTTCAGTAATCAGCCTTGTCCAGGTGTTCGGTATGGTCTAAGTACTCGTTCCTATACCTGAGTTTGGAATATGTTTAGGTCTGACTGGTCATTTACCGTTCGGTCGTAATTTGGGGGTTGTGTTGTTATCGTTCGGTCTTCTACTACGAAATGTTATTTGGTCTTTAAAGGTTGATTTCACTATTAGTATTAGTATTCAAATAAGGTTTTATGTTCCAATTTGTATGAAAGAGAGTTCCAAGGAGGAATCTCTCGTGGATGGTTATGGAATTGTAAAGTATGAATGTGGTTATGCTAAGCTGACATTTATCCTAATATTCTGTGATTACTCATTCTCAAGTAAAGAATAGTAACTCATGTGCAAGAATGGTAGGAGGTCCTAGTCCATAAGGTGAACTTGGGCGAGGTATAACGGACTAACCTCGGGTGACAGCTGTTGAGGGCATCCCAGCTACTACACCATCCGGGTGCACAAACGTCGTAACTACATAATTCATACAATCCGGACAGTCAGAGTAAAAGTGGTCGGTTATAACATGCTTGTATGATGTCTGTATATGTATGATTGTATTATATATTTGTTTGAATTATATGTTAACATCGTTAATTAAATTACTCTAGCTTACCCTTGTTTTTCTATGGTTTGTTGTTGTATGTTGTTACTCTTTTGTGATGATCACCTTAATGGTGTGAGCTTAGGGATGTAGTGTTTTCCATGGAGCAGTCAAAGGGGAAAAAGCTAAGCTTGTAGAATAGGTAGTTATTTTTCTTATTCTGGTGAAAACTTTTATTCACCAAATTTGTAGTTTTATTTTATCATTATGCATGTAATGTTTCATTTTAGTAATTTTTACATTACTAAATTTGGGATGTTACAATATTTTTCCTCTTATCCCAACCTGTTTGCAGTTAAATATTTTTTACGTCTCACATTTAAATATTTTTACTCCCTTTTATTTATTTTTTATTTTTTTCACATGAGAATATTTAACTTTTAATTTAATTTTTCAATAGCATAAAGTTTTCATTTATTAATACAAATACTTATTTTTTTTCATTCTCTTATTTTTAATTTTTATTTTATTTAAAAACTATTTTTTTATAAAACAATTTAATAAACCATTGATATATAGAAATTCTTTTACATCTCTAAGTTATTTTTCATCTCATCATACCCTTAGTTATATACACTAGTACAGGAGGAGGATATAGCACCGGTTAAAATTGGTTATAGACACCGGTTCTACAACCGGTGCATAACCAGACGAGTTAAAAAAATATAGATTTTATGCCTCGGTCATGAACCGAGACAAAAGTGGTAAGATTATGCCCCGAATTTTAGATAACCGAGGCCGTAACACTTTTTTTTTTAATTTAGGTAACCCAGTTCAGTTCAAGCAGGAGGATTTGGTGACCGAGATTCACAAAAATGCAACTGCAGAACCCAGAAGCGCAACCCATAACCTAGAACAACAACCTGCAACCCAAAACAAGAACCCAGAACCACCATAACAGCAACCCAAAACCCAAATTGTGCCTCCATGATTCAATCTTCTCCACCCCAACCTGCACACAGAACCCAGAAACTCAAAAATCGGAGAAACGAAGATCAAATCACAGAAACTCAAACGGTAGGAGAGAAAACAGAGATGGTGAGGGAGATCGAGGAATTGTCGCTGCCGCCGCGTCCTCGCCGTCGCCGCGTCCTCGCCGTCCCCGCGTCCTCGCCGTCGCCGCGTCCACCATCCTTTCTCTCTCGCCGGAAACCACCGATCTCGCGGCTGTGCTGGCTGTGTGGGTGTCGTCGTCGCGACGGGATCTAGACTCAAGGACGTTGGTGTCGTTGTCGCACTCGGAGCAGAGGATGTCCCCGGTGGCGCGGTCTGGGACGAGGCCGCAGTTGGAGAAGGCGATGTCGCCGGTGGCGCGGTCGGGGACGAGGCCGCAGTTGGAGTAGATGATGCCGCCGGAATGGTCGAGAACGAGACTGGACGAGAACGAGACTGGACGACGCGAGAAAGCGATGAAGGGAGTGGGAGGGAGGGAGTCAGATCTGGAGGAAGAAGGAAAGGAGGGAGAGCGAGGGAGCGAGGGTGGGGAGGAAGAAGGAAAGGAGGGAGAGCGAGGGAGCGAGGGTGGGGAGGAAGAAGGAAAGGAGGGAGAGCGAGGGAGCGAGGGTGGGTTGCAGATCTGGAGGAAGAAGGAAATGAAAGTTTACGTTTTTTGGTTAAGTGTGTGCTGCACATATGACTCAGTTCTCTCTCGCCCGAAACAATACATGCATATAGGTCTCGGTTCTACACCTGACCGAGGCATATAGTCCTAAAAAAAAATGAAAAAAAAAATATAAAATGACTATATACCTCGTTTTCCGTTTAAACCGAGGCATAAACACTATTTCGTACTGGTTCTGAACAAACCGAAGCCATAGACTCTGCACATAATTCAAATTTCAAAGATTGTCAGGGGACATGTGGGCTTTTAGGCTTCGGTCGATGCTTTAACCGAGGTAATATGACTTATATACTTCGGTTGATTTTGAACCGAGACATATAAGTTCGCTTAAACTACAAAAATGACACCGTATTTTAATAGACTTCGGTTTCACCTAAATCGGTGCCTATAACGTGAGTTTAAAACCAGTTTTTTTACTAGTGATATTTGTTTTCCTTTATATGATTTCATTCAATGGTTTATTACATTGTTTCTAAGACACTTATTTGATCATTTTTACTTTTTAAAATAATTTTATTTATTGTTTATTTTAATAAAATAAAATACTTTTCGGATACTTTTATATAATTATTTTTATTTACTAACTTATTATTATAAGTGTAATTTTATCGTTGTAATTATATAAAATATTATAATAATTTAATGTCATTATCATGAATAGGTTTTATCATCATCCAACATATATTAAAATTTTAAAAATGAATAACCTATGATAAATTTCAATTATTAATAGTTCAACTTTTATTTTTTTTTAATTTTATTCAAGGTTTATTATAATTTTTATTAATGTAAAAACAAAGAGATATCATTGGAATTTAAAGAATTAGAAGTAAAAAAACATTTGAAATATTTTTTAATTAATATATATTTTTCTTTTATTGTTAATTTTTTAAAAGTATTTTTAAATTTTTTTATTAATATTTTCCAGTTAATAAGTGTTGGTTCTTTAAAATTTAAAATTTGAAATATTTATATATATATATATATATATATATATATATATATATATTTGAAATATATTATTTTTAAAATATTTAATACGAAAAAAAAAAACAGAAATACTATTTTTTTAATTTTAAATATTTGATAATATTATGTTTTCTTTGTCATAAATTTTTATTATTTTAGAAAAAGTAATTAATTATTACTAAAACAATAAAAAAAGAAAGGATATACTTTTACCTGTTGGGAGAAAAAAAATTGATACCCATTAAGTTTAAATTTTAAGTTTGAAGATAGAAATAAATTGATTGGAGTAACTCTCCATGCACCTCCATGAGTTGTTTTGGCTGCACCTCCAAGTTTCCCGTTACACTTTGTGAATTAAATGATTCTATCTAATCATCCACATTAAATGTAAATGTGGTTTAATGTAGTCTACACCCTACTACCCCTTCTTCTTCTTCTTTGCTTCTCGTGTTTGTTTAATGTTTGGAGAGTTGTGGTCCCAGTGTGTTGGTGTGGTCTTGTGCTAGTGGTCCCCGGTGATTGAGTGGTGGTCGTGTCTCGGTTATTCATCACAGTAAGCAAAGTTTAAGAGTATATTTGGGGTTAGAATAGTGGAACACCCATAATCGGCGTTCGAAATGCGGTTAAGGGGTTGTTGGCGTTCGAACTCCATTTAAGGGCCAACGTGTGCCATTTATGTTTCAATATCTCTAGCCAATTGCATGCCATTAAGGCAGGGCAAAAAGTTAAAAGTATGGATTCTGATATATTAACAACCATTTTTTGCCAACTTTTTTACAACACCATGTGTCAGCATTTGATTGGCCTGTTTGAATTGTTTTATTTTAATAAAAATCTGACATGGAAATGGTTTCACCGTTCGGTTTTTCATAATTCCAAAAATACCCTTATTTCGTTCTCTCTCCAAATTGTGTTTCTCCATTTTGGTTCACCATTCTCTCTCCATTTTCTCATTGTCCTCTACGTTGCCGTTTCCAAAACCCTTGGCATTCTCGAACTCTGCCTCCTCTTCCACCTGCTCTCCTGGCTCCTGATTTCCGTCGAACCAAAATCTTTCATTTTATCTTCAAGTTTTGACCTTTTTGGTTTCATTCTGTTGACGGTATTGTGCGCAATGAAATCCTCCAATGACATTGATGGCTCGAGCAAGGTAAATGAGTTTTATCTTTTTCTTATTTGCGTTCTCGGTTTGGCTTTTCGTTTTCGATGTTGTGTTTTCGTTATGTTGGGTTTTCTTTGTTGGTTAAATTTTTTGGTTATCGTTTTTGGGTTTTTCCCTTTTCTTATTTTGTTTTCTTTGATGCAGTTGTGTGTTCGTCATTCTTTCAAAACGAAGTATGTTTGTACTTTGAATGAAAGATTCACTAAGGAGCATAGGTCACTTATTGAGAAGATGTCATTTCAATGGTTTTTAGATTTGACTGATAATGTTAAACTTGGTAGGAATATTTTGAGTGAATTATTGGTTAGATGGGTTGATTCGAGTGGTGGGTTTTTATTTGGAGATTGAGTTGTCAAATTCAACGAAAACGATTTTTGTTTAGAATTAAGGTTGAGTTTAGATGGAGAAAATATTAACTTAAAAGAGGAAGGCGAAGGTAGTGAGTTTGGGAAACACTATGGTCAAGGAAAACATGATTTGAAATTGATATACGATTTTTTGTTGAGAAAGCATAAAAAATTCCCTTCATCACATTGTTGTAGCTTGTACATTTTGGTAGGGATATGCGAAGTATTATTTTCTAAACGAAGCAGAAAAGTGTTTCCAATTATGTTTAAATTTGTTGACAATTTGAGTGGTTTAGGTAATTATTGTTGGGGTAGTATAGTTTATCGTTATTTGTTACGTAGCTTTTGTAAAGCTTCTATAGCTCTGAAGAAAGGAAAAGGTACAAACAATGTGTATGTTGAAGGATGTGTTTAGAAGTTTCACGTAATTTTTGTTTCTTGATTAAGATGTAATTATTATGATGTTTTAGCTTGTATTTTGACTAAATTTTGTGTTTTCATGTATTTATGGTTTGGTTTTGTGAATATTTCATTCCTCCAGAAGATTCTATAGAGAAATTTCCTAGAATATTGCATTGGTTGAATAAAAATTTTAGTGACAACTTCATCAGACGTGTTATGGAGACGGGTGTGGTATGTGGTTTATTGTTTTAGTTTTGTATGTTATAGTATATTCAGTGATCTTTGGTGATAAAATCAATGTTTGTATATTATGTTAATTATTGTTAATTTTAAGGTGGCTGATGATGTATGTTATAGTGTATACTATGTTGTTGCAAAGTTGAAGAGGATAAGAAAGAGGACCAACCAACATCGAAAAGCAAACAACAAACAAAACGCAGAGAATGTTTTATGCGTGCTTTAGAGGAACAAGAATCTCTAATTGAAGAACTAGAAACAAATGTTGTTGCTTTGGAGGCAAAGTTGGCTAAAGAGAAGAATAAATAGAAGAATAAAGATGATAGTGGACACAGTACGCCTCGTCAAGAATCCCACATGAACACTCTATTTGTAAGCCCGAGAAGCATTTACATCAACCAACCCACTGCATAGAGGTTTATGAGGGTCAGCTCACAAAAGCGATACAAGAGTAAAGCCCTTAGAACTCCGTACATTGGAAATAGGGCTAAACATGAGTGATTTGTGTATTTAGTTATTATAAAAAGTAAGAGATCATTGTACATAGATGAACAAAATAATGTATTGTAACATTTTTTTTAATGTTAATAAAGATGGATCTTGATTTTCATTCATTATTGTGAATGTTATTTGAATTGTTATTCCTTTCATTATTGTCATTGTCAAATGAGCAGTTGTTTGGAATGTTAAAAAACTAAGTGTCTAGTGTCATTGACTACCATCCATCAATAAAGGAAATGACAAAAATTTATTGGATTGGAGGCATTTGTAGGCTATTATGACGGTCGTAATCTATTACAGTGGCTTTGTAAACAATTATGCATACATAACTTGAGTTTTGTACATAAACTTGATCTGCAGCACCCAACTATGAGAACGTCACTCCCCTTTGTTTTTTTTATTGTTTTCAGAGTTCTTCAATGGATGACACTTGTATTCAATTTTTAAGTGTGAGTAGAGGTTCAAAAGTGATGGTTGGGCAGTCCATGGTGGAGGAAAGACCCAACGTTGATAAGACGACCATTTTAGGTGAAGTCCTGAAACAAGTGTAGGGCAAACAGTCACTCGTAATCAATTACAGTTACCTCGTAAACAATTACGTGCACAAAAATTGGGTTTTGTACACAAACATGTACTACAGGACCTAGCTGTGAGAACTGCACTCACCATAGGTAATTTTTGTATTTTTTTTCAGATTTATTCAATGAATGACACTTGTATTTAGTGTTTAAGTTTGAGTAGAGGTTGAAAAGTGATGTTTGGGCAATCCACGATGGAGGAAAGACCCAATGTTGGTAAGATGACCTTTTGAGGTTAAGTCCTAAAACAAGTGTAGGTTAAACAATCACTCGTAATTGATTGCAGTAACCCTGTAAATGATTACGCACACAAAAATTGGGTTTTGTACACAAACATCTACTATAGGACCCAGTTGTGAGAACGTCACTCACCATAATGTTTTTTAGTATTTTTTTTTCAGATTTCTTCAATAGTTAACAATTGTATGTCATGTTTGAAGTTAAGAAGATCTTTAAAAGTGTGGTTTTCTTATATGGTTGATTGATTTAAGTATTCAGCATTAGAAATTCATAAAATCTTCACTTAAACATTGATGAAGAAAACTTTCAATATTCATAAAGCACTTGAGTCTTAAAAACCTTATAATATTTAAGAAGTATCACGGTAATCATAATGTTCCTAATGAAAGTAAATAACACTATACTATCAAATCTAAGTACGAGGTTGTTCATCAAAGCGACTGCGCAAGTAATTTAGTTGTTCCTCAATGTTCCAAACTCGCGTTTCCAAGGCGTCAAATCTTGTCCCGACGTCAATGTTTCCAACTCGCGTTTCCAACAGGTGAAATCTTGTCCCCACGAAGGTCTGTAGTTGTTCGATGCGGTTTATGACATCATTAAGTGTTGCAGAAAAGCTGTCTTATGGATTACCCTCGTCTTGTCCGCCTTCATGTTGTTGATTAGGGGCGTCTTCTTTGGGAACCCATACTCCCTCAGCATTTTGGACATAACCAAATGAGGCTATAACCTCATATCTCATCCTATGTTTGAACTTAATTTGTGTAAAAGGATCACTCTCAGTAGGGACACTAAAGTGCTCGATGAATATGGTAATCAAATGAGGATATGGTAGATGGGCATTGTCCCGTAATGCCTTTTTCATCCTATATCTAATTAGATGTCCCCAGTTAATCTCAATAGAATTGAAAAAGATCCACACCAGCATAATATCCTCTTCCGATGCGTGTCCAATATTGTTTGCACGAAGAACTATTAGTCAACAAAGAACGTAATGAAGTATCCTATGTTGAACCTTCATATTCCCTGCATATATTCTACTAGTTATGTCAGCATCAGGTTTACAAATGAGTTGCCTAGCTCTTACAGAATCGTATTGCTCTTTCTAGTCATCAACAAGAGTGCCTTCTAAACAAACACCAGCAGATGAGAGGGAAATGAGTTGATGAAAAAGAGTTGGGCTTATTCTGATTTTGACCATTCTCACCAAGCTTCGAATAACTCTGCTATCAAAAATACTCATGTTGCTGTATAAAACTCTCACTAGTTCAGGGTAGCAATGTCTTCTTAAAGAAAAATTCCTTCTGCCCAACATTGACCAATATGTCGTAGAATTCAAAATTTCTTCCTTCAAAGTAACCATCCTCAAGTTATTTACTTTCGACAATTGGACGGTCAAAAAAATTGTTAGCAAACCTTTCATATTGGTTATCAGTTGAAAAAAGGTCATTGCTTGTTTGTGGTGGGGATGGTGTTGGACTGTGGCGGCGACGATGTCCACTAGTGGAAGAAGATGGCCTTTGTTTCTTGGAAGCGCGATCAACCATTACAGATTTGTTAGGGTTTTATGTGGGGGGAAGAAAGTTGGAAGGGTATTTGAAGAGTGGGCAGTTAAAACCCAAAATGGGGGAAGTGGGTGAGAAATAAAACTGTCACGCGCAGAGTTTTGGCAGAAAAAAAAATAGGATTTCAATAGTGGGCAGTTAACAGGGCTTTTATATGGTCGCACCTTGCAGTGTAATCAATTAAAGTTTAGTCGTAATCAATTACAATTTAGTCGTAATCGATTACAAGAGGGTTTTTTGGGCTAATCATGCATTTTGAAACATTAACTTGTGTAAGTAATGAACATGTTTTAAGTAACAGTAGTAGACATCAAAGGGCTTTTTCATAATGGTCATCAAGCAATGTATTATCTTCAATTTCATGTATTGATTTAGACAACAATTACACAAAAATGTAAGGCTAACCTACATATCATATACATAGAATATGGAAGTTATATACATCAAAGAAGGTTGTTATCTAATTTGTTATGTACAACCGACAACAATGACATAATCCCAGCTCGAGGTACTTCGGATAGTTGTGATAATTGGTAAGGTTGGGATCCAAAATCGACGACCTCCTGACTTTCTCTGACATCAGTTGTTCTTGTCTCTTGATTGAACGCAGTTACAATTGAAAATACATTTAACAAAATTAAGTAATAAATGAAAGACTAAAGGAAATTAATTACTCACGGCTTCTTGTACTGATGGTGTTGAAATATTTTTTGTAGCGGTTTTCCTTTTTTTTTTTTTCAACAGTTGACTTTAACCCGTTGGTCCGCAGTCGTCCTTTTCGCTTCACAACTACGGGGCTACCGTTATTTTTATACTTAATTTTGATATTAAAAACACCCTTTATGATTTAGAAACTAGCTTGAACTCATGTTTTTGCTTTAGTTTTGTGAATAAGAGAGTTGAGGTTATACTTGATGATTTTATCACTAAATTCCCTTAATTTTGTAGGTTATTGATATGATTTAGAAGAAGAGTAAAAGTACCAAGGAGTTGGAACCCAGAAAAGACAGAAACAACACCAGACCGAACGGTAGGATGCGGGAGAATCCAAACCGAACGGTTAAGAATCCAGACCGACCGGTTTGGTAGAGGAGAAGATAGACCGAACGGGAACGGTGCAAGGCTGGCCGAACGGCTGGAGAAAAAGCTTGACAAACCGAACGATTTTTGAAAGGAGAAGCTGAGTGAAGTGGTAGAAGATATGTCGAATGGTCAACAGTGTAAGGCCGAACGGTAGCAAAGTGAAACCGAATGGTCCATCACATTTGCTGAATGTACTCTGCACCGCATCACGCTTGGGCACCAGCGAAGTGGGCTTGGACCCGTTTTCTATTATTTAGTGGGCTTGGACCTGTTTTCTGTTATTTTTCTGGTCTATTTAAGGAGTTGGACGTCCTAGGGAATGTATCTTTTGATGGCTTGAGCACATAAACACACTTTTAACCCTTTGGGGGTAGATTTAGGGATGTGACAACTCTCCTCTTCTCTTTCTAGGGTTTTTCTATCTCTTTCATTCTTTCATTCCATTGTTCATATAGTTTCTCCATTATAATGGGGAACTAAACCTTATTTGTTTTTGGGAAAGATGTAACATTTGAAACTCTTATGTATTGAATTGATTCTTATTATAAAATGCTTTACTTCATTAATTGTTAGGATTTTTCCTCTATACTCTATGCATGCTTTGTTTAACTCATTCAATTGCATGATCATTGATTTTGTCACTATGGACACATATGAGAAAATCTAGAACTGGGAAAATTCTCCCAAAAGCAACATTACCTAGACATAGGGATAGGAGGGTTGGTTGCCTTTAAGCTTCTGTGCGAATATAATGCATAATTAATTGTTGGGGATACAAGACAATGTGATCTAGTAATTAAGAGTAGGCTTTCTTCACCGAGACATCGGGTTTAAGGTAAATTAGAAAGTGGCATTAACATTAATGAAGAAGATGAATTCTTATATGCATGAGAGTGATTAGGTGAAATCTAAACCCCAACGACATATTCATCTCATATTTTCAATATCATCCATTCACCCTTGTGTTTAGCCTCAATTGATCAAATTTGCATTCATGTTTATTTTTATTGCATTTGCATTCAAAAATCCCAAAAAGTTGTTCTTAAGTCTTAATTGGTTAAGCGATTACATAATTGTTTAGTGTCGTGAGTCTCTTGGGAAATGACACTTGGTCTTACCATTTATAATTACTTGATACGATTCGGTACACTTGCCGAAGTGTTAACAAGTTTTTAGCCTACAGTACCGCTGACCAGATTGTCATATCTTAGTTGACCTCCCTCACTGATGATGTTACTTGTCAAGGATGAATTGAACCCAAACTTTTTAGCAAGGAAATTAAATTTTTTTTCCAACTCATCAGAAGCATCTTCCAGTTCACAAGCTACCTCAGCTATGTCATAGAATCATTTACACAAAAATTGGTATGTTTTTAGTCCTTAAACTATCAAGCGCTTTTGTTTTTAGTCCCTCTTTCAAACTTTGCTACAATTTGATCATTTTCCTTAAGGAAACCATAATATTTCGTCCTCTAAAACCAACGACGTTTAAAAGAAGCTGAGCTGGCTAACGGTGGAGTGAAACACCGTATCAAAGTCGCACTGCCAAAACAATGTCGTGTCGGCCAGCCACCATGTCGTTGTGAATTCCCCCCCCAGAAACCCTAGCTGCTGCCATCCTCCACCATCAACACCCAGACGCGAGCAACCTCATCGCGCCACCACCTAACGTGAGCAGTGCCATTACGAGTTCAATATCTTTGCCACCACTCTCCCTTCATCATCGCGAGGTCGCCATCAAAACCTTGTCATCCTCTAAGCTCACATCGGACCACCACCATGAGCAATCATTTGTCGTCGTCGCGAGCCTCCACAGCCATAACCACCAGAATTGCAAAACCCCCAATCCTTTAGGAAACCTGCACCGTGAGACTTTTCTCTACGCCACAAGCAATGTCGTCGAACATCCAAACAGCGAAGCTCCTCGTGACTTTCTCCTCCTGACCAGTAAGACATAACCCAGAATACGCAGCAGCCCAAAAAACCCCAAATCAAATAATTTTGGAGGACGAAAAATTATGGTTTCCTTAAAGAGAATGATCAAAATGTAGCAAAGTTTGAAAGAGAGACTAAAAACAAAATCGCTTGATGGTTTAAGGACTAAAAACATATTTAACCCATATTTCTTTGTTGAAAAGTGACGTAGTAGGGCTTGACCATCACCATCCTTACATAACGATCTTCTATGTTGGCCAATGTTGTTTCTAGCATCTCGCTCCACAAATTCCATATTCTCAAATCCACCTACTTCGCCGATGATGCTAAGGAAACTCTTACTAATCTGCACTCGCGCATCATCGTTCACCTCCAATGTGTGTTTGGCTTGCATGCTTAACTTTCTATTGCTACGAATTAGTTTGGAGGTGTTCGGGCAAAGATAATGGTTATGGTCTACCACTAGAGTTCTTATAAACCAATTGTCGTCTTTTCTTACAATGGTTATTCAAGCTAGACATTATTTAGTCTGACGAGGAAGTGTTTTGACCTCAGGTCTGATGGAAGACACATACTTCCCTTCCGTTGAGCAAACCAATATCAAGTAATACACATCGTTGTTGTCATACTTTTTAGAAGTTCTTGTATGCACACCAAATTCATAAAGAAGAAGTACACGTACCTCCACACCACGATTTAGTGTGCCCTTAAATGAAGGTCATCTGGTAGTCACCAACCTCTACACCAGGATATTAAAGTGGACTTTAATGAAGACGGATGGGAGAAGCCACAAAATTGACATTGAAGGGAAGAAGATGAAGTGTTTTGGAAGGAAGTAGGGGTTGTTGAAAAGAAGCTACGTTGACAATCAATGAATTGATTTGGTTAAGGAACCATGCATTGAATGTGCTGACAAAATAGCCAACAATGGTGTTCAAGTCAGCTCCCTTCACACCACACCACTAAGAGGGACTTGGTTTGCCATACATTCACTGACCAAACCTTCTAATTAATGCACGAAACAAACAACAAGTCACTAGAATGACTAAAACATTTCAACAAAGGAAAACCTTGACCCAGAATAGACCCAAAAAGGTGTTTGATGAGTGGTATTGTCACAGTTGGCATTGTAGTTGGACTTTCTGTACAAAATCATTTTTTTGTTCGCGTTATCATTTATGAGCTCACTGTAATAGATTATCAAGCCACAATTTGCTCACATTGGTCTTGAACTCAGCTTCCTTCACACCACACCAATAAGAGGGACTTGGTTTGCCATACATTCACTGACCAAACCTCCTAATTAGTGTACAGAACAAACATGTTACTGGAATGACTTAAACATTTCAACAAAGAGAAACATTGTCCCATAACAAACCCAAAAGGTTGTTGGTAACTGGTGTTGTCATAGATGGGTACTGTTGTTGGACTTTGTGTACTTAATCAAGTTTTTTTACGTGTAATCGATTACGAGCTCACTCTAATCAATTACCAAAACAAAAATTACCTAAATTGGTCTTAACCTAAGGTAATTTGAGACCAAACCAACTAATAAACAACGTTAAATAATCAGTGTAATCAATACACAAAATCATCCAAGGTAAATGAAATCAAATTGGAAACTAACATTATATTGCAATAAATATGTACATAAATATGATTGTGTCTTATAAAGCCAAAAATCCACCATTGTCTAAATACAATAAAAAAGTCTACAAATGAAATCAATCCTATAACAATCCAAAATCCTGTAGCGCTTTCATTCTTCGAATGTTGTCATTGTTGAATCCAGTCGCATACGTATTTTTTTCTCAACCCAAGCAACTTCTCCTGAAACCAAGAATTTTCACTTTAGAAATTAACACAATCATCAACTATTTCTCACAAACATAATGTTACTTACATTGGTATATTGAGGCATGATTTTCCATTGTATTTTGTCCTCACCATCCCACATTTCCATTACTTTCAACATTATAACACCACAATCGTGTCTGAAAGAATGCAACCACAACATATATCACTTGTAACAACATACATGAATGACAACACCAAATATTTAAAGACAATGATACTAAGAACTTATAAGTTTGGTTGGGATGGTATATTTGCTTGTTCAACTAACAAAGGTTCAATCATCCCTTCGGGTCTATGTATAAGATGCCAAAAAATACTTCAAGATTTTCAGCCTACCAAATACGAAGAAGAAAAACAAGTTAAATAAATCACACATTCAATGACATTAAGAAATTTATTGGGAAACAAAAATTTGTGACACATACAATAGCTTTGTCAATCCTTTTACGCCCTTTGATATCGGTGCCCAGTTAGTCAATGACAAATATCTATAATGTGCGAAGCTTCACTACATAGCACCCTCAATGATCATCATGTACAATTGGGATAAACAACTACAAAGAAACCAAACCAAATGTCAAAACATGAACAAAAAAAATCCAATAACATTGTCGTTACAAATTAAAGCTAACTCACAAAGTCAACTGTCCCAATGTTTCCAAGTCCAAAAATATCATAACGGAAATATGATCTGTAATTATGAAGTGTAAACACATGTCGATTCTAGGGACGCCTCCTATAATCATGGAGAATATGGTCTTGGAAACAATTTCAAATTCATCAAAATACAATGTCTTATACATAAATTGTACCATCAAAGATATGCTATCATAAAAATATGTTTTACCCCATATAACGGACTAAAGAGAACCATTTTTACCACACCGTACGTCCTTTTCTCAAAGTACATAAAAATAGTTGTAGCAAAAAAAACAATCTACAAAAATATAACGTAAAGTAACATTAACATACTGAAAGTTCTTGATTCAATAACATCAATATGAACATTTAACATCAACTCATGTGACTAAATATTTACAATGTTTTCGACATATCTAGTTGGCCCTAAAGTGTAACATTCGTTTGTGTTGAAGGTTTGACCAATTATTCCGGATACAATCCTGGAAAAAAAAATATTCATTCAAATACCAATATTTTTCTTCAATGAAAAAGAAACATTTCATCAATTACCTTCGTGGAATGTAGCTTAGGTTGACTGCGTAGTACAACTTATTAACATCCAAAGTACTTGAAGTATCACCAACATAACTGTGCAAAAGGGGTATCGACAATGGTACATCATTACCATCCCCTTCATGATCCACAACATCATCATCAATTTGAATCACAACTCGTTCAATGGCACAACCACCAGCTTCTTCAACCGCTGCTTCTTCATCAAATGCAGTTGCAGCTTCTTCATTAACTCCACCTCCAACTTCTTCATCAGCTCCACCTACACGTTCTTCATCAAATGTAGGTTCTTCATCAATTTGAATCACAACTTGTTCAATGGCACAACCACCAGCTTCTTCAACCGCTGCTTCTTCATCAAATGCAGTTGATGCTTCTTCATCAGCACCACCTTCATCTTCTTCATCAAATGCATTTACCGGTTCTTCATCAACTCCACCTCCAACTTCTTCATCAGCTTCACCTCCAACTTCTTCATCAGCTCCACCTGCAGGTTCTTCATTGAGATCAGGACTTGGACGACCATCATCTCCTAGGTTTGCAGTTTGACAAATGTCACATAATTCCTGAGTAATAGGTGCAATCTTCGCATTCGATTTTCTTAGTTTTTTGTTGTTTGACCTCATTCTCTCCTCAACAGCTGCTTCCCAAATGTCATCATCTGACATTTCATTTCCTTCTTCTTCAACCGTCGATCCTTCAGCCACCAGTTCCTCATCCAAATGGAAAGCAGCACGGATGGTGGGCTCTCCACGATCCTGCTTTCTTACGTACCAATCGAAATATACCTATAACAATCAAACACAAAAACCCTACTCAAATAAGAACATCAATAGTTAAAGAAAAGAAATAACAAATGTTAACACACTTACATCTCTTGTCTGAAACAACACCTCAATTTTTTTCATCTTTGACTTAAACGGAAACCATGTCCATATGCGCAGGAATCTCCAATGAGAAGAATGAGCATGCAAAGAAAGTCGTTCAAACGCCCAAAGCTACAACATCAGAAACAATAGTTAGCCAAATTTACAATGTAGTCCACCACATTACTTAATCAATTATAACTCATGTTACCTGCAGCACGACGATATTGTCACTCAGACTCAACGACTCATGGATAGCTCCTGACATTATTTTCTTACAACATCTATTCAAATTATGTACAATATTTTTATGTATAGCGGTGGCCCAATCATATAGACACAAACTGTCCAAGTCATCTAACACTGCATAAGGCATGTTAGAAACATGTATAGACTTCCTAGGGAAAAAAGTACAATCAAACACACTAATATAAATACAACCGACAAACTACATCAACATCAATGTCATCATCATGCACAATCATATTAAATATGTTCATGAGCTCCTTCAAAGTAGTTGTTTTTGGATTAAACATTTCACCAACCATACCAACTACTGATTGATCAAAAGGGACGTCTAAACCCCCTATTTCTAAACCTAAGCTCATAAAAACATCAACAAATGAAACCACTTGTTGACTAACTCTAAAACCTTGATGATGCCCAACCCATCGGCAAACCATCTCTTTCAACAATTTTAAATTCACCTCCAAGGGGCTAACTATTTCCAAACACCACCTAAATGGAGTGCTACTAATGCGTGCTACATGAGGTTTTCGTAGTAAGTCATTCATTTCCAAAATGTGGGATGAATCCATCGATGTTCGCAGTCACCTCTACACAACATAAAGAAAACATGATCAATAACTAACATTCATCAATAACACATCATCTATAAAAATCAAAAAATACATTTAAACTTACTTTTCCTTTTTGGGATTCCATTGAACTTGCTGTTATGAAATATACAAAAGTTATTAAGTAAACAATACACAACAACAATTACAAAAAAAAAATAAACAATACAACATTGACGTAATGATTTCTTTTGGGTTTAATAATTTAATCAACATAAAAAATAATAAACCAACAACAAATAATCCTACCAACCTTGGATAAAGCTTCAATCCTGGGTGGCTTGCGGCAAAGAAATGCAAAAATGGTGAAATACAAGAGATGAAGGTTAGGGTTCGCACCACAAGAGCAATGGTGGAGACGAGAGCGAGACAGCCCAAGAGCAATGGTGGAGAGGGAGTGGGATACAACTTCAATGGTGGTTCGCGCCACACACGAAGAGTTGGACAGAATACCACAACAAGAAGGACCAACATCAATGGTGGAGACGGAGATGGGAGTTTAGGGTTTTAGTGACAGAAACAAAGAAGAGAACGAAAGAAGAATGGAGAAACCGCAAATGGAAGATGAATGGGAAACCGTGAAAAGGATTTTCGTCTTTCTGCCTCAGCCTTCCAAAAATATCCTCCAACAATACATTAAAAATTGTAAAACTCTTATTTGAAATGCACTAATAGCCATCCACCATGTGGCGTTGTCAAAAGGTTGACAACTTTTAGTTGTCAAAGAAACGTTTTCCTAAAAGTATGGATTCTACACTAAATATTTGGTAAAGTCCTCTCATGAAACAAAAACCCAAATATTGCTCCCCAAGCAGCTTATTCTCAATATACTCCTCTTTACATTCAACTTTGTTAATTCCTCAAATAGATTATCAAACCCTTTTTTATTTATCGCAACTTCCCTAGTGACAATTTCTTCACAAATTGAACTAGTGTATGGTTGATCGCACCATAATTGACTTATCAGTTCCACTTTCTTAATTGTCATACGGTACTCTTCCAAATTATGGAGATTCAAATTCGACCCTTAATCTATTGTTCCATATGATTGGAATTCTCAATTTTCCACTGCTCTCTTCCATATATCCCACCCTTTAATTCAATTGCACCACTTCATTTCACACTCCTGTCAATTGTTGTTATTCTACATTATTAGATACTTTAACCACTATCAGATTAACACATAAAACAAAAACAAACTTGTGAGCTGATAATGAAGCACCAGAATCAGGTTTTGAATATTCACAACTACTTATTTTATAGTAGTGACGCTAAGAAAATTTGCTTGCAAGCATTAATGTTTATAAATTAAGTGTAGTAATCAGTTTAATAATTTTATTGTTAAGATTAGTAATATTATTTAAACATTATTTGATGAAATAGAGTGGAGACATAAGAACAAATTGATGGTTTTCATGAGAGAGAATGAAGAGTGTTAAAGCAGTTAGAATGTTTTGGGAGAAACTTATACTGAGTCCAACAAATGACAATTAAGTTGTAGAAATAAGTAAATGATAGTGTATGGTCCAACTACTTAATCGAACTATGTGCATAAAAACCCTTCCAACTACACTAATTATATATAGTCAAAACAAATTAGATAAATGACAGTATATGGGATAAATTTTAGGGAAATCGACCGGACTGAAGTAAACTCTAGAAAATAGATCGTATGGAGGAACAATACAAATTAAAATAAGAATGCAATCATTCAAGAACGCCAATTTTGTAAACAGAAAATAAGTCAATGTGTTAGAGAATAATTATACCAACATAAACCCTAATTCATAAAAATGTACTGACCCATGGCACAACACACCACGGCAAGGGTTTCACCCACCACAGCCGAGAACTTCAACCACGACGAACAACTTCAAACGTCGAACAACAACTTCACCCAACTGGAATGACAATCGAACGAGAACAATGACAAACGCCGAACAATAACTTCAACTAACCGAAATGAAGAAGAATGGAGGAGAATGAAGGAAAATAGAGGAGAATGGAGGAGAACGAAGGAGGGAGTACGAGAACAACAAAGAAAATTGGATTATGGAGAAGACAAAGTATTGCGGGAAAAAGAATTTGAATATGTAAAATAATTCATACCTGTTATAATGTTTAATTGATATAGATCAATAATACTTGTTCTAGGGTTAACAAGTATAAAAAAAGGATTTTTATACCTATTCTGATTGCAACCGGTATAAAATTATTTGTATTTTAACACAACATTGTCACTGCACCACTTTCTATACCTATTTTTATTATAACCGATATAGAAAAGTTTCTCATATTCAAAAAACTACCACCAAGCCATTTTTTATACCTGGTGAATTTTAAAGGTATAAAAAATCGCTATAAAAAGTATATTTTCCACTAATGACACTTTGAAGTACGACTAAACCTTAACCTGCGTTCGAACGCCAACAACCTTTAACTGTAGTTCGAACGCTGGTTAAGGGTCCACTGCATTTCGAACGTCAATTATGATTTTGTCGTAATTCGAAATGTGGTTACCCTTTTATTATCAATGGAAAAGCACAAAGGAATAATGAAGAGAGAAAGAAAGTACTAACCGCATAGCACGACTGAGACACAGATAAGTGCAGCAAGAAAGCAAGAGAGAGGTGCAACGACAAAGGAAGGGAGACACAAAGCGATGAAAAAGGAAAGGAGACATAAAACAGCAAAAAAGCAAGAGAGAGATGAAGGTGGAGGGGAAAATTGGAGGCATAAGAGAGAATGGGTCTTGAGGGTGTAGAATTTGACTTTTAATTTTTGAAAAATAATCTTGATAAAAGATTCTTTCATTTGTTTTTAAAGGATCGCGATATTCTAACAACGCAAATTTGACAAAAATTTGACAACGCCACGTGTCAACTTTTAACTGGTCGAAATTTGAATGTTATTTGTAATTAAAAATCTGATTTGGAGGGGCCAGAAGTTAGGATTCTGAAAGTGCCCTCTTCATTTTCGAACTGTATGTTCTGTCCTTATCAACCTCTTCTCTCTCCATTTTAGGGATTTGAATTTCATTTGAACTTCTCTCTTCATAGCAGTGTTGTTCGTCCTCCATTGTAAGGGTTTCGTTTGTTTTCAAGATCTCTCTGTCCCGCTTCCCTGTGACCATTGTTTTGGTTTGAATCTCTGTGAACATTGGGTTTGTTTATTTGAGTTGTAGATCACCGTTGTCTCCTTCGGTGTCTCTGTGAACTCGTCTTCTTTGTTTGAGTTAGAGATTAGTGTTGTGTCATTCGGTGTGGATTTGGTGGAAGTTGTTACCTTTTTTGTGCAATGGGTTCGTCCGGTGACAATGGTTGTTCGAACAAGGTATGAACTTTTTCGTGTCTCCGTATTCGTATTTTGGGGAGGGGATTTTGGTGTTGCATGTGTTGGTCATTTTTTGGTGTGTGTTGCTTTTGGGTTGTGACTTACGTTGGTTATTTGTACCAAAATACATTTTTTTTTGTAGTTGTTTGTTCGTCACTCATTGAAAACGAAACGTATTGCTTCTTTGAATGACATTTTGAGTGAGGAGCAGAAGTCCATAATCTCCAAGACTCACTTTCGATGGTTTTTAGAATTACATGATAATATTAAGATTGGAAGGAATATTTTGAGTGATTTATTGATTAGATGGGATGATGACAGAGGTGGTTTTAGTTTTAGAGATAAATTTGTTGAATTCAAGGAAATAGATGTCAGCTTAAGCCTAGGGTTGGGTTTGGTTGGTGAGCAAATTAAATTGAATGAAAACAAACTTAGTGAAAGTCATTGTCGGAAGTACTTTGGTGATGGAAAATATGAATTGGATTTGGTATATGAATTTATTTTGAAGCAACACTAAAAGTTGCCTTCAATAGATGTTTGTAGGTTGTACACTTTGGTAGCAATTAGTGAGGTATTGTTTCCTAATCGCAGCAGAACAATATTCCCAATTTTGTTTGAAATTTTTGATAGAATAAGTGATTTGAGAACTTTTTGTTGGGGTCGTGTGTACCATTATCTACTTAGCAGTCTGTGCAAAGCTTGTACAACGTGGAATAGAGGAATAGGTGCAACCACTGTTTATGTGGATAGTTGTGTATACGTGTTCCAGGTAAATTTGTTACATGGATTGTTTGTTGTTTGTGAATTGAGATGACTAATTATGACGTATATGATGTATTTCAGGTTTAGTTTTGTGATCGTTTCATTCCTTCCAATGTTTGTTTACATAAATATCCAAGATTTTTGCATTGGATGAATATAAATGTTGGTGACAAGTTCATTAAACGTGCAATGGAGACAAGTGTGGTATGTACTTAATTGTTTTATTACATTTGTTTTACAAGTTGTTTTATGTAATGGTAATTGTGATGAAATTGCAGATGCTTGATGATTATGGTGCATCAAGGACAGAAAGTAGTGAAACATTTGTCAAAGCATCAGTTAATTCAAATGGAGAGGAATTGAATAAACAAGAAAAATCAACAATCAATACGAAACTCATAAAAGGTATTAATGATGCTTTAGAGGAACAAGATGTTGTAATTGAAGAACTTGAAGAAGAGTTATCTGGATTGCAGGCTGAGCTGCTTCAAGAGAATAATAAAGATGAAGGTGGTTACAGTACACCCTGTAACCAACATGATTTTTACAATAAGTTTGACTGTGAGGGAGGAGTTTACAGCCATGAAACCGTTATGAAGGAAAGAGTACGTCGAAAACGTTACAAAAGCCGAGTTTGTAGAACTCCCTACACTGGATATAGTCTGAAACTTGATTGATTAATGTAATTTGTGATTATTCCAGTATTAGGTTGATGTTTAATTATGGATAGTTGTATTTCGAACATTTTTCTTTTGTATTGGTGATAAAGAAAGTGGTTGTTTCAGTATTGAATGTTATATTAATTCCATTTCTTGTTTGGTAGTAGTGGGAAGTTTTAATTGTGGTAGTTATATGAAATGTCCAGGTGTGAGGATGTCGTAATCCATTACAGGGGACTTGTAATCGATTAATATTACAAAAAATCTCATTCTGTACGATAAGTATGTTTGCGCTACCAAGACATGGTTGAATAACTCCCCAGTAGTGTTTTTTGACTGTTCACAGGTTCAGAGTTCATGGGAGGGAAACCTGAGAGAAATTAAAGGTGTTGTAATCGATTAGACGGGAGTCGTAATCAATTAATATAACAAAAATGTCACTCTGAACAGAAAGTATATCTGCGCTACCCAGACATGGTTGAATAACTCCCCAGTAGTTTTGGTAGTGTTTTTTCAGTGTTCCCATGTCCAGAGATCATGGGAGGGAAACCTGGGACAAATTAAGGCTGATGTAATCAATTACTGGGGACTAGTAATCGATTAATATAACAACAATCTCATTCTGTACCAAAAGTATAACTTCTCTACCCAGACACGGTTGAATAACTCCCCAGTAATGCTTGCTAGTGTTTTTTCAGTGTACCCAGTTTCAAAGTTCATGGCAGGAAACCTGGGACAAATTAAGGGTGTTGTAATCGAATACAGGGAACTCATAATCGATTAATATTACAAAAATGTCATTCTGCACCAAAAGTATGTTTGTGCTACCAATAAATGGTTGAATAACTCCCCAGTAGTTTTGGTAGTGTTTTTTCAGTGTTCTCATGTCCAGAGATCATGGAAGGGAAACCTGGGACAAATTAAGGGTGATGTAATCGATTACTGGGGACTAGTAATCGATTAATATAACAACAATCTCATTCTGTACCAAAAGTATAACTTCTCTACCCAGACACGGTTGAATAACTCCCCAGTAATGCTTGCTAGTGTTTTTTCAGTGTACTCAGTTTCAAAGTTCATGGCAGGAAACCTGGGATAAATTAAGGATGTTGTAATCGAATACAGGGGACTCGTAATCGATTAATATTACAAAAATGTCATTCTGCACCAAAAGTATGCCTACGCTACCAATAAATGGTTGAATAACTCCCCATTACTGTTTGGTAGTGTTTTTTCAGTCCTCCCAGGTGCAGAGATCATGGGAGGGAAACCTGGGACAAATTAACAGTGTTGTAATCGATTACTAGGGACTAGTAATCGATTAATATAACAACAATCTCATTCTGTACCAAAAGTATAACTTCTCTACCCAGACACGGTTGAATAACTCCCCAGTAATGCTTGCTAGTGTTTTTTCAGTGTACCCAGTTTCAAAGTTAATGGCAGGAAACCTGGGACAAATTAAGGGTGTTGTAATCGAATACAAGGGACTCGTAATCGATTAATATTACAAAAATGTCATTCTGCACCAAAAGTATGTCTACGCTACCAATAAATGGTTGAATAACTCCCCATTACTGTTTGGTAGTGTTTTTTCAGTGTTGCCATGTCCAGATATCATCGAAGGGAAACCTGGGACAAATTAACGGTGCTGTAATCGATTACTAGGGACTAGTAATCGATTACTATAACAACAATCTCATTTTGTACGAAAAGTATAACTTCTCTACCCATACACGGTTGAATAACTTCCCAGTAGTGTTTGGTCATGTTATTTCAGTGTTCCCAGTTTCAAAGTTCATGGCAGGAAACCTAGGACAAATTAAGGGTGTTTGTAATTGATTACAGGGGACTCGTAATCGATTAATATTACAAAATGTCATTTTGCACCAAAAGGATGTCTACGCTACCAATAAATGGTTGAATAACTCCCCATTACGGTTTGGTAGTGTTTTTTCAGTCTTCCCAGGTCCAGAGATCATGGGAGGGAAACCTGGGACAAATTAACGGTGTTGTAATCGATTACTGGGGACTAGTAATCGATTACTATAACAACAATCTCATTCTGTACGAAAAGTATAACTTCTCTACCCAGACACGGTTGAATAACTTCCCAGTAGTGTTTGGTCGTGTTATTTCAGTGTTCCCAGTTTCAAAGTTCATGGCAAGAAACCTGGGACAAATTAAGGGTGTTGTAATCGATTATAGGGGACTCGTAATCGATTAATATTACAAAAATGCCATTCTGCACCAAAAGTATGTCTGTTCTACCCAGAGATGGTTGAATAACTCCCCATTAGTGTTTGATGTACCCAAACATGGAAGGATCTTTATAGTAATAACTTCAACTTAGAATACTTGAAAATTGAATAAATAAATAACGTATCCAATAACGTAAGAACTTCTTCGAGTACTTTATAACAATAATAAAAACCACGTACATTAATAGAATGACTTAAGAACATTACATCAAAGAACAAGTTTTGAAATTAAAAGGGACATAACATTATAGAAAGAAATGTAATCTAAGCATGTGGTTGTCTCTCAAATTGATTGCGGAATTTAATGACATCTTCCTGAAGGACTCTAACACGATTTTCAATTGTGTCAAATTTGTGGCTGACGAAAGTGCGGAGTTCTTGTATTTGTTTGATGACTTCACTCAATGTCTGAGAAGAGGTTGGTTGTGGATTTTGAGAGGGTTGTCGGACTTCATGTTCTTGATTACCAACTTCCACATCTTCTTCAATCCCTACTTGTTCTTCTATATTCCCAACGTCAACTTTGGGAACCCAAATTCCTTCATGAGTTTTTTGATAACCAAATGATGATAGAACTTCCAAACCAATCCTCTGTTTGTTCTTAACTTGGGTAAAAGGATCAGTTTCTGTAGGCACACCAAAGTGTTCCATGAATGTGGTAATTAGATGGGGATATGGTAGTTGGGCGTTGTCCCTGGTAGCCCTTTTCATCCTGTTTCGAATGAGATGCCCCCAATTAATCTGAACAGAATTGATGAGTGCCCAGAGCAACATAATGTCCTCCTCTGTTGCCTGTGCAACATTCGTTGATCGAGGAACTAATATACGACAAAGTACATAATGTAGTATCCTAGTTTGAAACTTCATATTCCCGGCCAGTATTCTACCTTGTATGTTCGAACCTGGTTTGCAGATCAATTGCCTAACACTAACAGAATTGTATTCATCTTCCCACTCATCAACAAGATTTCCTTCAAAACGAGCACCAACAGAAGGGATGGAAGTTAGTTTATGAAAAAGTGAAGGTTTGATTGTGATTTTCACCTTTTTGACCTCGGTTCGAATAACTCCAGAATCGGAAACCCGCATATTGCTATAGAAAACAAGCACTAATTCAGGGTAGTAGTGGCGTCTATAAGCGACAAAATCATTTAGCCCAGCTTTTGTCAAGATGTCGAAGAATTCGAATGTACCATCAGCAAAAAATTCATCATCAAGATACCTCCCTTCGAGGATTGGACGCTCAAAGAAATGTGTAGAGAACCTTTCATATTGGTCGTCGTTGGAGAAAAGTTCATTACTCATAACTGGTGGAGAGAGTGGTGGGGATGGTGGTGACCGAATTGGAGGCCCCCTTGTCGAAGACGAAGCCTTGATTTTCTTGTGAGCCCGATCTGCCATCATCGTTATTACGGTTTCCAAAGGGGGTAGGAGGTTAAATGGTTTGTGGTAGAGGGTTATGAAAGGAGTGAAGTAGGTTACAGTTGTATTTAATTGCAGTGGGGTAGTGGGTGACCGTAGTAACTGTCGGGTGACAGCAGTATCTGTCATAACATTATGCTCTGTAACAGAAAAAAAATTGGATATGAACCGTCTTCTTGATGAGCAAAAAGAACTGTCAAATACAGTGATGTAATCGATTACAGAAAATATGTAATCGATTACCACTGCATTGCATGTGCTGCGTTTTTGAAAAGGTTTTACCTGTCGAGGTTAAGGACATCATTCCAGTAACAGATGATGTAGAACCATATCATCCCAAACCCATATATATCAACATTGTGTATTATCTAAGTTGTTATGAACAGCAGATAACAATGACATAAATCCAATTGGAGCAACTTCAGATAGTTGGGAAACTTCATGGGTTTGGGTTGAATATTCCATGCACTCTTGAAGTTGTGCAATTGTAGTTGTTGTGGTTTCCTGATTGCACAAAGGAACACATTTTACCAACATGTAACAAAAGTAATGAATAATACTAGTATTACAACATTTCAAGTACTCACCGCCGGTTGAACAGTTATTGTTGAAGAATTTTTCCTTGAAGCAGATTTCCATTTTTTTAGTTCTAGTTTCAACGACTGACTTCAATCTGTTAGTTCTCGGTCTGCCTTTTCGCTTCACAGCGAGTGGATTGCGAACAAGTACATCACTGCTTCCATATGTATTGTACGATGGAGTATCGGTCACAGGATTCTGATACCTTAGTTGTCCTCCCTCACTTATGATGTTATTTTTTAGTGATGAAGTTAAACCGAATTTTTTACCTACACATTCCAATTCTTTTTCCAACTCATTAGAAGCACATTCAGATTCACATGCAGTCTCAGCTATGTCATAGAACCGCTTACACAACGATTGGTATATTTGCATCTTGGGTTCCTGCTGCAATTGACTATAAGATGCTCTAATAAGTGTGTGCTTTCTTCGAACATTTTTGCTCCAACGACGAAGAACATATTTCGAGGGGACATTATGTACATCTTCTTATCCGAGAACCAATAAGGAATGGCGACATATGATGCCTCTAAACTCAAACAGTAGGCAAGAGCACCTTGTATCGTTTGTAAGAGGATCAAATTGAACATGGTAATATTTTGCCCAACATTTCCCATCCGACATGTACTCTTCTTTTATTGTGTAGTTGTTCAAAATACAGTCCTTCACCGTGTTCTTGATGAAACAATTCATCCTAGACTGAAACTCAATTTGTACTTCTTCAAATTTTGCATGTGTGTACTCAACTTGAAATTGTCTCTCAATTGGTGATTGAGACCCACATGCAACATTGGTATTGAGAGAGGAGAAGTCAGCTTCAATTTCTTTTTGGGCCTTGAATTTAAGAGCATTATCGTATTGAACCACAAACTGTTGAAGTGTGGTACTGGAATTGATAAATCCATCAAAGAAAGCATTCATTCCCTCACTTCTTTGAGTTGTGGACATACCAGCCCAAAAATGATTCTTCAAGTAACAAGGGACCCATTTTTGTCTCTCTTCATACAGATTACATAGCCATTCATTATTTTGTAACCCATGTGTGGTAAGTAGTCGTTTCCAGCCAATGTCAAAGTCGGTTGCATTACCAGAGTCATAGACAACCGATTTTATATCACACTTGATCCCAACATAATTGTTATACCCTTGAAATTTTTCAGGTATCTTTTTCATGATGTGCCACAAACACCACCTATGCTTTGTTTTAGGGAAGACATCTTCAATTGCATTTGCCATCGCCTTACACTGATCTGTTACAATACTGTAAGGCGCCTTGTTTCCCATGCATCTTAGCCAACATTTGAATAACCATACAAATGACAAAGTATCCTCAGCTGAGAGCAATCCACAACCAAGTAGAATGGATTGTCCATGATGGTTAACTCCTACAAATGGAGCAAATGGCATGTCGTACTTGTTTGTCAAGTAGGTAGTGTCAAAAGAGACGACATCACCAAATTCCTCACATGCAGCTCGGCTACGAGGATCTACCCAAAATACACTAGTAATTCTATTATATTCATCCATTTCTATGTCGTAGAAGAAATCATTATTGAGCTCTCTCATTTTTGAGAAGTGATGTAGCAATGCTTGTCCATCACCCTCTTTACACAGTGACTTTCTACGTTGACCAATGAAGTTCCTAGCATCCCGCTCCACAAATTCCATGTTTTCATATCCACCAGCTTCACTAACTATGCTAAGGAAACTCTTATTAATACGTACACCGGCATCATCATTCACCCCCAAAGTGTGTTTGGCATGCATGTTCAATTGTCTATTAGAACGGATTAGATTGGAGGTTTGTGGACACAGCTCATGACTGTGCTCTAGAACCACAGTCCTTACAAACCATTTGCCCTCTTTTCGTGCAATGGTTATTCCAGCAGGACATTGATTAGTCTGACTAGGCAGAGTTTTAACTTATGGACGAATGGTGGAAACATATTTACCTTCCCTAGAACAAACCAATCTCAAGTAGTACAATTCGTTGTTGTCATCCTTTTTAGAAGTTCTGGTTCAGACGCCAAAACCACATCTTCTCCCCTACATCGAATAAAATTTCTTTGTTTCTTCCATTGTGTCAAAACATATGTTCAAAGTAGGAACCAACTCATTACAGTTGTCATCATCGTCAATGCTTTCTCTAACCACATTGACGTTGTTGGGATAAGTGGCCATCAAAATAATGTCTTCCCTAGAAACATTGGTTAATGAATAAAATTTATAATCATAAATCAGTTTTCTTACAATAAATAAACAAACTTATTACACTATAGACATCACTAACAGTGTTAATGAAGTGTGTAGTGTTGTTTTATTTAACTAAGACGTCTTATATAAATGGTTATGTAAGAAAGATGACCTATAACGAGGGTTACCCCTACTGAAAAGGAGGAATGAAGAAATATTTAGACGACTTATAACCATGTATACTTACAGACAAGGTGTTGGAAGAAATTTACTTCTCCTTTAATGATCTTGTTGTGCTTCTTACCAACCTAGAAATAATGCCTTTAATGTGTAGTTTAAGAAAGTTGGAAGAAAGACAAATGAAAGTTGACTTCCAAATGGGGAAGAAAAAGCACCACTAATGCACATGGTAGGGATTCATTTCTTTAAGGTACAATCATTTAATGCAAAGTAGATGGAGCAGAAGTTATGGTGAAGGTACGAATTATATTGTTTAAGGAAGGAGCATTTAATGCATTGTCATAAAGTAGGTAGAAGGTGCGAAGACGTGGAGTGATGCAGTCACTTCCCATTTCCCCACATTAAATGCAATTGTGATTAATTAAGATAAAAGATTTCAATTTGCATGGGAGAGTGGGAAAAGGTATACACCACACTGCTTCATTATGACTCTTGAAAGTCAGAACAACATTAAATGATAATTAATTAATAATTTTTAATAAATTAAAATAATTAATAAAAATTCATCCTAAATCTTTTATTCGTGTTTATATAACCCATAGTACTTAGTAGCAGCCCATAACTGGGGAGCAACTCAGTCATAACAGTGGAGCAGCCATGCACTTTCGGTACATGTCACTCGTAAGTGATTACAGCGTTCCTATAATCGATTACAGCAGCTCAATACTGCCTTCCCACCCTTGCCTGACCAAGCACCTGTAAGCACTCATCAAAACACAATGTTGGGGGCACCCTATTCCTGTCCAATTGCCTTCTAACTACAGTCACACCCACAAGTTCCCAACAAAACCACCTATCAGGTCATGCTGTCTCAATCAACCCAGTGTACTTAGTAGCAGCCCATAACTGGGGAGAAACTCAGTCATAACAATGGAGCAGCCATGCACTTTCGGTACATGTCGCTCGTAAGCGATTACAGCGTTCCTGTAATCGATTACAGCAGCCCAATAGTGCCTTCCCACCCCTGCCTGACCAAGCACCTGGAACCACTCATCAAAACACAATGTTGGGGGCACCCTATTCCTGTCCAATTGCCTTATAACTACAGCCACACCCATAAGTTCCCAACAAAACCACCTACCAGGTCATGTTGTCTCAATCAACCCAGTGTACTTAGTAGCAGCCCATAATTGGGGAGCAACTCAGTCATAACAATGGAGCAGCCATGCACTTTCGATACATGTCACTCGTAAGCGATTACAGCGTTCCTGTAATCGATTACACCAGCCCAATACTGCCTTCCCACCCCTGCCTGACCAAGCACCTGGAACCACTCATCAAAACACAATGTTGAGGGCACCCTATTCCTGTCCAATTGCCTTATAACTACAGCCACACCCACAAGTTCCCAACAAAACCACCTACCAGGTCATGCTGTCTCAATCAACCCAGTGTACAAATTACTCCAACGTACTAAATGGGGAGTTGTTCAATCAAAATAGGGGACAAGCGATGTAGTTACGGTAATCAATAAACTCACTCCAACAAAAAACAAACACAATGAAAATCAATATTACGAAAACTTTAGCTGTATTCATTATGAGTCGAACAGCTTCACATGTACATAAATCGAACTAATAGACTTCCAATAGTATAATTGTCAACAATGTATATTCTTTTACTATAAATCAAGAATCTAAACCTAAGGACACATTTCTAATGCTATAGTAATCTAAAATGTTGCAGCGTGTCCAATCTTCAGACGTTGTCCTCGTCCAGGATCCAGTCACATATATACTTTTTCCTAAACGCAACCAAGTCTTCCTGAAATTAACATATTGGAATTCAAAACCAATGTCAAGGTTCTAATAATGTAATATTGAGAAATTCATAATTTAACATACATTTGTATAATCAGGCATGCTTTTCCCATCATATTTCTCCTCTCCATCCCAAATTTCAATAGCTTTCATCATGATTACACCACAATCGTATCTGTTCAAATGAAAAAATACATATATTACTTTTGTTAATGGAAACACAAAATTTTTTAACACATTGGTAATATAATATTACGTGTTTGGTTGGACTGAGATGTTGGCTTTCTCAACTAACAAAGGACACTTCGAAACTTCAAGTTTATCCGTCAACAAACCCCAAAACCGTTGAATATTTTGAGCCTGTATGGTTACAATAACGAAAACACTGACTTTAAACTAACTACGATTTAACCACTCATTTTCCAAAAAAAATTGTAATCATGGTAAAGCTTACAATGCTTCTATCAATCCGACAACGTCCTTTGATACCATTGGCCAGTGAGTCTATGACATAAAACTGAAAAGTGCAGACCTTCAGTGCATAACACCACCAATGACCATCACTTACAATTGGGATGAACACCTACACATGTTTTGGAATATGTCAAAATAGTAACCCATCATCTAAAGACTACTATCTGCTTACAAAGTACATCTTACTCACCCAATCAGCAGATAGTAAGGCCTCAAGTCGAACCAGATCGTATCGGAAATATGGCTGGTAGTCAAGAAGTTGCCACACATGTTGATTCGCTGGTCGTTTCCTATAGTCGTGCAGCACATGGGTCTTCAATATAAAATTAAACCATCATTAAACAACCATGTCAATGTTAAATTGTACCGTACAAAAAACCAACAACGTCTAATTAAACCATTTATCCCAAACATAGGACTGAATACAATCCTCTTTATGACTCCACTCAACCTTTTCTCAAAGTACATGAACATTGTTGCTGCAAAAATTAAAGCCTACATAACAATGAACAACTTCAAACATCAAATTTATGAACTTTCTAAATTGAATGACAACAGTAATTAAAGTCAACTGTATAATTACCATGTTGTCTACACATTGCCTTGGCCCTAAAGAGCTACATTCACTTGTGCTCAACAATTGAGACATAATTTCACACACGTAGCTGAAAAAACAACATTATTAAATCAGATACCAATATCATTGACCATAAATCAGGTACCAATAACAACAAATTATAATAAATTATTTTGTTCTAACCTCCGTGGAATGTCTCTCCGCGTAACTGCGTGGTACAACATATCCAAATCGACCACTGTTCTTGGATCACCAACAAAAGAACACAAGGGCACTACATTCAAGGGTTCTACATCCACATCTCCGTCACCATCATCACCACCATCGCCAACGTCAATGACAAGTATTGGATGGTCACTAGTTACTCCTTCTTCTTCTACAACCGTTGTACAAGCTGCTTCTTCATCTGCACGTTCTTCATTTCCTTCATCTGCATAAGCACCTCCTTCATTACCCTCACCTTCAACATCACCAGCAGCTTCAGCACCTGAACAAAATGGTTCTACAACGACATCTCCTTCGCCATCATGAACACCATCGCCAATGTCAATCAAAAGTGGTGGATGCTCAAGGGCTACTCGTTCTTCTTCTACAATAGTTCTACAAGCAGGTTCGTCATCTGCAGGTTGTTCATGTTGTTCATCTGCAGGTTGTTCATGTTGTTCATCTGCAGGTTCTTCATGTTGTTCATCTGCAGGTTCTTCATGGCCTGAAGGAGATTGTTCCACCTTTCGAAACTTTAGACGATCACCAAGTACCTTCCTAACAGCCGCAATTTCATGTCTGAGTTTTCTTATCTTGAGGTTGTTTGTTCTCAGTTTTTCCTCAGTGGTTGATAGCCAATTTTCATCATATTCATTTTCAGGTCGTACTTATTCACGCTTGGAACCTTCACGCCTCAATCCCTCATCCAAATTGAAAGCACGACGTATGACGGGATTTAGACAATCATTGTCATTGAGGTACCAATCAAATTGTACCTTTGACAATGACAATAAAAATACAACAATCACATAACAACAGCAAAAATCATAAAAAATAACAACATAAGTTCATAACAAAGTTACTTACCTCGCTACTCCTAAACATAACATCTATTTTTTTGGTTGTATAATTTAACGAACAAAATCGCCTAACGCGTGGAAATTCCTTGCGAGAACAATCATCATGCAAACCAAGTCGTTCATACGCCCAAAGCTACAGTTAAACCAATGAAACTAATCAAAACAGTTATTACTATGGATTGACTTAATACAACAAACAACCACAATAAATCATACCTGCAAAACAACAACATTCCCACTTATGCTCAAAGAATCAACAATCGATCCAGAAAGTAGTTTCTTATTACATCTATTTAGACTATGTACAAGATATGTATGTACAACATGACTCCAATCATAACTAGACAAACTATCTAAGTCATCTAAGACTAAACAAGGCATGTTCGAAACATATCTTGCCTTCCTAGGAAAAAAGAACACCACAAAACAAACTAATACATACAACCGACACACCACATCTACCTCACTATCATCATTAGCTACAACCACATTGAACATATGTATGAGGTCTTTCAATTTGGTAGATTTTGAATTAAAGGATTCACCAACTTTACGCACAACTGATTCATCAAAAGGAACATCCAAACCCCCTACTCCTAACCCTAAACTCATGAACACATCCTGCACATTGAAAGGCACCAAATGTTGGCTAACTCTAAACGTTTGATGGTGGGGAACCCATCGACGAACCATCTTTTTCAACAATTTTAGGTTCGCCTCTAAAGGATCTACAATTTCTAAAGACCACTTAAACGGAGTTTGTAAAATGCGCATCTTATGTCTCGCTGGCAGTAAGGAATTCATGTTGGCAATGTACGATGTATCTATCCAAGCTCGAAGGCGCCACTATAAAACAGTTCAAAATTATAACAGTCATTTTGCTTCTCCAAAACAACAAAGAAAACATTCGTGTTTACTGTCTACTTACATTGTTATTAGAGGATTCCATTTTCAACTCTAAAAATAGCGTCTGTCAAATATTCACCTACAATAGCAAAGGCTGATCAACTTACTATTAGTCAAACTTCTCCCAAAATGCAAGTACCCATACCATGGAGTTAGGAATCCTGAACTCAGCTTTAAAACATAGATTACACAATCAAACTCACAATAAACGGGAAAACGAAACAACCACATACATAAATGGCGAAAGGAATAAATGGGAAAACACGGGTTCGCCAACAAAAAACCGTCGTCAAATCTCCAAAAAACGAAAGCGAACAAGGGCATACAAAATACCTTGCGATTAACACTCAACCCAACCAACCAAGGAACAAGAGCGACGGTCAAAAAACCACTCCTTTCAAGAAAATGTGACAACGCTTGCCCCTTCAATACACTTCCTCCCAACACTTCAATGGTGGACGGAGACAAAGGACTTCAATGCCGGACTTCAATACTTCCAAACACGATTTTGTAGGTCAAGAAAGACCATCTCGGTGGCGTGCCCAAAGTTCAGAATGGTGGACGCAGAGTTTGGGAGTTCATTTGGTGGAAAGCCAAGTTTCGAATGAATAACTTGGACACTGAGAGTTTCGGGAAGAGTATGGACGCCAACAGGTTCACTAGTGCATTAAAAGGATATAGCCTCGGTTATTTTGGGTTATAGACACCGGTTCGGTAACCGGTGCATATCCAGACGAGGTAAAAAAGTTACCTCTTTTTGCCTCGGTTTCTGCTAAACCGAGTCAATATCTTGGATTCTACTACCTCGTTTGAGACCTGAACCGAGGTAGTATAGTGAGTATAGTGTTTTTCGATTTTCCAATGTTCCAGGCCTTCCATCACATTAACTTATTATCATTTTCTCTGTTGCATCTTTCAATCTCAAACACTGTAAAACCACAACCAGAAAAAGAAAGCAAAATCTCACAACCAGAGAGGAAAATATCCAGAGAGGCTAAAATCATATTCAGATTCTTTCATAAATATAACAGAATCATACAATATAAAAAAAACACAAAAAAGAAAACACAAAAATGGAGCCAACAACGGCGACTTTATTGAGCAACGGCGGTCCGACGACTGGCCTCGGCTCCAACGTGAGGTTGCGAACGGCACTTCCCCAGACGCGAATCCGCGAAGAGGCATCAGATCTGTAGATCTGAGATTGGAACGAGAGTCGGTTGGGACGTTGGGGATCTCTGTTGCGGGTGAGCCAGGCCTTCAGATCTGTAGATCTGAGATTTTTCACCGCCAACAGCAACCGCTAACAGCCACCGCCAACAGCAACCGCCAACAGCCACCGCTTCACTCCAGAGACGGGGCCGCTTGCTCTTCACTCCAGAGATGGGGCCGCTTGCACAGGCGAGGTGGTGGTGGCTCCTTGTAGCAGCGGGGCAATGCCGGGGCAGCAGCGGGGCCGCTTGCTCTTCGCTCCAGAGACGCAATGGCAGGTGAGGTGGAAGCTGCACTCGAGCCGTCGCCCAGGACGAGGTGGTGGTGGCTCCCGGCAGTGGCGGGGCAGCAGCGGGGCAGCCGCAGCGACACTTACAACAGCAGAAGCGAGATTGGAAGAGAGAAAAGCGAGCTTGAAACGAGAGAAGCGAGATTGGAACGAGAGAGAAGCTTCTAGGGAACGAGAAAAATAAAAGGAAAGTGAGAGAGCTTCTAGGGAACGAGAGAGAAGCGAGAAAAATAAAAGGAAGAAGAGAGAGCTCCTAGGTTTTCTCGTGCTTCAGTCCAAGTCCAAGCCCATATGCCTCGGCCCATTTGGTAACCGAGGCAGTAACTTTTTCACCTGAGGTATATACCTCGGTCTATTCTGTCAACCGAGTCAATATATCTTTTAGACACCGGTTATTTAATAACCGAAGCATATAATGATTTGAAAATTACAACTCTGCCACCGCGTCTGATACGCTTCGGTTGCAAAAGAACTGAGACATAATGTACGAGTTAAAAATGAAATTTTGTACTAGTGGTTATTCCAAAAATGTCCTCCAAATCAGGTTTTTTCCTTTTCAAATTTCCAATTAAAACAGTAAATCACAACAACCCACGTGTCGTTGTTAATTTATTGTCAAATAGGCGTTGTCGAAGAAAAGTTTTCCTTTTTTTAAAATTGTTCAGCATTCAAAAAGACAATATGGTAAATTTGGAAGTGCAGGAGAATTCATAGAGGTGCAGGAGAACATCTCAATTTATTATTGGAAATAAGTATACACTAACAAAACTGATCATCCGGTCCTATTGTCATTACTATAAATAATACAATCAAAGAAAAAAAACAAAATAACATTATTATTTTTTGCGTTTAGAATAAGCACAACATTAAAAAATAAATAAAAACCCAAATTTATATAATATTTACATCTTATACCATAACATTAATGCTTCCATGTACAATAACATTAATCCTTCCAACTATGACATCACTATTTTGATAGATTATTTTAGTTAAATAACACGTCAAATGAAATGTTACAATTAATATAATATACTAGATATTAATCTAAATTATATTCACAATTAATATTTATATTTAATGAAAAAAATTAATTTGAATTTTAGAATTAAGTTTGAAAAGTTTAGAAGAATTTGGTAATTGATAATTAATTTCAATTTTTAGAATTTAACATCCTCTTCCACATTATCCACAAACAAACCAGTTTGAAGATATTAATACGAGAGATTTTTTTTTTTTAACAATGGGATTATCTAATCTATATTTCATGTTGTATTTTTTAATAAAATATTTTCTGTAAGGTTAACTTATTATTATTATTATTATTATTATTATTATTATTATTATTATTATTATTATTATTATGTTATCTTAATTGTAGATATTTTATCAAATATTAGTATACTTTGTACTCTATTTTCTCTTTGTCTTAAAAACTAAAAATTATAGATTTCAACTGAGGTCTGCATAAGCACGCAACTTATAAGTAAATAAATAAATTACTCAAAAATAAACTGTTTATTGACATTTCTGTATTTAAAGATTTGTTCTGCTTTTAGATTTGATATTTTAAAATAAATGCTTAAAAAAAAAAACAAATAAACTCAACTTGAAGTTTTTGTCCAATTATTTCTCCTCATCAATCATTTCATACAAAGTTCTTTTGTACATGATGCTTCCCACTCACTCTCATAGAGGCAAAAGGTGATTTTTCCATGAAGACTATATATTAAAAAATACGGTCTTCAATTTGTGTAATTAGAAAGAAATAAAACTTTTGAAAAAGGTGGTATGAGTATAGTAAGTGAAATTAATTCTAAAATAATCAAATATTTCACCTAATGAACTGCAGAATGGAGAAATATTTTGAATACCAATAAACATGATTCTGGTAATCACAAATTTGAAGAATAATGACTTTTAAAAATAACTAAACTAATTTTGGTTGATTAGATAATATTGGAAAATATCTGTAATTAACTTAACTGTACATATTAATATATAATAGTAATAATAAATTTTTATCTATAATTACATATAAAAGTAATTGGATTTTGTATTGTTATTGGGTGCAAATATGTTTTTTTACCTTTTCTTTATGAATATAATTATTAGAGATTAGATTATCTAATTGTTTTTTGTACGTTACATTACTGCTTTTATTATTATAATATAAACTTAGTTAATTGTATTGATTTGATGATTACTCCCCACATTATATATTAGTTATACTAGAATAAAAAAATATTATAAAACTTAATAAAAGATAACTATTATATGTATATATTTTCTATAATTTGTATGTAAATTTATGATACATTGATTTAATAATTATTATAATATTTAGTTATATTATAATTTAAAAAAAGTAGACATATATACTTGCATATGTGTATATTTTTAATTTTTAATTTAAATAATAAATTTTTAAAACAATATAATAAAAGAATGTAACTGTTATTTTCTGTATAGATATTTTTTCTCTATCCCACACCCTTATTACCATAATTAATAGAGATTGTATTTTAATTGCTTATTTGATATATATAATAATTTTTTTACTATTTTTATCCTTGCAAACATAATTAATTTTACTGATTTAATAATCTGTAAAACAATTATTAACCATAAATATCAATTATTATAATGAAAATTATAAAATTATAAGGATTAATAAAATATAATATTTTATGTATATATTTATATAATTTAATGTAAATTTGATAATATTTGGTATTTAATAATAAAAAATATATATTTGCCTTTCTCCATAGTATACTTATCCCAATAACTTTTCTGAAAACCATTATGATAAACATAATTTAAGAATGTTATGATTTTAGATCACAAATCAAACTAAAAAGTATTTTTTCAACCATGAATTTTAGAAACATTACCCAAATAATCATTCTTAATAAATATAATTTATAAGTTTTATTTTCTCAAAAGATAAATCAAAGGAAAAAATATGGAGATTTTTAAAAAAAAACAAAAATTTTCCCTTTTACCAACCAATGCATGTCTCATGAATTATGATTCCTCCCTCATACTTAGGATATTCTGGTTTACAGCAAATCTTGATAAAAATGGAAAGAAAAGAAAAGTAATCAATCAAACCAGAGATTGAGACAAAAGTGATATTGTGAACGACCCTCCAGTAACAAGGTGCCACGTGTGACAAGTAGAAGCAGTTATAAATTTGCTACTGTTTCCTCCACTTGTATATTTGATGTGGAGCACAACAAAAACAACACACAACATAAACACAGTACAACTTTCATCAATCATTATCGTTTCATCTTGTGTTCATCACCATGCTGATGTCTTCACGAGGCTTCATAGCTTATCTCGTATCTGCTTTCTCTTGTGCTGTTCTGTCTGCGCTTTTTCTCACCAACCATTTTCATCATGGTCAAAATTCACCTTTGCTAGCCTCCAGTTTGTCTGGAACTCTTCGAGTTTGGCCTGTAAGCACTTTCTTTTTCTCAGTATGTGATTCATCAACAAAAGAGTTAATGCATACCAACATGGTATATGACTTGTGCTGTCTTATTTAGTATGTAGTGAGATGTTCAACTTAGGAAGGCTGTGTACGGAACAAGATATGTCTTACAAAAACATGCGTATTTATTACATACTTTACAAAATCATTAAGTAACTGAAAAACAGAAGTGGTAATTTGTTGTTTTGCTGTTATCATGAAAAGTTACTTGCTTTCTTTTTCTACTGTTAATTATTCTTGATACTTTGAAAGATGGTTTTTTTATTTAATAATGATTGTGGATTGTGTTGTGTTTTTCTGTGTGTAGGATTTGCAGCCAAGTTGGAGACTTGTGTTGGCGACGGTTATTGGGTTTGTTGGATCAGCATGTGGAACCGTTGGTGGGGTTGGAGGAGGAGGCATTTTCGTTCCTATGTTAAATCTGCTTCTTGGCTTTGATACTAAATCTGCTGCTGCTCTTTCTAAATGTACACAGATAACACTTTCTCTTATGACCAACTTTCTCTGCCGTGTTACTTTCTAGATTTGGTTTCTCAGAACATGTGGATCTATGTTGTGATAATTGTGGGTTGTGGTTGGTGTTTAAAAATCTGGTTTTGGTGTGACTGACATGTTTGTCGAAAATGTTAAGGTATGATTATGGGGGCATCGGCATCATCGGTTTGGTTCAATGTGAGAGTGCCTCATCCAACGAAAGAGGTGCCCATATTAGACTATGATCTGGCGCTTCTGTTTCAGCCTATGCTCATGCTTGGAATCACAGTTGGTGTTGCTCTCAGTGTTGTCTTCCCTTACTGGCTTATTACTGTTCTTATCATCATTCTATTCATAGGTTAGAAACCAATCTTTTTCATTGAACGAATCAGTTTTAGGCCACAGTCATAGAAGAGTGCTTTTTTGTCTCATTTATATGGGTTTAATCTTTCTGCAGGAACTTCTTCAAGGTCTTTCTTCAAAGGAATCGGGATGTGGAGGGAAGAGACTATTTACAAGGTCAATTTTCTTGATTTGAGGCTATGAACTTTAATTCTTTTAATCCGAGTTTTTTACTTTCCCTGTTTAATTTTTGTTTGCTATCATGCAGAGAGAAAAGACCAAGCAACGAGCGACTCTGATTAATTCCCACGATGAAGATAAGACAGGCACGTACACTTTCACAGTACTATATTTTCATATAAAATGAAAAAAGTAAACAGTACAGAAAACTTTCATACTATTGTTTCTCTGACTGAATGAGTGTTGTCTTTGTTTATGCAGTTAGAATCGACACAAAATGTGAGCCTTTGATTCCTAGAGAAGAGAAGTCAACTGTGGTATGCAAACGTGTAGCACATTTCACAGATTATTCATTTTGCTGTATCAGAAACGAATAGGCAAATTTAAGATACTTGACTTTTTTTTGTTCAATGAAAATGTTCAGGAAATTTTATGTCTGAACCTTAGGTGGAAGAGGATTCTGGTACTGGTTCTGGTTTGGGCTGGTTTCCTACTAGTTCAAATCATCAAGGCAAGTGTCCCACCTCATTTTCCTTCTCTTTATCGCTTACATTTCCATTAAAATGTGTTCAAAGTAATATCTACTTTTGGTCTGCAGAATGATGTGGAGAGCTGCAGTATATGGTATTGGGTGCTTTTTGGCTTGCAGGTTAGATTATAGAACTCATTAAACACATAAACTCAACTTATTATGTAACTGGACTAATTCTCTAGCACTTTTTATTCTCTCATTGTCTTGCAGTTTCCAATTGCACTGTTGTTGTTTGGCTATGAAGCAGTGAAGTTGTACAAGGAGCACAAAAGGAGGATGAGCACAGGGAACTCTGAATGCATATGTGGAGCTTCTATAGAATGGACTGCTGTGAACCTTGCATTCTGTGCATTATGTGGCATTGTAGGGGGAGTTGTTGGAGGCCTACTTGGTTCTGGAGGTGGATTTGTTTTGGGCCCTCTTCTTCTAGAGATTGGTGTCATTCCTCAGGTAGATACAAATGCCCTTTTGATTGAGCTAAAACAGTTAAATTTGGATCACAATTCAAGGTGTTTGATTTGATCATATCTTGTAGGTTGCCAGTGCAACAGCAACATTTGTGATGATGTTTTCCTCATCTCTGTCTGTGGTTGAATTCTACTTGCTCAAGAGGTTTCCCATTCCTTATGGTAATTTACATTAACTCTTCAGCCTTTAATCCCTTTTCTCACTTTCTGATGATGTTATTATCTTGTTACCAGTTACATTAATATAATAATAACTTTAGTCTTTTTCTTTGGATTTTTCTTGCAGCATTATACCTCACCTCAGTTTCTATTTTGGCTGGCTTCTGGGGCCAGTTTTTTGTGAGAAGAATTGTTGCATTTCTTGGAAGAGCATCAATCATTGTATTCATCCTCTCTGGTGTCATTTTTGCCAGTGCTCTCACGATGGGTAAAGAAAACCAACCCAAATTGCTGATTACAATTTTTTGTTCTTAATGTAGTTAATACATGGAAGTTTCTGATTGTGAAATTTTTTCTTTTTTCTTTCAGGTGTCGTTGGCATTGAGAGCAGCATTGAAATGATAAACAACCACGAGTTCATGGGATTCTTGGGATTCTGTTCCAGCCAGTGATATATCTTATATTATCTTAGACTGCATGAGAAATAGAAAAATAAAATTTGGTGTGAATGAAAATGAAGTGTGAAGAACAATGGCACTAACAAATGTTGGTCAATGCCTGGTTGACCACCATGAACGTCAGTGTCGATAATAAATAAGGCTTGTGAGAATAAATTTGTGGATGAGTGTTAGCTCCTCGCTAACACGTATATCACAGTGGTTTCAGATTTCTTAAATTTGTGTAAAGAAAAAAGAAACAATGGAAATTATATCACTTTGTTTTATATGTTTGGATGTTCAAAAGATGAAGATACCTCCTCAGATATTCTCGTATAAAATTGAGTGGGTCATCTTAAATTATTATTAGTATATACCCAACATGCTTTAAGACTTATTGGAATATTAATATATAAATCAGAACACCATATAGGAATTTATGTCTTCAATTTGTAGCCATATCTGGTGGACCAAATATGTTGAGGTTCATAGCTTTTTCATGTGGTATGCAAATACATTGTGTTAGGGTCTTAAGGAAAATAAATATGAACAACACTGAATGACAAATAAATATCGCTGTCGTTGTCACGGATTTTGGTCATAAATGTGTGGATGTTTTAATAATAAAAGTTTTATTTTTTGAGTTGGATTTTTTGAACAAATTGAATGAACTGAATTTTGGTGTGAAGAGTGTGGAAATTGAATACGGAATATGCATCGTTGGAATGTTGTCGGCTACTGCCTACAGAGGTGTCATCGTCAAAGAACATCACGTGACCACGTATATGTTTTGCTACAATAATATAATAATGATATTTAAATTTGTCCCTTTCTGAAAAATTTACTAAGGTGAATTCTATTAAAAAATGCTTTATTTTGTATCCATCCCTTCAAAATTTTGTTTGGATGTGAGGGAAATTTTATCACTATTATATATTGGAAAATGTTTTTGTGAGATGCCCCTTTTGAATTATGACGTCACTCGGTTCCTCTTGGTTGGCACTTAACCTCACCTCATCATTGGATCCTTTGAATAATGTGTTTAACTTTTGAAAGAAACCGCGAGCCATAAACAAAATTCTTAGACAATGATTGAGCTTATGCTTAGCCGAAGGTTTAAGAATAAATGAACGCTAATTAATAAAAGAAATACATCTGAGTAAACAAATTAAAAGACATCTGTCAGCTTGTCATTCATGTCGAGTTTGACTTGATTAATATTTATTGTTTAGCCCCAATAATGGTATTCATATACATTACAATATTGTTTCGTCTTTTTTTCCATTTTTCCCTCTAATCATTTCGAATTACTAATAATTTAATTTCTCTCTCCCTTTCATCTTTAGGGATATTTTTCACTGCGCACAATGAGAATTAGATGAATTAGAAGACAAATTTGCAAGCACCTGAACAGCAACAAAAAAATGTCTCTTTTAATCGCAGGTGTATTTCTTTTAAAATGTGTACAATAAAGATAGAAATTAAATTAAAATCAGATATAAATGACATATAATTGTTAAAAAACACTTCCCATAAACAAACTAAAATGCATCCACCCAAATTTGGCTTTTTTTTTTGATTGGTTTTTATTTCTGCTATTAGACTCAACTTTTGGTTTTAGACCGTTTGGTTTTTTTCTGTCCATTTGGTCTTATTGTGTGATTGTTCGAGCTTTAGTTAGTGATCGGCCTGTGTTGAACTCCTACTGTTAATAATCATTCGGTCATTGACTTGTGTTTGTTACAGTTGCTTTGACTGGCTATATATTGTAATTTGTCTTTGCAGTTTGTAAGTTTTTTTTTACAATCTCGAAGTATTATTCAGATCATTTTTCTCTCTGTCATTTACTTTCTTATTCTTTCTTCTTTGCATCTGGGTTTTCTGTTCTTCGTTTCACGCGAACCTAACAATTGGCGCCCACCGTGGGACTGTGAATCAAGAAATTCCAGAAGCGATGGCAACCAAGTTCGATGTAGAGAAATTCAATAGATCAAATGACTTCGGACTGTGGAAGATCAAGATGGAGGCTATCTTGATACAACAGGGCTGTGATGATGCATTAGGAGGAGTTGAACATGAGTGCTACTCTGACGCAAGAAGAGAAGAAAAGAATGGTTGATAGGGCAAGAAGTGCAATCATATTGTGTCTTGGTGATAAGGCGCTAAGGGAGGTTGCGAAGGAGAGGCTGGAATATGGGAAAAGTTGGAATCATTGTATATGACAAAGTCGTTGGCTCATAGGTTGTGTTTAAAGCAACAACTTTATTCGTTCAAGATGACAGAATCAAGAACCATAGAGGAGCAGCTTGTAGAATTCAGCAAGATTGTTGATGATCTGGAGAATATTGATGTGAGGTTGGAAGATGAAGATAAGGTTGTTATTCTTCTGAATGCGCTTCTAAGAACCTTCAAGCATTTCAGGGATGTCTTGCTCTATGGTAAGGATCATGTGATTACTTTAGAGGAGGTTGTGATGTCAATTCGAACTAAGGAGTTTCAAAAACTTCAAGATTCGAAGGCAACTAAGGTGGAGGCATCTGAGCTCGTTATGGTGAAAGGCAAAGGGAAGAAGCAGGGGGAAATTGGAAGAAGCCAAAACCAGAAGGTACGAAATAGGTGAGATGTTTCAAGTGCCAGAAGATTGGACATATCAAGAAGTTCTGTCTAGAGAAGGGCAAAGTCGTTCGTTCATAAGAACCTGCTCATGTGGTAGAGGCGTCCGAGGGATATGAATCTGCTGGTGTTCTGGTGGCTTCATCTGAAGATTCTCAAAGGAGCTAGGTCATGGATTCTGGTTGTACCTATCACATGTGCCCGATGAAGGAGTTCTTTAAGAATTTGGAGCAAAAGGAGAATGGAAATGTGCTGCTCGGTAATAACAAGGCTTGCCGAGTGCAAGGATTGGGGTCGGTAAGGCTGAAGATGTTTGACAATCGGAAGATGATGCTGCAGGATGTGAGATATGTGCCTGAACTAAAGAGAAATTTGATTTCTATCAGTTAGTTTGATCTTAGGGGTTACTCCATGAGGTTGAAGATGGAGTGATGAGAGTGTATTCTAGAGATTCTGTGATTGTCAAAGACAGAAGAAAGAATGGCTTGTATATTTTGGAGGGTTCGACTGTCATTGGTCATGTTTCGGTAGCAAGTGAGAAGTCAAAGAATACCGCTAGGCTTTGGCACTTGAGGATGGGATATATCAGTGGGAAGGGCCTTGAAGAATTGGAGAAGCAAGGTTTACTTCTGGGAGATGGAGATAAGCTGCAGAAGCTGGATTTCTGTGACCACTCTGTCTTCGGAAAATCACATAGAATATCGTTCGACAAAGGGAAACACTTAACCGAACGACCATTTGAGTATGCTCATGCTGACTTGTGGGGGCTTGCAAGAACTCAAACTCATGGTAGAGGAGCGTACTTCCTAAGTATAATTGATGATTTTTCAAGAAGAATGTGGATCTACGTTCTGAAAAATAAGTCTGAAATGTTTCAAAGGTTCAAGGAGTGGCATACACAGACCGAGAATCAATTAGGGTGTAAGTTGAAATGCCTGAGAACTGACAATGGTCTGGAGTTTGTTTCAGAGGAATTTAATGAATTCTGCATGGTTAAAGGGATCAAGAGGCACAGGACTGTGGTGGGAACTCCTCAACAGAACGGTTTGGCTGAAAGGATTAATAGAACAATTTTTGAGAGGGTTTGGTGCATGTTGCTTGGATCGGGGTTGTCAAAAACTTTCTGGGGAGAGGCGACCTCAACAGCAGTTCGTCTTCGGCTCTCAATCATAAAACGCCAATGGAAGTTTGGAATGGACAGCCAGCAGATTACTCAAACTTAAGGGTGTTTGGTTCTTTGGTGTTTGCACATGTCAAAGGGGATAAGCTGGAGGTCCGAGCGGTGAAAAGTGTATTCCTTAGATATGCTGAAGGAGTTAAGGGATACAAGTTGTGGAGGTTGGATAATAAACCTTCAACATTGATCATTAGTAGAGATGTCGTTTTTGATGAGACAAGAATGGCAATGCATGCTGAAAATCATGAACGTGAGAAGAAGACTCTCATTGAGGTGAAGCAGTCTACTGATGAAGTTATTCGGTCGTTGACTGAGAAAGATCGAACGGGTGAAGTTCAAGATGAAGACGTTCGATCATTAGCTGAGAATCGAACGGGTGGAGTTTTAAGAGAGTCTATCACAGATCTTGGTGAAGCAGAATATTCTGCGCTTGTTGAAGGAGTAAAGGAGGCACTTTGATTAAAAGGCTTGATTCAGGAATTGGGAATTGATCAAAAGTCTATTTGTGTTCATTGTGACAGTCAAAGCGCCATACATTTAGCCAACCATCAAATATACGTTCGATCATTAGCTGAGAACCGAAGGGGTGGAGTTCTAAGAGAGTTTATCACAGATCTTGGTGATGCAGAATATTGTGCGCTTGTTGAAGGGGTAAAGGAGGCACTTTGATTAAAAGGCTTGATTCAGGAATTGGGGATTGATCAAAAGTCCACTTGTGTTCATTGTGACAGTCAAAGCGTCATACATTTAGCCAACCATCTAGCCAACCATCAAATATACCATTCAAGAACAAAGCATATTGATGTCAAACTGCACTTTGTCAGGAGCATTGTAGAATCTGGTGCTATCCAAATCTGCAAAATTACATATAAAGACAACCCTACAGATATGCTAACTAAGCCGCTCACAAAGGAGAAATTTTTGAAGTTTTTGTCCAAGATTGGTTATGTACCGTTCGGTTTGTAATTGTTTACCGTTCGGTTTGTTTTTCTTGTAATAGTCGAGTATAGGTGGAGATTTGTTGTTTGACTCAACTTTTGGTTTTAGTCGGTCTTTTTTTGTTCGTTCGGTCTTATTGTGTGTAACCATTTTAGCTAGTGCTCGGCCTGTGTTGACCTCTTACTATTAATAATTGTTCGATCATTTTGTTGTATTTGTTACAATTGCTTTGACTTATATTGTAGTCTATCTTTGCAGTTTGTAAGTTTCTTTTACAAGAAGTATTATTCAGATCATTTGTCTATCTGTCTTTTACTCTCTTATTCTTTCTTCTTTACATTTGAATTTTCTATTCTCAGTTTCACACGAACCCATTACGAGCATGATCTTTTGCTGACCCAACTAACAAGAGTTTTACATAATTTAAATTTATCCTTCAACAGGATTTGGTCTCTCTACTGCAATCTTGAAGTTACTGTATCGAAAAGCAAATAGTAATAAGGTTTATTTAACTGGCAGAATTAGATAGCAACAAAATTTACTTAAATCAATTCCAATTCCTTGCAAGACTCTGCACTCCTTCATTACTAGATTCTGTGACAGACCGTAACCTCTGTACGAGACTAATTCCCCTTCCCATTGATCAAAAAACAATAAAATACAAGAACCAAATCTATCCTTGATTTTAACGAAACTGTTTATTCCTTGACTTTCAACATTCCTGTTACTATTAAATTAAAAATTAGTTAATGAAATTCCTGAAAATGTCTACATATTGTTTTAATATCAAGAATATCATTAAGCACAAGGGCACATGATAATCAACAACGTTCACAAACAAGTCAATGGAACCAGTTGACAGAGGCTCATCTATGACCTATTATAGGCATGAGAAACAAGGCAGAGGGTATATGATAGCAGTATTCTTAGTAGTGAGAGCTCTCGTATGCAATGTGAAAGACTAGAAAGGATTTAGCTGGCACCTGGCTTCAAACATCTCCGACCCCATCCAAATCAGAAGTTCAGGAAAACCCAGGAAATAGACATGCCCCAAAAACAATTCCCATGGGCACCAATAATTGAGAGAAATGATGCAGGGGCACGCTTAGAACATAGAAACAGCCACACAGGAAAGAGCTCTTGCCAGATGAACTACTGCTGAGTGGATTGGAAAGCTTTCTTTGATGGTGATTGCATCAGTGATTTAGAATCTGAATTGATAACAATATTTCCCATTCCTGCCTCCATGGCCTCCCTCTCATCTTTTTCCCTTTTCTTCTGATCCAAAACAGCAGTTTCAGCAGCTGGGTTGTGATTAGAAGACACGGATGGCTCCAAAAGACGTGGAGCTCCATTGATCCAAGGATGCAGAAGACACTGACCAGCTGTAGGCCGCTTTTCGGGAACAAAATTAAGAATAGGAACCAAAAAGTCCGTCAAATCATTTGCATCTTTCTCACTGAAATCGTACTTCTCCATGAGGACTTTATTCAAGGGCCAGAATCGCAATCGCCGGATGTGCCTTAAATCACCATATCTATTAAAGAAATCACGGGAATAACGCCCCCCTAGTGCTATCTGGGAATTATAATTCGCACACTCAAGTTAATCATGAACCAATGAACCATAACGGTTAAGACCCAAGAAATGGATAGAACAATATTGTTACCTTACGTGGCATCGTTCCAAGAAGTTCCATCATTAATGCTAAGTGGTCCTGAGATAAAATAAAAATATTAAACATCAAAACTGGAGCGCAAATACAAGTAAAAATTATTTCAAAACGTGTCAGCAGCACTGAAAATAACTTAACATAATATAAAGATTTAACCAATCACTCCCAAACAAAGTAAATTACTATGTCGTCCTTGGAAAGAATAAGAACATCCAAGAAGTTGCATAAGTAAACAGCACGCAAACTAAGCTGTTTCACCAACAGAAACACAATCTGCCTGAATCAATCAATTCGCCTAATAATATATTCTTTTTATAGAATTTTTGCCTATAAACGATTAGGCAGGCTAAAAAGTTAAATCTATTTAGACATTATACAGAAGGGATATGGTGCCACAACCCACGGGGCTAAGCTCTATTCCTTGCTAGTTTGTGTATTTTCCAAGCTTAAAGCGCAAACATCTTATACATTTGGGGCATGTTAGTTAAAAATAAGGTAAAAACATTCATGTGTCTTCGCCAAACAACTTACTTTGTCTTGATCTAAAGCAAATCACTAGATATTGTAGGAAGGGGACACGGGAGTTTTACAGCGTACAAGCAACTATCATACAAATGCTTGGGCCAAGCTCTCCTCTCCGGAAGGATATGAGTTTTGTATATTGCTTTTGTTCTCGTGCAGGGGTTATTCCAATGCTTTGAAATTTCATAAGAAAAATTAATTGCTGATGAGGTTAGTCCTATTGAGAGAGGCCCTGATGGTTTATATGAGAATATGACCTCCTAGATTTAACTTCACCTAATGTCTAGTTCACGTCAACAAACAGAAAGCACACAAATTTCTGGTTAGGAAACATTATGTTACTAGACATGGTTGTCATAAACTCAATGCATATTGTTATAATTTGAGATAATATCTTTAAAATCTTCCTAATTAGAGGAAATAAATACATAATCTTTTATTTTATTTTTCCTAGTTTTCCTAATTCCCTTTTTAGGAGAACTAGATTATTACAAATAGAGGGTATGGGAATGTATTTTTTATGATTTGAGAATAATAAAATAAGTCTTAGTTTCAACTTGGTGTCAGAGCTCCTGATCTTGGGGCTCGATTCCGCTGCAACAAGTCACACCGTCGTCGCTGTCCGACCACTGCCGCTGCCGCCGTTGCCGGTTGGGATCGTTGATAGGGCAGAAAGGTGCGCCCGACACCGTGAGAGGAGCCGCCATGCGCCGCCATGCGCCGCCACCGTCGTCGGCGCGTGTAGCCCACCTCCGGCGAGACCCACTTGCCGTTGCCGCCACAGACAAGGGTCGACGGAGCCCCATGAGTCTATTCCTAGGGTTGGTGACGACTTGTTTTGGCTGTATTTGAGTAGATCTGAGTTTTAAGTTTTGCTCTTTTTTTTCTCAGTGTGACACACTCGCCGTCGACGTCACAGAAGAGTCGTCGGAGCCTCCTGAGTCTGTTTTTAGGGTTGGTGACGACCCGTTTGGCCTATATTTGAGTATATTTGAGTTTTAAGTTATGTTCCTTTTTTCTCGGTGTGACTCATACGCCGTCATCGTCTTGGAGACTCCTGGTTGCATTCTGTTGAAATGTATTAAGTTTATGTTGTTTTGTGTGTGTGCACCCAACTTAAGAGGTGGGTTGTATTCTGTCATAGTATTCTATATTATATAAAATACCAAAACCTTGTTAGGGTTAATGAATGAATACATGTTTCACTTAGTTCTCTAACATGGTATCAAGAGCCAGACCCAATGTGCCACTGCTGTCGCCGTCACTTTCCGCCGACGTCCCTGCTATCGCCACTGCCGTTCTCTGTCGCCTTTTGTCAGGCAAAGTTAAGGGTTAGGTTCGCCCTGAAAAGTGCGACCCAACCCTGGTGGTCTCCTCCTCAGAAACCTCTGCACGCTCCTCCACGCGCCGCTTCTCTCCGGCAAGTCTCCGGTGCGTGAGGAACACGCGCCGCCTTCTCGGTGTCAGATCGACACCGCGCCACTGCAGATCGTTTCGTCGGAGCTTCCTGAGCATGTTTTGGCCCTTGCTTCGCTGTTTCGGTGGCTGTAGTTTACACCTAGGGTTTTCTCCCTCAACACTGTTACATGGAACCAGATTCCAGTTTTCCATATTGAGCGTTCTTCCTCATTAATACCAGATTTGGCAGTCTACTGTTGATGAGCTTCATTTCTTAGTATGGTTGGACAGGGATTTTGATTTCTCATAGTCATAAGACTTTGTCTCTGTTTTGGATCCTAAGTTATGTTTCTTCTCACAGATTTAGAATGGCATCCTTTACTAAAATTAATTTCTCCTTAACTGCCACTTCAAGGAGAGGAGCTAATCGAGGAGGCCATGGTAGTCGAAGTGGATATGTGCAATGCTCATACCCAACCCAGAAAAGATGTTATTCATTACATGGTTTTCCAGATCAAACTGTGCATCCTTACAAATTTGATAATTCGGCATCAAGAATCTCAAATGAAGAGTATCAAGAATTTTTGAGATACAAGTCTGACAAATCCACCAGCCTTTGTCAGTTTCCTTTAGTGCCAAGTGTGTCAACTGCATGCATCTCAGAATCTGTGGAATGTCAAGGTTCATGGATTCTTGACTCAGGTGCCTCAAACCATTTTTTCTGGTAACACTCGTTTATTTTCCTCCATTACCCCTCAAAAAGTTCCTCAGTTGGTTACTGTTGCCAATGGATCCAAATTGACATCTCAAGGAAGTGGCAAAGTGTCCTTATCTCCTTCATTAAACTTAAATTTTGTTTTGTATATTCCACATTGTCCTTATAATTTAATCTCCTTGAGTCAATTGACACGTTCATTAAATTGTTCTATAACCTTTACTGCTACTTCCTTTGTCATACAGGAACATGGTACGGGTCATCGAATTGAAGGATATGAGTCAAGAGGATTGTATTTCCTAAAACCTAACTCTTTTGTTTCCTGCATTTCAACTTTATCTCCTAAAAATTTACATGATCGTTTTGGTCACCCAAGTTTGTCTAAGCTGAAGTTGATGGTTCCAAGTCTTAAACACATTCCTGTCTTAGATTGTGAGTCTTGTCAATTAGGAAAACATGTTAGATCTTCTTATCCAAAGAAATCTGAGACACGATGTAAGTCTATTTTTTCTACCATTCACTCTGATATTTGGGGACTGAGTCGAGTTACTTCCTTTGGTTTTAACTATTTTGTAACCTTCATTGATGAATTTTCTCGGTGTACGTGGGTTTATCTTATGAAAGGGAGATATGAACTTTTAGTCATTTTTATGTCCTTTGTTAATGAAATTAAGAATTAATTTGGAAAGACAATTAAAATTCTCATAAGTGATAATGCTAGGGAATATTTTTCTGGTGCATTTTCTTCATTTTTATCTTCCAAAGGAATTTTACATCAGTCAACGTGTCCTCACACTCCACAACAAAATGGCATAGCTGAGAGAAAGAATAGACATCTCATTGAAACAGCATGTTTCGTGATGTTAAATACTAATGTTCCTGTTCATCATTGGGGGATGCAATCCTCACTGCTTGTTTTTTGATCAATAGGATGTCTTCTTCATCTCTTGACAATAAAGTTCCTCACTCCGTAATTTTTCCAAATGATCCTCTTTACCATGTCTCTCCACGTGTGTTTGGGAGCACTTATTTTGTTCATAATGTCTCCCCAGGTCTTGATAAACTCTCTCCCAAGTCTATTAAATGTGTCTTTTTGTGATATTCTCGCATTCATAAAGGATATAGATGTTATTCTTCCTCCACAAGAAGGTATTATATGTCTTCTGATGTCACCTTTTTTGAGAATACACCTTTCTTCTTGTCTTCCAAGGAGGATCGTTCATCTGTTCAAGAGATACTTCCTATACCATCATGTGATCCCTTGGTCATTCCCGCTTCTCCATCTTCAGCTCAAACTCAGAATGCACAAGATACTGTTCAACCACCTTCCCCCTTGCCTGAAGATCCTCGAGACTCAACTCCTTCTCCATCAGATTCCCAAACCATGGATCCTTTATCCTCCTCGTCCTCTCTTGACTCAAATCAGGCTTGGCCTATTGCTCTTCGAAAAGGTATTTGATCTACTCGTAATCCATATCTTGTTTATAATTTTTTAAGTTACCATCATTTGTCTCCTACATATTTCTCCTTTGTTTCCTCACTTTCTAACATCAAAGTTCCAAATAATGTTCGTGAGGCACTTGATCACCCTCGATGGCGACAAGCCATGATTGATGAATACAGGCACTTGACAATAGTGGCACTTGGGAACTTGTACCTCTTCCTCCTGGTAAGAAACCCATGGGATGTAGATGGGTATATGCTATTAAAGTTGGTCCTACTGGTGCAATTGATCGTCTTAAAGCTCGTCTAGTCGCAAAGGGATATACTCAGGTTTATGGTCTTGACTATTGAGATACTTTTTCTCCTGTGGCCAAAATCAGTAGTGTTCGTCTTTTTCTTGCCATGGCTGCCATTCGACAGTGGCCACTTCATCAATTGGACATTAAAAATGTCTTTCTTCATGGTGATCTGGAAGAGGAGATATACATGGAGCAACCTCCTGGATTTAGTCGTGTTGCTCAGGGGGAGTCTAAGTTAGTTTGTAAATTACGTCGTTCACTCTACGGCTTGAAACAATCACCTCGAGCTTGGTTTGATAAATTTAGCCATGTTGTGCAACAATTTGGATTGAAACGATGTGAAGCAAATCATTCAGTATTTTATGGGCATTCTACTCCTGATAAATGTGTTTATCGTATGGTTTATGTTGATGATATTGTGATTACAGGAAATGATGTTGCGGGAATTGCTCAATTAAAGGATCATTTGTTCAACCACTTCCAAACCAAAGACCTAGGTTGTTTGAAATACTTCCTTGGTATTGAAGTGGCACAATCAAAAGGAGTCATCATTTCACAAAGAAAATATGCCCTTGATATTTTGGAGGAAACAAGTCTGACAGATTGCAAGCCCATTGATAGTCCTATGGACTCAAATAAAAAATTAATGAGAGACCACGGCGAACCTTTCTCAGATCCTGAAAGATACAGAAGGTTGGTTGGAAAACCAATCTATCTTACCATAATAAGACCTGATCTTTCTTATCCAGTGAGAGTTGTGAGCCAATTTATGCAAAATCCACATATTGATCATTGGAATGTCGTGGTACGCATCCTTAGATATGTAAAAGGGAATCCAGGACATGGATTGTTATATGAGAACAAGGGAAGTACTAAGTTAGAAGGATATTGTGATGGGCTGATTGTCTGAATGATCGAAGATCTACCACAGGATATTGTGTACTCCTTGGAGGGAACCTTGTATCATAGAAAAGCAAGAAACAAAGTGTTGTTGCTCGATCTAGTGCAGAAGCTGAATACCGATCTATGGCCATAGCTACATGTGAACTTATTGTGTTTCAGGACCTTGCCACGGGGAAGACAATTTTAACTGCTAAGGAGCAGAGTGGGTTATATTTTTTAGTGTTTAATGACCAAAGCAACACAAAAAACATGAGTCAACAAGCTACATCTGAGGCGTGGGCAAAATCTCAAATATGGTTACATCATCAAAGGCTTGGGCATCCTTCATTTAGTCTTATCAAGTCCTTGTTTCCCCACTTGTTTACCAAAGAGTCTGTTGAGTCTTTCAAATGCGATATATGTCAATTGTCAAAACATCATTGTGCATCTTATCCTATTAGTCACAAAAAGAGTATTTCTCCATTTGATTTAATTCACTCTGATGTTTGGGGTCCTATCATAGATTCTATTTCCGGAGCCAAATGGTTTGTTACCTTTATTGACGATTATACCCGTGTCACGTGGACATACCTTATGAAAAATAAATCCGAAGTTTTTCAAATTTTTGTTAATTTTTTCCATCTTGTCCAAAATCAATTTGGAAAAAGTATCAAAAGAATCAGGTCTGATAATGGTACTGAATATGTGAATCATGAATTTCTCAATTTTTTGTCTCATAATGGTATTGTTCACAAACTAACTTGTGTTAACACCCCTAAACAAAATGGGGTTGCAGAAAGAAAGAATCGTCATCTTCTTGAAGTAACTAGAGCTCTTCTTTTTCAAATGTCTGTTCCAAAAAATTACTGGGGAGAAGCTGTGTTAACTGTCACATATCTCATCAACAGGTTACCCACTCGTATCTTAAATGGCATTAGTCCTATAGAGTCTCTATTGTCTTTTCTTCCTTCTTGTTCCCTACTAACGAGTCTACCTAGTCGAGTCTTTGGATGTGTTGTTTCTGTTCACTCTCATCATCCTAACCGTGGTATATTAGATCCCAGAGCTCTTAAATGTGTCTTTATTGGGTATCCTTCTAATAAAAAAGGGTACAAATGTTATCATCCCAGAGTCGTCACATCTTTATCACCACGGATGTCACCTTTCATAAAACAATCCTTCTATGTCAGTCCACCACTTCAGGGGGAGAAAGCACTTGAAGTGGATGAACTCTCCTTCTTGTCATTACCATGTTTGTCTTTGCAGGATGCCCAAGACTTGAGCAATGAAGCTACCATAGTCCACAATGAGGAAGAAGAGGAAGAAGACAGATTTTTTGGCAAAAAGTATAAAAGAAGAGAACAACCCACTTCGACTCTTGAGCAAGAAAAATTGTCTACTCCGAAGGTGAGGTTCCCTGAAGATATCAATGAGGAGGTAAGTATTACTAAGGATTTACCCATTGCATTGAGAAAGAGAAGAAGATCATGTGCTAAATATCCTATTTCTCAGTATGTTTGCACTAACAATCTCTCTGATAAGCATAGAAGTTTTATTGCTGCCATTGATGCCACAAAAATTCCTACCTCAATCCAAGAGGCCATGAAACTTGAACATTGGAATCAAGCCATGAAAGAAGAGATGAATGCATTAGAAAGAAATTCAACTTGGGAGATTGTTGATAAGCCAAGAGACAAGAAGACAGTAGGGTGTAGATGGATATTCACAGTGAAACATAAGGCAAATGGGACAATAGAAAGATATAAAGCTAGATTGGTGGCAAAAGGATATACTCAAACATATGGGATTGATTATGAGGAGACATTTGCCCCAGTGGCAAAGATGAATACAGTTTGAGTTATTCTCGCTTTGGCTGCCCATTTTGGATGGGACTTACACCAGCTGGATGTGAAGAATGTCTTTCTTCACGGAAATCTAGATGAGGAAGTGTATATGGAGATTCCCCCAGGTTTTGAAGTGAAAAATGAAAGAAACAAGGTATGCCTCTTGAAGAAAGAATTGTATGGTCTTAAGCAATCCCCTAGAGCATGGTTTGGAAGATTTACAAAAGCAATGGTTTCCTTGGGATACAGACAAAGCCAAGGAGATCATACTCTATTCATAAAGCACTCTTCTACAGGTAAACTCACTCTATTGCTTGTCTATGTGGATGATATGATTATTGCAGGAGATGATGAAACAGAAAAATTGGCATTAAAAGAAAAGTTGGCAGCTCTATTTGAAATGAAAAACCTAGGAAAACTCAAATATTTTCTTGGAATAGAGGTTGCCTACTCCAAGAACGTAATTTTCATCTCCCAAAGGAAATATGTACTTGATCTCCTCAAAGAAACAGGAAAGCTAGGATGTAGAACCTCAACAGTTCCTATAGAACAGAATCACAGAATTGGAAGTGAAGAAAGCGCTCCTGTAAAGAAGGCCCAATATCAGAAATTGGTGGGGAAATTGATTTATCTATCACACACAAGACCAGACATTGCTTACACAGTTAGTGTGTGAGTCAATTTATGCATGATCCAAGAGAGAGACACATGCAAGCAGTTGACAAAATTCTCCAATACTTGAAGTCAAGTCCAGGAAATGGGCTATTATTCAAAAGAAAAGACACATTGACTATGAAGATATATATTGATGCTGACTATGCAGGTTCTATTACTGATAGAAAATCTACTTTTGGGTATTCTGTATTTCTTGGAGATAGTCTGGTAACATGGAGAAGCAAAAAGCAAGATAGAGTATCCCGTTCTAGTGCAGAAGCTGAATTTCGAGCCCTCGCTCAAGGAATGTGTGAAGGACTCTGGATGAAAATCATTTTGGATGATCTTAAAGTCAAAGTGGAGAACCCGGTGCAACTACACTGTGACAATAAGTCTGCTATGAGCATAGCCCATAATCCAGTACAGCATGTCAGAACCAAACACATTGAAATTGACAGACATTTCATCAAAGATAATCTTGACAGAGGCTTTGTGATTACAACTCATGTTCCTACAGAACTTCAAATAGCAGATATTTTTACAAAATGACTTCCTTCGGGTAGATTTCAAGATCTTGTATGCAAGTTGGGAATGATTGATATTCATTTAACAAGGGGCCAAAGCCATAAATCTATATTCAAATTCTGCACTAGTTCCTAGCAGCAAGATTTTGTATCTTTCTCTTTCAGGAGACCGTATTCTCTCCAATGGAAACATAGTATCCCATGATGGATCTTCTGTCAATGGAAAAAACCAAATCTGCACGGAAACACATTATAATTTGAGCATTTTCTTTGTCCTCATACAACAATTCTTGTCTTGGAGCTTTTTGATAAATCTAAGAATGCATATTACAACATTCCAATGATCGAAGTGAGGATTCTGTATGAATTGAAAAAACCAAATCTGCACGAAAACACCTTATAATTTGAGCATTTTCTTTGTCCTCATACAACAATTCTTGTCTTGGAGCTTTTTGATAAATCTAAGAATGCATATTACAACATTCCAGTGATCGATGTGAGGATTCTATATGAATTGACTAACTCGCATAACATAAGAAATATCAAGTCTTAAAATATTGAGATAAATGAGTTTTTCCACCAGCCTCCTATCTTTTACTAAATTTGAAAATGTTTCACCTTGGTCCACCATCAACATTTGATTTACATCCGAGGTATTATTAATAGGCTAGCAATTTGTCAACCTTATCTCTCCTAGAATGTCAAGAGCATATTTTCTTTGTGAAATAACAACACATTCCTCTAATTAAGCCACTCCTGTATCAGAAAATAATTTAGAAAACCAAAAATGTGGTCTGGAAATGGCTGAATAAATGCACCTTTATTAGAGAGATCCTATAATTTTTTGTAACAACTATATCATCAACATAAATCATAAAACATTAGCTAGACTCAGGTGACCTGGAAGATCATGCAAAACCTTTGGGGTCAGCATAGAAAAACAAGACACAAGTGGGCTTGTTTTGAAATAATAAAGTCCTTGTTATTATGTCCTTTGTCAATCAAACACCCATACCATGTTCATGTATGACAAAGGACTCAAAGGTTATATAACAATTTATAGAGTGAGTTAATTGGCTTAAAGAGACTAAATTATAATGACAATGTGGAACGTATGATGCAAAATTAAGATTTAGGGAAGGAGATAAATTTGACCAATTCCTTCATATGTAACTTCAGATCCATTAGCTACATTAACAAGGTGGGAAACTTTTGGAGAAGAGATAAATAAGAATGAAGAGATATTGCCAAAAATATGTGATAGGGTATGGAGAGTTTATGAAAGGAAGAAAAAAGGGAATAAAGAGGGGAGAGGCATTAGACAGTTATAACTGTAATCATAGCTTGGGCAGGAAATAAAGCTCCTATAAAAGAGTTGATGTATTTGAGTAATAGGCACTTTTGGAATTGTATATTGTATAGACAGGATCACGTTTATCCTGTGAAGGGAGAATTTGGCTCCCTTGGAGGTTGTTTGGTTGCTATACTAAATAGAGAAATATACAGTTTATACTTCTTTTTTGGTTGTTGAGTGTGAGTTAGTGCAAATTAGATAGGTTTCCAATTCAGAAACCTATCAATATGACTAGAGACAACTAAGTCAAGTATCCATAGACATTGACCTTCCATAGATTGTACACGTTGAAACAGTTGGCGTCGAAGAAGATTGACCTTGATGGTGGAATTGACCAAAGAATGTTTGTTTCTTCCATCTTACAAGAGGATATCGTGAAGATTTGTCTACATCCAAGATCCTTTCTAGTGCATTTGTGTTCAATGGCAAACCAAACACATGAAAAGAATATGTAAGAGCTAAAGTACCTCGATGCTAGAATTTGGATTTGAGTTTTATATGATGTTTAACCCATGGTGTTTGCAAATGTGTTTACTTTCTATTACTAATATTCAACAAGACTAGATAATTATGACAAAAACTAGCCAGGCCTTTTCCTAGGGTTGACTAAAAGTATGAAATGTGTCATCATATTCTATCATAACTTATGGATGTGTTTAGAATTAGCTTATTTACAACTTATAGGGGCTTATCTTATGATACAAACACTTGATACGTCCAAACGTTATTTTCAGCATATTTTAGAAAGCTCCTCATGATATCTTATGTAACTTGCATAAGAAAAAGGCTAGCCCCATTTCCTCTTTAATAAAACCAACTTATGATAAGAACTTATTCGGCAAGCACTAAACTATTTGTTTACCGAAACATATAAAAGCAAATTATTGACTTACCTTTTTAGTTTTTGCCTGTAGTTTTTCAGTCTTCCTTCTACTTCTAAGGCCTGGCCTACCCTCCATCTATCTAATCTCCTTTTACAAATCTCTCCACAAATGCCCAAACCAACCAAGACAAGATTGTACCATCTGTTCTGCAATGTGCTACCCCAACCTTCTTCCTAATGCTTACATTCCTAATCTATATTGCCTAGTAAAACAGGGCAACTTTGTTGTGGAATTTGTTTGCTTTCACGTTTCTCTATATTTTAGAAGGCAAGGCACAACTTATCCTCTCTTATAAAATTATTTGTTTATGACAAAACAAAAACCTTAGAATATAGTTAACATATAAACAGAAAAATCATCTACCAAAACTGCTCATTGAGCTAGTAAGTTTATGTTCCACTGAAGGCTCACCAAGATTACTGATCCCAATAGCAGTTATATGAGAGCTGGAAGATACACATCAGGCCCTCAACAGCCACTACCATATGGACAAGGAAAGGTACAAAGCTAACATTGTGCATAGGATATGGGACGCTCCATGCATTGATGCATAAAGAATTTTCTTTTTTAAATCAAAGATATACTGAATGTTACACAAATTAAGATAAATTGTTTCACTTGCACTCATTGAGCTCCACAAAAAGGTTTTGGTGCTGACTTGGGCTATAACTGTATCATTCCGTGAGTTAAAATTTTGTATTTTGGATAATTGTAGTTTTAAAAAAAGGTTTAAAAATAGTTAAAATCATTCCGTGAGTTTTATTACTTCAGTCAGTGGTCCTATTTATGGTTTCGATGATATTTGAGCTTTATATCAGATTTATTAACTTCAGCTGTGAAGTATGGTCATCCACATTAAGTAATTTCGTGTCCGGATTCAGAACACCTTCAACAATTTGTACTTGAAAAAGTCAACATATTTAATCCCTTCAACCAAGGAATGAAGAAATTGGAAACATGAAAGGGTAAAATATACTCCACGTAAATACGGCTAAATTTGGTCACCATCCCCCAAATCACATTTGTTAATTCTGATTGACACAAGATTTCCTAGTGAGATAAGACTTTTGTTGTTGTTGGTCCTCATAAATCTTGAAATTGTTGAAAATGGTATATATCACCACTTATTAACATGACATGCATGTAAACATGTCATGTTCTTATAATTTGGACTAATGACCTAACTCAACTCTAGAAAATTGGTTTGTAAAATGAAGACTACCCAATTTTATAAGAACTACATTAGTTATAACTCTGGTGAATGTGGGATCTCAACCCACTAAGAATTTATCTCCTAGTGGTTTCACACTATGACACTTCACTCAGCCTTCCTAGCCAGTTTCTCAGTAGGTAGCCCTTTATGAGACATTGACAAGTAATTGTAATAGGCCACAACTAAGGTAAACAGGCCTTCCAACACACCCCTTTCATGCCCAAGGCTATGGGCATAAAGCGTGGCATGTAGTGGCCTAATGGTGGATCTAGAATAGGTTTTGATATTATCTTAAGATTTGGGTTAATGCCTAAATCAACCTCACAAAAGTTACTTGTAAGGTGAAGACTACTCATGATTTATAAGGACTACACAGGTCATATATCTAGTCAATGTAGGATTTCAATCCATTGAGAGACAGCATCCTGGTGATTGTACATTACAGCGCTTAACTTAACCTTTTTAGTTAGCCCTTTTCTAAAACCAACAACAAACTCTGGTAAGCCACAATTAAGGCAAGCTAAGGGTGACCACAGTTAAAGCAGCATTCAACTCACATTGTATGCCACCTTAGAATGGTTGCTAACATGCCAAGATTAAATACATATCATGTTAGTACTAATTGGTGACAAGGATCATTTTAATACTTATCAGAATCAAATGCAGGAAGAAAATGGAAGGCCAAAACCAAATTTATCCATATTTACAAAGAACAAAAAACATCTCTAAACCAAAAATACAGGAGTCGTGAAGTCATCAACATGAATAATACCATAAAATTTCTACAGCCCATTCCATGAACAATGCCGGACTTTAATAGATCTTACCATACTAGCATATGTTTTATCTAGTCTGCAGTTTTCAAACACCCAAAGTTTGTGTGTAAACATAGTGGAAAATACTTTCTTTCCTCTATTTGTAGGGAGAGGGTATGCAAACCAAAAATACATAGATTAATTCCCACAACTGGTAAGGATGGCAATCTCATTAGAATGATCAGGTAGAACGTAAAAAAAGTAAACAAAATACACATACCTCATCCCTATCAAAGTTGTCACCACTGTGAGGATCAAATAACACATCTCCAGTTGCAAGCTCAAAACAAATGCAAGCAAAGGACCAAAGATCGGCAGACGTAGAATATTTTGACCCAAGAATCACCTCTGGGCACCGATACTGTCTTGTCTGGATATCATTAGTAAACTGTTTATATGTCCAGCAGGCATTACCAAAGTCCACTAACTTGCACTTGAGATCAACTGATGCCAGCAGCTTCTGTCTCATTGATCGGCTTCCTCTTTTGTTACCCTGCTCTTTCAACTTTGTTCCATCAGCATCCGATAACCTACTAGTTCCAGCAGAACTGGAAGCCCTTGTAGAACTCGCATTAGGAGACGACTCCACAGCCCCAGAAGTTTCAGGATTACCCTCAACTCCTTCAGAAACTTCCATCTCAAAACAACCATGGGCTGCTTGTTTAGCTTTTCTCTTAATCTTCTTCTTGTGATTCATAACCAAATCCCCATTCAACATCTTCGTATCTTTCACACCTGACGACTCTAGCACCATCTTGTCCTTACTATTAGGAAGAATAAGCTGCGCCCCAGACTTCCTAGGATCCTTAGATGGATCAATCATCGACAAAAGCAGGATGTTTTCAGGCTTCAAGTCAGTATGTATGATGGAAAGCTGTTTGTGCAAGTAATCCAATCCAACCAGAATATGAAAGCAAATATCCTTAACCATGGCGATAGGCAACCCACGGTAATCAGAGTACTTAATAAGTGTCAAAAGATTGTCCCCAAGGTACTCAAACACCATGCAGACATGCTGCCCATTGGGACCAGAATGCTTGAAATGGTCCAAAAGCTTCACCACACATTTCTTATCGTCAGGGTCTCCCTCCGCAATCTGTTGCAAAATCGTTATCTCATCCATGGCCGCCTCGGTGTAGTGCTGAGCACTCTTCTGAACCTTCAAAGCCACATACCTCTGCAGATTTCCACACACAAAAAAAAAACAAAACAAAACAAAACAAGTCAACAAAATCCAAAACACAAAAAAAAACTCTCCCAATTTGGTGTCATCCACTGCCAAAACGCCAATAATCTCTTTCATAGATTCTAGAAAAAATAACCAGACTAACACGCAACTGAACTCAAAAAGGCAAAAACAAAACCATTCCTTGAATAAACCTAAAACAAACACGGGAAAAGATTTAAAAAAAAAAAAAAAAGCAAACAGAGAGAGGAACAGACAGAATGTTTGATGTCCCAAGCGAGCCAGACAGTGGAGAAATGGCCCCAACCGAGCTTAGACTGAACGACATAGCAACCGGCGTTGAAGGTGTCGCCGATTCGGATAGCGTGGTAGCCACCGCGGCGGTAATCCTCGGTGCCTTCGTCCTCGGAGGTGAAATCGCTGCTGTCGTCGAGATGGTGCTTGTCCCCCATTTCATCAACCACACAAGGATAGCAATAAGAAAGAAGCACTGTATGTGTTTGTGAATTTGTTCAAAAGAAAAAAGAAAAAAGAAATAAAGAGATTGGAGTTGAAGAAGGGGTTTGTTGAAGAGAAAAAGGAGAGGGTTTCTTTCAGTTCCTTCCTTCCTTCCTGGTTAATTTAATTCTTGAGTGAGGTGTCATCTTCATCCATTCATAATGACTTGGATTATGTGTATACTCTCATTCCACCCTCTTCTCTCTTTTTTTTTCTTTTTCATTGAATCCCACTACTACCTTCTCATGGTTATGTCCTACCACTCACAAACACTAGTATAAGATACACAAAACTAAATCATTTCTTTCATTTTGGCTTTTCCTATTCGTCTTTCTTTGCTTTTGATAATTATTTAATATGAAATGTTTAATACTGTTTTTGCTTTAAGATGCTATCATATATTCCATTTTTAGAAATTATATTTTAGAAATGTCATTTTTCAGAATCAAGAATGTTTGAGAAGTTCTTTCTGTAAATATATTTTTCTAGAAATGACTTTAAGCAATCACAAGTGTAGTATTGTATAATATAAATGAGTTAATTTATTATGCATTATTGTATCAACTAATTAAAAGTAATTTTAAATAGATGTTTTGATAAGAAAATTCCTTTAAATTAATTAACTTTCATTATGACCTTTTATTTAAGTTTTATTATAGGTTCTTTAAAAATTAAATTTAAGATAAATTTGAATTATTGGGTAATATTAAAATTGTTAACTATGATAGTGAAAATCTAACAATTTTGGTATACATATTTCATATTTTTATTTTACTTTTAATTATATTTTAAAAGTATAATATTTATAATGTATATTTTATATTCATATTTATAAAAACCTAGAAAATAAAGTATTAAAGTTGGTAGGTGTATTAAAATAATGAAACCGACTTTATTATAAAATAATTTCATAATATAAATAGAATTTTATAAACTTATCTCATTATTTAAAACACACTTTAAGCGTTTTAACTCATTGATCATATGTTTGACGATCATGAGGTACCTAGACGATCACGGGGCCAAAGCCTACAAATCTACCCAATCAATTCGTTGTTTAGAGCAAGTAAGTTTGTACTCCTTCCTTTGATATTTTTAGAGTTCATGATCATGCAAAGGGATTTTGTTTTGCATGTGTTAAGAACTTCTCTTTCTGGATTCTTGGTTCAATTGAGGTTCTAAAGTCTGTCTTCAATCACCAATCGGTGATTTGTAGGTGTTTTTAGAAGTTCCTTGTGGTGGAAGAAATCGGTGGAACATTTTGAGAAGTTAGGACAATTGGTTTAGAGGTAAGGGAAGTTAGATTGTTCTTTAATAAATGATTGGTAGTGTAAGTTTGAAAAATATATGAATAGTAAACTGTTTGGGTGAAATTTTATGGTATGCTAGTTGTAACAAAATTAATTGAGTGTTCTTGAGAATGTGGTGATAAAATGCTGTGAATGGTATTGGATGATGATTTGGATTGGAAGTGAATGTTTATGTGTTAAATTTTATGTTTTGAATGTGTATTGTGCAGTTTAGAGAAGAAAGAGTTGAAAACTTAGGATTGTTGGTGGTGTTTGAAGAAAAATATGAGGTTTTAGGTATTGAAGTTATGAGAGAGGGAAGGAAAAGTGGTTTGTGGTATTTAGGGTCTGTAATGGGAGGTTTTATGATTTGTTAAAACATTGACATGGAAGAAAATGGAAGTAAGAATGTTTGGTAGTTGGTAAGTATAGTTTAGCTGGGTCTAGAATTAGTTTAAAGGGGGTTTGAACTAGTGAAAAGTTGAATTTAGGGTTATGGGTCTAAATGATCATTTTGGTTGGTGTTAATAAGTCTTTTAGGACTTGTTGGAGTCCCTGACTTGTTTAAAAACAAGCTAAAACTAGTATAATTCAATTTGGATCTATAAACTGAAGTTTGGTAAATTTTGGAGTGAAATCTTGTAAGCAATCACTTTAAAATGAGTTTAGGATGATTTAGATACAATTGTTTAAGTCTATTTGAGTGTATAATACGATCTAGGAGTATTAGAAGTTAGGAAAAATGTATCTAGTAGGTCAAGGGTTATGCATGGTGCAAATTCTGCAGTTTGTGCTATAGAATTATGCAGACTAGCTGAGCGAGATGAGTTGTTGAACAACGGGTGAGGGGGTCTGAACCTCTATCTTTGTATTCGCACATCCACAAATAGACCACCTGTATTGGAAAATAAGAATGCAATTTTTTCTTGAATCAGTAGACAAGGGTGTATGGGATGCTACACTCAATGATCCATTTGAATCCACTCATGTGATTAATGGAAAAACTGTTTTGAAATTTTTTTTCTTAGTGGACTCAAGAGGAAAATAAGATAACATAGTATGATGTTAAAGCACGAAATGTTATTGCCTCTGCTCTTACTATGGATGAGTTTTTCAGGGTTTCCCAATGCAAGACAACTAAAGAAATGTGGGAAGTTCTTGAAGTTACGCATGAGGTAATATATGAAGTCAAGAGGGCCAGAAAGAATTCCCTGGTGCGGGAGTATGAGATGTTTAGGATGAAAGCTGGATAGACCATTTATGATGTGCAGAAAAAGTTCACACGTATAGTCAACCATCTGATGGCTCTAGCAAGGCTTTTGAAAAGGAAGAAATTAACATCAAAAATTTTGAAAGCCTAAACAGAAGTTGGCAACCAAAGGTAACTACCATATCTGAGTCAAAAGATTTAACTAACATGAACATGGCAACTTTGTTTGGCAATCTCAAGGAACATGAACTGAAGCTTGGTAGATTGAGGGAAGAAGAGGAGATTGAACAGAAGCAATTGATTGCACTCAAGGCTACAAATAAAAGATCCTCCAAGAAGGCTGAATCCAATGTGTGAGTCTGATGCAAAGATAACTGAGAAAGAGGTCATGAATATGATGGTAAAAAGGTTTACTAAATTCATGAAAAATAGAATTGCTACAATTGACTATGCAGGTAACTCTAAAGGAGGAAGAAAGAACTCCAAGACCAGCACTGTTACATGTTATGAATGCGGCAAAGATGGTTATATCAAGCCATAGTGTCCAGAGTTGAAAAACAAACAAAAGGCTGACCTCAAGTATCCACAACATAAGAGAAGAAGTAAGCAAAGGAATACTTACATTTCCTGGGAAAACAGTGATGGTGATTCATCAGGTGATGATGATCAAAGTGTAGAGGAGGAGTCAAATATGTGTTTCATGGCTGGTTCAACGCATTCAGAAGACAGTGGTAGAGATTTTGAAAATGAGCCTATTGAAGTAAAGTATCACATGCTGCTGGACACATATCAAGAACTGCATGTATAAGCTATGAAACTACAATACAATGTAAATCGATTAAACTTTGAAAGAAGAAATTTTGAATATCGAATTAACAACCTTGTTGATGAAAATGAAAAGCTTAAAAAAGAACTTGAAATTGCTTTAAAATCTGCTAGTAATGCTAAAGCTGAGATCAAAATTGCGGAAAAATAATGTGTAAATTGTCCTGTTCATATTGAAAAGATATAATACTTGAGTCTGCAATGCTACCCTACTGTGCCTTTATCTCTAGAATATTGATCCACTTTGGCGTGGAATGTGTTAGTGAGTCTTGTGAATCATATGGAAAGAGTAATGTGATAGACAAGTCCACATTACATCATATGGGACTACAACATGGTCCAAATGACTGGCTCTTCAAGGATGAATACGCAGATGAAGAGGAAGAAGCAACTGGCTCATCATCAATCCCTTATCGACCTCGTTCTGAATTTGAAAAATACATGGTGAAGGAATTGCGCTCTCTGAAAATTCTCTGTCAGAACACTAGTCAAGATGTTATGGCAATCAAAAAGCATCTGAACATGGATGGTTTTGATGAGGAAAATAGGGCTTCAGAAGAGAGTGGTGAAGAAGAGAGTACTGCCAAAGGGAATGAAGAAGAAGAAGAAAGTGAAGAAGATAATGTTGTGGAAGAAAGTGCTAGTGACATGATAATCTGTAACTTAAAGAAAAAGAAAAGAATATAAACATAGTTACTAAAGTTTCTTTTACTTTGTTTTGTCTTGTTTTGTAATGAATGGCCTTACATGCCATATATTTTGCTTCGTCTTGTTCTAATCGTTTGGACTATGAATGAAAATTATATTTCTGGTTATTAATCAACCTGTGTGAATTGTGGTTGACTGCATTGAGCTGATTAATAATAAATTCAACCACTAGTATGTATGTATGTATGCATTTTTCATATCTCATTGTTACATCTTGTTATTGCATAATCATACATAAACTGTGATAATGATTATTGTACTGCATAAATACTAAAATGCTTGATCTAGATGAATTTGAAAGGTTATGCAAGAATATTGATTGTTGGCTGAGCTAAAAGGAGAAATTTACACTACTCTACAGCATGAAATCGATTAAAAGGAAGCAACAATCGATTATGATTCGTTAATTGGTTTGAAGTCTCTAAACCTCTGATTTTCATATTTTTAACCTTGACTAATGATTAGTGATATATTTGTTCATAATATATCTCAATATGTTTAATCCGCTGTGAATCTGAAATGAGATTATGAGTAATTAAACTAGCTTTAATTGTTTCAAGTTGTATTTAAGTTGCTCTGATACTGTAAATGTAATTTTGTATGGTACACTGCTTGAACATATCTAGATGATATGTACTCTATTACATCTCTATTATGCATCTGTAATAATGAAATTTGATATGCATAATGATACGTACTCTATTACATCACTAGGAGGAGTATTATATGCTATTATATGTTGGTTCAAATGTTGAAAATGCTAAATTCATATGAATATTATTGAAAGGGGGAGCATGATTATATTTTTGACAATTTGTTTGATGCATCTCTACATGATTTATTAACTATGTTTCAATTACATCATATTACATATCCTTTTTTGTTATTGAAACTTGATTGAGATAATTGAGCATGGTTGAAACTGTGTAAACTGTTGTTGATTATCTACTGTACAAACATGGTTTTGATAATCATAGTTATGCATCATCAAAAAAAAGGGAGATTGTTGATAGGGGGAGCACTATGATAGCTGAACCCAATCCCCGTGATAGTGGTTTTTGATGATGACAACACATTGATAATAAAAACACATGAATATATATTGAGGTATATGTCATATGTTGTATGTGTTTATGATTATTGTGAAATATGCACATATTGTGATTGTCACATGTGTTGAACATATAATCTATTGATTGTTGCATATTCTGTTAGTAAAGTGATCATATTTGTGTATGCATACTGTATGTTTTGGTGATAAGGAAATCATGTGGACAAAAGCATATCTGAATGACTAAATCGATTACAAAGGTGTGATAATCAATTCAGGCCATCAGACAACTTGTGTTTTTAAACTGAGGCAAACAACTTGTTTTGAATCGATTATATTAATTAGTAAATCAATTAAAATACTTGTGTTTGCATATATCTTTTTAAATGTGTTGTGTTGTGAATTAGATAGAAAAAGTTTTCAAAAATGTGCTAAGTGTTGAAGCTTAATCGATTACATGGATTATGTATTCAATTAAGTTTGTTATTGATTTGAAAATTGTTTCATGCTTATCATAATTGTTTCAACGGTCATATTTTTAAATGTGTTGACTAAGCATTAAATGGAAATCGATTGCATTAATTGCGAATTCAGTTAAGGAGCTTAATTGGTTATAAATCTGTTACAAGTATTTAATGTAACTAATTAGATTAAAAGAGTAATCGATTAAATTGCGTCTGAATTGACTAAAACTATATATAGACGCATTAATTGGATTTTTGTAAGACAATTTGAGATTAAAATTTTCATATCTGATTTAGATTGTGCTAAAAGTTTTACAGAGGTGAGCAAACGCTCCAAGAAACAAGAAATTGAAGTGGTGGACCATTCTTGAAGATTTCTTGAGAGACAAGATTGACTGATTTGAAGATTTTGATCTTTCTGCGCAACTGAGATGTTTGCTGTGTGATCAGAAGAAGTTTCACAATCTGTGTCTTGTACTACCCTATGCGTGTTGCCAGGAAGAAGAACAGGGAGTTCTTGTACTTTGAGAGGGTTCTCAAAGGGGTGACTACAGGAGAGGATTGTTCTTGCTGCAGGTCTTTGTATTTGGCTATAATAGATTAGTGAGTTAGATAGGTGATTTACATTTTGATAGTGTGGTCGCTGTAAAGCCCTTGTTGTAAAAACTCAGATCTCTATAGTGCAAATTGGCTTTCAATCTCAGGTTGATTAAAAGGACATTGGATGTAGGCATTGAGGCCGAACCAATATAAAACTCAGACTTTGATTTTCCTTCTCCCTATCTCTCTGCATTAATCGATTACTTATTGTCATAATTCGAATACACATATTGTTATATTGCATACACATTGCTTGTTGTTCAAGAAAGGTTTAAAGATTCATCCTATTTGTGAAAAGGATTTGAAAAGCGGGTATTTTTATAAAACAGGAATTCCCCCCCCCCCTCTTGGTGTTGAGAAACAAAGCTCATCATTTCTAACAATTGTCGCATGGGGGTGGAGGTTCAATCTCGAGTTCCTTTCTCATTATTACATGCCCAATATTTGGCTGGATGATTCCCTTTGAGTATGTGAAAGTGGTTGTCCCAAGCCCATTCTCATCCCTATTAAGAGTTATAGTCATGATGTTTGCAATCCCATAAGTATACATTTGTTCTAGGTAGTCTTTGAAAGGTGAAGTGTAATATAGAGGGAGCCCATATGAAAGGAAGTTTTGGATCTTCTAAGCCCTTTGCTAGTGGGCGTAGAAGAAGTCTCTCCAATGTTTTTTAATGCCTTTAATGTCTCATGATATGACCCATTTTCTCTTTCAACGGTTAAATATTGACCTTTATCGCATCTTGAGCTTCTCCCAAAATCTCAATGATCTTTTAATTAGCAAGCCCTATCAGGTGTCACCATGTTTTTGTTTTATTGGCATGAACTTAAATTAATATAGAATGAAACAAATGTTTGCAATGAAGATGTTAAGTTATATGCAAAGTGACATGAAAATGCAAGATATTATGAATTTGGAAATTATCTACATGAATGTGACAACAACATATGAATAAATGATATGTGGTATGCAAGACAACATGAGAATAGATGTTGGATTATGCAAGATTTTGTAAGGATGCATTTAACATTGTGTACATGACACCATGAATAAAGACAAAATGTGAATGTGATGCATGTTTGTGCTCAAAAGGACACTTATTCACATGATATATTGATGCAAATGTGATGCATTTATAAATAAAAAACACTATGCATGTTATGCAACTAACTAACACAACAAAATGCAATGCATGTAGACCCATATGATGTGTTGATAAAGAATGTGACACATTTATTGATATGTAGAAGAGTAATGTGAGGGATAAAGAATGCAAACAATCTCTCTTTTGTGCCTTAACGAAGGTTTGTCACTTAAGGGCAAAGGCAAAGTACATACGTTCACAAGGATGATTTGCTAATACTTAAGAATCAAGGTCATTAGAGTTATGACTCACTTTTCAACATTTTCCACAACAGTTAGGAGTCAACAAGATGCAAAAGTGTTAATGAAGTAAATAAGCAATGATTGAGGTTCTCATAATGACTACTTGGAAACTACATCCATTGTGACACTACTTCTATTATGCACAAACATAAGGTTCCACTTATATTATGCACAAAATGTGCGTGAAAGGAGAATTATGCATACTCAAAACCTCCACTTGTAAAACAATCTGAAAATTCTGGACATATATAATAATGTCTTTTACCTTAGTTTAATATTCAACAATTCAATTATTTCAAAAATAAAAATAGATAAGAATATACATATAAAAAAAGAAAAAAAAATTGAAAGAACCACATCAAATTTACATATTCAATCAAGTATGTTTAACTCTCTAGTGATCTCTACTGGAATCATCATCTGTCATAACTAGTAGCATAATAAGACGATATATAAAAAAATAATATTTGAAAAAAATATTTGAAGATGCTACCATATTTTATTTTGAAAAACTAAGTAAAATCCATAAACAAAAAACATAATCTCTAAAAAAATGGATATTTTTAATCAAAAAGTTAAGAAAGATAATAATGTCCTATTTGTCTATATAAGATGCGCCTTTTTTTTTCAAAAAATAAAAAAGATATTATAAAATACATATATTTTTATTTTAGACCCAATAAAAATTAACTTGGTTGTTACATATTTTTATTCATAACAGATAATAAGGTTTACGTAGTTATATCAAATTATTTAAATTTGTTTTAGATGAATTTTGTAAGAACTTGAAAAATAGAGTTATAGAGTAGATAAGTAGATTAAAATAATGAGACGAGCTTTTTAATTTTAAAATAATCGTATAATATAGAAATAACTTACTAAAGCTCAGTTCATTATCTAAATCACTTCATCTCTCTACAACCTCCGTTCTCTACTCGTTCTTTGCCTTCTCTCTAGAATTCCTTCTCACTGAGCTATCGGATTGACGATCAGGAGGTGCCCAGACGTTCACAGCGTTGAAGGCTTCGTAACTAACCGATCAATTTCTCGATTCCAGCGGGTAAGTTGTTCTTCTCTTTTCTTCGCTGTCTTGAACCTAGAGCATGCAATCTCTGCTAGTTGCATGTGTTTTGTGTGTTCTCTTGTTCATTCTTTGTCCAATTCTAGCTCTAAGAGCTGTTCTTGATCACCAATTGGGAATTTGTAGGCTCTTGTTGAGTTTCCTTGTAGTACAAGGTACTGTAGAGGTGATCCGGCGAACTGGACTGTGAATCTTGTCGGAACAATCGATACCGTTATAGAGTCGCACAGCGGAATAAAGTAAGCAGAAAGCGTGTAATGATCACAACACAAGTTAAAATAGTCGGTTTCAAAAATTGATTTTCTTAGCGAACTTTTATCGAACAGTTGATGTGCTAAGAGTTTAGGGATCAAGAAAATCAACACAAAATTTTTATCCTGGTTCGAATCAAAAGATTTTACGTCCAGTCGTTAATCACTATAAATAGTGATTAACCTTTTTCACTAAAAAATATAGTTGTACAGATTACAAGATAATGAAATCAGAAAAGAAAAGAAAACACCTTCCTTCGACAAACGAACCAGAAGAGTGTAGCAAGTAACTTCCTTCGACAAATGAACCGGAAGAGCTTCCTTCGACGCACGAACTGGAAGCAACAGCTCTGCCAACTTGAAGAGAACCGCTCGGACCTTTGACACACAAAGCACGAACTTCTCCTATTCACAAGACCAGGCAAGAGCACTCTATCACTTTGAGAACTTCCTCAGACAAACTGTATTCTCAAAATGGCATAGATCCTTTTCACTCACAGAGAGCTTCCCTCAGGCACAAAGCACTAATACTCTCAATTGAAAAGTTTTTTTTAAGAGCTGTGAAGACCTCTATTTATAAGCCTAGTTTCGTGCAGGGACAAAAACTGAAAACACATCTCCCAACTGCCACTGATAATCGATTATCATAAGTGATAATCGATTATTTGTGTCCGTTATGGGGTTTTCAAAATGTGATAATCGATTATCCTGAGCAATAAACGATTATTCCAGAGACTTGGACAGTATTAAATGAAACAGTGATAATCGATTATTCTGTGTAATAATCGATTATTTACGCGAGCAACTCTCTTCTAAATTGGCTCGTGATAATCGATTATTCTTCTTGATAATCGATTATTTGCGCAATGACTCACTAAATACGAAAACTTCTAACAGTTTTTACATCATTACAATTTATCCTATACATTTGTTTCTACAAAATGCGTTTAACAAATATGCATTTAGAGTCTTCAATTCTTCAGCTTTTATCATCATCAAAACTTCACAATAGCTTCTGTAACACCCCAATTTAGGCGTTACAATTTATTTTCCACAAAATACATATGTAATTCGTCTTTAACAAATTTCAACACCCATAAAATATTAAGTTCTTTATTACAGCACAAGTCTTCTGAAAATAAAATTCCACACAGTTCATAAACTTCTGAAATTTAAAATTTCTCACAGTTCGGAAATTCAAACACAGATTTATTTTAGAAATTCCCCATGTCTCCTTTTCCCCACAGATCTCTCATCTTCTAAGCGAGTCCAGAACCATCTGCTAATTCATCTGATATAGTTTCTGCTCCCGTATAATATCACACATTATACGATCATCGCATTCACATGCACAAACACAAACACAAACAGTAGGGTGAGCTAACCAATTCAAGAAATATACATCATCCACAATCTTACTAACATCACAAGTATGGCAATCAGTCAAATACATGCATCTCAAACATACTCAAAAACCAACTATTACACTGATACTTTATAATATTTCTCCAGTCAAAATCATCAGTCGATTCACTAGAGTCAATACAACATATTATTAATCTGCCTACTTACCAAAGCACAACAGTCAACAATCCTTCTGTCTACTTACCAAAGTAGTATAACCATGATATACTGATTACTTACCAAAGTAATCTAACAAGGTGATTTTTTATTATCTACTTACCAAAGTAGCACAAACCAAGTTCTTCTGCCTACTTACCAAAGTAGCGCAGCAAGATAATACTGTCTACTTACCAAAGTAGCACAGTATAGTTAATCTGCCTACTCATCAAAGTAGCCCGATTTATATCATTCTCTTTATCTCTTCATTCATCATCTCATCCTGCCTACTTATCAAAGTAACGCAAATCACCCTGCTTACTTACCAAAGTAACGCAGACCCAACATCTTCTCGCCTACTTACCAAAGTAGTGCAAACCAAGTTCTTCTGCCTACTTACCAAAGTAGCGCAGCAAGACAATACTATCTACTTACCAAAGTAGCTCAAATTAACCAAATTACATTTTCCTAACATATCATTCATAACCAATCACATGCCATCTCAACCACTAATCCCAAACCAATCATGTTCAACAAGCACATAATAACCAATCAACATATCTCAGTTTCGATTCTGCCTACTTACCAAAGTAGCACAAATTAACCAAATTACCTTTTTCAACATATTATTTATCGACGATCTGAACGAATCAAACTAATCAACAACATGTTTAGATCATATGGTAAGCTTTTCAGTCCAATCCAACGGTTAATGAGACGGAAATCATCAATTTTGTATAACGGATCCAAAATCATAAATTAAGCAGTATTGAGATCCCTGAGAAGATACAAACTTAATATCTCTAAATCTGTAACACCGATCTAAAATCCGAACGGTCGAAGTATGCCACTATCTCTTAGGAACAACATACTAAACTTTCAGATTAATCTAACGGTTATCTAAGTAGATATGGAGATTTTACCGAGGTAACTCAGAGACAGAAATTTAAGTGATTCTCGGTTAAACTCAAAATGCGGAATGAATTCCTCTAAGCACAGACATCTAATTCCAAATCTGAACGGTCAAAATCACCTAATATGTCTTATGAACTACATACTAAAGTTTGGGCTCAATCTAACGGTAAATGGAATATATATGAAATATTTACCATTATAACTTAAGAACAGAATTGCAGTGTTCCTCAAATATTTCAAACTTTCGAAATTTCTTTCTCTAAACAGAGACCTTCAATTCCAAATCTGATCGGTCAAATTGTAATAATGTATTCTAAGAATCATATATCCAATTTTCAAGTTGATCTAACAGTCCCATAAGTCAGAATCTATACTTTACAAAGGGAACTCAGTAATAGAACTGCAAGGGTAATTAATTCACTCAAACATGCAGGATATATATCTCCAAGTTCAGACTACTAATTACAAATCCGAACGGTCAAAGTGTATTAATATGTCTTAGGGATCATATATCAAATTTTGAGGTTGATCTAACGGTCCAATAGGTCAGAATCTATATTATACCGAGACAACTCAGTAACAGAACTACAGGGGCAACTAATTTACTCAAACTTGCAGGATTTATTTCTCCAATTACAGACTTCTATTTTCAAATCCGAACGGTCAAAGTTTAGTAATAGGTCTTAGGATTCACATACTAAAAGTTTAGCTAAATCCAACGGTGAAAACAATTAATAGAAAATTTTCACCACAGTAACTCGAAAATAAGAAATTATAATCATGAAACCCAAATTTTTCACAAGTCAATAGATAACTACCATTACCAAATTTTAACACATTCATACTCATATTCATGATCATAATCAAGAAAGGATTAGCTCCCCTACCTCTTCTTCTTGCAAGAAATTCTTCACTCTTGATACACCTAGACCACCACCTTTTGCTTGTTTTCACTTTCAATTTCAAAGAAATTTTTAACTTAAATCTCTCTTCTTCAAAGAAAGCAATTCCTCTCCTCCTTGCTAGACCAAGTCAGTCTCCACACTTAGGACACTTAGGATTTTCGTTCACCTCCACCAAGGACCTCTCTACTCTTCCCCAAAACTCCAAATCTGATTTGGAATTAAAAGAAGATGCCTTAGACAACTAAGGACCATGCACTTGGTACGTAGCAATAATAAACAACCAATGAACCATCCTAAACCATTTTTTTTCAGCCCTAAAACATGGTAGGAAAGTCTCCAAAGGTTCCAAAATGTTCTCCTAGTTCAGAACACAACCTACCCACTCCAAAAAAATCGCAACTTGTAAAAATGTACCTAAAATTAAGGTTGGACGCTAGCCCTGGACAGCAACACTGTCACGTTTTCCCCAGCTCAGTTAGACACCTTCCCGAAGTCCAAAATATGCGTATGAGTAGTCAAATTGAAGCTCTTTGAGTCTAGTTTCCAATGAAACAAGAATCAACTCAATTGGAGTTCGGTAGAGAAAGTAATAAGCAAAACAGTCATCATAGGTCAAAACTGAACATACCTGAGCGTGATTAACGTTTCCGAGTTTTAATAATTTTACTGCAGCTAGCCCGGTAGTCCAAAAATTTATATTTATATGTCCAATTAAAGATATTTGAGTCTAGTTTCCAATAAAACAAGAATCAACTCAATTGATATTTTCTACAAAAAGTTATAATTAAAATAGTAAACCATGTCAAACCTGACAGCATTCCATTTTACATTATAACTTGAACTTTTTACAACTTGGTAAATTCTTGAGGTTCTAGGGTCTTACATTCTACCCCCCTTAAAAAAATTTTCGTCCTCGAAAATTAAGATGTTACTCAAACAAATGAGGGTATTCTTTTATCATATAATCCTCTAGCTCCCATGTCATCTCTTGGGTTTCCTCGTTCCAAAGCACCTTCACTGTATGAATTTCCTTTCCTCGTAACTTCTTTGTTTGAACTTCTAACACCCTTACTGGCATCACTTCGATAGTAAGATCTTCACGCACTTGAATGTCATCTGTTTCCAAAACATGAGTCGGATCAGAGACATACTTCCTCAGCTGCGACACGTGGAACACATTATGCAAGTTCGCCAACTGTGGTGGTAACGCTACCTCATATGCTACTGGTCCAATCCTCCTAAGAATATCGTAAGGACCAAGAAACTTTGGTGACAACTTCCTTGATTTAATAGCCCTACCTATGCCGGTAATGGTGTCACACGTAGAAACACATGATCTCCTTCGTTGAACTCAAGAGGTCTTCTTCTCTTGTCTGCATAAGATTTTTGTCGACTTTGTGTTGCACGCATCCGGTCTTGTATCAACTTGACTTTTTCTGTTGTTTGCTGCAATAACTCGGGACCTACTGAAATTGTTTCTCCATCCTGAAACCAGCACAAAGGTGTCCTGCACCTTCTCCCATACAATGCTTCATACGGTGCCATTCCAATGCTCGCATGAAAGCTGTTGTTGTATGTGAATTCCACCAAAGGCAAAACCTCACTCCAACCTCCCAAATGATCCAATACACACGTTCTCAGCAGATCTTCCAATGACTGAATAGTCCTTTCAGTTTGTCCATCTGTTTGAGGATGATATGCTGAACTCATTCTTAACTTTGAACCCAAAGCCTCTTGCAATTGCTGCCAGAACCTTGACGTAAACCTTGGATCCCGATCTGAAACAATGCTATTTGGTACACCATGCAATCTCACTATTTCCTGAATATACAACTCTGCCAACTTCTGCATTGACATTCTCAGGTTGATTGGCAAAAAGTGAGCACTTTTCGTCAATCGATCAACTATCACCCAAATGGAATCATGACCCTTCAATGATCTTGGTAAGTGAGTTACAAAGTCCATCGAGATGCTGTCCCATTTCCATTGGGGAATATCCAACTGTTGTAACATTCCACCTGGCCTTTGATGTTCTATCTTAGCCTTCTGACATACCAAACAAGAAGATACAAACTTTGCCACATCCTTTTTCATCCCACTCCACCAGAAAGATTCTTTCAAGTCTTTGTACATCTTAGTCATACCAGGATGTATGCTAAGACGACTCTTGTGTCCTTCTTCTAGAATCATCTTCTTCAACTCATCCTTTGCTGGAATGCAGACTCTATTCTTAAAACGAATAATACCATCTAATCCCAAACTGAAGTCTTTAGCTTGATCCGTTCCCAACAACTCCACTGTATCTTGTAGACTTGTGTCTTCCTTTTGTCCCAATTTGATCTCTTCCAAGAAATCATTTGTGATCTTTAAATGACAACACCAAAGGTGATCTTGGCTCAGCTGTAATCCCAAGTTCATATCTCTGAACTTTTCTATTAATTCAAACTCCTTCACCATCAAAGCTGACACATGCATTCGCTTCCTACTCAAAGCATCGGCTACAACATTTGCTTTCCCTGGATGGTACTGTAACTCAAAATCAAAATCCTTCAAGTACTCCATCCACCTTCTCTGCCTCATGTTCAACTCCTTCTGATCGAAGAGATACTTTAAACTCTTGTGATCACTAAAGATTTGAAAACGTGATCCGTAAAGATAGTGCCTCCAAGTCCTCAAAGCAAAAACCACAGCCGCTAATTCGATGTCGTGCGTTGGATAGTTCCTTTCATGCACCTTCAACTGTCTCGATGCATAAGCTACTGGTCGCTTCTCCTGCATCAATACACAACCGAGCCCATGGTATGAAGCATCACAAAACACTTCAAAAGCTTTAGAAGTATCAGGGACTGCTAATACTGGAGCACTTGTCAACCGTTTCTTCATCTCTTCAAAACTTGTTTCACACTTGTCGGTCCATAAGAAAGGTTGTTCTTTACGAGTCAACTGCGTCAAAGGACCCACTATCTTGGAGAAACCTTCGACGAACTTCCTGTAGTAACCAGCTAGGCCCACAAAACTTCTTACTTCTGACACCGTCTTTGGACGTTCCCACTTTAGCACTGCCTCCACCTTCGTTGGATCTACAGAAATTCCTTTGGCAGAAATCACGTGGCCAAGGAATTGTATTTCCTCCAACCAAAATTCACATTTAGATAATTTCCCAAACAATTGATGCTCCCTAAGAGTCTCCAACACAATCCTCAAATGTTCAGCATGTTCTTCACGATCCCTTGAATATATAAGAATGTCGTCTATGAACACAACAACAAATTTATCTAGCCACGGTCGAAATATTCGATTCATGTAATCCATGAATATAGCAGGAGCATTGGTCACTCCAAACGGCATCACCACATACTCGTAGTGACCGTAACGTGACCTGAAAGCCGTCTTCTGACTATCCTCTGATTTGACCAAGATCTGATGGTAACCAGACCTCAGGTCAATTTTTGAAAACACACCAGCTCCTCGCAACTGATCCAACAAGTCATCAATTCTTGGTAGTGGGTACTTGTTCTTAATCGTCAACTTATTCAGCTGCCGGTAGTCGATGCACAACCTTGAACTACCATCTTTCTTCTTTACTAACAAGACTGGAGCTCCCCATGGTGACACACTCGGCCTGATAAACCTCCTTCTTCAGTAGTTCCTCAATTTGTCTCTTCAGCTCTGCTAGCTCTGTCGGAGCCATCCTATACGGAGCCATAGACACTGGTCCAGCTCCTGGTACCAAGTCTATAGAGAACTCCACTTCCCTGCTTGGTGGCAACCCTGGTACTTCATCTGGAAAGACATCCTCGAACTCTTCCACTACTGGGATACCCATCGTCTGAACCTCAAAACTCTTCTTCTCTTGAGCTACCAGTACAAAACACATGGCCCCATCACTAACATCCTTTAGAACTTCTTTGGTTGAGATCAGTTCTAAACCATCCGAGTCTGGAAAAACCAATCGTTGTTGTCCACAGTCAAGAAGAACGTGATTGGCGGTCAACCAATCCATTCCCAGAATTACATCTAAGCCTTCGAGAGGTAAGGAAATCAAGTTCACTTTGAACTTGCGTCCGAAGACTACAATCGGGCATCCAACACAGATTGAACTGGTTGAGATCTGACCCGATGTTGGTGTCGAAACCACCAATTCATACCTTAGATTACTCACCGGTATACTGAAGTCTTTCAAACAAGTAGAAGAAACAAAGGAGTGCGTAGCTCCGGAATCAAACAATACATGCACACATTTACCAAACAAAAGGCATGTGTCAAGGATGAGATTACCTGGCTTTGCAGCCTCTTCACCGGTCAAAGCGAAAACTCTTCCAGCTATCTTGGGCTTCACGCCTGAAGAACTTGGTTGTTGTGGTGCATATGCTATCTTCTTCTCAGGACAAACATGAGCGAAATGTCCTGGCTTGTTACACACAAAGCACCTCTTCTCTTCAACCTTCACTCCAGAGAGCTTAGGACAATCCTTCTTGTAGTGCGCACCACCGCATTCAAAACATTTCACGGCTGTTCGCATAAGCGGTTGGGGTCGCTGATATGGCTTCTTCCATGGCTTTCCTCTAATAAACTTGTCCTTCTGAGTCTTGTCAACTCGGTTTCGGTTCATTTCCAGTAACTCCACCTTTTTTGTCTTCTCAACTAAGGCTGGAAACTTCTTGATTTCAAGAGGTACAATCATTCTCCTCAGGTCATACCTCAGACCCTGCTCAAATCTTTGACACTTCCACCCTTCCGTCATGTGCTGACTATAAAAACGGATAAGATACTCAAACCTGTCGATGTACTCTTGCACTGACATCCCACTTTGACGCAAGGCCAAGAACTCTTGCTCCCTTTCGATCTTGGCACTAGTCGGGAAGTACTTTTCCAAAAACTTGTCCTTGAAACTGTTCCAAGTAATAGCCTCTTCATCAGATTCCATCAGTCGCTTCATACCATCCCACCAGTACTCTGCTTCCTCTTTCAGTATGAAGGTTGCGTAATCTAGTTTTTCCTCATCTGTGCACTTGATCACATGAAAGATCTTCTCAATGTCCTTGATCCAAGCATCTGCTTTATCTGGCGTAGCTCTTCCATTGAACCTTGTTGGGTCGTGCCTCAAAAAGTCATTCAGCCTCGAATAAGTCCTCGGTTCCTGAGTGGTATGCTGCCTCTCCATTGCGTTGATCATCCGATCAACAGCCCGATTAAAATCATCAATTGGGGTGTTTGACCAACATTGTTAGATCGACGTGCCATGTTCTACCATATACGTCAAAAGAAATTAATTTAAACACAAGTCAAAACAATGCATATCTCTACCTTTCAAACCAACGCTCTCCAAAAGAGCTACAAAATAATCACAACAAATCACAGAGTCACAACAGAAGTTAACGAGCTCACTTCCCAAAAGCCCCAAAAGATTTTTGAAAACCATGGCTCTGATACCAAACAGTGTAACACCCCGATTTAGGCGTTACAATTTATTTTCCACAAAATACATATGTAATTTTTTAACAAATTTCAACACCCATAAAATATTAAGTTCTTTATTACAGCACAAGTCTTCTGAAAATAAAATTCCACACAGTTCATAAACTTCTGAAATTTAAAATTTCTCACAGTTCGGAAATTCAAACACAGATTTATTTTAGAAATTCCCCATGTCTCCTTTTCCCCACAGATCTCTCATCTTCTAAGCAGTCCAGAACCATCTGCTAATTCATCTGATATAGTTTCTGCTCCCGTATAATATCACACATTATACGATCATGCATTCACATGCACACACAACACAAACAGTAGGGTGAGCTAACCAATTCAAGAAATATACATCATCCACAATCTTACTAACATCACAAGTGTGGCAATCAGTCAAATACATGCATCTCAAACATACTCAAAAACCAACTATTACACTGATACTTTATAATATTTCTCCAGTCAAAATCATCAGTCGATTCACTAGAGTCAATACAACATATTATTAATCTGCCTACTTACCAAAGCACAGCAGTCAACAATCCTTCTGTCTACTTACCAAAGTAGTATAACCATGATATACTGATTACTTACCAAAGTAATCTAACAAGGTGATTTTTATTATCTACTTACCAAAGTAGCACAAACCAAGTTCTTCTGCCTACTTACCAAAGTAGCGCAGCAAGATAATACTGTCTACTTACCAAAGTAGCACAGTATAGTTAATCTGCCTACTCATCAAAGTAGCCCGATTTATATCATTCTCTTTATCTCTTCATTCATCATCTCATCCTGCCTACTTATCAAAGTAACGCAAATCACCCTGCTTACTTACCAAAGTAACGCAGACCCAACATCTTCTCGCCTACTTACCAAAGTAGTGCAAACCAAGTTCTTCTGCCTACTTACCAAAGTAGCGCAGCAAGACAATACTATCTACTTACCAAAGTAGCTCAAATTAACCAAATTACATTTTCCTAACATATCATTCATAACCAATCACATGCCATCTCAACCACTAATCCCAAACCAATCATGTTCAACAAGCACATAATAACCAATCAACATATCTCAGTTTCGATTCTGCCTACTTACCAAAGTAGCACAAATTAACCAAATTACCTTTTTCAACATATTATTTATCGACGATCTGAACGAATCAAACTAATCAACACATGTTTAGATCATATGGTAAGCTTTTCAGTCCAATCCAACGGTTAATGAGACGGAAATCATCAATTTTGTATAACGGATCCAAAATCATAAATTAAGCAGTATTGAGATCCCTGAGAAGATACAAACTTAATATCTCTAAATCTGTAACACCGATCTAAAATCCGAACGGTCGAAGTATGCCACTATCTCTTAGGAACAACATACTAAACTTTCAGATTAATCTAACGGTTATCTAAGTAGATATGGAGATTTTACCGAGGTAACTCAGAGACAGAAATTTAAGTGATTCTCGGTTAAACTCAAAATGCGGAATGAATTCCTCTAAGCACAGACATCTAATTCCAAATCTGAACGGTCAAAATCACCTAATATGTCTTATGAACTACATACTAAAGTTTGGGCTCAATCTAACGGTAAATGGAATATATATGAAATATTTACCATTATAACTTAAGAACAGAATTGCAGTGTTCCTCAAATATTTCAAACTTTCGAAATTTCTTTCTCTAAACAGAGACCTTCAATTCCAAATCTGATCGGTCAAATTGTAATAATGTATTCTAAGAATCATATATCCAATTTTCAAGTTGATCTAACAGTCCCATAAGTCAGAATCTATACTTTACAAAGGGAACTCAGTAATAGAACTGCAAGGGTAATTAATTCACTCAAACATGCAGGATATATATCTCCAAGTTCAGACTACTAATTACAAATCCGAACGGTCAAAGTGTATTATATGTCTTAGGATCATATATCAAATTTTGAGGTTGATCTAACGGTCCAATAGGTCAGAATCTATATTATACCGAGACAACTCAGTAACAGAACTACAGGGGCAACTAATTTACTCAAACTTGCAGGATTTATTTCTCCAATTACAGACTTCTATTTTCAAATCCGAACGGTCAAAGTTTAGTAATAGGTCTTAGGATTCACATACTAAAAGTTTAGCTAAATCCAACGGTGAAAACAATTAATAGAAAATTTTCACCACAGTAACTCGAAAATAAGAAATTATAATCATGAAACCCAAATTTTTCACAAGTCAATAGATAACTACCATTACCAAATTTTAACACATTCATACTCATATTCATGATCATAATCAAGAAAGGATTAGCTCCCCTACCTCTTCTTCTTGCAAGAAATTCTTCACTCTTGATACACCTAGACCACCACCTTTTGCTTGTTTTCACTTTCAATTTCAAAGAAATTTTTAACTTAAATCTCTCTTCTTCAAAGAAAGCAATTCCTCTCCTCCTTGCTAGACCAAGTCAGTCTCCACACTTAGGACACTTAGGATTTTCGTTCACCTCCCACCAAGGACCTCTCTACTCTTCCCCAAAACTCCAAATCTGATTTGGAATTAAAAGAAGATGCCTTAGACAACTAAGGACCCATGCACTTGGTACGTAGCAATAATAAACAACCAATGAACCATCCTAAACCATTTTTTTTCAGCCCTAAAACATGGTAGGAAAGTCTCCAAAGGGTCCCAAAATGTTCTCCTAGTTCAGAACACAACCTACCCACTCCAAAAAAATCGCAACTTGTAAAAATGTACCTAAAATTAAGGTTGGACGCTAGCCCCTGGACAACAACACTGTCACGTTTTCCCCAGCTCAGTTAGACACCTTCCCGAAGTCCAAAATATGCGTATGAGTAGTCAAATTGAAGCTCTTTGAGTCTAGTTTCCAATGAAACAAGAATCAACTCAATTGGAGTTCGGTAGAGAAAGTAATAAGCAAAACAGTCATCATAGGTCAAAACTGAACATACCTGAGCGTGATTAACGTTTCCGAGTTTTAATAATTTTACTGCAGCTAGCCCGGTAGTCCAAAAATTTATATTTATATGTCCAATTAAAGATATTTGAGTCTAGTTTCCAATAAAACAAGAATCAACTCAATTGATATTTTCTACAAAAAGTTATGATTAAAATAGTAAACCATGTCAAACCTGACAGCATTCCATTTTACATTATAACTTGAACTTTTTACAACTTGGTAAATTCTTGAGGTTCTAGGGTCTTACAGCTTCAAGATACCAATGCTCCTTATTGGTAACAAATCTCTGAGGTAAGGGGAGTTAGATTTCTATTTGAATTGATAGTTTGATAGGTGTATGTATTGAGTTATGTACGTAGTTGTTGTTTGAGCTTAAATGTGGTAATTGTGTAAGTGAAGTATGATGCTTTGAATGTCAAATGATGGAATTATATTAAATGTTGATATATCTGGTGAAGTCTGTTTAAGGTGTATGGTAGTATATAAATATGTATGATTATGATTGAAATTACAAGTAAAAGTGTGTGATTCAAGGGGTTGATTGTAAGATCAGTATAGAATCTCTTGGTGAGATTCCAGGTTGTTTAGAGTAATTGCAGGGAGCTCAGTCTTGGGAGTTTTCCTGAAACTCCAATGGTCTTTCATTCTCAAGTAGAGAAGATTGAACCATGTGATGAGGAGTAGTAGGAGGTCTTAGTCTTGAGGGCTTCCAGTATGCCTTAAGGCCCGGAACAGACTAACCTCGTGAGGGTGGCAGGGTGACACCCTTTGACAATGGCTTTGCAAAGTAGTAGAAGCCACCACGAGTGCATAACCTGCCATAGCTCGGCAATTATTCTAAGTCCGGACGAGTCAAGTTTAGAAGTTAACATGTTAGGATGTGTGATCAGTATGATGTGTGATCAGTATGATGTGCTTGATTGAGCTCTAAGTGTCTTATGTTATTATAATTATATGATCTTTGTTTAACTAGCTCACCCTTACTCTTGTGTTTGTATGTTGTACATGTGATGGTTTCCTTTTGCAATGATCATCCATTTGGATGTGAGCAGAGGTGGATGAGGTTCCTCTGGAGAAGGCACTAGAGGGCGATGACGTTGTTGTCTAGTATTTAGATTTTATCTTTTAGTTGCCTGTTATCTTTTTGAAATACTCTTCTGTAGATAAAGTTTTAAACTTTATAGCCACTTTGGATGATTGTAAGATTAACTCCTTATCTGCAAGTCTTTAAATTGTTCTATCATATTATGATGTTGACTACTATTTATATAGTTTTTACTATATATTTTGGGTTGTTACATTAATAGTATCAGAGCAGTTCTTTCCTTAGAAATCCTGTAGGTTTTGAGTGTGTCTTGCTTGTGCTTGTGTAGTCTTAGTTATGTGTAGTGGTTGTCCTTGTCTCTTTGAGTTAGACTGATGGCTTTTTCTTTCGGTGTAAACAGAAAATGGATAGGTCTCCTCCTTCTCCACCCCATAATCCTGACACCTCAAATGTGATGAGAATGATAAAGTCAGTGTTAGAAGCGATGCAACAACATAACACTATATTGGTTAACTAGCACATGGTAGCTTTGCATCAGGTTAAAGCTGCCAGGGTGTCAGCTGAGGCGTCCCAGAGGCAGTATTTGGATCTGATGCTTAGTGGATTTGATCCTTTAGCATCATCTAGCTAAGTTTACTGGAAAATGCAGTCCTAATGAGGCGGATCAATGGTTCAGAGACATGGAAAGGATTTTTAATGCCAAGATGTGTCTGGAGGTGAATAAGTTGGCTTTCTCATAATATCTGTTATCTGGGGAAGCTAGCCACTGGTGGAGTAGCACCAGCTCTTTGTTGGAGAGCATTGGAGTCCAGATTTCTTGGGAAGTTTTTAAGAGGAAATTTTACATTGAATACTTCTCAGACAGTGTAAGATTTGCCAAGGAGGTGGAATTTCTACAATTAGTTCAGGGCAACATGACTGTTTCAGAATATGCTGATAGATTCAAGCATTTACTTCGGTTTCACACCTTAGCCATGGATGAAGAATGACAATGTAGGAAATTTGAGAACGGGTTAAAAGGCGATGTGAAATTACTGGTGGCGGGTCTTTGCATCAAAGAATTCTCGGTGTTAGTGGAGAGGGCAAAAGTTTTAGAGAAGACAAAGAGAGAAGTTGAGAGTCAGCAGAGTCAACCACTAAGGGTTGGAGGACCAGCAGTGTCCAGGGGCGGTTTTAGTGCTAGAAGGATCCCTTATCCTAGACCATCCTCTTCTGGGTCTAGGGGTTCTTCCTCTCAGCCTTCAGTTCATTCGGGGCAATCTAGTCCCTCCAGCGTTGTGAGGTGTTACTTGTGAGGAGGGCCCCATTTTCAGTCCGTTTGTCCTCAGATGTCGGGGTTCAGGAGGTGCAACATCTGTAAACGAGAGGGCCACTATGCCAGGGACTGTCCTACGACGAGGAGGGCAGGTTCACAAACTCACCAGGCTGGGAGGTTAGTATAGAGGGGTGGTGGCATACCACAGACAGCTGGTAGGGTTTATGCGTTGACGGGGGCGGAGGCGGCTAGCTCAGGTAATCTTATTACTGGTTGTTGTTTACTGTTTGGGAAGTTGTGTTGTGTATTGTTTAATTCTGGAGCGACACACTCTTTTGTGTCAGAGTCTTGTGTAGAGAATTTGGGGTTGGCAATGAGAGAGCTACAATATGATCTGACTGTATCTACTCCCACTTCGAGATTGGTTAAGACATCTACGATTTATGCTAGATGTTCTGTAGTAGTTGAGGGGCGTCAGTTCAAGGTGAACTTGATTTGTTTACCTTTACAAGTATTAGAGGTGATCTTAGGGATGGATTGGATATCTGCCAATCGCATCCTTATTGACTGCGGTGAGAAGAAGTTGTTATTTCTTGAGGTGGAGGAACCGGCGTTGTTATCTTCGGGGCAAGTGAGGTAAGAATTGGCTGAGGGTTCAGTTTGTTTCATGGTGCTCACTCATCTGGAAGTGGAGCAGAGTAACGAGACAATGAATCACTCCGTTGTGAGTGACTTTCTTAATGTTTTTCCAAAGGAAGTGTATGGATTGCCTCCTTAGAGGGAGGTTGAATTCTCTATTGATATGGTGTCAGGTGCTGGGCCAGTGTCAATAGCTCCTTATCGGATGGCTCCAGCAGAATTAGCTGAATTGAAGAATCAGATTGAAGATTTGTTGGAGAAGCAGTTCATCAGGCCTAGTGTATCGCCGTGGGGTGCACCTGTGTTGCTTGTGAAGAAGAAGGATGGTAGCTTCAGGTTATGTATAGATTACAGGCAGTTGAATAAGTTAACCATCAAGAACAAGTACCCTCTACCTAGGATTGATGACTTGATGGATCAACTGCATGGAGCTACGGTGTTCTCTAAGATAGACCTGAGGTCAGGTTATCATCAGATTCTGGTTAAGGCAGGTGATGTGTAGAAAATTGCCTTTAGGTCCAAATATACGAGTATGTGGTTATGCCATTTGGTGTGACTAACGCTCCTACCATATTTATGCACTATATGAACATAATCTTCAGGCCGTTCTTGGATAAATTTGTTGTTGTCTTTATAGATGACATACTAATTTACTCTAAGACGCGAGAGGAGCATGAGGATCACCTTAGGACAGTACTTGGGATCTTAAGAGAGAAGAAGTTGTATGTTAAACTGTCTAAGTGTGATTTCTGGTTAGAAGAAGTTCAGTTTCTGGGTCATGTAATATCTGTGAGTGAGATTTCTGTGGATCCAACCAAGGTTCAGGCAGTGCTTTAGTGGGAGAGGCCGAAGTCAGCTACTGAGATAAGAAGTTTTATGGGTTTGGTGGGCTACTACCGTCGTTTCATTGAGGGTTTCTCCAGGATTGTGGCGCCGTTAATGCAGTTGACTAGGAAGGATCAGCCTTTTACTTGGACGGACAGGTGTGAGAATAGCTTTCAAGAGCTAAAGCAAAGGCTGACTAGTGCTCTAGTGTTAGTAATCCCCGACACAGGTAAACCTTTTGAAGTTTTTTGTGATGCTTCTTATCATGGACTAGGGTGTGTATTGATTTAGGAAAAGAAGGTAGTTGCCTATGCTTCAAGGCAACTCAAGGTTCATGAGAATAATTACCCCACTCATGACTTAGAATTGGCAGCGGTTGTATTTGCCTTGAAGATCTGGAGGCACTACTTGTATGGTGCACAGTTTCAGGTATTCAATGATCACAAGAGTCTAAAGTATCTCTTTGATCAGAAGGAACTGAATATGAGGTAGAGGAGATGGATGGAGTTTCTGAAGGATTACGAGTCTGATCTCCTCTACCATCCTGTAAAGGGAATGTGGTTGCGGATGCGTTGAGCAGGAAAACAATGCATGTATCTGCATTGATGGTCAGAGAGTTGGAATTGGTGAAGAGTTTCAGGGATTTGAAGCTACATGTGGATTTTGAGGCAGATAGCATCAGGTGTAATAGTTTAGTAGTATCGAGCGATCTGTTGGGTTGTATAAGAGAGAAACAGTTGGCAGACGTCGAGCTACAGAGATTAGTAGGGTTGATTGGTACAGATTAGGGTAGAGATTTCGTGGTGGGTGATGGACAAATTTATGAACACCAAAATATGATGTCACAAACTTGTTTTTCAATCGGCAAGTATGACCGAATCGTTCAAGTAATAAACTTGGTAAGACCAAGTATCGTTCTTCCCAAAGGACTCACGACCTAGTTTAGTTGTGTGGTTTATTGATTAGCTAAGACTTAAAGACGAAATATTTGGATTTTATATGCAAAAGATGAAAATTAAATATGTATGCATGAAGTTTTGATCAATGGCAAAAGCAAAAGATAAACACTTTCAATGAAATATATGTATGATATGTTGTTGGGGTCAATTTCATCTTATCCACTCTCATATATTTTAGGAATTCAACATTCAAATCATCATTGTTAATGCCACTCTCTAAAGTACCTTTCAAGAAGGCTTCTCCCTAATCACGAGTTCATACAATTCCTAGCATTCCTAATGATTAGTTCATAAGTGCAGGAGCTTAACGACAACCAATATAATATTGGGAGAAATTCCCCGGATCTAGACTTCCCCGTACGTGCCCGTATCGACAAAACCAATAATCATGCATCGAATGAGTTAAACAATGCAAGCATTAAGCAAAGAGGAAAAACCCTAACTAATGATGAAAGAAAGCATAGATCTTAAATAAAAGATGTAAAAACAAATTCCATATATGAGAGCTTCAAAAGATTACATTGATTCCCCAACAAACATACAGAGTTTAGTTCACCATATTCATGGTGAACCTAGATGAATAACAATGAAAGAATGAAAGATAAAACCCTAGAAAGGTGAAGAGGAAGCCTGAGCATCCAAGATCCTCCTTCAAAGGGGTGGAAGAGAGAGTGTTTGCTTCGTTCCAGCCAAAGATACCTAACCCTAGGAAACCCTAAAGCTTATATATTATTCGTAAACTACAGAAAATTAGGTCCAAGCCCATAAAAGTGCCGCTCAGCGGTAAAGTACTGCTCAGCGGTAAGTGCGTGAGTCGTTTCTTCCCCTCAGCGGCCATTTTGCCCCTCAGCGGACCTCCCGTAAGCTCCTGAGTGCCGCTCAGCGGTAAACTGCCGCTGAGCGGTGACTTCGGCTTCTCCTTTTGCACTTTTTGATGTCTTTTCTGATTCCATCTCTCTCCTTCTTCACTTCTTTCACCAAATTCACCTTAAAACCTGCACAAAAACACTGAAATCAAGCATAAACCTGTCCAGCTCTCTTATTTATGAAAATATGAAGAAAAGCATGATTTCAAGCTAGTTTCTAAGTGTAAAGGTTGCTTTTGTGTCAATTTTAAGCATGAAAATAACAGTTTTTCAACTGTTATCACAACCCCAAACTTAGAACTTTGCTTGTCCTCAAGCAAACAAGATATAACTCAATCTTCAACCAATTCATATGATGGTTCACTCATTCAAAAATCCTCTTTTTAGATAAGTAAAAACTTCAATCAAACTTATGACCAAGAGTTCAATCAAGATGTGCACATGCTTTAGTGTTTCACAAAGTCAGTTAATACCCAACAAATGCTCTTTTTCATGAATGATCAATCAATTAAGCATGGATGTTCATGTGCTAATGGAATATTTCCTCACTAGGTAAAGTATTTCACTCAACACACAAGTGTATAAAAGGTAATCACTCATTCACTCTACTATCACAATGTCACATGAATCAACTTTGCCTTTCATTTTACCACAATCAAAAACATTCACAAGCATGCATCATCACAAGGACTTTTCAATGGCTTATAATGTGGCTGGGCTAACAAGAAAATTGGTTTTTCTGGATCACAAAATCCTTGAGTTAAGAAAATCATAACAACACAATTATTCTTATTCTTCCCCACTTGCCTTTGCATTTGCATTGAGCTTTACTTCTTTCTCTTTTCTTTTCTTTTTCTTTGCCTATACTTCCTTTTAGCTCTTAGCTCAATGCTTTTCCTTTTTCATGTTTTAACAAACCCCAAACTTGAACATTTAACAATACCACACAAGATCTTCTACTTAACTCAAGGTAAAGATTTTCAATCAAGGGTTTCAGTGTATGTTCAAGGCTAAGGGTTCAAAGGATAGAACACAAAGTGTTCTCTTTAGTGGGCTAACTTTATGAATTTGGCCAATAAAAAGGTTCCAACAAACGGCCTTGATCATATGATGCAAAACAAGCAATTGATTCAATCATAGAAAACCTGGGCAAAGTCATTCATGCTTTCAAAGTAATAGCATTAACAATAACAACTCTGGAGCTCAAAACCTCACATATAAGCTCATTCACATTTGACATACACATCCTGCTTAATTTCACAATCACAATCATGATATCATGCATTTGTTCACAAAGCTTGTGAATCACCTGTATAAGCATTTTAATGTGCACATCATCTCAACATCAATCAATCAATAAGCATCATTCAGCATTACTTATCACACAATCACAGTTAATAGCAAACCATCATAACAAACCAGGTGTTCAATAGAGTACATCAAACCCTAATCTAAAAACAAAAACAAATAAGTTCAGAAAACTTAAACCACAAAAGCATAATCATATGATAGCATTTATCAGTAAATGCTATCTCAGCTCCTCATCAGTCTGAGCTGTCCTCTGTATCTTCTTCTTCTTCCTCATCTTCATCATCTTCAAATGCATCATCATCATCAGCTTCATCTTCTTCCATCTCTCTAGCTGAAGCTTCAGCTGCTCCAGCTCCTCCTCCATGCACTGGTTCCTCTGGCCAAGCTACCACATTATGGAATTCATCCATAGTCCACCTGTGGGCTGGAGGTGTATCATACATCCCCACAATCATCTCAGCAGTGGCCACCTGCCCTCTGTGAATGGACTGCAACTGAGCACCTATAAGAGACATATACATGTCCCTCATCTGGAATGGTTCTGCTTCATGTGTCTCAGCAGATGTCTGGCTCTGTGCTGGCCCTCTCTCTCTACGAGCACGGCGTGGTGGAACTGGCTGAGCTGCTTCCTCACCTTCACAGTACTGTCTGTAATAAGCCTCATCAATAGCTTTTCTTGGCCTCTCAAATGGTGGAGCAGAAGTGTCCACCCCAGCTATCTTGCAAAGGTGCGTGATCAAAGAGGATGTCCTAGTGGTGCTTTGTTGTTTGAGGTATTGGCGCACACACTAATCTCATCAGCTATCACCTGCCCAATATTAACATTCAAGTTTCTGATAGCACAGTAGATGAATAGTGCCCTGCTGAGAGTAATATCTGACACATGTGAACATGGCTGAATGTTGGCATGAGAAAACGCCATCCAATACTTTGCAAGAGGAGTCAAATCCGTCCTCCTAATGTTAACCACTGAGCCAGATCGATTCCTTTGGAAGTGTCCTCCAGGTATACACAGTACTCTCTCCACATCCTCATAATCAGCACCTTCCTCCATGCAAAGAGCAAACTGGCACTGCTCACCAGCCCATACAGTGTCCAGGAAGTTATTAATAGAATCAGGATCATACCTGATAGCATGGCCTCTGACATAGCCCAAATAATTCTCAGCTGGATAATCACCAATCTTCTTTGCATTGGTGTAAAATTCCTTTACCACAGCTATGTTGGCAGGTGCAGGATAAGTGGCTAGCTTTCCCCAGTCATTCCCTAACACTTGCTCTCCAAATTGAGGAGCAAAGTTAGGTATCATTCCAACCTTTCTCTCCATCAGAAGTCTCCTGTCCTGAACCACCCTAAAGTGCTTCTCATGTTTCCTAGAGAGGAACCTGCTAGAGTGGGGTTGCTCTGGTTCCTTTTCCTTTCTCTTGGTTGCCATGGTTTTCAATCTTTTTCCTGAAGAGGATGCCATTCCTACATTCAAACACAAATACAAAACCACAGAACATGATGTTAATCATTAGTAAAACACAGAACACAACTCCTTTCGAAGCTAAACCACCGCTGAGGGCCAGAATTTCCCCTCAGCGCCACCAGTGCCACATTCCAACACGCAAAAATTCAGAAAAACCAAATCTGGCAGAGTGCCGCTCAGCGGCAGTTTACCCCTCAGCGGTAACTCTGCAGATTTTTGAAAATCTTGTTTTAAAGCTGTCCTAACTCCACCCAAATGCAATTTTCAGTTTTCCAGTTCATAATCATGCAGTTTAATCGGTTCAAATGCTTTTTTTTTTTTTATTAACTTTTAAAATCTTTTTTTTCCAGTTCATAATCATGTTTAATCGGTTCAAACATCAAATATATCATCAAATCATGCATAGAAATCAAAACCCCTAAATATTCATGCTTTGACAATCACATTCAAAATCAAAACCCTAGAATGAACAAAATGCATTTTACTTACTTGGGTGGAGATACTAGATGCAATGAGAATGTTTCCAAGCTAGATGCTCTCTTCCAACCCCAAACTTGATGGAACACTAGTGAAAAAGTGAGTGGAAGAGAAATTTTCTTAAGAGGAAGAGTGAAAAGATGTGGAAAACCTTGGAGAAGGTATGTGGAGTGTTTGTGCAGAGAAAAGCCTGAAAGTATGAGAACTTGCGCAGCTTAGGGTTTAAAAATACCCTAATGGGCTCGGGTCCCGCTAAGGGGAACTAAAGCCCATTCTGCGATAGTACCGCTCAGCGGTAAATTACCGCTCAGTGGCACTTTCGTGATGTGCTCTTCTCCTTCTTTTCTTAACCTAAATGTCTCCCATACATGCCCCTCACTAGTTCCCTGCAAGTCAATGTTTAAAATGCTTATGCAAACCCTAACTAAAACAAACAAACAGAAATATTCAATCAACTGGGTTGCCTCCCAGGTAGCGCTTGTTTAACGTCACGAGCCTGACCCAAAATCCACCAACACCCATCAGTAGGTGCAAAATTTTCTTACCAACACCCATCAGTAGGTGTTACAAACATAGTATCCTTCAGTAGATACTTAACCACCTAACATCCTTCAGTAGATGCTATCTTCAACAAAATAATTACAAAAATAATGTTGACAAATTAAAAATTACAAAACCAAATCAAAAGTCTTTAAATCCACTGGGTTGCCTCCCAGCAAGCGCTCTTTTAACGTCATTAGCTTGACCCAATAAAATTCAAGTTCCATCTTCTTTATAGTTGATGTTGTCATTCCACCAACTCCTCAGCTGTTTCCTCTGAACTGTCTTGGTCCTTCTAGAATATGGAGACTCTATCTCTATCATCTCCTTCTCTTTAAAGCCTTTCACAACCCACAACTTGTTCTTGATTCTTACAGGTGAGCCAAGTTGGAGTCTTCTTTTCTCCCAATCACTAGGAATTTCTCCTCCTCTTCCAATATTTCTTCCTTGGGTACCTGAAACAACAAACAATGGTTACCTGAAACCGTGAGATTTTCAACTTTACGGCTAGTCATGGGTGCATCTTGAAATGCAGCTTTATAACTAGCTTCTTCCTCCTTTGCTTGCGTCTCATCTTTGAAGACGTCTACCACCACTCTCTCCTCTCTGTCCTGGAGCACCACTATACCTTCATTTACATCAATAATAGCTCTGGCCGTTTTCATAAACGGTCTTCCAAGTATGATAGGTATCTTCTCTGTCTCCATCTTCATCACCACAAAGTCTGCCAAGAACTGAAGTTTGCCAACACAAACTATAATGTCCTCTACAATCCCACATGGCTCCTTTGAAGATCCATCGGCCATTACTATTTTAACCTTTGCAGGTTTCACTTTAACATTGTCGATTTGCTCCAGTAAAGAATAAGGTATCAAGTTAACACTTGAACCTAAATCAAGGAGAGCTTTCTTTACCTTTTTCTTCCCTATGGTACAAGGGATAGAAAAACTTCCTGGATCTGATGCTTTAGGAGGGAATGACTCTTTCTTAACAGTTATACACTCTTTTGCCTCACCATCTCTACGTCTCTTTTTTGTAGAGATTTCTTCATCAGATTTTGTGTAAACTGTGATTTGCTGTAGAATCTGTTCCCAAGGTGCTTCATTATCCACCATTCTGAATAATTTTGTGAAGTCCATTTGTTTCCCTTGATGGATTGGAAAAGGAAAAGTACTTTTGCTCTCTATGTCTCTTCTCTCTGCTGTATCTAACTCAACTTTATCATCATCAACACTCTTTACCACCTTGCACTCTTCTCTGGGGTTAACCTCGGTATTAGCCCCAAAATTTCTATTTGGCCTTTCTTCCAATTGCTTGGTAATCTGACCCATTTGAATCTCCAAGTTCTTTATAGCAGCTTCAGTGCTCTTTTGAGAAGATTCAGTTTTCTGTATGAATTGCTGAAGAGTTTCTTCCAACCTTGTTGATCTTTCATTAAGCATAGATAACTGTTGCCAAAAGGTTGGTTGCTGCTGCTGCTTATTATATTGACTAGCTTGCCCAGTTTGTCCTTGACCAATGCTTGGGTGTGGTTTCCACCCTTGATTGTAATTCCCTTGACGGTATGGAAATTGATTGGCCATGAAATTAACGTCCTCTACAGCTTCAACTGGAAAGGCACATTGACCATTGATATGGTCACCTCCACATAATTCGCACAACTGGGTTTGTACCTGTGCAACAGTTTTCAACTCTTTGGGTAATTGTGCAAGAGTTTTAGTCAGAGTTTCCAGCTGTTGAGTTAGAATTTTATTTTGAGCTAGCAAGGCATCATGTGTCTGTAATTGGAGAACCCCTTTTTGTTGCATAGGAGCTCCTCTCTCACTGTGCAGCTCATTATCACTAGTAGCCATGTTTTCTATAATTTCTGTGGCTTCCTCTGGAGTTTTCCATTTAATATTGCCTCCTGCTGAGGCGTCCAGCATCATCTTGGTTTGTGAACCAAGCCCTCCAAGGAAAGTTAAGACTACTTCCTGTTCTTCAAAGCCATGCGTGGGTGTTTTTCTTAGCAGACTTTTGTATCTATCCCATGCATGCCCCAGTGATTCTTCCATGCCCTGCTTAAATGAAGATATCTCTTGCTTGCCTTTTGTCACATTTGATTGTGGAAAGTACTTGTTTAAAAACTTTGTTACCACTGCTTCCCAATCTGTGAAACTTCCTTCTGGAAAAGAATTTAACCAAAGTTTAGCATTGCCTCCTAATGAGAAAGGAAACAAACTAAGTTTGATCGCTTCATCTGGCACCCCATTAATTTTGACTGTGTTGCAAATCTCATTGAAGGTAGTGAGGTGCTCATATGGGCTTTCATGAGATAACCCATTGAATTGGTTGCTTTTTACCAGTTGGATCAGTGCTGGTTTGACCTCCATGTTAGTTGCATTGACTCTAGGTCTAGCTATACTGTTAAAATGCTGAGGTCCAGCTATATTGGTGTAGTCAGCAAGAGTTCTTATGATATTATTGTTCACCATATTTTCTGTGCTATGAACAGAACCTTGTGGTGATGGTTGCAACAGAGTTTCCGGAGGAGGGAAAAGTTCTCTAGATGTTCGGATTCTTCTCCTCCGTCTACTCTCGTCTAGACCTTCAAGAAGAGGTTCTGTTGTTTTCTTGCTCCTAGTTCGAATTGCCTCCTGCATACACAAGAACACAAAACCCTAGAATATTTGGTTAGCACAAAAAGATATAGGAGAAGATAAAAACAGAAAACAGAAAATAAAATAAAATAAAATAAAATAAAATAAAATAAAAACCGAAAAAAAATAAAAACAGAAAATAAAAACAGAAATTCAAAATTAAAGTCAAAGATAATCAATAATCACACAAATTAACCAGTTAAACCACGAGTCCCCGGCAACGGCGCCAAAAACTTGATGGACAAATTTATGAACACCAAAATATGATGTCACAAACTTGTTTTTCAATCGGCAAGTATGACCGAATCGTTCAAGTAATAAACTTGGTAAGACCAAGTATCGTTCTTCCCAAAGGACTCATGGCCTAGTTTAGTTGTGTGGTTTATTGATTAGCTAAGACTTAAAGACGAAATATTTGGATTTTATATGCAAAAGACGAAAATTAAATATGTATGCATGAAGTTTTGATCAATGGCAAAAGCAAAAGATAAACACTTTCAATGAAATATATGTATGAATATGTTGTTGGGGGTCAATTTCATCTTATCCACTCTCATATATTTTAGGAATTCAACATTCAAATCATCATTGTTAATGCCACTCTCTAAAGTACCTTTCAAGAAGGCTTCTCCCTAATCACGAGTTCATACAATTCCTAGCATTCCTAATGATTAGTTCATAAGTGCAGGAGCTTAACGACAACCAATATAATATTGAGAGAAATTCCCCGGATCTAGACTTCCCCGTACGTGCCCGTATCGACAAAACCAATAATCATGCATCGAATGAGTTAAACAATGCAAGCATTAAGCAAAGAGGAAAAACCCTAACTAATGATGAAAGAAAGCATAGATCTTAAATAAAAGATGTAAAAACAAATTCCATATATGAGAGCTTCAAAAGATTACATTGATTCCCCAACAAACATACAGAGTTTAGTTCACCATATTCATGGTGAACCTAGATGAATAACAATGAAAGAATGAAAGATAAAACCCTAGAAAGGTGAAGAGGAAGCCTGAGCATCCAAGATCCTCCTTTAAAGGGGTGGAAGAGAGAGTGTTTGCTTCGTTCCAGCCAAAGATACCTAACCCTAGGAAACCCTAAAGCTTATATATTATTCGTAAATTACAGAAAATTAGGTCCAAGCCCATAAAAGTGCCGCTCAGCGGTAAGTCCGTGAGTCGTTTCTTCCCCTCAGCGGCCATTTTGCCCCTCAGCGGACCTCCCGTAAGCTCCTGATTGCCGCTCAGCGGTAAACTGCCGCTGAGCGGTGACTTCGGCTTCTCCTTTTGCACTTTTTGATGTCTTTTCTGATTCCATCTTTCTCCTTCTTCACTTCTTTCACCAAATTCACCTTAAAACCTGCACAAAAACACTGAAATCAAGCATAAACCTGTCTAGCTCTCTTATTTCTGAAAATATGAAGAAAAACATGATTTCAAGCTAGTTTCTAAGTGTAAAGGTTGCTTTTTGTGTCAATTTTAAGCATGAAAATAACAGTTTTTCAACTGTTATCAGTGGGGACTGATGGTATATTGCGGTTCAGAGGCAGAGTTTGTATTCCTAGTGATTCTGAGTTTAGGAGATTGATCCTTGAGGAGGGTCATCAGAGACGTTTTAGCATGCATCCTGGCATAACTAAAATGTATCAAGATCTCAAGGAATCTTTCTGGTGGTCTGGGATGAAGAGAGATGTAGCACAATTTGTTTCTTCTTGTTTAGCCTGTCAGAAGGCTAAAGTGGAGCATCAAAGACCTGGTGGTTTATCACAACAGTTAGAGATTCCTGAGTGGAAATGGGATAGCATAGCTATGGATTTTGTTACCCATTTGCCACACACAGTCAGAGGTCATGATGCTATTTGGGTGATTGTAGACAGGTTAACCAAGAGTGCTCATTTCTTGGCGGTAAATTTGAGAATGTCGATGGCAAAGCTTGCACAGTTATATATTAGAGAGGTTGTGAGACTACATGGAGTACCTTCCAACATTATTTCAGATAGAGATCCGCGGTTTACCTCCAGATTCTGGCAGACGCTTCAGAGTGAGATGTGCAGCAGACTACAGATGTGTTCAGCGTATCATCCGCAGACTGATGGCCAGTTAGAAAGGACGATCCAGTCACTAGAGGATTTGCTGAGAACGTGTGTCTTGGATTACTTAGGAGTCTGGGATGAGGTGTTGTCGTTGGTGGAGTTCACTTACAACAACAATTTTCAGGCCAGCATTGGTATGGCACCGTTTGAGGCATTGTATGAAAGAAAATGTAGGACACCTCTTTGCTGGTTTCAGGAGGGAGAGTCAGTGTTCACCAGCCTAGAATTAATTCAACAGACTACAGAGAAGGTGAAGCTCATTCAGGAGAGGATGAGGGTATCTCAGAGTAGGTAGAAGTCCTATGCTGACCAGAGAAGGAGAGTGTTGGAGTTTACAGTTGGGATCATGTTTTCCTCAGAGTGAATCCTACCACTAGTGTGGGAAGAGCCATTCGTGCTAGGAAGCTATCTCCTAGGTATTTGGGTCCTTATCAAATATTGAGACGTGTGGGGCCAGTTGCTTATGATATAGCCATGCCACCCGAACTGGCGAATCTTTATTTAGTGTTTCATGTCTCACAGCTCAGGAAGTATGTGTTTGATCCATCTCATGTGTTGGAAGCTGAAGTTGTGCAAGTAAGGGAGGATTTGTCTATGGAGGTGCAGCCTGTCAGGATTGTGGAGAACCAGACCAAGCAGCTTAGAGGAAAAACCATCTATCTAGTCAAAGTTGTCTAGGATAGTAGGACAGGTGATTCCACTTGGGAGTTAGAGGGAGACATGAGAGAGTCTTATCCTCACCTGTTCTCTGGTAAGTCTAATTTTCAAGGTCGAAAATTTTGTTGTTGGGGAGAATGTAAGAACCTGGAAAATAGAGTTATAGAGTATATAAGTGGATTAAAATAATGAGACGAGCTTTTTAGTTTTAAAATAATCGTATAATATAGATATAACTTACTAAAGCTCAGTTCATTATCAAAATCACTTTATCTCTCTAAAACCTCCGTTCTCTACTCGTTCTCTACCTTATCTCTAGAATTCCTTCTTACTGAGTTGTCGGATTGACGATCAGGAGATGCCCAGACGTTCACAGCGTTGAAGGCTTCGTAACTGACCGATCAATTTCTCGATTCCAGCGGGTAAGTTGTTCTTCTCTTTTCTTCACTGTCTTGAACCTAGAGCATGCAATCTCTGCTGGTTGCATGTGTTTTGTGTGTTCTCTTGTTCATTCTTTGTCCAATTCTAGCTCTAAGAGCTGTTCTTGATCACCAATTGGGAATTTGTAGGGTCCTGTTGAGTTTCCTTGTGGTACAAGGTACTGTAGAGGTGATCCGACGAACTGGACTGTGAATCTCTGAGGTAAGGGGAGTTAGATTTCTATTTGAATTGATAGTTTGATAGGTGTATGTATTGAGTTCTGTAAGTATTTGTTGCTTGAGCTTAAATGTGGTAATTGTGTAAGTGAATTATGATGCTTTGAATGTCAAATGATGAAACTGTGAAATGTAATTCGTGGGTTGATTTAGATGTGAGGTAAATCTGTAATTGAGTAAGTTAGAGGTTTGTATCCTGTTGTGGTAGCTATTATAGATCAAGTTCAGTGTATTGGTGGTGGTTTTAGGTCATTTTAGAGGAAGTGAGATGGTGAAATTGGGAATTAGAGGTCAGTGGCTTTTTTGGTCTGTTTAGGCATTATAGGTAAGTCATTTGGGACTTGTAGAAGTCTTTTAAATGGTGAGAAACATGTGCAAAGTGATAGAATTTGATTTGGGTCTTTAAGTAGTGAAAATGAGTGTTTTAGAATGGGATTTGGGTCATAATCTCTTTAGATTGGTGGTAGGCATGTTTAGAATCACTTAGACAAGCATAAATAGGTATATAATACAATTTAGGAGTGTTAGAAGTTAGGAAAAATAGTTAGAATTGGTATGTTGTGGTTGAGTAGCACAAATCAACAGAATTTCATTCTGCAGATTATGTAGACTCGCTGTGCGAATAGTTTCGCATAGCGAGTCGCTGTGGCGAGGTGCTCTTTGCCAAGGGCGTTGTGCGGATGACGTAAGAGGTTGCTCTCTGTTTAGTTTATTCGAATAGCGAATTGGGCGTTGTGCGAATGGTTGAAGTGGGTTGCTCTCTATCTAGTGATTCGCATGGCGAATCAAGGCGCTATGCGCCTGCTAGTGGTCTGAGGTTAATTCTAATTTTATTCGAATAGCGAAAAGGTCAGCATAGCGAGTGGTTTGGGAGGGTTGGTCTCTGTCTGGGATTCTCGCTTAGCGACCTAGGTCTGTTATGCGAGAGGTTGAGGTCTGGTACCTCTGCGAGTTAATTCGCATAGCAAGACAAATCGCTATGCGAGTGACTCCTGGTTTCGCCTTGCGAATTGGGTGCGTAGAGCGAATGATGGTGAACAGATTTCTCTCTTCTGGTTATTTTAAGGGATGGAATTATATTAAATGTTGATATATCTGATGAAGTATGTTTAAGGTGTATGGTAGTATATAAATATGTATGATTATGATTGAAATTACAAGTAAAAGTATGTGATTCAAGGGGATGATTGTAAGATCAGTATAAAATCTCTTGGTGAGATTCCAGGTTGTTTAGAGTAATTGTAGGGAGCTTAGTCTTGGGGGTTTTCCTGAAACTCCAATGGTCTTTCATTCTCAAGTAGAGAAGATTGAACCATGTGGTAAGGAGTAGCAGGAGATCTTAGTCTTGAGGGCTTCTAGTATGCCTCAAGGCCCGGAACAGACTAACCTCGTGAGGGTGGCAGGGTGAAACCCTTTGGCAATGGCTTTGCAAAGCAGTAGAGGCCACCACGAGTGCATAACCCGCCATAGCTCGACAATTATTCTAAGTCCGGACGAGTCAAGTTTAGAAGTTAACATGTTAGGATGTGTGATCAGTATAATGTGTTTGATTGAGCTCTAAGTGTCTTGTGTTATTATAATTATATGATCTTTGTTTACCTAGCTCACCCTTACTCTTGTGTTTGTATGTTGTACGTGTGATGTTTTCCTTTTGCAATGATCATCCATTTGGATGTGAGCAGAGGTGGATGAGGTTCCTCTAGAGTAGGCATTGGAGGGCGATGACGCTGCTGTCTAGTATTTAGATTTTATCTTATAGTTGCCTGTTATCTTTTTGAAATACTTTTCTGTAGATAAAGTTTTAAATTTTATATTTAGATTTTAGATTTTATCTTATAGTTGACTGTAAAATTAACTCCTTATCTGCAAGTCTTTAAACTGTTCTATCATATTATGATGTTGACTACTATTTATATAGTTTTTACTATATATTTTGGATCGTTACAAATTTGATATTTACAATAAAATATCAAAGATGGTGTAATTTGAAAAAAGTAAGTTTTTTTAATATTGATTTAATTTTTCTTAATTTTAAAAACCTTTTATAGTTTTTTTATATATGAATTATTGAAAGAAAATGTTTATACGGTGGATCGCGTTCTCTAAAATCTTTTATACGAAATTTAAAGTATATTAAATATTGGTATCAACTTTACATTTTTTTTCCCTAAAATATATGAAAACATACTTAATTGCTTGAACGAATAAATTAGGTTTGGATTGTATTTAACGCCAACAACGATTAAATGAAAGTGACCTTTTTCCCTTTCGAAAACTGACAGTGAGATTTGTGCCGCATTCAAACTCAACCCTTCCAAAAAACTTCTATAAATACAGTTTCATAATGTAAAATAATTTTTTTTTTATATTTCAGAATATCAACATCTTTCTCTATATAGATCGTTCTATTTTTTCTAGATATTTATCTATTTTTTAGTGCATGAATATATATATATATATATATATATATATATATATATAATTTACTGGTAACTTTTTAATTGTAACAAATTTTAGTTAAAAAAATAATGAATTTTAAGTTTTAAAGTTAAAAATATTGAATTTTTTTATTTTTTATTTTAAATTTAAAATAAAAATTATTAAAATATTTTTGGATTTAAAGTATTTTTTTTATTAATAAGATTTTTTTTTCGACTAAAATTTAATAAGATTACATAAATTAACCAACTTATATATATATATATATATATATATATATATATATATATATTATGATTTATTGGACAGTAAAAAATAGGGTTAAATATGTTTTTAGTCCCTGAACTATCAGACGATTTTGTTTTTAGTCCCTGCTCAGAACTTTGATGGTTTTTAGTCCTTATAGTTTTGAAACTCTGAGTAATAGTCCTTAAAAATGGACGGTGTTAAGTTTTTGTGGATGTGTCAAACGGCGATGCCACGTGAGCTGTGATCTCTGCCTTCACTCTCTGCCACGTGGAATGTTTAACTGTTGAACTTAGATTAAGCACTTCGTGATGTTTTATAAATGAGATTTGAAGAAGTTTGGTTCTTCTTCGTCGCTGCAGCTGAGGAGAAAGAACTTGGGTACATCTGAAGGTGAAAGAACTTGGGTACATTGTTGAGGTAAGTTCGTATGTTTTGGTTTTGGTCTTCTTCTGTTCTTCGTGTAAATATGAGGATTTGGGATATAGGGTTTCTGTGGGCACCAAAGCTGATGAAGGGATTGTTTTGTTGTAGTGAAATGAAAGGTGACAGTGGAGGAAATGGTTGGACGCGAAGGTCAATTGGTTCGTCTAAGTCGCAAAGCTGTGGATCATCTTCACGGCTACCTTCTAAATTGTGTGGTTGTGGTGAAGCATTGTTGGTTTTGAAGGCAACTACTGTGAAGAACAAAGGAAGATTGTTTTATAGATGTAGAAATTGGGCAGTAAGTGATTAAATATTTCATTTCATTTGCTGAATTTTGAATTCATCCTGTGTTGTTTTGATTGCAGAGTAATTCAAGTTGTAATTACTTTGAATGGCATGATGAAGGAGTTTCTGAAACTGAAGGAAGCTTTGAAAGAAAACGTGAAGAACTTCAAATGTGTTTGGAAAATGAAAAACTCGTATTGGATCTAAGGAAGAAGAACGACAAGTTGAAAAGGAAGTTAGAAGAAGAGAAGAAAGTTGGAAAAATGATGTTGTTGTTGTTTATCTTGTCATGGGTTTTCTTTTGTATTATGTTTTTGTTAAAGATGAATTGTAACTAAGAATTATGGTGTTGAATAAAATGAGGATTGTCTGGAAATTGTTTATGTTGTTGTTTGTTTTCCCTTTAACATTGGACTGATACTGTTACTGGTGTATTCATTTATGTTGATAAAGAAAACAGTTCACAGCATAAGAAAGCACAGGCAGAGTATCTGTAAATGTGGACTTGGAAAAAAATAAAGTTAACTTGCCATTATGCAAAGATGGAATACAACTCAAAGTTTAGTGGTCCCTTTGAAAATGAAGTGGTCACATACTATTAAATAACATAAGTTTAGTGGTCCCTTTCCACTACAAAAAATATTAAAAGCAACCACACCAACCACTGTAACCAGTACTATAATTGTTCCCTTAGTGGGTCACTTTCAATTACAAAATTCAATACAATAAAGGGTTGGAACAAAGGCATCTTCAATTGGTACTAGCTTGGGACCCTAGATGTTGTGCAGCCAGTCTTGAGGATGTTCTTCTTCCAGCTTCGTGCCCTAATGCAGGTCCTGCTCCACTGGCACTTCTTCTTCCCCTTGAGGATGTTCCTCCTCCTTGGTGACTTGATGCAGCTCCTGCTTCACTGCCAGTTGTTCTTCCCCTTGATGCAGCTCCTTCTGACCTTGATGCAGCTCCTACCAAATCCCAAAGGTAACAACTACATGAATGGTTACTAAGGTCAACTACAAATTTATCCATAGTAAACCCGTGAGTGATTTCAAATTTTGCTCCCCCTGCCCAAGTTGGAATCCAATTTCCACTCTTCTCAACTTCCCCAGCAAGCCTATTTCGTGGTTTAGGCATCACAACCCCTGTATATGTCTTTGCTTTTTCTCTAAGTGTTGCAAACCTCCTCATAATGTAAGTTCTAATCCATTCCATCATAGTTATGATAGGTTTGTCTCTAGCTAGTAAAATTGTACTATTAAATGACTCAGACAAATTATTTAACAAGACATCGCATCTAGGATAACTACTAAATGCATGTTTACACCAACGATTAGTTGGAATAGATAGCAACCAATTGTAAGCATCAGTGTTAACATTGGACAACTCACCCATTTTCTTTTCCCAATCCTGCTTGAATGTGGCCTTTGCAGCCCCCATCATAAGATCTCTAATAAGCACTCCTCCACCAAACTTCTTCTTGTAATTGTTATACAAGTGCCTTAAGCACAATCTATGTTCCACTCCTTCCAAGATCTCATCAAAAACTGTCATTAGTCCCTGCAAATCATAAAACTTTGTGATTAGTCCCTGCAATTCAGAAAAGGTCTTGCTCAAGAGTAAGTATTCCAGTTGCTACTGTATAAAAATAGGGAAATATTAAAATGAAGATACCTTTTGTTGATCAGAGATGAAAACCCAACGTTGACAATCAATTCCTCCAATATCTTCCAGTAGTAGTGTCAAAAACCATCTCCAACTCTCTTTGCATTCATTTTCAACCACAGCAAAAGCTAGTGGGAAGTATTGGTCATTCGGGTCTCTGCCCACTGCCACCAACAGCTGACCCCCATATGTTGTCTTCAGATGACAACCATCTACCCCTATGAAGGGCCTGCAACTTCCTAAAAAGCCTTGCTTACAGCCCTCTAAACACATATAGAATGAGCCAAATCTTGGAGGCAAACTTGGTTGGGGTTGATTGACTTTAATTTTAAATGTTCCAGCCTTCACTCTTAGCAATTCACCCACATAATCATATACACGAGCATATTGTCGCTCTCCATCACCAACCAAAGAATCCAAGGCAATTTGCTTTGCCTTTCCAGCTTTCCAAGCAGTGATTCCAACACTGAATGACTTCTTAATGTCATCAATTATTTGGTTGACAGTCATGTTAGCCACATTTACAAACCTATCTACTAATACTTGTGCAATCCAGTTCACACTTGCACTTTTGTTTCCAAAGGTCCTTCCACAACTGTGTCGTCCAACCAAGGTTTTCACCCTAAATGTTTCCTTCCCTCCTACCTTGCTAGCCATAATCAGAAAACCACATTTGTTTTTACAAACTGCCCTTACTCTGTTCAGGTCATTCTTCACAAACTTAACCTCTTTTCCATTTAATACACTATGCTCCAATAGTGCATTTTTGAATTCCTTTAAAGAACAGAACTCCATCCCCAATTCAAATCTGAAGTTCTTGTTCATATCATCTTTTCTAAACTTTTTAAATTTCCCCTTTGACCTCACATCCTCATCACTATCTACATTTGAATCCAATTCATCACTGTTGTATTCTTCATTGATCTCATGATCTCCAACTTCTTCATTCAGTAAAAATGAACCTTCCCCAACATTGCCTCTTCCACGGACACATTTCTTCTTCTTTTTCATTCTATTCCACCTATCCAAAACTGGATTAATGTTTCTCCGAAATTGGTCCACCCTATCATTCTGAACATCAAACCCATCATCTTCATTAGCCATTCTGTCTTCTTCACTGTCATCCATACATTCTTCAGCTGAAGCTTCTACTTCCCCCTCAACAACATTCCCCCCTTCCTCTTCTTCCCCAAGATAATCATATTCATCACCAACAACAAACTCTTGTTCTTCCTGACCCATTTGAACATCTTCATGTTCATCATGACCATCACACTCTTCTTCTTCCTCACCCATTTCAACGTCTTCATGCTCATCATCACCATCACACTCTTCTTCCTCACTCATTTGAACCTCTTGCTGTTCATGACCACCACCAAACTCTTCTTCCTCACTCATTTGAACCTCTTGACCACCACCAAACTCTTCTTCCTCACCCATTTGAACCTCTTGCTGTTCCTCACCCATTTGAACCTCTTGTTGTTCCTCACCACCATCACACTCTTCCTCCTCACCCTTTTCAACCTCTTGCTGTTCATGACCACCATCACAGTCTTCCTCACCCTTATCAACCTCCTGCTGTTCATTACCACCATCACAGTCTTCCTCACCCTCTTCTAGACCCATTCCACCCTCTTGTACAATCTCATCCACTTTGGAAACCACTTCCTCCGTGTCTATGTTTCCTTTTTCAACATCACCCTCTTCCACTTCCTCAGCCACTTCACCACAACTAAGAAAGTGAACTTCCACTGCCTCACTAGGAAGAACATGTTCAACATAAATTTCTACCTCTTCGTTATTCTCCTCTGCATAATTAGCCAAGTACAGTGCTTCTCTGTCATCACTCAATAATCTGACATTATTCATCAGCCTTTCTTTGGACCCCTTCCACCAAAGTTTGAACTCTGCATCATACTTAAATTCTCTAACTATTCCAACCGCTTCAAAATATGACCAACGATCCGGATCAACTCCTTTGATCACGTGTATCTCTCCTCCAACATACTGTAACCCCTTATTACTAACAAACTTCCCCATGTGATGCAAACAAATGTCGAAAACCATTTCTAGACCTACATTCACACATCAACGCTTTACGCACAAATTGGAACAACCATAACCGAAAAACAAAAACAATAGCTTAACTTACCTTTAAGCTTGTCTTTACGCTTGTCTTTGACGACCACCGGAACGACCACCGCAACCACCACCGCAAGGACAATCAAGATACAATGCTTCCTGTCAAAGCTTTCCACTACAATGCTTCCAGTAAAACTACGTTTTCCCCCCAATTGAAATATTTACTTTTCACAAATTCTGAACCCTATATCTAATTTCAATTAACAACGTAATTAACTGCTTAATCTAAGTTCAACAGTTAAACATTCCACGTGGCAGAGACTGAAGGCAGAGATCACAGCTCACGTGGCATCGCCGTTTGACACATCCACAAAAACTTAACACCGTCCATTTTTAAGGACTATTACTCAGAGTTTCAAAACTATAAGGACTAAAAACCATCAAAGTTCTGAGCAGGGACTAAAAACAAAATCGTCTGATAGTTCAGGGACTAAAAACATATTTTACCCTAAAAAATATGTTATAGCTAACAGTCCTGGCAAATCCAATAATAATTGATCCTGATTTGGTTGGTGAAGCAGTTCACCTGCCATCGCTTTTTTTCCCAAGTAACACGGCTATAAAAATAAGTATTTTCCCAAATCTTAAATATTTATGATCACAATTCAAATATGAAACAACTGAATTCTTAATTACATTCTTGTTCATCCTGGCCAAAAATAGATCATAATTCAGCTATTCACAACTAAATTTTAACATAAACTCTCAACTATTTTTATTAAATTTAGAGTACAAATTTTGAAATTTGAATTAAAATATAATTGCAATATATTTTTTTAAAAATTTAAATAAATTGCTCCGTGTAATTAATATTCAAATTTTATGATAAAAAATGGAAATTTAAATTAATGATTACAACATTTTCCGTTACATATATATATATATATTTATTAACTTAATTATACGAAATATAGAATAACATTTTCATTATTTAAGAGTTATGTTAAAATTCAATTTCTCGAGATCGTTTTGTTTTCCGTGACAACTGACTAAAACACAATTTAGAATTTAACTATTTAAAATTGAATTATGACTATACAAATTAAATAATATTATTTAGATAAATATTGTGAACGAAGACCTATGAAGATTTTATTAACATGCTGGTTGAGAAAAATATGACTATTTATTATAATATTTATAAGTAATTAGTTTTTATTATTTTAAATTTACTTTTTATTTAATATTTTGTAAGTATTTATGACGGTGTCATATATATCTCAACCCATAATATATATTTTTTTTAAGATATACTCTACTCTAATAAGATGAGTCTCGCTACAATGTATATCATGTCTCACAGAGCTGTCAAAATAGGTTATAGCTCGCGAGTTAACCCGATCCACCACAGATTTGAATCAGTTATATTAGAAAAAATTGTATTTTCTTTATGCGGGTAAGATTTCAACCCGACTCGCTTAAACCCGGCTCATGCGGGTTGAACCCCTGGTGGGTCGGGTTGGCCCACCAATCCACCTACCTAATTTTATTTTATTAAAATTTAATTTTAATTTTATAAAAAATATTTATTATTTTGTTTTTGCTTGAAAAAATTATTTAAGTTCCTTATTTTAAAAATTAATCAAACACCCATGTTGGAAGTGAAATCTGGGAGTGAAATTTGTTTAGATTTGTATTATAGAAAGTTTGTAATTTTTTTTATTTAAACAAAATTGTAATTAAGTGAGCCAGTGAGTCAACCCATTTACCTACCAACCCGTGGCGGGTCGAGCCGGATTCGAATTTTTCTGGCTTGCTAATAAATGAGCCGGGTTGGGTTGGCTCACTAAGTGATCAACCCGTGGTGGGCCGGGTCGGGTCGGGCCGGGTGGCCCGTTTTGATAGCTCTAATATTACATGTGGGTCAAAACAACTTTTATAAAAGATGTTATTAAATTAACCATTCTAAAATTATCATTAAGATAGTATTAACATGATTAAGTCAGAAGCTAATCAAGATGATTAACTACATATATCAAACCTATATAGATAAAATTTCATAAATCATAATATAAATAGCACAATATAAGAGGTACAATATTGCGTTTATTAATTACCGGATTTATTATCATTTGATGCACTTACTTGACTTGAGAATTGAAGTGTCTTTTACAGACAAAACTCCTATTCGATGAAGACGAGTATCCTTGAAGTTGGAGCTTGGAGTGTTTAGTGGTGGAGTATTTGTAGAGTATATTCGGCTTTGTAAGAATAATTTAAGTCCACCTTGGGGCTGACATATACTTTGTGAAGAGAATAATTATATGGTGTCTACAAGGAGTAGGATGGTTGGAAAAAAGGAAACAAGTCCAAGACCTTCTTTGGCTAACATAACTGTGATGCTTGAGACGAAGTGCTGAAGAAATGGATGCCTTAAGGCGAGAGAAAGCTAGGTTGAGAAGGAGGGTCAAGGTTGAAGGAGTAACTTATAAGGGGAAGGGAAAGGAAATTCTTGAGAATGTAGGTGAATGTAGAAAGTTGAATCTCATCTTCGTGTTGTTCATGAAGTTGAAGAAGAAAGCGGCTATAAGATTGTAGGGGTAACAAACAACTCCTCAGCAATAGGAGTAAATCGTCAACACCCCTTCGTCGATGGTATCACGGATACCCCACTCCCTAAGTAATGGAAGACCCTAACACTTTACTGATATGATGATAGCACTGACCCCGATGACTGCTTGCCTACATATCACTCAAGTCAACCTATACTTGACTAACAATGTTGCTATGTGCAAGACCTTTCCTACAACCTTGAAAGGAGTCACCCTGGAGTGGTTTTCCCGCTTATGTCTCTACTGCTTTGACACCTTGACATAGTCCTTTATGATGCAGTTCTCTACTAGTCGGCACTATCATCTCACTTCTTTGGCACTTCTCAATGTGAGGCAAGAAAATGGGGAATATCTATGAACATTTATTGATAGGTTCGACAAAATGGCATTAAAGATTAGGAACCTAAATCCTAAATTTTTTTTACACTACATGATCACGATGCTAAGGTCGCAAGAGCTTTTGTGGACGATTTGTGCATAATGTCACTTGCAAGTATGGATTAGTTGAGGTAGAGGGCTACCAAGTTTATGCGGCTAGAGGAAATGAGAGAGTATAGAAACAAGATTAGAGTTGAGACCATGCCATGTTGAAACCATTATAAGACATACCTATTACTAGAAGACACTAATACATTGGGCTTCTCTTAAAAGATGTTGATAGAAAAGTAAACTCTCAACAACCAGGGTGCTCAACTAGGACAAATGAATCCCTTATTTATAACAAAATGTTCACAACTTTTCGTCTCCCAAACCCTTTATCTCAACCTTTATATCTCTTTAGATCTAATGGCTATAGGGAACCACTTTTAAACTTCTCAACATCGTCTTGTTTCTTGTGTAGCCTGACAACTCTTCATCTCTTACATCTGGTCAAAACTAACATTTCATCATTACAACCTCTTCATTGTTATGATTCTCAAGGTTGAATGGTTATTATACCCATAAGGTTAGATAACCAAAGAGTTTGAAATTTTATTTGCATATAATTACGTTGCACCAAAGACACATCCAGTCTTAACACTCAACTATAGACATATCCAGCCTGTCAGACTACTTTATCATATATATTCGAGCACATCTCAACCTCCTATGCATAGATGTACTCAGCCCTTAAGTCTGCACCACAATGACATGACTGACTACATGTCAATCAAAACAACTTATAAGCGCTAACTAAGTTAACCACTCTAAAACCATGATTAAGGTAATATTAGCACATTTATTAACCCATAAGCCAATCAAAGTAATTAACTTCGTGAATGAGACCCATCCAGACAAAAGACCCATAAATCATAATATAAATAATACAATACATAAAATACATTATTACTCATTAATACATTTATTACTATTTGTCGCACTTGAAAGTGAAAATATCTTCTGCATACATAATCTTCATTTGAATTAAAGAGGACAGATATCATTAAAGTTAAAACTTAGAATGCTTAAAATATTTAAAATTAAAGTTTTTACAAAATATAAATATATTCAACTATATAAAAATAATAATTATACTGAATTCCAAATAATGTGCATATTTTAAATTTGGCTTAAATGTTTACTTGACCTCATATTAAGAGGTGAATTTCTGTTTAGTACCCGGTTTTAAAAATGAAGATATTGGTTCCTATGTTATGAAAAGTATATGAATAAGGTCCACAAAGAAAGAACAAGATCAACAAATCATCAAAGAAAAAAGCTGAACAAGAGAGAGAAAAAGCTGGACAGCAAAAGAGAGAAGAAAAAAAAGTACGGCCACATCAGCATGGACTTAACGTCGTTGCTATCAACGTAACGGACAAAACCTTATTCATACACTTTTCATACTTTTAAAACCGGATACTAAACAGAAATTCACCTCTTAGCATAAGGACTAAGTGTAAGACCCATGAAAAATATTTAAATTTAATAAATAGTTGTTTTATTTTTATTTTTATAAAGTTAATAAAAGTATGGTAAGAAAAAAATAAATTAAAATTTATGATAGGTAACAATAATAATAATTTCAAAGGAAGGAGTTTAAAAATTTGAGAATTTATTTTAAAAGTTAAAAAAAAAATGAATGAATAGTAAATAGTAAATAGTAAATAGTGAATAGTGAATAGTGAATAGTGAATAGTTAAAAAAAAATATTAAAATAAATTGTGGAAGAGGACACTCCACGTAGAATCAATTATTCAGAGATAAGAATGGTGAATAAAAAATAATTTTTGAATAGTAAAAATGAATAGTAAAAGTGAATAGTAAAAATGAATAGTAAAAATGAATAGTAAAAAATTTTTGGCTATAAATAGCCAAGGGGGGGAGGAGGAAGATTTGCACCAAAATTCTAGGGAAATTGTGAGAGGAGAGAGTTGGAGGAAATTCTAGTTGAAGAGGGGAAATTCTAGAAGTTTCTGGAGAACGGTTTGAGAAGAGGAACCTAAGTCTGGAATAGAGGTAAGGGGAGTTACATTTTGTTTGGTATTATTTTGAGTCTTGTATATGTTGCTTTTGGTTGATCTTAAATCTTGAGTGTGAAGTATTTTGTTTCTGTATGATTTTGAATTTTTGATGAGAACATGCTTTTGTGCTTAGATCCAAGTGTGATAGTTATAAAATGTGATGTTGATTATGTTATGCATATGTATGCTATTAATTGCCTATGGATGGATTAGAAGTTGTCTAACCGGCTCTGCCAGATTCAACTTCTTGTTTCCCCATACTTTATATTGTTTTCCTTTTTCGTTTTTATTTTTGGAAGGATTAGAAGTTGTCTAACCGGCTCTGCCAGATTCAACTTCTTATTTCCCCAAACCTGTTATTATTCTTATTATTTAATTACGTTGTATTCTTGGAAGGATGAGAAGTTGTCTAACCGGCTCTGCCAGATTCAACTTCTTGTTTCCCCATACTTTATATTGTTTTCCTTATTCGTTTTTATTTTTGGAAGGATTAGAAGTTGTCTAACCGGCTCTGCCAGATTCAACTTCTTATTTCCCCAAACCTGTCATTATTCTTATTATTTAATTACGTTGTATTCTTGGAAGGATGAGAAGTTGTCTAACCGGCTCTGCCAGATTCAACTTCTTGTTTCCCCAAGAGTTTTTATTAAGTTTATTTTAATGATTGTCAAACATTTGATTCTTCTCCGTTGACTATTTATAGTAAGATTTTATTATTGTTAATTTGTTTGTAATATATTTATCTTGTATGATTTCTGTGTTGAATGTATTTTATGATGTTGATATGAAATTATGAATCTGAACATGATATGAGTTTTATGAGGAGATTTTGTAATAGTATGACATGAGTTGAGGAAAATGAGCATGATATGAGTCTCATGGAGAGATTCTATATTGGTATGGTATTAGTGTATATGTTGATGTTGAGGGTCCTGTTGTTGGTGGTTATCCTAAAACTCTAATAATCTTCCAGTATCAATTAGAGAAGGATGTGTTATGTGGTGAGAGTAGTAGGAGGTCCTAGTCTATGTTTATAGACATTAATGGATTAACCTTGTGGGTGATATGATATATTATATTTGGCCAAAATTTTTGTTGTTGAAATCACCACAAGTGCATGACCACCCGAGACTTCCATCAACATTATATCCGGATAATAGAGTCTAGAATGATAATTGCATTTTACATGAATTTATGGTGAATGTTTTACGTATAGCAATAGTGTAATGTTTTTCTTTGAATGTTGCATGGTAGCTCACCCTTACTTGTTTGTTTGTGCCGGAAAAATCTTATTTTTGCGATGATCGTATAATGTTTTTGTTATACGGGAGCAGATGAGGGAACGACGTCTGAACCAATTCAAGTGAAGGAGGAAGCAGCAGAAAAATGAAGAATATTTTAAGAAAAAAAAAATAAAACATAAATAAAATTAAGAGTGTTTTATTTATGTGTGAAATTATAATGTATTTCTAGTGTGAACTATGTTACTCCTAAATGGAGGATTGTAATATTGTACGATGTTTTCTTTATTAATGAAATAAATTTGGGTGTGAGATGTTTTATATTTTGGGGTGTTACACTAAGTAAGCATTTAAGCCTTTAAATTTTTTAAACAGAACAAAACGTTTATATTAGATAATATTAAAAATACCAATTAAAGAACCTTTTACAATTTATTATAAATGTAAATGTAAAACAAATATAATATATTTGATAGTTAATATTTTATATCTCATTGAGATTAGAAAATAGTAAATAAATATTTAAAAGGTAACTGTTAACAATTCATTCTAATATATTTTTTTTATCATGTTATAATATTTTTATATTCGTGTCTGGTAACATACAAATAAGTTATAAATTGGGTAGAAGTAACGGAAATAGGGATGACATGTAAAAACTGGTGTTGTTTACTTTCAGATTTTCAAAATTTTGATCAAAATTAATTTTAAAAAACACTCCAAAATGTTAGTAATTAGAGTATTAATTAATGGGTGAATTATTAAATATTTACGTACCAAACATAAAATGAAAACATTCAATCTTAAATTATTATAAACCTAAGAGTTAAAATAAAAATACATAACACAACCATACATTTCGCTTTGAAAAGATTACATTATTAAGGTTATTCTTCAATAAACTTTAGGATTAAATATGGTAGTAGTCTCTTGAACAAAGAATTGACTTTCATTTTCTTTTTTTAATTTTTTTATATTTTAGTCTTCAAATTTTAAATATAAGGGAATATAATCATTTTAATCTTTGAGTTAAACTTTTTTTTATAAAATGATATTTTAGCCTAACATTTGAAATATTTATATTATTTAATATGTTTCAATTTAAACACGGTCTAAAACATCATTTAATACATAACATAATTAAATTAAAATATTATATTTATTATTTTTAAATTTTAAGAACTAAATATATAAATATTTAAGATTTGAACAAATTTTAATTTATGTTTAAATTTAAAAACTACAAACATATTTAACGTTAGATTTTAATTAAATAAAAGCATAGAAAAACTAAAAAGAACATTAACATATTATATAAACAATACACCCATACAACCCATCATTGAAAAAGAAAACTATAATTTTTTTGGATTAAAAAGTACATTGGAATTTTATCATGGTTTTGAGAGACAAGTTATCTTGGTTTAAAATTAGAGAGGGTTTCACTTTACAGTTACAAGCTTTTCATACTATACCTTCAATTTTCTAAAATATTCCTAATTAATTAGATGATTATTTATTAATTTTATGTTTATTGACTATTTCTTAGTCTAGCATTGACTACACCCCCATTTTCCTCCCATCACATAACATGCACCCCTATATCCCAGCACCCCATTTGAATTGCATCTCTGATAATCTTTCTCCTCCTTAATATTTTTTCTTTCCATTCCATTTGATTTGTTTTGGTTAAAGTTTTCCTTTTCCAACTTATATCAATTGTTATATTTGTGAGTGAGTGTGGTCTTCAAAATTAAAGATATTTCAGAGGGATTGTTAATGTTCCACTACAACTTGGAGTGGTGCTTCGAACAAGCTTGGGTTTCTTTGTGGTGGTGCATTCCTGGTGTGCCTCGGGTGCTTCTTCTTGGTGTTCTTGCTAATGTTGGTGGGAGATTACTGGTTGCATTGCTTCGAGCAAGGTTATGATTTTATTTATTTTAATATGTTTGCATGAGATACAAAAGACAAGAAACATGAATCGGATATGAAAATTTGAAAATGAGAACATCAGCTATTGAGATTCGATGAAGGATAAACCGGATGTGGACATCCGATATAAAGTTTTTCGTCTTTTCACATCCGATTAATATTTATCTATGTTTAAATTATATTCCTTATTTATTTAATTATTGTTATATTAGTTTATAATTATTTTTAAATTAGGTATGAGTTTATAATGTAATTTTATAATTTTTAATTGATATCAATTTAATTTTATAAATTTATTAAAATTAATAAAACTATTTTAGAATAAAAAAAACTTAACATGTGCCTGTCAAACATAAGAATCCAATTATACCGGATATGGATATCCGATGTTTTGATTCTCATATGTCCATATTCAGTTTATGTTTAATATTTTACATAAAAGTTTTATTATATTACTTTTATAATTATTTTATTAGTTTATAATTATATTTAGATTTATGTATGAATTTTTATGAATTTATAATTTAATTAGATAATATTTAATTGTTAAAGAATAATTTTTATGAGTTTTTGTGATTTAATATAAATATTTTAGAAAAAATAAATTGTGAAGATTTGTATCGGATATGAAAATCCGAGAAAAGTATCTCGATTGTCAATATGAAAAATAATTAGATTAGATTATATATGGAGATGCGATTAATTTATGTTTTGTGTGGTTACTTCATGTCTGATGCATGCGTTTATGTTTTTCTTTATTCTTTTTTTTCATCTTTCTTTATTAATGTTTGCTACATGTTTATTTTCATGTTACTTTATTAATATTATTTAACCAGTTAATTTAATTTTTATAATTATTAAATTTTGATAATATAAACAATGCATTTTAAATGTTTAATTTTTATAATATAAATGTTTAACTTTTATAATATAAAAAATTACATATTTATAGTTATTTAAATTATTTGTAAGTTGATTATATTATTTATAAATGTATAATTTATAGTATTAGTTTATGATTTTATAATTTACTTATAAATGTTTAATTTATTGTTTTAGTTTTGTATTTTGTTCAAATTTTTGTATAAAATAAATTAATAATTTTTGTTTTATTTAATAAAAAAAGTTTGGTATTTAAAATTTATATCAAAACTTTTAATAATTTTTTAGATAGTTTTAAGTATTTCTATTTTCGTGTTTGTTTAAAGTTTATTACATTATTAATAAATTTATAAATGTATATTTTATTGTATTAGTTTATGATTTTATAATATAATTTTAATTTTGAATTTATTATATTAATTTTTTATTTTGTTATAGGTGATTATAGTCTAAATGGACGAATAGCGTCATGGGATAGATTCTGAAATAAATTCTATCATTCTATCAAATGAGATAGGAGGAGTATTGAAATGCAAGAGAGAGAAGTATAAGGGAAAGCATATTTGTGCACACTACTAACAATGTTCAAGAATCTTTGACCACTTTTGTTTTTTTTTTTTTTTAAATATTAAAACTTCTTAACTATGGGGTAATGTAGACATTTTATAAAACTTTGGAAGTGTAGGATGAAGAACTTGGAAGTACACTATGAAACACCCAAAATTAAACTAGCTGGCCCCAATTCTATGGTAAAGCGATTTGAGTGTTTCACCCTGCACCTCCAAGCATTTCACTTTACACCTCCAATTTTCTAAAATGTCCCTAACTAATAAGTGGTTTAAAAGTTTAATTTTTTGATTATTGAAAAATTTTGTGCGCACCATTGACTCCACCTCCATTTTCCTCTAATCACCAAACATGCATTCCTAAACCTCTGCACCCTTGTACCCTTGCACCCTTGCACCCCATTTCACTTTTATAAAGAAATCCTACACCCCATGTACCTTTGAATTGTAGCTCTTTGATAATATTTTTCCTCTTGAGCTTTTTACTTTGCAGCTCATATCAATTGTTATATTTATGAGTGAGGGTTGTCTAAAGATAATTGAGATGGATTGTTCGAGTGCAGTTTGGAGTGGTGCATCCATGAAGCTTGACTTGTTTTTGTGGTGGTGCACTTGGGGTGCTTTGTGTTAGCTGATTCTTCTTTGTGTTCTTGCTGAAGAGGGATGATAGTATTTTTTTTTAATCTATGTTCATAGTTACATTTGTTGGTTGCATTGATATTGATGGAGAGGTATTTTATTTTCGTTAATATGTTTGCAAGCATGAAATGAAAAATCGAAACTAAACTTATCGACTGCGGAGAGCCAATGCAGGTGGATTCGGATGTGGACATTCGATTTACGAAGCTTCAGATATAGATATCAGATACACGATTTACATTATATTCTGTATGTTTACATTATATACTTCTTATATTAGTTTAATTTTTTTTAATACTTCTTATATTAGTTTCTTTTTTATGTATAAGTTTATAATGTATTATATAATTTCTAATTAATATACATTAATTTCAATGAATGTATTAAAATTAATAAAACTAATTTTGAATAAAAAAAAACTTAAAATGTCCGTATGAGATATGAGAATCTGAATGTACCAAAATCAGAAGTGGATATCCGATGATCATCATTTCGGATATGGAAATCCGAGTAATGTTTAATATTTTATATAAAAAGTTTAATTATATTACTTATTTAATTGTTTTATTATTTTCTAATTATTTTTAAAATTATGTATGATTTTGTATGAGTTTATAATGTAATTATATATAATTTTTAATTAATATAAATTAATTTTTATGAATTTATTAAAATTAATAAAACTGATTTTGAAAAAATAATTAAACTTAATACGCTATCGGATATGAAAATCTGAAATGTGTAAGAATCGGATGTGGAGATTCGGAGGTGACAATTTCGAATATCAATATCATATACATGTTTTATGTGTTATATATAAAAGTTTAATTATATTACTATTTTAATTATTTTATTATTTTATAATTATGTTTAAAATTATGTATAATTTTGTATTAGTTTATAATGAAATTATATATTTTTAATTAATATAAATTATTTTCTATGAATTTATTAAAATTAATAAAATTAATTTAAATTAAAAAGAAATTTATATATTACTATGGCATATAAAAATCCGATTATATATATATATATAGACGTATGTGTCACATCATTCATTTATATAAAATTTTAGTTATATTACTTATTATTTTATAATTATATTTAAATTTATATATAATTTTTATGAATTTTTAATATAGTTAGATAATATGTCATTGTTAAAAAAATAATTGTTACGAATTTTCCATATTTTTTCATGTTGTTTTATTAATATTATTTAACTAGGTTTGTTTTATACAAAATTTAATAAAACTAGTTAACTTCATTTTTATAATTATTAATTTTTGTTAATATAAAAAGTGCATTTTAAATATTTAATTTTTATAATTTTTTAGGTATAAAAATTGATGTGAATTTTTTTAATAATTTTTTGTATAGTTTTAAGTTTATTTAATTTGGTGTTTTTTTTTAAAAAATTGATTACATTGTTAATAAATTTATAATTGTATAATGTATTGTATTAGTTTTTGTTAATATAATTATAAATTTTAAATTTATTGCAGTAGTTTTTTATTTTGTTATAGGTGATTATAGTCTAAATGGACAAATATCATTATGGGATAGATTCTCAAATAAATTCTAACATGTTATCAGAATTTTCATCTTTTATAAATGGTTTTTGAGGGAAATCTAAAGAATAATTTCACAATAAATGGAATTTTTTCCTCTCGTGAAAACTTAATTGAATGGGTAAAAGAGATTACATATAATCTAGGATTTGTTGTGGTGACTATAAGATCCGATAAAGCTACTGGTCAACCTAGGAGGAAGGCGTTTGTGTTGCTAGGACGTGAAAGAGGCGAAAAATATAGAAAATACAAACCCGATGTCCAACTTAGTAGGTATGACACCCAAAAATGTGAGTGTCCTTTCCAGTTAAGGGGCAAGCCATCTCGTAATGGCGATGAGTGAGTATTGCAAGTGATATGTGGATACCACAACCACGATTTAGCAAAAACTTTAGTAGGACATCCTTATGTTGGTAGGTTAAATCCTACTGAACAAGCAGTACTTGTTGATATGACTAAAACCCAAGTAACATTGACAAATATTTTGACTCTGAAACAAAATAATAAGCATAAAAATAAAACAAGTTTACATAGCAAGGTATACATATAAACGCTCATTGAGAGGATCGAGAACTGAGTTGTAACAGTTGATGATGATGTTGGATCGCGACTAATACATATATTGGAGTAGATGTGCAGAGGATTCTGAGGTTGTCAGTCACCTCTTTTGGACACATCCTGATGCAATCAAGTTATTGAATGCATTTAATGTTGTTTTGTTAATGGATTCAACTTATAAAACAAATAAATATCAGTTGTCGTTGTTAGAGATTATTGGTATGACATCTACTAGGTTAACCTACCAAGCTGCATTTGCATTTTTATCAAGTGAGCATCAAAACAATTTCACTTGGGCTCTTCAAAAGCTTAGAGGTTTATTTTTGACATCTGAGGCTGGTCCATAAGTCATTGTCAGCAATAAAGACTTGTCTTTGATGAATTCCAGCGGTAATGTGTTTCCTCAGTCATATCAGTTGTTATGTCGCTTCCATATTATAAAAAATGTCAAAGCGAAGTGCAAAATGTTAATTGATTGTATGGAAGCATGGGATGTCGTAATGGAAGCATGTGACAATGTCATGGATTGTGAAGATGAATCGATGACTGTGTGAATCGCCTTGAATGCACATGTCGTTCATGGCCTTTATTCTTTGAATATGTGAATAATACTTGGTGTTAAACTGATTTTTGTTGCCTAAAATCAGAACAAACTAAGTTTCCCTACTAATGTAGTAAAGAGATAACCTAAGTATCAAGCCTCAGACTCGGTACAGTTAAGTTCATAAATGTTTGGTTAAAATCTTGTTATTCTACTACTACTATTTATTAAAACAAAACAGGGTGGGGAAAAGAAATTAAACAAACAAATTAAAAAGAAAAGAATAAGGAAACAAAATCTGTTTATAAAGAAAACAAGAAACTAAAATGTAAGAAAATAAAACCTAAGCTAAATTATATATTCTGTGTATAACAGAACAGAACCTAAACTAAAATGAGAAGTGAATGCAACTAAAACTAACCCATGAATGCTAAAAATTAACAAAGCAAGAAAACTAAAATTAAAACTGAATAAGAAACTAAGGATGCATAAAAGAAGTGGTATATACATGTATCAGAACCAAAAGAATGGACAGTTTAACATCTAAGCTACTGAACCTAATCTTTATTCACAGGAAGACAAAAATCAAAGAATCAGAGTAAAAAGTATTATCAACTAAAATTGAAATCAACAACTAAATGAAATATGCGGATTTAAAACAACACCAAATCAGAAAATATAACATGCACAAATCAACTAATTACAAGCCTAAGAAAGAAAAACAAAATCAAAGTCTATTATTATCAAAACAATTAAAAATCTCAAAGCATAATTGAATTCATAGGTGAAATGCACATTGGATTGAATAAAAGAGTGCTTAGAGTTCTCAGGAAGACATTCTAATAATGTGAATCCCAATCCACGGTATTCTAGTTCATATTTCAGAACTTTAAATTGACTATTTCCACTCATTTGTCCAACCAAGGTTCATTAGCCTATTCATCAATCTAAAATTCACAAACAAATTCAAGAAAGCATAGAACATAATTTAAATGTGCAAATGATTGAGGATAAAGTTTCAATTACACTTAGAAAGACATTCTGACTAAAGTAAGCCCATCACAGGGTCTTATAGTTCATATTTAAGAACTTACAGTGGTAATTCCTACTCATTCTCAATCAATGCAAACCTAAATCTGATAAAAGAAACAGAAATTTGAATTAATTTTTATGCATTGGACTCATCTCTTACTCGAGAAGACATCTCGATAAAGAATGCTCAATACAAAGTCATTTAATTCCAAAAGGAATTATAGAATTGCAGAGATACAGAATCCAAATCATTTTTCTCAATGTAAAACAAGAAACACGACATAAAAACTAAACAAAGTCAAACTCAGAATCACAAAACAGACACAATAGAAACACATCAACGAAAAAGACATTTTATTAATTAGAAATTAAGAGTACAAGAAAAAGGTACCAAACGAGATGCAATCAAAGCCACCACGGGCTGTCACCACTGTGAGTTTTCGGTTAAACGCCAGAAGAACGGAAACCACGAAAACCTACTCTATAGAAAGCGTAAAAAAACCTAAACTAAAGAATGTAAATTGTAGAGTGTCTGGAAGTGTGAAGTGTAAAGTGTATTTACATGGTGGAAAGACCCCTTTTTATAGGGTTGAAGAAAGAAGAAAAATAATGAAAAAGTTGGAACCTTGACAACTCTTGAAGCTTCTCTTCTACGCTTCCTCTTCTTAATCAGACGACCATCTTCACTTTGCATCCTTGCCTTATTCTGGCCGTTTGATCCTCTTCAAGTAGCAGCTCCGGTCAGCTCTTCTTCTTCGGGCAGGACAAGATGCGCTCCAGCTTCAACTTGCTTCGTTATTCTTTTCCTGCTTCGCCCAAAAGCCCTAACTCGAGGGTTCCTTTTTCTGCCTCAACCCCAGCAAATGGGTTCTTTCTTCAAATGAGAACGAGGGAAGGAAACCCCTAAGACAGTTGCTGCTTGTGTGCATCGTTTCACTAAAGGGTAATCAACCCAACTTTTCTTTATTTAGTGGCCCAATTGTTTCTTTTAATCTACGGTAGTGGCTCAACATAAATAAGTCTTGCAGCAACCCAATGTATTTTCTTCTTCAAATGAAGCTCTAAACAAGAACCCCCCAAAGCAGGTGTCTTCTCCCAATTCACTCAAAACGCATACTTCACTTAAGCCCATTGTAGGCGGCCCAAATGTGCAAAAATAGTAGCACCAATTCCACTATCAACCAGCCCAATTTCAGAGTTTTCATTTTATACCTACATCAAAAGGAAAAAAAATTCAATACCAAATTAAAGAAAAGAAAAGGAAATCTAACAATTAAAAAGAAATATCTTTATCAAAGATTTTCTAAATTTTCTAATTATTAAGAAAAACTAAAAATTACACCTAAAAACCTATTTTTAACTAAAATTATGCAAAACTAAAGAATTTAAAGAAAAACCTAAAACTAATCTAATTCTACAAAATTAAAGACAAAAATACACTATCCTAGACTCCTAAGCATAGAAAAATATGCAAATTTGAAGAGTTATCACTTGGATTATTCCATACAATACTTACTTTGTAAAGGCATGGACAAATAACGTTATGCATTTAGGTAATACAACAAAGAACATGTATGTTTTAATGTTATATTAGTTTACTGTATATTTGAATATTTGATAATATTGTTGATTTATTTTTGTCAGGGTTGAGTCTGCTCATTGTAACTTAAAGAAAGTATTTGGAAACAATATAAGAGATCTTTGTTCTTGCTGGGATGTCATTGATAATGTTGCAACATAATAAGATCAAAGCGTCGTTCCAAAACAGTCTCAATCGTATGTGATGTGGACAAGATTGTCTATTTCATATATTGTATCAAATGAATCACAGCTAGAGTTATCCATACAACGTGAGCTTGATATGGTTGGAGAAAATTTTAAGGAGGTTGAGATTGGAGGTAAAGTGTCGATTAAACAAAAGTTACTTGACATTGTTTTGCCCTGTAATGACATCTATGATACCTCCATTGCATAATGTTAAGACGAAGGGTGCACAAGAAAAAACTCCAGAGAACAGAGAGGTCTACAAAGCGTGATCCCTCATATTTTGAGCATGTAGACACATTTCACTCAACAATTGAATCTTTGATTGCGAAAAACAATTTGAAACTTAAGGAAAAACCTATGCAACGAAGGCGAGTACCTATGATAAACCAGTTTCATCGTATTTGTCAACCATACATTGTCAATGTTGTTGATGTTGTTGCTGATGCTCACTATGGCTATAGATGCATTATTGCGTCATTGGGGCTAAGGGAAGATTCTTGGCCCATTATACGAAATGATATTTATAAAGAATTGAGTTAGTGGCATGATGAATATGCGACACTAGTGGGAGACTATGACCGACTAGAAGAGCTAAGGAGGTCTTTGCTGGTGGACCATAGTAAGCGGTACACGTTCGTATACTTGACAATGTATTTATTATTTGTTTTATTAGTTTTATCATAACAATTTATTTTATTCCTTACAGGCTAATGCAACCAAGTGGATGACTATACTAGACATTGGGTATGCAATTGCTATAATGTCATCCTAATCTGTCTTTCATATACTCAAAACTGTACGATATTCCCACTACGTACCAAACCACCTTCTGATGTAAGACAACGTCGCTTAATATAATGAGAATCATTTCGTACAAGTAGTGTTATTATTATTATGTTGGTTTAATCATTTTGGCGGTCCTTATTTGTGCAGAATCGTCTTAAATAGATCCTCGTATTTTTTTTATCCCAATTAGGTTCCTTTTTATGTAAAATTGAGTCAATTTTGACCTTGCCATTAAATTCAGTGGATGGCGTTAAAATTTGTGTGTCTTGGCTTGCTAACTGTGCAGTTTTTAATGACATAGTCTCATTACGTGTAATTTACAAAATGAAAAAGCAAAAAATTAAACCTAAATAAAATAAATAAATAAAACAAAAAAAATAGGAACAGAAGAAGCAAAGAAGGTGTCTAATTGCTCCATCCCCTTACTCGGTAAATCTTCCATGGCCACCTCCATGGATCTCACGCTTGTGCCATTGACGCCACCTTTTTATGCTCTTGATTCTTCTTCAACTTCTTCTTTGTATACATGATTTCCTGTTATAAAAGAAAAGTATGGGATTTACTTAAGTCCCTAATTTAACCTAATTTGAGAGAATCCTAATTAAAAGGTGCTTGAATGTTGATGGAGCCCGAATGTGCTTGCTGAAATTTGAAACAACATACTCACTCTTGTAGCTTTATAAGAAGAACATTGCATTGGATGATAGGAACCGAATCGAAGAAGAAGAAAAAGAAGAAACACCACGACTCCAAAGAGAATGCAGGGGAAACCAACGGTGATATGAAGAACAACAACAGTGTTAATCGTGATGAAACGGTGGCTGACGGGTCTGTAGTGGTTACTGGAAAGAATGCCGGAGATGCAAAGTACGTGGCGGTGAAAAGCTTTTCGGATTCGGGACTGCTAGAGAATGTGCTGGAATGTTGCAAGGGTTTTGAGAAGCCTTCTTCAATTCAATTGCGGGCGTGGCCTTTCTTATTGGATCGTCGTGATTTGATTGGAATCACTGCCACTGGATTAGGGAAAACATTGGCGTTTGGGATACCGACGATTAAGCATGTTTTGGGAAAGCGAAAGGGTAAAGGTTTCAGGGGACAAAACCCTCTTTGCCTCGTGCTCTCTCCTACTCGAGAGCTAACACAACAAATATTAGATGTCATCTGTGATGCGGGTAGTTCTTGTGGTGTGGAATCAATCTGTTTGTATGGTGGAACCTCCAAAGGCCCACAAATCTCCTCACTAAAATCTGGCATGGAAATTGTCATTGGAACTCCTGATCGTATTCAAGATCTAATTGAAATGGGTGTCTGTTGCCTCAAAGAAGTATCTTTTGTGGTACTTAATGAAGCATATCAGGTGCTTGATATGGGTTCATCAAATTTTCTTCTTTCCGATTGTTGAGGCTAACTGGGTTAATTAAGTTCGTCTTTTGTTGTTTTGGAAAAGGTTTTACAGAAGAAAAGAAACATGGAAGGTGGATTTTTTCCACCTGAGGAAAATGCTTCATGGTTGGAGATAGCTTGAGAGGATGTGTAGGAGAATGAGCAATTTAAACTGGTATCATCCTTGCCGCCGTTGGCTAAGCCACAGACACTGCGTGAACCCATGGAGTTCTTGTCCAGGTCTTGGAGTCTTGGAGTCTCTCTATACATGGAGTTCAAAATTTAAATGGATTCCACATAAATTCCAAGTTAAGACACACCAATTTTAACGTCATCCATTAAATTTAACGGTAAAGTCAAAATTGATCAAATTTTACAGAAAAGGGACCTAATTTAGATGAAACAGAATACGAAGACATATTTAAGACGATTCTATACAAATAGGGACCTCTGAAATGATTAAACCTATTATGTTTAATTTCAAAATAAGATTTATTACTAATAGGGGATTTACAGGTTGAACTAGAAGATGGTTGTCCTTTGCCGATGATAGATGTGATATGCTCAAGTCATTGTTATCCAGAGACGCGAATGTGGTCATATTCGTATACAAATAGGATGCAAGCATTTCCAGAGTTGATGGATGTTACTACCTCCTATGTTGACTTAATAGATTCATGATGTAATGTTGTTTTAGTTCAAAAATGTAATGTAAAGAAACATTAAATATCATCCATATATAAAATTTAATGTTATTTTACAGGAAAAAATAACATAAAAAATTAGTCCAAAATAATTATTTAATTGGATACAATAAAAGTATAAAAGCTAATTCAATTTGAAGTAGACCATCTTCCACGAACATGCCTATCACAAACATTCCTAGCAGTTGTCCTAGTCGGTGAATACTCTTTAACGGTTGCTTCAGCTAAATCTAGTAGCTCCCATGCATGAGTATTCTACCGTCCCCTCGAGAATTTCCCTGCAAGAGAGCATTTGCTATAACCTTCTGGCAAATGTCCTCACTACACCCTACATTATAACAATGACAAAATTTTATAAAAAATCACAACAAAATTATATAACATAAACAATGTAGGTCAACATACTAGCACATGAGACTATGAAGCCGATCTACGACATTGCAACACTTCATATGGAATGCCACGTCGGAGTCTGGGAGAAGGACTCGGCCGATCTTCATCAACAACAAGAATAATGTAAGGATGAGATATCATCCTAAACTAAGGAAGGTAACCATCAACATAATCAGATGAGAATCTGCCGATGGACACACCCTTACCACGTGATCATGATAGTGCAACCAGACATCATCAATCACCAGTATGTCCGTGGCTGCAACAACGGGTAGGTCTCGAGGGATGGACTACTGAAACCCAAACTGCCTCAAAACACACTCAGGTAAATGTCAGCAAAACGTGTCACCAATCTTGATCCATCCCAAGAACATACAAACGCTATAAAAAGGACGAGTCTCCCGATGTGACTCATAAGGGTACCAGATGACTGAATCATATGTAAGCGCATCCAAGTGTACCCTGACCTCTAAAAGGGTGGAACCCTGCCTTAGTGACTCCCACTTTGCAGCACGAGGTATGTCTTCCATGTACGAAGACACTAGACGCCTAGTTAAGTGTTCATATATCAAACTCTACAAAATAGAAAATTACAAATTATTTCATAATCCACATCGAAAAAATTCAACCAAATCAAAGTGTAAACTAAATTTGTACCTCTAACAAAGTCAAATAATCTCCCATCTATTTGGTTGAAGCCAAGCTGGCATCTCTTAACTACTCATACATATATGCTAGTGTAACAACGCCCCAAGCATATCAGCCACATGTGTGTATGCCTCTAAAGAGAAAAAGATAAGACACGCGAACGGATGTGGCAGTCTTATCAACAAATATACTTGATAACAGTTGAAAAACTGTTATTTTCATACTTAAAATTGATACTAAAAGCAACCTTTATACTTAGAAACTAGCTTGAAATCATGCTTTTCTTCATATTTTCAGAAATAAGAGAGTTGGACAGGTTTATGCTTGATTTCAGTGTTTTTGTGCAGGTTTTAAGGTGAATTTGGTGAAAGAAATGAAGAAGGAGAGATATGGAATCAGAAAAGACATCAAAAAGTGCAAAAGGAGAAGCCGAAGTCACCGCTCAGCGGCAGTTTACCGCTGAGCGGCACTCAGGAGCTCACGGGAGGACCGTTGAGGGGCAAAATGGCTACTGAGGGGAAGAAACGTGACACACACTTACCGCTGAGCGGTATTTTACCGCTGAGCGGCACTTTAATGGGCTTGGACCTAATTTTCTGTAATTTACGAATAATATATAAGCTTTAGGGTTTCCTAGGGTTTGTATCTTTGGCTGGAACGAAGCAAACACTCTCTCTTCCACCCCTTTGAAGGAGGATCTTGGATGCTGAGGCTTCCTCTTCACCTTTTTAGGGTTTTATCTTTCATTCTTTCATTGTAATTCATCTAGGTTCACCATGAATATGGTGAACTAAACTCTGTATGTTTGTTGGGGAATCAATGTAATCTTTTGAAGCTCTCATATATGGAATCTGTTTTTACATCTTTTAATTAAGACTTATGCTTTCTTTCATCATTAGTTAGGGTTTTTCCTCTTTGCTTAATGCTTGCATTGTTTAACTCATTCGATGCATGATTATTGGTTTTGTCGATACGGGCGCGTACGGGGAAGTCTAGATCCGGGGAATTTCTCCCAATATGATATTGGTTGTCGTTAAGCTCCTGCACTTATGAACTGATCATTAGGAATGCTAGGAATTGTATGAACTCGTGATTAGGGAGAAGCCTTCTTGAAAGGTACTTTAGAGAGTGGCATTAACAATGATGATTTGAATGTTGAATTCCTAAAATATATGAGAGTGGATAAGATGAAATTGACCCCAACAACATATTCATACATAAATTTCATTGAAAGTGTTTATCTTTTGCTTTTTGCCATTGATCAAAACTTCATGCATACATATTTAATTTTCGTCTTTTGCATATAAAATCCAAATATTTCGTCTTTAAGTCTTAGCTAATCAAGAAACCACACAACTAAACTAGGCCGTGAGTCCTTTGGGAAGAACGATACTTGGTCTTACCAAGTTTATTACTTGAACGATTCGGTCACACTTGCCGATTGAAAAACAAGTTTGTGACATCATATTTTGGTGATCATAAATTTGTCCATCAATACTGCATCCAACTAGATGCAAAAAGTATGCCCAAATAGCATACTCCCACTGCTGTTGCTCACAGTGCTCAGTGTAGATGTCTCGAAGCCAACTCAATATGAATTTCACACCATGAGCTACATGTAACTCAGCACCAGCTCTCCCGTTATCCACTCCTAAAAGCTCCACAATGGCGCATCTACTTTCTTCAAAATCTACTTCCTCTAGATGACATGGCTGGCCTAAAACTGGGAGGTGCAGCAAGGATGACACATCATCAAAAGTCACGAAAATCTCACCCATGGGGAGATGGAAACTGCTGGTCTCGAAATGAAATCTCTCTACAAATGCCAGCAGTAGACCCTGTGAACGTAGTCATATGAGATGCCCACTAGAGACATCAGACCAGAACCATTAACGATGTTTCTAATGCCCTCATGGCAGGATCCTAATTTGTTTAACTTCTTCCCATGGGAGATCAACTTGATTTCCTCCCATTCCTAAACAATAATATTTAATATAAAATTATTTCAACTAAACAATAATCATTAAAATTAAAGTTTTGCACTTACCCGACCCTGTCATATCGCATAAGGAACATGGTGAATGTAATGTGTCAATACTGAAGTGTCTATTGGACCTCCAGGAAATCCACCTTCAGCAACATCCTCATGCTCCTCCTCTTGCTGAATATCATGCTCCTCAAATGCATGATCCTCAATTGCATCCTCTTGAAACCTCACATCTCCATGGTCCTCAACATGAACATAAGACTCAACTACTCCACGTCTTTTGCGAGTAGAAGTAGTAAGTTTCCTCCTCTCACCATGTGAGGAACTCTCTCCACGATGTGAAGATGAACCTCCTCGAGTACGAGCCATATCTATTTTTATTAACAACATTACACAAAAAATAACCAATTCAATTAATTATACAATTAAAAAAATAATTAAAATATTTATATAAATAAATATTTATATGAATAACACTCTTTGTCATGCAACACCGTCGCTCCTATGTTAGTGCTGCATTTTGATTTCTAACACCATGGCTCCCTTACTTAAATCTCCATTTTGATTTCTAACACCACCCAATGCCAAGTCGCATAATCTTCCTTATCTTTCTTTGTTTTCTTCTCCCATAGTCAAACTTATGTACACCACTTCCCCAAAATACATGCTAACCCTCCATAACATTAAATGATTCTAACCAATACATGCCTCAGATCATCTTCCTAGGTTTGAAAACGCTCCACCACACTCACTCTTCTTTATATCAATGACCCATGCATCAATTCCACTTCTTTTCTCATTTTATGAAACCACTCCCATTTCTTTAGGTACATTCCAAATACTCTTTTCTTCCTCCTAGCTTCCTTCTTTTTTCCTCACCGTTAAACCAACTACTTATACCCTTTTTCATATATCTATTCTACTATAATCCCATGAGTACATCAAAAACCAACCCTCAATCACTTCTCTTAAATCACAAGCCCTCAATCATCCACCATAAATTCTAAAAAAACATTAAAATCACACACCTTCACCAAAAAAAACTCCTCCATTTTCTCTACTTAACTCAACCACATAACACTCACTTTTTCCTATCATGAACACCAATGTCAGAGTCAGAGTGTTATTTACATAAATAAGATGTTATTACGCTTCTAAACAACTAAACAACAGTTTCAAATATACCACAACATACTAATATGGAGTATAGGTCATGTACAATTTAGGTTGGAAAGAGACAAAGAAAATTATACGGGAAAGGTTGAAGAAGATAGATAGCATACATAGAGGACAAATAGAGGTCAAAGACGAATCTGCGTTTGGTGGGATATGCAAAGGCGAAGGGGGCTAAATCAGATCTACATATGCGATTCAGCCTACATCGGATATAGAAAACCGATGTAGTATGAATCGAATATGCAGATCCGATTCAGCCCCCTTCGCCTTTGCATATCCCACCAAACACAAATCATACCACCGTAACAACTTCTAATCATCTACACTACTATATCCACAACACAGTATCAAAATAAATATGGCACGATCCACCAACCTTTGGCCACCAGCGAAAAGAAGCGAGAAATTGTGCTATTTGTGTGCCCTGGAAGCAGTGGAAGAACACAAACTTGTGGAAGCAATGGTGGTGTGGTGTTTGTGTGTGCCGCCTGGAGTATGCGTCCAACTAGTGAAAGAAGATGAAGAAGAGGAACTGTGCTATGTATGTGTTCGACTGAAATGAGATGCGAAAACTGTGTCTGGAAAATGAAATGAGAGGGTTTTTAAAAAATGAAAAAGAGTGAAAGTATTTTTTCAAAAATGAAAAAGAGTGAAAGTGAGACAGTGAGATTTGAAAGCACCGTGAAGAATAAAAACTGACTAGTGTAGAAAATCTTTGACCATTTAAATTATTTAAATATTAATAATGTTTTAGGTAGGGATAGAGCTGACATTCTGAAAATACTTGAAGGTGTAGCATGAATAGCTTGGAGGTGTAGGGTGAAACCCTCAAACAATTTTGAGTTTTTTTAATAAATTTCTTACAATTAGTCGAGACCCAATTATCTAATACGCTTTTTGTTTTTGTAATAGGTGCACTTTTGTAATAGTTATTTTGGAATATAAAATAATTCTAAAATAGATGTACCAAAATACATTTTTTAAATTTGAAAATATCTTTTGGAATATTTATTTTAAAAATTATTTTTTCATTTCTGATTTAAAAATATATTTAAGTGATTCTAAATATAAAAAGGAGTTATATTCTTGGATGTTTTAAATTTCTCTTTTAAATAACTCAAACAATTTCTTTCTCATCATTAATTTTCTTCAATATTTCTTTTTTCCTTCGATCTTTCACCTCTCATCAATGTTGAGGGGGATTTTACATTTAATCTTGTATGACTTTGTGTGAAAAAAAAATTAGAGGGAGGAAGGTGCAGAACATTTTGCGATACAAGAAAGAAAAGGATTGTGAAATTACGGTTTTTAATACTTTTTAATAAAGGATAAAGTGAGATATTATAACTTATGGGGGTGCAGTTAGAAATGTGGAGGTACAGGAAATAGCAGCCTTTTCCCCTTCTTTAGAAGTGGGCTTTCTAATTATACTGACAGTCCGGCCTAATTTGGGGTGGCATTATTGTATTTTTATTACAAACCAAGGCTATTTACTGAGATTTTGGGTATACATAGATATAAACAACCATTGCATCCTAGGGTTTCTCTACGGAAACGGAGATTCAGGAGGAACAGCAGCGACAATGGTTCTCAAGTAAGTTTTCTCCAAAATCGAACTCTGTGCTTTCGTTCAATAAACTTATTCCTGATTTTCATGCACTCTAGATCTTTATTGAAACGTCTCTGCTCTTTGTTTTCGTTTTTTCTTATCGGTGCGAGCACGCGACTTTTCCTTTTGTCATTCTTGTAGTTGATAGCTGCACCATCTTTTTGGGATGGGCAAATTGTTAGAGTGCTGAACAATCGATTTAGGCTGGCTTAAGCGGGGTTGTTTTTTCTATTAGAGATTATTGTTGTTTTGTTATGTATTTGTTAGAAATTGACATCGTTGATCGAATAATTTATAATAGATGAGAGATTTGCAATGCTGTCATGTTTTGTTTTTTTATGTTTTGCAAATAAAACCTTTAGTTTTCTGAAATGTCGACGTGTATTTTTTGTTTTTGTGATTGTTGATCTGGTGATATGTTTGAATGATGATAGTCATGATCATCATCCCAGTGGAATAATAAATTTTTGATCGTTTTTCAGAACTACTGTTTTCTGTTTGAAACGTTTTCTGCCTGAGTTTGTCCTGTCGAGTTGATTGGATGTATTTATCCGAAATTTGTTATTGTTAGACTGCGTAATAAAACATGGAAAACACACATTGCAGTTACTCTTGGTGTTATCTAAGTTTTTGAGGCAATATACGTGGGAGTTCAAAATTTTTCGCACTTTTTATGTATCAGTGCTAGTATCAAGTAATTTGCACTTTTTATGTATCAGTGCTAGTATCTAGTTATTTGTTTTTTCGAAAAAAAAAGTTGTGTCTATATATATAAAACTCTTGTTCACTAATAAAGGGTATAGTCTTTTATGGATCATTGTATTAGTATGAATTAAATGGTTGGTGATATTTCAAATTATAATCTCTGCACCTAAACTGTATGCTAACTGGTAGCTGATATTTGTATGTTAGGACCGAACTTTGCCGTTTCAGTGGTGCAAAAATCTACCCTGGTAAAGGCATAAGATTTGTGCGTGGTGATTCTCAGGTAACATTATTGTGTCATTTACTGAATTTTACGGATGGTATAGTACCAAGCAATGCTGCCTTGATAATTGGTTACTTATGCGAGAGTATTGATTTTTAAATGAGTAGGTCTTCCTCTTTGCGAACTCCAAATGCAAGAGGTATTTCCACAACCGATTGAAGCCTTCAAAGCTCACCTGGACTGCCATGTACAGGAAACAGCATAAGAAGGTAAATATGTAAATGAAATTATTTGTATCATAACAATCTTATTATTCCTTATTTTAAATTTTTACACACTCAAACAGCTTACTGTACCACGATATTGGTGATGATGTTACCATATATCTCTATGCACCTGTGTATGTGTTGATTAAATTTTACATTGGTTTTCAATCTGTGTGTTGTAATGTGTAGGATATTGCCCAAGAAGCTGTGAAAAAGAGGCGTAGGGCCACAAAGAAACCTTACTCAAGGTCCATTGTTGGTGCTACACTGGAAGTTATTCAGAAAAAAAGAACAGAGAAACCAGAAGTTCGCGATGCTGCTAGAGAAGCTGCTCTGCGGTGTGTTTTCTTTTCTTTTTAGTTATCTCATGCTAAAATTCAATGTTGTCGTTGAGTGATTATATAACAACATCTGTATTTCATCGCATACAAATATAGAACAGTATCTCATTATCTGAAGTTGACATGTTCTGCAGCGAAATCAAAGAAAGGGTAAAGAAAACAAAGGATGAGAAGAAGGCAAAGAAGGCTGAAGTTCAGGCAAAGTTACAAAAATCCCAAGGCAAAGGTGCTGTCAGCAAGGGTGCTGCACCCAAAGGACCCAAGCTTGGTGGTGGCGGTGGCAAGCGCTGAGTCTAAAATTTTGTTCCATTTTGGCCTTGTACTCAAATAGAGCTGTTTTTGTTCCTTTTGTGCTGATATTTTATTTGCTTCATTATTCAAAACCTGTTTGGGCTTATAGTACCTTATATTGAATGGATTTTCCCGTAGAGCTAATTTTAATTTTATAAAAATACCTTGTGTTTTTCAAATCGTAGAATGGAATATCACTCCTTACCTTTCCAACCAGTTCTTAGTCATGCATGTGGTTCAAATATCAAATAATTATATATTTATGTTGTCGTTAGAGATTGCAGTATTCTCAACCCTGTGTAATGGAATTAGGACCGTAACTTAATGCATGTGTTTCAAATATCAAATAATTATATAGTTATATTGTTATTAGAGATTGCAGTATTCTCAACCATGTGATGGAATTAGGACAGTAACTTAATTACAAGAGGTTGATTTTAATTTTGAAAAGTTTACAAGCATCTATTCAGTTTTATTGTACCTCATAAGACGCTTTGTTTCAATATATGTAAAATCAAAGTTCTTAATTTTGCAACAATCCTTCCAGTCTCAAAAATCATATAGTTGGACCGTCACTTTAAGGGTTTTTTTACCTAATGTTTAAATTACATCTCTTCGTCGGTACCCAAAAGAAAAAAAAAGACTAAATTATTGTCTCCCAATTAAGAATTCGAATGTATGAGTAAAGATTGAATGCTTTTTACATAATTAGAAAATATATTCAAGATAATCGTTTGATTGTAGAATGAATTTCTTTTGCACTTGCAGTATCAAAATCAGTGATATAGTTGGGAAAACAATTCCAGCATGTATTAATTAAAAGTAGAAAATTTCTTATAGAGGTCGATTACTATTGTTCATTGACAGAGACAAATAACTTTATTAACGTTGATTGACATTGGAAAAGAAGTAGTTCTATGTTATGTTTTTTGTTTCGATTAATTTTTATTGAAAATATTGGTAATTGACTTCAATTAAAAAGAAAACACTTACTAATATTAATTAATAAATAATATTTATCTACGGTGAAAAAAAAATTGATGATGGTGATTGAAAAGTAACCTTGATTCATTTTAACCTGAAAGAAAGCTGTACAAAATGCCGAGTAGACAACTTTACGATCTTAGTTGAATTAATAATGTTTCTACTATAGTCAAGTCAGAAATATTATAAAAAGAGAAAAAAATCATAAATGAGAGTATAAAATCTTTAAATTCTTATTTTCTTTTTAACTAAATTTTAAAATTATCTAATTATTAAACTATTATTATAATTTATGTTGAGCTTAAGTACAATTAGGTAATGTTGATAGAGTCAATTTGTAGAGATATTGTCTGATTTTTTTTGTATGAAACTAATTTTAAAATATGTATTGGAAGATTGGAGAAATAATGTGTTTAAATTGTCACTGAGGGACCTAGGTTAATTATAATTAGTTTTTGGAATCTCATTTTCATTGTCACAAAAGACTTTAGATCTCAAGTTCATTGAGATGATATCGTTAAGGTTAATAGTTGCATTTAATGATGTACTCTTTTAAAGCTTAAAATCTTTTTACGATTTTATCTTTAAAACATGTCTCGAAAGATTAGAAAAGAAATGTGTATTTAAATTAGAATTGTCAAAATGTGTCACTCAGCCGACTCATCACAGATTGATCACTTAGTAGCTAATCCAACCTAACTCATTTACTTAGGAAGCCTAAAAAATTTGAATCCAACTTAGCTCATCACGGATTGGTGGATTAAACAGGTTGACTCACTTAATTGTAATTTTTTTAATCCAAAAAAATAACACTTTCTTTTAGTTGAAAACCAAGGTTGTTGTCCTTGAAGTGAAAAGAGGAACTTGTGAAGGAGCACGGTCAGAGGAGCATGGAAAGTAGTACAATCTACTTTAAATATGCGGAGCATGGAAAGTAGCACGATCTACTTTAAATCTGCGAAAGAGCATGATTGGAGAAACACAATCGAAGAAACATGCGAAGGAGCATGATTTGCTTTAAATCTATGAAGAAGCACAATTGGAGGAGCACGACCTCTTTCAAATCAAATCAGCGAGAGCATTTAAGGTTTCTAATTTTTAATATAATTTAATATTTAGAATTTATGAGTGGATTGGTGAGCCAACCTAACTTACCACGAGTTCAACTTCAGTGAACCGAATTTTTAATGGGCTGAGTTTGCTCATGGATTTTAACTCATTTTGACAGTTCAAATTTAAATTATCTTTGGTCTTGTGATAACGGTGGAATATACTGTTATCTGTGATGCAACTTTGATACTAAAACAACCCTTTTTGACTTAGAAGCTTACTTGAACTTATGTTTTTAGCTTATTTGTGTGAATAAGAGAGTTTAGGTTATACTTGAGGATTTTATCACTAAATTCCCTTGATTTTATAAGAAGTTGGAATGAATTTGAAGAGGATTAAAATATCAAGGAGTTGGAACTCAAAAAGGCCATAAGGAACACCAGAAGAGAAGGCTGCAGAAGCTCGCAGGACGCTTGGGCACCCTTTTCTGGAGCCCTCAGCGTTGGAAGTCTCGCACCCACGTCTGGGCCCCCTTTTAGGGACGCTGAGCGCCAGCCTTCGAGCACCATTTCACGCTTGGGCGCCCTTCTTGGGGCGCTGAGCGCTGACGACGTTGGCCCATGATCCAATTCAGCCCTATTTAAGGACTTGCACGTTTTAGAGAGGGTATCTTTTTGACAGAAGGGATGCAAATTCAAATATTCTCAACTCTCTATAGGCAGAATTGGACGCGAAAGCTCTCCTTTTCAGTTTTAGGGTTTATCTTTCATTCTCATTCCATTATTTATCTAGTTTCTCCATGACAAGGGGGAACTAAATTCAATTTGTTGTTGGGGAAGATGTAACCTCTAAACTCTCATGTATTTGAATTGATTCCAATTTATTTATCCTTCTTCTCCTTTGCTCTATGCTTGTTATGTTTAACTCATTCATGGCATGATTATTGGTTTTCTTTGATATGGACACATACGGAGAAACCTAGAACTAGGGAATTTCTCCCATGGGAGCTATTGCCTAGACATAGAGATAAAACGCTTTGTTGTCTTAAGCTTACGTTCATAATGCAAAATTAATTATTAGGGAGACAAGACATTGTAAACTAGTAATTAAGGATAGACTTTTTTCACCAAGACATCATGTTTCAACTACTTTAGAAAGTGACATTAACGTTGCCGGGGACTCGTGGTTTAAACTATACTTTTGTGTGATACTTAACCAATTAGACTTTATTTTAATTTTATTTGTTTGTTTTTAATGTTTTTATATGTTGGTGCTAATTGGGTGCTCTAGCATTTTGTTCTCTAGTGTATACAGGGTACAATTCGGACTAGAAGCACGAAAGTTTCTGAACCTCTTCTTGCAGGTCTGGACAATAGTAGATGAAAAAGGAGGAATAGGACGTCCAAAGAACTTTTCCCTTCTCCTGAGGCTCTTTTACAGCCTTCACCTCAAAGATCTGACCAAGAAAGAAAAAATATGGCTAAAGAGCAGAATGATAGACGTACCTTAGCAGATTATGCAATAGTTATTGGCCCTCATCATTTTAATATCATTGCAAGGCCGAGGGTTAATGCTGCAAATATGGAGATGAAACCTGCTTTGATTCAATTGGGGAAGAACAACCAATTCAATGGATTATCACATGAAAATCCATATGAGCATTTGGCCACATTCAATGAGATATGCAATACTGTGAAGATCAATGGCGTGCCAGATGAAGCTATTAGACTTAGCTTGTTCCCTTTCTCTTTGGGAGACAATGCTAAGATGTGGTTAAGCTCTTTTCCAAAGAACAACTTTACTGAGTGGAAACCTGTGGTTGCAAAGTTTCTGAACAAATACTTCCCACAATCAAAAGTAAACAAAGGTAAACAAGAAATTTCTTCTTTCAGGCAGGGCATGGATGAGACATTAGGTCAAGCATGGGACAAATTTAAAGGCTTGTTGAGGAATATGCCTACACATGGATTTGATGATCCTACAGTAGTCATTCTATTCCTTGGAGGTCTAAGCTCACAGACTAAATTGATGTTGGATTCCTTAGTTGGAGGTAATATCAAGTGCAAGACTCCAAAGGAAGCCTATGAGTTGATTGAAAATATGGCTACAAATGATAATGAGATGCACAGTGAAAGAACTCAACTTCAACAAAAAGGAGTTCTACAATTACAATCTCAAGATGCTCTGTTGGCACAAAACAAGATTATGACTCAACAACTGGAAACTCTGATGAAGAAAATCTCTGAATTACCAAAAGAGTTGCAGAATATTTCACAAGTTCAACAACAACTTTGTGAGTTGTGTGGTGGAGATTATATTAATGGTCAATGTGATATACCATAAGTTACCCAAGAGGAAGTCAATTTTATGGGTCAAGGTAATCAATTCCGTCCAGGTAATTACAATCAAGGGTGGAAACCTCACCCAAGTATGAGTCAAGGGCAAGCTGGGCAATTCAATAGACCACCACAACAACAATGACAACAACAACCTTCCTTATCTGACAGAATGTCAAAGCTAGATGACACACTTCAACAACTTATGCAAGTATCCAACTCCAATCACAAAAGCACTGAAGCTGCAATTAGAAGGTTGGAGACACAAGTTGGTCAACTAGTTAAGAAGATAAAAGATTTTGGGGCTAATACTGAAGTTACCCGTAGGGAGGAGTGTAGAGCCATTATTACTAGAAGTGGCAAGGTCTTAGATGAGAGAAAAATAGAGAGAAAAGAAAAAGAGAGGTTGAGTGAAAAAGAAGAAAGTGAGAGAAAAGAAAATAAGAAAGATGAGGGGAGAGAAAAAGAAGAAGAAGATGAGAAGAAAAAGAAAAAATTATTTGAAAAACCCCTTCCTTACCCAAAGAATTATTCTAGGAAGGAGAAAGAAAAACAGTTTGAGCATTTTATGGAAATTTTCAAGAAATTGGAGATTAACATACCCTTCTCTGAGGCATTGCAGCAAATGCCTTCATATGCTAAATTTTTGAAGGAACTTCTCTTGAAAAAGAGGAAATACATTGAAGAAAAAACTATTGAAGTGCAAGGGAATTGTAGTGCTATCATATAGAAACTCTTACCTCCTAAGTTTAAAGATTCAGGAAGGTTCACCATTCCATGTACTATAGGGAAGTTAGCTGTTGGAAGAACTTTGATTGATTTAGGAGCCAACATCAATCTAATGTCGCTCTCTATGTTTAAAAAATTGAAGGTTTAGAACTCAAGCATACTCGGATGACTCTCCAATTAGCGAATAGATCTCTTAAATATCCTTATGAGGTGGTTGAAGATGTGCTTGTTAAAGTGGACAAATTCTTATTTCCGATGGATTTTGTCATCATGGAGATGGAAGAGGATATTGATGTGCCTCTTATTCTTCGGAGACCCTTTATGAAGATGGCTCGAGTCTTAATTGATGTGAAAAATGGCAAACTCAAGGTGAGAGTACAAGATGAAGAAGTGAATTTTGACGTGTTTGAAGCCATGTCTCATCCAAAAGATGATAAGGCGTGTTTTCATCTTGATGCACTAGATGAAGTATGTATGATTCAAGAGAAGATGATACGTTGTTCTTCTCCTTTGGAGAAAACGCTCATTGATGCATGTGAAGATTTGAGTGAGGAAGAAGAGGAATTGATTGATGAGTGCTTGACTGACTTGGATTCATTGAAAGAAATCCCTTTTCATGAGGTGAAAATTGAAGAGATTAATACCAAGGAAAAAGTCAAGGAAAATAAATCGGGATTGAAGATGTTACCTCCACATTTAAAGTATGTTTCCTTAGAAGAAGGTGGGAATAAGCCGATCATAATCAATAATTCTTTATCCTCCAAAGAAGAAGAAAAGTTGGTGGAAGTATTAAAAGCCAACAAAGGGGCTATTGGATGGTCAATCTCAGATCTCAAAGGCATAAGCCCAACTTATTGCATGCACAAGATATTCATGGAAGATGAGTATAAGCCAGTTGCCTAACCACAAAAAAGACTGAATCATGTGATGAAAGAGGAGGTTAAAAAAGAAGTGTTAAAGCTTATGGAGGCTGGTATTATATACCCTATTTCTGATAGTGCTTGGGTAAGCCCAGTACTGGTGGTGCCAAAGAAAAGTGGAATGACAGTTATATACAATGACAAGAATGAGCTCATACCTACTAGGACGGTTACTGGGTGGAGGATGTGCGTTGATTATAGAAAATTGAATAAAGCTACAAGGAAGGATCACTTTCCTCTTCCTTTCATGGATCAAATGTTGGAGAGATTGGCTGGACAAGCTTTTTATTGTTATCTGTGATGCAATTTTGATACTTTTGGGGTTGTGATAACGGTTGAATATACCGTTATCTGTGATGCAATTTTGATACTGAAATAACCCTTTTTGACTTAGAAGCTTGCTTGAACTTATGTTTTTAGCTTATTGTATAAATAAGAGAGTTTAGGTTATACTTGAGGATTATATCACTAAATTCCCTTGATTTTGTAGGAAATTGGAATGAATTTGAAGAGGATTAAAATATCAAGGAGTTGGAACTTAGAAAGGAAAAAAAGAGCACCAGAAGATAAGACTGCAAAAGCTCGTAGGATGCTTGGACGCCCTTTTCTGGAGCCCTCAGTGCTGGAAATCTCGCACCCACACTTGGGTGCCTTTTCAAGGACGCTGAGCGCCAGCCTTCGAGCACTGTTTCATGCCTCGGTGCCCTTCTTGGGGCGCTGAGCACCATTCTTCTCGCAAGTTCGCCTGGGCGCCCTAAGTAGGGGCGCTGAGCACTGACGACGTTGGCCCATGATCCAATTCAACCCTATTTAAGGACTTGAACGTTCTAGAGAAGGTATCTTTTGACAGAAGGGACACAAATTCAAATATTCTCAGCTCTCTAGAGGCAGAATTGGATGCGGAAGCTCTTCTTTTCGGTTTTTAGGGTTTATCTTTGATTCTCATTCCATTGTTCATCTAGTTTCTCCATGACAAGGGGGAACTAAATTCAATTTGTTGTTGGGGAAGATGTAACCTCTAAACTCTCATGTATTTGAATTGATTCCAATTTATTTATGCTTCTTTCATTAATTGTTAGGGTTATTCTCCTTTGCTCTATGTTTGTTATGTTTAACTCATTCATGGCATGATTATATGTTTTCTTTGATATGGACACATACGGAGAAACCTAGAACTAGGGAATTTCTCCCATGGGAACTATTGCCTAGACATAGGGATAAAACGCTTGGTTGTCTTAAGCTTCCATTCGTAATGCAAAATTAATTAATAGGAAGACAAGACATTATAAACTAGTAATTAAGGATAGACTTTTTTCGCCGAGACATCAGGTTCTAAGTACTTTAGAAAGTGACATTAACAATTAATAAAGAAGAAGAATTCATATATGCATGAGAATGATTAGGTGAAATCTAAACCCCAACAACATCTTCATCTCATAGTTTAAACATCATCATTCACTTTTGCGTTTCTTTTCAATTGATCAAAATTGCATTCATATTTACTTTCTTGTTTTTGCTTTTAAAAACCCTCAATTGTTCTTCAAAGTCTTAATTAGTTAAGTATTACTTGATACGATTCGGTACATTTGTCGATATCTTAACATCTTCACTCCTAAATAATGGGAGTACGAAAGTTGAAAATATATTTAAATTATTTATAAAAACTTAAGGAGTTGAAAATTGTTTTGTCCTTCATTCTTAGAATTTTAAATTCTTTTAATATTTAAAAAACAACTTATACGTTATTATTAGACATTCTAATATATTTTTATAAAATTATTCTATAAAACTATTTTAAAGTGATTATTAGTTGGGAATACAACTATTTTTTTTCTCAGTAATTTTATATTGAATGTTACGGTTCACTATTTTGTCAACATGTTTAGATAATAAATTGAAATATTTAGAACTTAAATTTCTTTCATTCAATTTTTCTTAAATGTTTTATTGTATAATTCAATTCAAATATTCTAAATTTCAAATTAGATAAAAAAATTGATATTTACTGAATACAGAACAATTAAATATAATTTTAAAAATAAAACTTCATAATTAAATTATTTGAATATAAAAATCAGATTATTTAAAATATTTAATATAAATAGTATTGAAGTAATTCAAAAATACAAATTTTAACACTTTTTTATTATATCAATATAATAATATAAAGAAAACAGAAAGAGAGAAAAAAGAAAAAAGAAAAGAGAGATAAACGATATAGAAGAGAAATGAGAAGAGAGATTGAACAAAGAAGAGGATAAAGAATATAAAAGAAAAGATAAAAGAACAAACTAATTTTATTTTTTGAATAAAATTTAAAACGTTAAATCATTATTATATTATTATAAAATTTGAAGTTTAACTTTTTAATATTTTTTTTAGGAAAAAAAGAATAGTCTTTTTACTTCGGTTATAAATTGACACAAAAATTTTCATATTAAGCTTTAGTTATTTTAGAACTAAAACATAAAATTATAAATAAATAATAGAAAATAAAAAAAACGTATTAGAGTTTAATTTTATTAAGAACTGAACACTAATACTATTTAACACAAAATAATTTTTTTAAATCAGAAAGGATTAGATTTCATATAACCCAAGCCTAATGTCCTTAAAATTAAATAATTTTTAAATCAAAAAGGATTAAACTTCGATTATTACTATAATAAAAGTCCAATAATCGTAAAATTAAGTATTTTTTAATCAATAAAGGATTAGACTTAAGTTATTACCCGAACCGAAATCTGATAACCTTCGTGCTTTGGTTCATTTTCTAAAAATATTTTGTTTGCTTTTGTTTATGTTTATATATATCTAATTAGAATAAGCTAGAACCAACACATTATATATGACACCTAAAGTCAATTAGAATCTAAATACATCAATATGATAATTTTATATCATTTCACTTTCACATTAAATAATTTACAAGTAAACCTATAAATACTATTTCACATTCAGATTATATATTTTGCACAAGTTTCTTCCGACTCTAATGAATAGACTCAAGCCTGAAAGAAAAGAAAAGCATCAACAGTAGCAAAAAATATTTATAAAAAATAACTAAGTAAAATAAAATTAAAAATACCTATTTTGTGGTTGTGTTCCCTAAATGTATTACTCTGTTCGTCCAAGCCTTTACAAAGTATGTACTGCATGGAATAATCCAAGTATGATTCACATATTCGAAGAATAAAGGTCATGAACTAGAGGCGTATTGAAGACAATTCATATAGTCACCAAACATGGTCTGATTAGCACATTCCATCATGTTTTCCCATGCCTCCATTAACACATCCCAAGCCTCAATAGAATCAACTAACACTTTGCATTTAGCTTTAACATTTTTAAGGATGTGAAACCAACATAACATCTGATATGACTCAGGGAACATTTACAATAACATTCATCAAAGCTAAGTCTCGGTCACTCACAATGACTTTAAAACCGCCCTCAGATGTCAAAAATAAACCTTTCATCCTTTTCAAAGCCAAAGTGAAATTATTTTTCCTTTCACTTGACAAGAATGCAAATGCGGCTTAGAAGGTTAACCCCATAAACATCATGCCAACAATCTCAAGCAACAAAAGTCTATATTTGTTTGTTTTATACGTCAAATCAATCAAAAGTACAATATTAAATGCGTTTAACAATTTCATCGTATTAGAACGTGTCTAAAAGAGGTCACTAATAACCTCTGATTCGTCGACACACTTGCTCCAATGAATGTACTTATCTCGATCCAACATCATCATAAGTTGTTGTAATTCAGTTTTGGAACCTTTCAATGATCATTTATACGCATGCCTTGCGTTGTAGATTTGTTTAATCGTTGTGACATTACGATCATTATTTTCTTTCAGGGTTAATAAATTATTTGCAGGTGTGACTTTACTCTTTGTCATATCAACGAGTAATGACTGTTCACTTGGAGTTAACCTGCCAGCATAAGGGTGACCAACTAAAGTTTTAATGAAATCATGGTTGTGATGTCCACACATCACCTTCAACACCCATTCGTCCCCATCAGAGCACGATTTACCCTTTAACCTAAACGAACACTCACATTTTCGAGTCCCGTATACACTAGCCTCTGCATCAGGTTTGTATTTCCGATATTTCTCACTTCTTTCACATGCAAGTAAGACAAACGTTTTTCTTCTCCGTACACCAGTAGCTATGTCAGATCTTATTATAACCACGATAAATCCTAAATTATAACTCATGTCTCTCACCAATTCAATTAAGTGATCGCGAGAAAGAAATATTTCATTTGTGGTAAAATTATTTGTAAAATCTCCCTCTTCAACTTCTTTTATGAAAGAAGAAAAATATGATATAAACTAGAATGAACTTGAGAATCCATATAATGGCAATATTCTTCTATTTTACACAATATTCACCTATACAATTATTAAATTATTAAACAAATAAAATACAAATTAATAAAAAAAATATTTACATAATTATTAAATTAATAAACTAACATTTTAAATAATGGAATCTATACAATATTCACCTACACAATTATATTAAATTAATCAACTAACATTATAAAAAAACTAACATTATTTTAAATTAACAAACTAACATTATAAATTAATAAACTAGCATTTAAAAAAACTAATTATTAAATTAATAAACTAACATTATAAATTATGAAATATATACATATACAATAAATAATTAAAATAAAAGAATAAAAAATAAATAAATAATTGAATACAGTAAACTTGAAACGAATTTTCATATCCGTAAATACCTTCAACGAATATCAAAATCTGTCAATGAAATTCGATATCCGTTGAAGGGTCATCGAATATAAAAATCTATCAACCCTTCAACAGATTTGAAATTTCATTGACGGATTTCAATATCCGTTAACAAATTTTGATATCCGTTGAAAGCATTCACGAATATGAAAATCTGTTTGAAGCCTCCGTTTAAGCATTTGTACCTGCGACGAGCTGGTACAAGCCATTACCACCACTATGGACGACCATTGGACCACCTTCCTGCACCATGAACCTCTTCAACCAAGTTCTTGCACCACCACACGAGCACACCACCACCAAGGAAGCACACCACTATCAAGGAAGCACACAACAGAGAATGAGAATGAGAATGCCATTTCTGTGAGGGCGGTGTATATAGTGGGGACCAGTTATTGAAGTGGTTAAAAGTTAAAAAATTAGGTGAAGCAGTAATTTTCTTTTTCACTGGTTAAATTGTTCTCTAAGGGACAATTGTGAAATGAGGTGATGGAGAAAGAAATCTGGTGTGGTGTAAGGAGAAACCCTCTCACCTAACTCACCTAAAGGTCATAATAACAAAAGATGAAATGACACAAATCGAAACCTTAGAACAAAGTATAACCCCAATTCAAATCTATCATATTATCTTACAAAGCTAGTAGACCAACTTCCTTTTCTTGAATGCTCAAAATAGAGCTCTCAATATAAGGAAAACATGAAAGCCAAAAGGTACTACCAAACAAAACAGGTTGAATGCAATATTGATCATGTCACTTAAAATCTCATTAACTCCAATTACAACTTTGACACAATAGATGATTGCGCACTACTCTCACAATGAAAAATTTGTCATGCGAAAATAAAAGATGATTCTACATAAAATATATTAATTTTTCCAAGCGCCATTGCCAAATTCTCTTTATGTGTTACATCATAGAAACATTTTACTAAACGATAAAATGTGTTATTTTTTCTTTTTGTAAAATCATCACATTGTAAAATATTTCTCCCATAAAAAGTTATTATTTGTATGTCCTTTCACCAAATAATAATTTTTATACTCTTTTTAACAACTTTTGTTGTTGTTAAAAGTGACAAAAATATAAATACTTACTATTTTATTATAACAAGTTTTGACAACATCGTAAGGAACTTGTGTTTCAACTCAAGACAGTTTTAACATTTGTAACTATTTTAGACTTATGTTTATGTTTTTCAGTTATCTTTTTATACTTTTTAATACGTCGTTTGTCTATAAATACTTATGTTTTTTCTATTGATTTTGTTTATGTTTAATATTTGTTTTGAAATACGACTTAGTGATGATCTAGTTGTTACAAAATTTTAGAAACAAAATTTCAGTACCAAAACTAACTAAGTCTCAAACCAAACAATACAAATCATCATAAATGAAATTGTATTTAGCGCACGCTGGACTTTGATACATGTATTTTGCACATATTTATGTCAAAGAATTGAGTAAGCTGATTAAAACTTTGATAGTAATTAAGAAAATCAAACTCAACCTTAGAAAAAGTTTCAATTCTCAACTAATTAAACTTTCAATATACATACATACATATATATATATATATATATATATATATATATATATATATATATATATATATATATATATATAATATTTTTTCAATAAACACATTTTTTTCCCAACCTTTTTTCTTGTTGTCATATCATATTTTCTAGAAACCCATCACCTCTCTCTTTTATTTTTTAGTTTCCCTCTTTGACTAAGTATAAATTGGTGTTTTAGGTATCATTCATATGCAATAGAGTCTTCCTCAGCCCAGTTAGAAAAAGACTTTACTTGCGTAGACGGACACTTCACTTCATGAAGTAATTAAGACACATTCAAAACATTAACATTATAGTATAGAAACAAAGATCATAAAAGTTTTAGCGATAAACAAGGATCATATATATAAAATAACAGTACGTAACAATTAACGATTTTCATGCATCTTGGAATGGACTAATAAAGTTATGTCTGCAGGAACAGCTATTTTAACGTCATAATTATCGTACCAACCAACAACATGCAGGTCTCTCTGCTCGATCGCTTTGATTTGATCTCTAATGTCAGTTCCTACGGAAAAAGGGTTTTCCATCACCTTAACTACACACACATTACGTTACCAATAAATTAAGTTAATTAACTAAACTCATCACTCGCAATATTATTATTTGAAACACAAAATATTATTCATTAGGGATAGTAAGGGACCCCAGGCCAGTAGGGTAGTACTGGAACTGTGTTGTAATCTTCCAAAGTGAAAGAACAGTTTCCTTCTCCAATATTCTGATGATGATGATGATGCTGCTGCTGCTGCTGCAGTGTTCTCCGTTTGGAGCAACGCAGAGCCTCTGACGTGCTTTCTACTGTTTCTTCTCCAGAGATTTCTGTGTAACCTGTTGACACTTGTGTTCTAGAAGCTTGCTCTCTCAGCATACCCTTCAACTTCATTACCTGCACACGCAAAACAGCTAAAGGAAGTGACCAGTTCCAAAGAATGAATGTCTACTTCATGCTACACTTCACCAAAGCACCAATCATTACGTCATTGCAAGCACCGAAAAACAGTGTTGTGAAAAAGAAAAGGAGTTGTATAAGTGCTGCTAAAAGTATATTTTCTCAAATGTGAAAGAAAAAGGTTCAACAGAGTGTGTGTATAATTAACTCCAACTCTGGTGCATCCAAGAGAAAACCCAGTTCAAATTTATCAAATTTATCACTTTTTTTTTTCTGGGTATAGAAATCTCAATACGTGTCTACAAAGAGTGAGGTGTCTATTTTGAGGTTGAAAGAAACAGAAAAGAAAAATGTAATCGATATTATGATATCAGAAGAAAAGGATAGACATGGAAAGCGACAAATGGGTGATTGCACTATCGTCACGTGTGTAAAAATTTGAGATTTGGGAACATATTGTTTAAGAAAATAATTCACGGTGACCCAATACCAGATGACATGTATACAGGGAAAGAAAGAGAGAGAAGTACATATATCATAATTAGTGTGTGATGTGATAAAAAAAAGAATGAAAAAATAGTAATAAACGATGATATATCTAATCACTGTGTTGTGTAAATGTAACCTACCTCTTCCTCTAGCTTCTGTTTCTCCTTGGATATGACATCAAATTCCTGTTTAAGTGAATCGTACAAGTGTTCGAGTTGCTTGTTCTTCCACCTTGCACGCCTATTTTGGAACCAAACAGCAATTTGGCGAGGTTGAAGCCCTAACTCTTTGGAAAGCTTCATCTTCCTATCAGGGTCTAGCTTTATCTCCTTCTGAAAACTACTCTCCAACGAGTCCAACTGGTCAGTCGTTAATCTCTTCTTCTTGTCCTGGTTCCCGCAGTTCATTTTTTCCATGGACGAACTTGACTCTGCTATATTTTGTTGCTTCACTTCAATTCCTTGATTAAGTAACAGACAGAAACAGAAAGAGAGTTTTCGGTGAACAAGAGTTGCAATTTTCTTAAAGGGTTGAGTGTCTTTTTTAACGTTGACCGAGCCAAAATATGAGATGTAGTTGCCAAATTAACTCGGCTGTTGCTTTAACATAGGAGTATACCTATTCTATTGTGTAGCAGTTGTTGAAGAAAAGCAATAATTATGGAGCGTAATAGGTTGAAGTGGAAGTTACTATTCATTCGAAGTTTACAAAAATAGAGTGTGGAAAACGTAAAAGAGTGAGTAAAATGCATGGTAGAAGGGAGTAAGCAGTGAAAAAGAAAAGTAAGTTGATGCCAATCAGGGAAAAGGGTGAAGAAGGGTTTTAGAAGAAGAGTAGATAGTTAGTTTACCTGGGTATGGTGTGTAGTTGTAGTTGTAAAGGAAGCCGAAGGAAGAGTCTGGTCGAGGAACATAACGTCTTGTGCTTCCATTCCACTCCATGTCTGCTCTTGTTTTCTTGTCTCTCTTCCCTTTAACTTATCACACTCTTGCTCCAAGCTTTATATGGACCTCACTTGCTTCGGCAAATACATGGACCACACAGGCAGTGAAGAGAAGATAGAGAGAGCTGATAAATAGAGTTTAAGGGATTAGATTCCTCTAAGAGAAAAATAAAAAGAAAAGAATAGAGTTTATGGCATTTAAAGGTGTACTGAGAAGGATTTAAAACAAAGGTGGGTATATTAAGAGAAGGGATGTGAATTTGGTGAGGTTTTTGTTGCGTGGATGATCCTACTTCACTTTTGGGGCGCAACAAAGTATTGTGTTTAATGCAGAGACCGTACTAGAGAGTAGGTTGGGAAGAGAGAGAGAGAGAGAGAGAGAGAGAGAGAGAGAGAGAGAGAGAGGAAGGCGTGAAAAAGGGAAGGCATGTGTCAGTTGGCCCCCAGGAAGGCTTGAAAGGGGACCATATTTGATCATAGACCTATGAATCGGGTGTTTCAATTGTGGCACTATCTCTTTGTGTTAGAAGAAAAAATGGTGGCAGTTTTGCAAAATGGGTAAAATGGGTTAGAAAACGGGAAATTAATAGCAACATAGGAGAACTCGTTTGGCCCTCAAAAGAGGGTACGTGAACCTGTCATCACTGCTACACTCATATGAGACAAATAAAGGAAGGTAAATAAAACACAACACATAGCCTCACCTCACTCACTTGTGTTTCTTTGAACCTCCACCTCTCCCTTTCACCTTAATTATATCTTTGCAGTGTCACAGAGAAGAAAGCTGAGACAATCTCACTTTCACCTCTCCTGTCTCTAGATCTATCTATCTGTTGCTTCCTTGCACAAAATCGGGATCTGGGTTTCCATTTCAATTTTCCTGCAAACAAACAAATCCATTCATTGTCTGTGCTTTCGTTTGGTGCACAGATTCCACTGGTGTTTCTCTGTACCTTTTGCTCCCAAATTAAAGCAGAGCTTTGAGCGATAAGGAAGGCCTTTCTTTCGGCCCCAAAATCCTGACAGAGATAGGTGAGACAAAGCTCTTTGTAGTATCCAACTTCTACTTCTGCTTCCCCTCCAACTTCTTTCTCATCTCCCATCCTCACTCACTTAATACTCTCGTCTCATGTACCACTCATAATAATAATTCATATCCCACTATCTCTTTCATTACATCACATCACAAACTAATTCTTCCATTTCTTCAATCATCTCTCATTAATTACCATCTCACAAACAAATAATTAACTCATCATCTTTTGTCACTACAATCTCATCCATAAATTCCTTTTATTGACGTTGCACCCATATCCCTCAGATCATGTAAATGTTACCATTCTTTTAGCTTTACTTTAATTAATTACATAACTTGCTTATTTCTTTGTGGGCCTTTTAAAGAAACCTATTTATTTTAGTAAATGCATTCGACCAACTACAATTGCTCTTTTATAATACTTTTCGTTGCTTTTTTATTTCGGCCGTGGATCTAGAGTAAATGTAATGATTGATTATATATATGATTTATTAAATAACATCTTCTTATACTGTTATATTAAGAGAAAAAAATTAAAAAGAAGGAAAATATGAAGTGACCTTAATTAAATGTAACTTATAATAGAGTTTTGTTGGAGTGAAAAAGATGAAAATTAATTATTTCTTACTAAATAACACTTTTCTCTTTAAAAATCCAAACTTGAAATGTCAAATACAAAGGGATGGCAATTTTCATGTTCTTTTGGATTTTGGAGGTTCTTGTGGGTACTATTTCATTTGACTACGGAGACAAGGATATATGAGGAAAAATTCCCACGAAACACATTTGATGATGTTGATGCGATCTTTCCCACATGAAATCTCTATAAATAAACCACATTTTAATCCTTTTAATGTGATTTAATTTCTGTGTCTTAAATATTATGACATAGATATAAAAGTTCTACGTAAAACTATACTATATTAAAAGTTGTCAAAACTAATTAATACTTAATTTTTCTACTGGTTCTTAGCATAAAAAAACACCTTTTATTCATAAACAATGAGCTTTGCTTACATAAACAACAAATTTATATTAAAAAAACACCTTACCGATGCATTTAAACAGCTTCCAGAAGTAACAACATTGTTAATGATTTGGTAGAGGAGAAAAAAAGAAAGAGATTACGTAAGAAATGATACAATAATGAAGAGAAATAGATAAAAAAATTATATTGCATGAATTGCTGTATGTGCATCGTATCTCGATATCAAATAGTTTAATATTGAATTTTTAATAATATATGGTTTGAATGTTATAGGACATTATCACGAGGAGTTGTAAGGAGTGAACGAGCATAGGAGAAAAAAAGTTACTAGAAGCCAAGAAAATTGGGAACTGTAACGGAGGAACATTATGAAAACATAGAGAGTAAGAGAGCCCCACGTGAGCACCGTTCTCAGAATATCACACCTTCTGAAACTTCAACAATGACTGAGGATGTTCCAGTAATTTGTCTACGTGACCACTCTCAATTAATTCATTTACAGAACCAATCAGTTATAGCTTAATCGACCATTAGGTCAAAAACAGATCAAACTTCTCTAGCTCTATGCCATTATTGTGTTTACTCATCTTTTTTACTTTTTGTCATGATCGAAGAAAGAAAGAGTACAAATTTGTCAAACAAGAAAAAAAAAACTAGTTACTCTTTTTTTTTTTTATATCTGATTATGACAACGTAAACAGAATTCTAACTTTTGGAGGGCACACAAATTTGTTTGTATATATATATATATATACATGTTACAAAGCAGATTAAATAACCTTGCTTTATTTTTGCTGAATTTCTTAAAAAATCTGGATTATAGAAGGATTATTTATAGTTTACTTAGCTAAATTGTTAGAAAAGCATAGTTTTATCAGGGAAAATAAATCTCATGATAGATCATGGTTATGAGTAGTACAGGTGTAGAAATTTGATCCATAGAGAAAAAGTTCAAGAGGGTTTGGAGTTAATGCACTAAAAATGAAATGCTGTCACGTATATATAGGCCACAAATAGTGTCAGAATTTTGAAAAAAAGAAAAAAAAAACAAACAAATGCACTTTTACCCTGATGTTTAAACGTTTCATAATGAAAGAATTTCAAGTGTTTTGAGTGGGAAAATAATGAACTTGTTTCAATACAAATGCAGTGAAAGCAGTTTTTTAAGTGTTGAACGTAAGAACATAATAGTAAAGTAGGATTAAATGGTAACTGCGACGCTGAGCGATAGAAAAAAGTTAGGTAGCTTTTTATTGTGCAGGTGCTCCTTTGAAAATATGACTATCACATATTTATGGCAGCACAAGAATTGTTTAGTTTTAAAACTTGTGTGCTTCATTTTTTAATATTAGTGGTTTGTTCATATATATTGAGAGTGTGAATGGTGATTTGTATGTAGAGTAGGGTTATTGTTTTGAAAGTTTCGAAGGACTGAATCAAAGTTGAAGTGTATATTAGCAGAAAATGTTAGTGACTGCATGAACAAGTTGTGACGCATCAGAAGCATTATCTTCAGAGGAGAGAGAGAGTGTTTCAGCAATGGTACCACACACATACTGAAAACACTAAGCCAAACAGCAATGGGTAAAAAAGCTAAAGCCTTTATTCTAGCTAGGTTGCCTATGCTTACTTACCAAATTATTTTGATCCCAGTGCTCTCTCTCACCACAATTAAGCTCCCATTCCAAAGCCATAAACAGAATCAAAGACTGGATTTAGTTTAATAAAATCATATTATATATATAATATATAAAATGAAAGAGATGAAATTATTATATATGTGTGTGGCCTGAAATTTCATATCAAAGTCCAATGAAGCATGCATCTTTTTTTGTAAAGCCTGCAGAACTAAGTTAAGGTCACGTTAAATCCAAAGATTAGGTCAACCTCTTTGAAAAGCATTTGCAGTGCCAAGAATGATTTTGCATGAAAGACATTTTGCAATTCTTGTGTAAGTTACAAAACCACCTACAAACTTCACTTTCTGATCTATGAATAAACCAATAAAGGAAGGATGCCACATTTCATATTGCTGCCACGAATGCCAATATTTAAACAATTTGGCAAAATTAAATTCATCAATTTGGCAAAATGTTTACATTGTTTGCTTCCTTTTTTTTTTATCAAGAAACAAAAATGAATTTTTGCAAAATGTGCTATTAATACTATAACTTTCTCCCCACACACACCTTTTTTTTTAATCAGTAATAGAATTTTTTTTATAACTATAATAGAATATTTGGGGTGTAATAGAGTACTTGGGGTTAGGGGTGGCAAAATAAACAATCCGTTTTTTTTAATAGGTTATTATATTATTTTTTTTTACACTCATTACAAAGATAATAAATAGATATAATGTGATATCATCAATTAAATGATAGAGATAAAGATAATGTTGTGTAAATATTTGTTTAGCCTATGTTTGGATAGTATGATTTATTGTTGTCGTAAACAGAAGAGCGAATGTGAAGTGCATTTGTTTCCTAAGATTAACTGAAGAGATTCGGCGAGAAAAGAACGTGATTGCAATCAAAATTACTGATTTGGTCCTTTGATTTGGATCGAGAATTTGAGGAGAAAAGAGCATTTAGGCACAAGTACGTAAGGGAATCGACTATGGAGTTAAGAGAATTAATTATCTTCTTTATTATTTCTAAAAAATCGATTCTCCTTTTTGAATAATCGATTATGTTGTGTTTTTCTTTCAAATGTTGAGATTAGACATTCTTATAAATGCAAAAGTTTGAAATGGAATTAACATTTTTTTTATTTCTTCTATATAAACTTTTATTTGCAGAAGTTAAAAGATTGAATCTGTAATGAGTAAATAAAGTTACGTGGCATATCTAAAAAGTGTGATAAATGGGTAGTTGGAATAAAAAAGTAGCATTGTGTAAGAAGTGTGAGAGTGGGTGATTAAAGGCTATATATGATTAGGGTTGGTGAGTAATCCAAAGTTAGTAGTGTAGGTCGATTCCATAGATGAAGTCTTGGCCTAAGTTTTCTGACATTTGGTCTTGCATTGTGTTGTTGTAGCTATAGGACTGCTTCACCACAATGGTATGATCATTTTAGCCATAGAATGTGGTTTAGGTTGAGCTAGCTTTTTCCAACATTCAAGACTCTAAGTTTTTCGCACTTTGGTCAAAGATTCTTGGGCTAAGGACTATTTTGGGAGTGACCATTTTGCCAGTTAAGCTAAGTGTTTTTGGGTCAAAAAAAGCATCTCCAAATTGACTGAAAAGGTAAACGGGTTGACGATGTTGTGTCTAAAGTCTCTTCACTTTCAATGATGAGATAAGGCTTAGTGTGAGGATTTCCCTATAACCTCCTTCAAAGGGTTTAAAGCATCTTCATCTTTTTCAACACTTTTCCCTCATAGCTCTTATATACATTTCATTAAAATCTTAAGTGTAACAACTCTTCTATTACAACTTCAAACTCAAACAAACAAACAAAAATGTATATATTGGTTCCTTAACATTTCCAACAAACATCAACACTTGTGGAAGCATTCATCTCAAGAATGTGTTCCTTCCATCCAAATTAGGTTTTCAACTTATACTTAAAATGTTAAGAACCCTTTAAGATTAGGTTATATTATTTTCATACCTAAAAATATTTTATACATTTCACATTTATTATTTTATTGGTTAATCTCTCTTTTTCTTTATAAATACAAAAATTCATTTTTTTATTCTTAAAAAAAATAGATTATCACGTAACTCTTCTCTCTTTTTATATATCAGCATCAATCAAGTACTCTTATTGTGCCAAAAAAAAATTTTCCTTTTTAAAATTAGGAATATAAATGGTATAAAAACTTGTTATTTTTACACTACCAAAGAAGAAAAATATCAACTTTATTTTCTAAAAGACGAAAACTTAAATCTATTTAATTTTTTTTTTAATTTTATTTTTCCGTTTTGCTTCATTCCATAAAACTTAACATAATTAAGATAGTTATTTTTTTCTTTTATCTAGAAAGAATTTAGGACTTTCGATTGACCGACACACAATTAATCGATTTGAGTTTAAATTATACTTTCAATTACAACTTTTCAGTCACTAAGTTATTCTAATAAAGTCAAAACATTTGTACTTACAACTTTTGTAAACATATATACTCATATTACACGAAAAGAAATCTAGTCAAATTCTCTCTTTATTTAAACTAATTAGAGATTTTATAAAAGAAAAATCGCTTTCATCTCACTTTTGTCTGATTTTTTTTTCCTTTCCTTTCTCATTACATCAGTTATTACTTATGTCAGTAATTTTCTTTCTATTTTCTTAAGTTCATTAAAAATGAAAATGAAGAGCGATATTTTTTCTTGAATCACCGTTGATTTTTTAATGGATCCATCACAATTTGATAGGTGGTCACGCCAATAATGAATATGGCTACAGCTACGTGGAAGAACCAGGATTTTCATATATAACTTGTTTCAAACTTATCTTTATCTGAAATATATTATTTAAAAGATTTTGACGTATTTGGCATAGAGTGTAACATTTTATTTAAATAATAGCCAGAAGTATTTTACTAAATGTAACATAGAAATAGGTTGAAAAGAAGAAGAAAAGTCCTTCAAATATTTAGTAGGGTAGTACTGTTCTTTTACAGGTTAGAATAAGGTCAAAATAACCCTAATTATGAGCCTGGTTTTTCCTTAACCGGTGTCAGAAAATGGTCTGTTCCCATAACCCAAATTCTACCCATTTTCTTTTTCCTTTGTTTTATTTAAAAGTGGAAAGAATAAAATTTAAAGAATGTGGGTACCATGCTATGTGCTAGCTGGGAATAACTAATTTTATTAAATTAATTATAAAAAATTCAAAAAGCTAAATATTTAAGATAATTAAAATTAATGCTAATATTTATAAAATATTTCGAAATTTATTAAATAAATTTTTAATTGATATTGAGATATATTTTTAAAATAATTGTAACTTAAAACTTAAACTGAGATCATTATTATATTTTGAATTTTTAATTATTACACTTTTAATTATAAGCAATTTTATATATAAGAATTTAATTTTGAAATTAGTAATGTAGTTAGTATCGTTGATGACTAAAATTATAAAATATTATTACTATAACAGTAAGTTAATTTGTTAGCTATTATTGTAGTATTTTCAAATCAAGGGATGATAGAAAATGAAAAATGAAATGAACGTTAAGAAAATGGATAAATAAACTGAGGGGCAGTGCTATCTGGGCAATATCTTTTTGGAAAAGGTGATATACTGGTTAATCTTGAGCCAATTTTTAATTAACAAGGTTGTTTATATGCTAATAACCAATGTTTCCTATAATATAACATGCTTCAAAACTATTTAAAAATAAATAAAGTAACTAAGTATTTCCAAATTTTAAAAGTAAAAATCCTAGTATAACAATTAAATACCCATGGAATAAAATTCCAATACTTGTTTCTTTCAGCTAAATTCAAATTTATGCACCAAAGAGTAGTTTACATACGAAATTATCACCATATCACATTATCTTACCTGCACTTAGACTGCATGCTCTAGAATGTTTCTAAATTACCTGAACAAAACTGATTCAACTATCAAAACGCACGAGACATACTCGAAGGCTATAATTCTTCATGAATCCATCACCAAAGGATGGAAGGTGTAGTACAAGGGACCAACAAAAGAAGAATAATTCTTGGCTGAAAAACTTCAGATTTGTGAAGTAGAACCAGGACAACAAAACATGCTGCTGGACTTGCATCACAAATTCTTGTACAGATAATGTAATGAAATCCGAATAATTATGTTGAAGATCATTTGAATTACATAGGTTTCAATTGGTGGCAAGGAGAGGCTGAGTGATTATGCTGAAACGGCAACATGAGAAGAGCAAGGATATTAATGTTTCAGTTATCTTGTAGTTTTGTCTTTGTAACTCAGTCCACTTTGTTTCAGTTGTATTCTAGTTTTCTCTTTGCAACATGATTCTCTTTATTTTGAATCTTTTCCACTGCTATTATAAAAAGTTTAGAACACTCCAAATGTTCCTATTATATATATTGTTTATTGTTCATAAAAGAAATATATCCTATACGCCCTTACGTGTTCATTATATCTTATCCATCCTACATCTGCAAATCAAGCTTGAGAAGGCACAAAGAACATCAATTATAAAACTCTTTTCCTCCAGATAAATTATCAATCTAAAGTGTCAACAACTAAAATACATTGAATACAAACTGTTAATACACAGCTATAGAGGATATACACACCCATAGGCAGAAAAGGATATTAACAAACCAGAAAAATGACATTCTCCAAATTGTAAACTTTTTTTTGGTTAAGTATAAGCTGTGGTAGATCCCAAAAGTGTACTCAGGGTGTCTGACATCAGTAAAAGAAACAAGCTTCCTGTTCTGCATATGGCTATTTCAAAATGCATTTCCTCTTGCGCTCTCTCAAATCACTTGGTATAATAAATACAGAATCTACACAAAGGCCACCTTTGGAATGTGTACAATCAATCTGTTTCATGGAAAATCTAACTTGAGTTGTAGGCTCTGATCCACTGACAATAAACTCACCCACCTTATAATCTATCCAGTATCCACGCTTATGATTTCCGTATGTATCATCAATCTCACTTTCATCCAAACAGTATTCACATGATGCTTGCTGCCCATCTGAAGTAGACAATTCAAATTTCACAGGTTTTATATCCCAACCATGGGTGTGTTCATAATTACAGACACGCCGTCCAAGCCTTTTGGAAAACCGTCCAAGGTGAAGCCTGAAGGAGAGAGTATAAATATCAGCAGGAAATGGAAATGTTACCTCCCCATCCACTTCAAACCACCATATTTGCTGCAAATACGCCACAGTGTGAAACCTGAAAATCATCTAAGGTGTAACAGTGCTGACAGATTACAAGAACAAACGGAGAACAAAACAACTTCTAGATTGATATTTGCAAGTGGTACAGTTCGCAAAAAGAAATGCGAACAGAATATAAGTTGACATAACTAAGCGTTAACAAGGAGAATTACAAATGTTCGTTTATTACGGGCAAACCAACCTCCAATATATGTTTAATAGAATGAGTAGGTTCAATCAGGTTGAGCATTTCAAGGTTGCACATTTGATGTCAATGAATCTATACAGAACCAAATTGCAATCAATACTTAAAAAATATCATTCCAAGTAACAAATATTTGAATATTTCCCTCATCCAGATCAAGGCTGGTATATATAGAAATAGAGAATAGTACTGTTCGATTTTTTTATTTACATGTAATGAATTATGAATCTAAGACCGTTGTAAAATGTTTTCCTTTGAATATTGATGTAGCATTTCCTGGCGAAAAAGAACGTCAAGACTTTAGTTAAGGAATTTATTTCCAAGAGAACAAAGTAATACTGCTGTCAAGTTGTCCATACAATTCAAATGAGCTTAACAATAAAAGCAGGCTAACTAAGAGAAGCCATATCAAACATGGAGCAACCTTCTGGATTTCTTGCCCAAGGGAAGTTTGGTTTAGTATGTAAATTACATTGGTCTCTCTATTACCTGAAGCAATCACCCCATGCTTGGTTTGGTAAATTAGTCATATTGTGCATCTTTCTAGATAGAAATGGAGAAAGGAAATCATTCATTGTTTTATTGTCGTACTTCTCCTAGGAAGGGTGTTTATCTTATGGTCTATGCTGATAATAGTGTTACAAGAAATAATATCACCAGAATTGCCTAGTTGAAACAACATTTACTCAACCACTTTTAGTTCAATGATTTGAGCTATCTAAAATATTTTCTTGGTATTGAAATGTGGCAACGAAAGTGTCATCCTTTCTGATAGATGGGGCCAAGCCCAATTATCTTTTTAGCATTTCTTTTATTTGTTATACAATATATGTACAATTTGTTAGGCATGTGGTAGATATTATGGACTTTTAGTCCTATATATAGACATTTCAACACCTTTTGTAACTGACTTTTGAGAATAATGAATTGATTTTTCTGTAGAGAGAACTCCAACATCCAAGGGATTTCCTCTAGCCACCTTCCACTCACATCTGCCATTCCTTCATTTTCCAATAGCAGCTTCTCACTCCTCCATCGTAGCATCCACTTCAGCACGCTTGGCAGCCTCACATTCGCGCCATCAGCCACGACTTCACTCGCGTTTTCTCACTCGAGAATTCCTCCTCGCAGAAGCACATCTTCATCCTCGTCCAAACCCTATCTCGGCCATTTCACTCGCGAGAGTTCTTATCTTTGAAGCGTGCTCGAACCTGAGCCCCGAATACCACTTGACAGACGAGCTCCGAGGTGGATCGGCGAGGAACCATGAAATCTGGAGTAGATCAAACTGACGAACCAAAGAAGCAGCGGAATAAGCAAATAGAATGAGGAACCGTGGGTTTTGGTGTTGAAGAGGGGCAGTGACAAACAAACCCTAGATTCGAGGGTTTGTTCGGTGTAGGTTAGAGATATGGTGATTTAGAACGATTTAAACGGTGGAAATGGATGGCATCAAGGATTCGATTGGTGAAAATGAAGGAAAGGGAGAAAATGGAGAAAACAAACGGTGGATTGATGGAAAACCTAATGGACTGTCACTCTCGTTCACTAGGCAGTTCTCATTACCTCCTAGCGGGAAAAACCAAGCGGTGAAGGAAGTCTCCGATGGACTATCACTCTCGTTCACTAGGCAGTTCTCAGTAACTCCTAGTGGGAAAACCGAGCAGTGAAGGAAGTCCCCGATGGACTGTCACTCTCGTTCACTAGGAAGTTCTCAATAACTCCTAGGTTGCAAAACCGAGCGGTGAAGGAAGTCTCCAATGGACTGTCACTCTCGTTCACTAGGAAGTTCTCAGTAACTCCTAGGTCGCAAAACCAAGCGGTGAAGGAAGTCCTCAATGGATTGTCACTCTCGTTCACAAGGATGTTCTCAGTAACTCCTAGGTCGAAAATCGATCGGTGACGGAAGTTCCTGATGGACTATCACTCCCGTTCGCTAGGAAGTTCTCAGTAACTCCTAAGCCAAAAAACCAATAAGTAGGTAATGTTCAAAATGGACTACCACTCTCAAAAAGTCCCTAAAATATGTGCTACATGAGAAGAAATGTTATGAATAGACTCCTCTATCATTACAAGAGTTTCAAACGAATACTTGGAGCACACTCCAAATCATGTTCATTAATCACAACTTATGGAAAAAAGCGAAGACGTCCAACATCGAGAATATAAGAAAAGACGTGTAGCCACACAACAACAAAAATCGATAATTTCAACTTTAAAGTACTTGTCTTTAAATCCTTTAAAAGATTGGGAAAACAGCTCAAGTAGAGCGTTCCCCAGCTCAGAAATTAAGGAAACCCACCCCTTCTTAATGATTGGTCGTGTACGGAAATAATACAGAAATATAGTTGAGGTCGGCCTTATGGCAAGAACCTCACACATTATAGCAAAAGCTTGAATGTAACCCTAGTTGTTAGGGTGGAGTTACGAGGGAGCGACATTTAAAGCCTGCAGTACACTTATTTGAAATTCGCTAAAGGGAAGTCTTATGTACATATCATAAGGTTGGATGCAGAAAGGATTGTTGACGATTTCAGAGGATTGTTGTGTTTGCGAAAGAATTTACGGTTGAGTAACCAAAATGATTTCAAATGTCTTCTCGCATTTATGAGGGGTAACCGACACAACTAAAAGCAGTATTGGTGTTAGGTCATAATACGAGCGCTTGAACTTTGGTTAGTGGGCTAATAATTTAATTGGGCCAATAACCTAACTATTAACAAAATAATTCAGGAGACTGATAATTTATAATAGTTTCTGAACAACAAATCCAGGAAAAGGTAAGTTGGTATTATTTGATTCATCAGGTAGCCTATAAATATAGGGCTAAACCACAAAGGTAGACACTCTTCACTAAATATTGAATATTCCGTTGTGAGCATAAGTTCTTTTAGCAAACGCCTAACTTGAGCATCAGAGTACCTTTTGCAGGTGCTCACCCCCATTCCGAAGTGAAGGAAGCGAAGCAGGAGATCCAAGCATTGAAGGACATCCAGGCATCTATCTACGAACCCAAAACTCCATCCATTATAACAAGCCATGTTTTTTTTTTTCTCAGAATTTGTTCAAGTAATCATGTACGAACAAAACATCTACCATTTATCATAAATCCATGATTGAAGGCCCAGATAAATATACAAAGAATTAGTCTATTTCAATAACTACAGTCATTGTCCAAGAGAAGATGTCAAATAATCACCAGAACGAATCATGTCATGACCTTAGAATCCACAATAAGTTTAATCACAAGTACATAACACCTGCAGCAGTACAACCAAACCAATTATGTTTTACTACATTACTCTGCTTAATTTAAGATACATGCACAAACATTTTGACTTGAAATATCAGACCACACATCATTTCTTCGAAGTTTCCTGGTTATGGAGGAGTACACGAGTGTAATATAGTCATAACCACACTATCAGCAGGTTCAGCACATTCAATTAGGATAAAGCAGTTAAGGGTAGTTACTCCCTCCTCTGTCTAGAATACCTTGTTTGCAATGAATCAATGGATCTGTTTTAGTTCCTCTTAATGTGATTCATGGTTCTCTCTGTTCTTTATGAAAACTAGGCTTTACAAGGACAAGTGAGGAAAATGGTAGGGAAGATAAAATTAGAACTTCTCAAAGATCTTCCACTTGTTTGGGTCTTTAAACAAATGAGTGGAAATGAAATATAATTGTAAATATGATTAGATAATAATGTAAAATCGCTTTACAATATCAGAACATCAGTCAATTTAGTCACATAATATTTTGTTTCTAAAGTCAACATTCATATTTTCTTTCCATTTTCTTTTGAATCAAACAAGAAACACATTATCATCAGTTATCATTCTTCTTTCTCGTGATACAGCTTTAAAGACAAGTAAATCTAACCTAGATTCTTCAGTAGGAATCCAATTCCAATATCTCCGGTCATCAATTCCAGTAATCGCCATCGCCCTCGCCGAAATCGACATGCAAACCCTTCCCGTGACTCTGTCCAGCCACACTTCCTGCAAAACCCTAAACAATCACTAAAATCCCTAAAAGTTTCAGCAGCCCCTAACTAACTAAAAAAACTGACCTGGAGAGCACCACCCACCTTGTGGCCATCGTCGAAGGGCAGGGGCCGTGAGAGGAGCGCGAAAATGTCCTTCTTCGAGAGATTCCGGTGGCGCTCCGGCGGGACCAGATCCAACAGATCCTGGTAGTTGCGCGGCAGCTTGGCCTCCCAGACTGAGTCCGAGGAGGCGGCGCCGCGAAACGCGCGGTTAAGGCGAGCGAGGTTACAAATCTCCGGCGGCGTGAGGTAGAGGAACACGCACGCCACGCAGCTCTCCGGAATGTCGCCGAGGCCCGGACCGACTGTCGAACCGTTGGCGCCGAGGCTCGACAGCGACGCGCCCATGCTCCTCGTCCTCCTCCTCCTCGGTCCTCACTTCATGGCACGCGCCCAAACGAGGCTCAGCGAGGGAAAGTAAACGCGTGGGAAACTGAACACTAATTGATCCTTTTCCGTTGTTGTTGCATGGTTTGTTGAAGGAGTTATGGTTGCTGCAGTTTTTTGTGTGTGAAGTGTTTGTGGGGTTTTGATTTTGGAATTATTTCCGTTTGGGGCAAATATTATAAGTCGTATCGTAGTCACGAGAGAAGCTAAGGTGGGTCCCGCTTGGATGACAGCTAGAATTCGCTGTGGAGAGGTCTACTGCTGAGGAGTTGGGCTCCGCCGTTCATTTTGCCCACACAAGTGAATACAACAAACATCATCATCATCAACGTGAGTTTTCAACCTAGGACTGATGTGGAGCTGCTGGTTACCCTTAAATTTGTTAACTTCCTTTAAGTTTTTTAAGTTTTATGCATACAATTTTTTATGGAGGCATTTTGTTGTTCCCTTCGACACAAATCATGCAATTTACAATGTAATTTCTAAAAGAAAATTAATAAGATTGGTGAATTAAAAAAATTAGGCAAGTCATGTTTATAAAACACGAATTTATAATAAAGAAAAGTTCTACAAATATGATTTTTATTTTTTTTTTCCTCATATAAAAAGTGTGGTTTGTTTTGTATAATTTTTTTATACCAAATGATGCTTATTAAATATAACTTTGGTAAAGGAAAAAAAGTTAAAGTCACATTATTAATAATTAGACTTAATTACTATTTTTCTCCATATTTTTTTATAACTTTATTTAATATAGTTTTCTTTTTTACGTTTAATTTGATTATTTTTAAATTTTGTTTAATTTAATCTTTTTTCATAACGTCGTTAAATTGCTAAATAAAGAATTACACTTTTTGAATGAGTTAGTATGGTTTTTTTCTAAGACATATATGAAATATAAAATACCATGGTCACCAATACTACAAGAGAGAAACAAATATACATTAGAAATATAGTCTTATCTTTGAACAACCACGCTCTGGTTAGATCTCTTTACTACACCACCACAAAATCTGAATCCACCTTGAGCACGCAGCCATTGTTTAACTTTCATCATGAATGCAAATCGTGAAACCCTCATGCGTGAAATCCCTAAACCTGCATTGAAATATTTTTCAACCCTTTCCCAATCAATTTTTTTTTTCTTTAGAAAACTCACAAAAATCATAATTTCTCAATTCCTTTCCATTATTAAAAATCATTTATCTCATACACGCTTTATCAATTTACACTTCCTGCCTCCATTCCATTTTTCATCTTCACAACAAATCCAATCATCATCACCATCGTTTTTCACTATTACAAATATTATTATTCTTCTTCATTCATCATTTTTCACAATAAACTGAATTTTTTTTTTGGGCTTTTCAAGCTTCTCTCTAGATTGTTGAGCTTGTCTCTAGGATTGTCAAGCTTATATCTAAAGTTGTTGAGCTTCTATTTAGAGTTGTCGGGCTTCTCTCTAGGTTGTCAAGCTTCTTACTGAGATTGTCGAACTTCTCTCTAAGGTTGTCAAGCTTCTTTTTAAGGTTGCCAAGCTTTTCTAGGGCTATCAAGTTTCTCTTTAGGATTGTCGATGGCAACAATAGTGTCTCAAACAACCATGGGTTATGGAACCTTAACGTTTGTGAATATAAAGAGAAATGTCATATCAGAACACATACTTCAAATAAAATATCCCCAAGTCATAGGAAGTGTTCACCTTCTCACTCTTTTTAACAATTTAAATGGTATCATGAAAACATTCTAAATTAAACAAAATTTACTAAAATAAAAATCAAATTAAACGTGTGAAAAATAAAAATCACAAAGTGGATGAAAATAAGATTAATTAAGTTTAATAAATATAATTTCAATAAAAAAAATATGAGATGAAATTGTAAAAAGATACTTCTCTCTTAAAAGAATTTGAAATTGTTTTTTGAAATAAGTTTTTTCTTTTAAGACTAAGTTATGCTTCTTAAGCATTATTTATCCTCTTTTATATTTTTTTATTATTTATCTATTTTTGTAACTTTTTAAACAAAATTATCAAAAATGAATTTTTTTTTCTACTTTTATATATATATATATATATATATATATTATATATATATATATATATATATATATATATATGAAAGTCTTTAAACCATATTGTTAGTTAAAACAAGTGTAATATTAATTTAACCCATGGGTAATGCATTTTTAATTATAAATGTATGGATCTAAGAAGCATTTATTACCTAACAAATCTCCTAGACATTGATTAGAGTTTTTAATATTGAGTCTAATCTAGATATAATAAAATAGATTATATTTATAATTTAGATCTATTTTAATTAGTTTAATTACATTTGGTTTTCTTTCTAATTCAATTTAAACGGGAGTAAAAAAAAATTAAAATCATTATGTCATTAAAATAAACATTAACAAAATTATTATTTTTATCTAATGTAATGTATACAATTTTTTTTATGTATTAAACAAGTCTTCTTTATACTATATCTATTTAAATTGGATTTATTTTAGATATAAAAAAAAATTAGATTTCAAATATATTTCAAATAATTAAAAATTAGTGTCATTATAATTAGTAATCAATAAAAATGATATTAAATTTAATAAGATTGGTATAATATATTAGGTCAATTAGATATTGTTGAGATTGGTATCGCGCAGCGGAACATTTAGAGAGCGTGAAAACAGACAATAACCAAGAGGGGAGGGGTGAATTGGTTCTTTTAAAACTTTCGTTTTTCTTTCAGAACTTTTATCAAACAATTTATAAGCAAAAGCTATAGGGATAGAGAAAACCACACAAGTAATTTTATTCTGGTTCGAACCAACAGATTCTACATCCAGTCATTAATCACTATAAAGAGTGATTAACCTTTTTTCTCTAGAAATCAATAACAGATTACAATATAGAAATAAGGATTCATATTAGAAACCACCTCTCTTAACAGATAAGAGATGAAAGACACATCCTTTTGACCCACAAAAGGATTAACAGTTTGACTCTACTTTGTAGGTATACTCCACCACTTAGACACACCAAGAAAGAACACTTCCTCCTACAAGCACCAAGTTCACAAGCCCCCTTTTCACACATAAAGAGTTTCCCTTAGGCACACAGCTTTAATACTCTCAAAAATGAAAAGTTGCCTTTTAAGAGTTGTGGACAACTCTATTTATAAGCCAAGGTTCGTGCAAAGTCAGAAACTGAAAAGGTAGTGATAATCGATTATTTCATATCATTATAGGTTTTGGAAAAACATGATAATCGATTATCCTTAGTGATAATCGATTATTTCCGAACCTTGGACAATATCAAAACTTTCAGTGATAATCGATTATCTCCTGTGATAATCGATTATTGTCGCAACAAACCCTTTTCTACTTTTGCTTGTGATAATCGATTATCCCCTGTGATAATCGATTATTTCCGTAATGAATCACTAGTTTATGATACTTCTAAGTTTTTTTACAATTACAAAATGAATCCTTTACAATGATTTCTACAAAAATTGCTTTTAACATTTACAGTATAGGTTCTTCAAGTTTTCAAGTCTTCACTTGCATCATCATCAAAAATTACTTCAAAGCACCAATGCTTTCACATTGGTAACAGATATAAGTTAGCTTAACTTGGCTTGACTTTTTGACTTATGTTGATGTAGCCTAATCATTTGGCTTAAGTCGATTCAACTCAATCTTAAGTCTTGGTTAACTCAACTAGACTTAGGTGATAGAGACAACCTTCGATCATAGCCAATTCAGGCTAATATTGGATTAGGATTGAATAAAGTCAACCTTTGACTAGGGCCAATTACGGTAGATCTTTGACCACCATTGACTCGAGCTAACCCAAGCCTTCAGTCAAGGCTGACTATGGTCGACCTTAAGCCAGGCCAACTAGGTTAACCTTCAGTCATGTAAACTTGGTTGACATAGATCATTAATCGGGTCGACTTACTCGATCTTCGACTTGGTCGACCTTCGTCAAGGTCGACACGATCAATCTTTAGTCTACCCGACTAGGTCAACCTTCACTCGGGCATACTCAATAGATCATCGGTCGACCTTTGTCGAGGTCAACTCGGTTGACCATTAAAAGATAAACTTGGTTGACCATCGACCTAATCAACTTGGTCGATCTTTAGCCTAATTGACTCGATCGATCTTTGCTAAGCCAAAACAATCGATACTTGGTCAGTCCAACTTAATCGATCTTCGGTCTATCTGACTTGGTCGATCTTTGGCTAAACTGACTTGGTTGATCTTTGGCTAAACTGACTTGGTCAATCTTTGGTCGGATTGTTTTGGTTGATCTTGAGACAAGCCAATTCGAGCGATCTTCAGCCAAGTCGACTTGACCGATCTTTGGGTAGACCGACTTGACTGAACTTTGGTTAGGCCACCTCGGTCGACTTGGTCAATCTTTAATAGGGCCAATTTAATTGACATGCAGTTAAGCCAACTTGATTGACTTTCGTTCAGGTAGAGTCAGTCGATCATCAGTTGGGTCGGCTTGGGTGACCTTATGCATGGCTGATGTAGTCGAACTAGGAGATGGAAAACTTTGTGTACCAGCGACTGGATTAAGTCGGTCGATCTCTGTTTGAGTTGACTTGGTTGATCTCTGCCGAACCAAGTCGGTTGATCTTTGGCCGAGTCGACTCGGTCGATCTCCGGCTTGGCTGACTTGGTCGAACTTTGGCATGACCAACTCAAATGACCTTTGAGAGGGAAAACTAAGTTAACCATTGATCAGATCAACTCAATTGATTTTTGGCCAAGCCAACATGATCTATCTTTGCTCGGGCTCATTCAATCGATCTTTGGTTGAGCTAACTCAACTTATCTTTGGATAGGTTAACTCAATTGACCTTTGCTCATGCAAAGTCAATTGATCATTGGTCTGATCAACTTGGTCAACTTTTGACTGGAATGACTCAATCGACCATCATGAGGGCAACCTTGATTGACTATCGACTGAGTCCACTCAACCAATCTTTGATCGAGTCAACACAATTGGGTCGACTCGATTATTTTTCGATCTGATCAAATCGGTTGAACTGATAACAGTTGAAAAACTTTTATTTTTATACATAATTTTGACCTTAAAGACAACCTTTATGACTTAGAAACTAGCTTGGAATCATGTTTTTGTTTAAGTTTTGGAAATAAGAAAGTTGGATAGGTTTTATGCTTGGTTTTCCTTGTTTTTGAAGGTTTTAAGATGAATTGAATGGAAGAAGTGAAGTAGTCAGAACTTGGACTCAGAAAAGGAAGAAAAAGTGCATATAAGAAGAGCTGCAAGTACCGCTCAGCGCCACTTTTACCGCTGAGTGGCACTTTGAAGTCCCGCAGTCACCGTTGAGGGGCAAAACTGTAACTGAGCGTCAAATAGAAGAATCGCACTTATCGTTGAGCGCCATTTTATTGGGCCTTGGGCCACTTTTCTGTAATTTTTAGAAGGCTATATAAGGTTTTAGCCAAATTCGGGTTAGTATCTTTGGCCAAAACGAAGCAAAATCACACTTTCTTCACCCCCTGGAGGAGGATTTTGGATGCTCAAGCTCCACTCTTCAAATTCTAGGGTTCTATCTTTCATTCTTTCATTATTTTTCATCTAGTTTCACCATGATTATGGTGAACTAAACCTTCATTGTTGTTGGGGAATCAATGTAATCCTTTGAAACTCTCATGTATTGAATTGGTTCTTTAATCTATATGCTTTCTTTCATTAATTGTTAGGATTTTTCTTCTATACTATATGCATGCTTTGTTTAACTCATTCAATTGCATGATCATTGTTTAACTCATTCAATCCCAAGAGTAATATTGCCTAGACATAAGGATAGGAGGATTGGTTGCCTTTAAGCTTTTGTGCGAATGTAATGCATGAATAATTGCTAGGGAGACAAGACATTGTAAACTAGTGATTAGGAGTAGGCTTTCTTCACCGAGACATCGGGTTTAAGGTAAATTAGAAAGTGGCATTAACATTAATGAAGATAGATGAATTCTTGAATACATGAGAGTAGATAGGATGAATTGAAAACCCCAACAACATCATCATTCCATAATTTACATCAATCACCTTTGCTTCTTTCGATCCAATTGATCAACACATGCATTCATATTTAATTTTCAGTATTTGCATTTAAACCTACAAGAATTCGTTCACAAGTCTAATTTAATCATCAAATCACATAACTGTTTAGGCCGTGAGTGCTTTGGGAAACGATACTTGGTCTTACCATTTTATTATTACTTGATACGATTCGGTTACACTTGCCGAGGATTAACATGAACTTCAACCAATCTTCGATTAGGTCCAACTCGACTAAATTTCTACTCAAAATTACTCGATTTCAAAGACGACTCAAGCCAATTATGCAGTGAATTAGCTAAATTATAAATTTGTGTTTATTGCAATTCATCAAACGCAAAAAAGTTACTGATTCATAATTTGTTATACAAAAATTATTATTTGAGTATTCATTATTAGATGATATTTAAAAAAAAGTTAAAAAAAAATATTAAAACATTAGTTAATAATCCTTTATCGTGTATGTTCCTATTTTTTACACTTGCTTTTACAATCTTTTTTATGGATATTTATGTTGATTGGAATTGTATTAAATTCTATATTTCTAAATGTCAATGGACATATGCTTTGATAGATTTGGAGTCATATGTTATTTTTTATTATTTTTTAAAATGAAGGATTTGTTGAAATTTTATATAGAAACTTTACGATATTGATTTTCTTTATTTTTTTATTGGTAAAGAGATTGGTTTTCTTTGTTTTATCTTGAACTTTTATAAGTGGAATTTTGAATCTTATTAGAGTATACAATGTTTACAACACATTAAAGTGTTAACTGACACAGGTAAATAAGATTTTCTGAAACACTGAACACTACTTCTTATTTTTACACTTTGTAAAAGTGAATTACAACTATTTAAAGAAATATGCAGAAGCAAAAAATACTACCCACTCCATGCGTGAAGCTTGAGTGATTTCCTAAAATTAAGGAGCTAAATTTTTAGCATCCTATATCCCTAGTCAACATGACCTAAATTTATGGAATCAAAAAAATAAAACAATTTAAATGCAAAACAAAATTTTAAATAACAACTACTAACAATCCCTTCCTTAAAATAAATGCTTGAGAAAACATCTAGTTTATTTCTGATGCTTCAATCATGCCTAACATTCTTCTAAATTTCAGAAATTGCTCTAGTTTTAGTGGCTTAGTCATTATATTAGCTACTTAATTTTGAGTGTTGCAATAGTCCAACTTGATTCTTCTTTCTCTAACAAGATTTCTTAAAAAATGAAATCTAGCATCAATATGCTTGCTTCTACTATGAAATACTAGATTTTCAGATAGTATAATGGTTGAACTATTATCACATAAAACCATAATCTGTTTTGATTTATTAAAACCAATAGTATCCAAAATTTTCTTAATCCATATGCATTGACATGCACATGATGCATCAGCTATATCCTCTGATTCTATTGTACAAAGAGTTACTATTGGTTGCTTCATGGAAGACCATGAAACTGCTCCAGTTCCTAGAGAGAATACAAAACCTGATGTACTCTTTATGTCATCTATGTCTCCAGCAAAATCACTAATTGTATAAGCTATCAATGTTGTATCTTCCTTCATTTTGTAGAAAATTCCCAATTTTGTAGTTCCTTTCAAATATCTTAAGATTCGTTTTATTGCAGACCAATGTGTCTCAGTAGGCTAGGCCATAAATATGTTAATTGGGCTAACTCCATACATCAAATCTGGTCGAGTTGCGAATAAATACATGAGACTTCCAACTGCTTGCTTGAATAAAGTGTCATCTACTTTAGTCCCTGCATCATTTTTGGACAGTTTTGTTCCTGGAATAATTGGATTTTTCACTACATTACACTCCAACATGTCAAACCGAGCTAAGACTTCATTAGCATACTTCCTTTGACACATGAAAATTCCATGTTCATTCTACAAAATTTCAATCCCAAGGAAATACCTTATCTTCCCTAGGTTAGTCATGTCAAATTTTGACATCATGGAATTTTTAAAATCATTACACATATCTCCATCATTTCTGGTGTACATTAAATCATCCACATATAGGCTCACAATCAAGATTTCACCTCCCTTTGCTGATTTTTTAAACAATGTATGTTCACATAAACATCCTTCAAAACCATTTTTTTTAAAGTAAGCTTCTATTTTGTTGTACCATGCCCTTCGTGCTTGTTTGAGTCCATAAAGTGCCTTCTTCAGTTTGAATACTTTCTCTTCTTCCCCTTTCTTGACAAATGTAGCTGGTTGTTATACATAGATTTCTTCCTTAAGCTCTCCATGAAGAAATGCCCTTTTCATATCTAATTGAAATATGATCCAACCATTCTGAGCAGTCACTAAGAGTATTATTCGGATGGTATCTAGCTTGGCAACTAGTGCAAACACTTTTGTATAATCCACTCTATAGTGTTGTGCATAGCCTTTTACTACTAACCTTGCTTTACACTTATCAATTTCTCCATTTTCTCTAAGTTTGGTCTTGAATACTCATTTTACTCCAATAGGTTTTACTCATATTGGTGCATCAGTCAATCCCATGTTTGATTTCTTTCTATTGTTTCCATCTCTTTCACCATTGCATCTCTTCACTTCTTACTTTTAAGGGCTTCTTTAACCGTTACTGGATCATTTTCGGTTACAATCATAGCACTTTCTCCTATTTCATAATCTATCATCCATATGGTTTTCTTCTTTGCCTTCTTTAATTTGAATCTCAAGTACTGGAGTACAAGATTCATTCCAGCTATCTATTCCAACATTGTGTGAATCTGTCCCTTGTTGCTCCTCATTTTCTGATTCATCTTTAAATTAATTTTTAGTGCTTTCTTCATGCTCATCTTTTTCATTATATTTCTGCTGGTATGCTATCTTATTCTGCTTCTAGTTCCAGCTCTTACTGATGATAATTTTTTTGTTGATAGGATCAAATGGTCTATATGCCTTAGACTCATCGCTAACTCCGAATAAAACACATGGCTTACTTTTTTCATCTAACTTGATTCTCTGTTGATCTGGTGTGTGAACATGAGCTAAACCACCAAAGACCCAAAAATAACTTAAAGATGGCTTCACTCCATGCTTCTTCAGGGGTTTATCCTGCACTACTATTGTTGGGCTTCTGGCCAGAAAATCGTTGGAACTTGCCTCCCAATCAACATTGAATGAACCATGTTCATGATGGTTTGGTTCTTTCTTTTAGCAATCCCATTTTGTTGGGGAGTATAGGCAGCAATCAATTGTCTCCTTTTCCCTTCACTTCTACAAAATTCTTCAAATATTTTTGAGGAAAATTCACCTTCCCTGTCAGTTCTTAAGCAGATGATTTTTTCTCCTACTTCCTTTTCCACCAAAGTTTTGAAATCTTTAAAGAAAAAGAAAGTTTTATATTTTTCTCTTAAGAAATACATCCAAGTTTTACATGATAAGTCATCAATAAAACTAAGGATATATCTCTTATTACTACTGGATGTTGGTTGAATGGGTCCACATAAATCTGCATGAACCAGCTGTAGTCGTTTCGATGCTCTCCACATGCATTTTTTTTATATTGAAGTTCTGTGTTGTTTTCCAGCCAAGCAGTGGGCACATAGTTCCTTAGGGGTTGTGATTGTTGACAATCCAGTCACTATTTGCTTAGTGATAAGAGTTTTTAAGCCATTGTAGCTTAAATGCCCTAGTCTATTATGCCAGAGTTGGGAGTTGTCTTCTTCATTTGTCTGAAAACAAGTTATTGATTCCCCTTTCATGATTGTTGTTAGAGCAAACATCCTGTTTGCACTCATATGTACCTCCATAATCAACCCTTTCTCTAAGTGAACAATATTGTATTTATTGTTCTAAATTGTGATGCTCATGCAGCTGCTCTACTCAATAGGTTATTCTTGAGTTTCGAAACATAATATACATGTGTAATAACATGTATAATTCCATTCACCATCATTCGAACACTTCCTTTTCCCCTCACAACTATGTGGGTATCATTTCCCAACTTTACTTTATGTTGAAAATTCTCATCTAGTGTTGAGAACCACTCCTTGTTACCACTCATGTGGTTACTGCATCCTGAGTCTAAGAACCATTTATCTTTCTTTCCTTCTTTACATTCTACTGAGGTCATCAACAAGACCTCTTCCTCTTGTTCCTCTTGTTCCTCCATTTCAGCATAATGTGCCTTCTTTTCCCCCAAGGGACATTCATATTGAAAATGTCCAAACTTGTAACACTTGAAGCATTCAACTTCGGCTTTGTTGAATGGTTGTTTTCCTCTTCCTCTACCCCGAAATCCTCCTCTACTTCTTCCTCTCCCTCTTCCTCTTCCACCTTTGTCATCTACCAGGGTTTGCACAACTTGTTCTTCAGTTGTTGGAAGTATCATTTTTTGTTCATGAACTAATAGACTACTTTGTAGTTTGTCTATTGTCATGGAATCTAAGTTATTTGATTCTTCAATGAAGCACACCACATAATTGAATTGGATTGTCATAGACTACAAGATTTTCGCAGTTATGGCACTTTCTTGCATAAAAATAAGCTCCAAATCAACATCAAAGTGCTCACACAAAATTGGTTAAACATGTACTTTTTTGCTTTTGCTTTTGTACTTTTTGTCTACTTTTCTTTTGTACCTTTTATCTATTCTTTTTTTTTTCAGATTTTTAGCTCAAACACATAACAAATCAGACCTCAAATCTGGAATGTTATAAGGAGTTTCAAGTTCATACAAGCTTATAGCACCAAAATGAAAAAAACCTACTTGAATCAAATATAGCATGAAACACAAAAAGGGACATAATAGAAACCTAACTCTAAGAACTTGTTGATGATCTAACAACAAGTATGAACTCAAATATTCAAAGAAAAAAGCACTCAAAGGTACTCAAATGAAACAGTTTCGAAATTTACTCAAACATGTATTTTTTGGTGATTTTTCAAAGGTTAAGCATGGGAGTAAAGACATGTAAAGGACTAAACATGACTCTAGACAACATGAATGGATTCAAAAATAAAAATAACACAAAATAAGCATATAATACCAAACAAAGCAGCAAGGAATGACTCAAAAAAAAAGAAAAGGCACAAAAAAGTAGCCAAAACTACCAAAAACGAACTTGAAAAACGCTAATGACAACATATTGGCAGCTTTGACCTTTGTTGAGTGTTTTACTTATAACTTTCTGCACATAACTCCAAATGAAGTGATTCTTTTTTTTTTTGGAAACTAGACTCAAAGGGCTTTCATTTGAATATTTTTACGTATTTTTTGGACAACTGAGTTAGATGCAGTTTAAGTTTAAAAATCGTCACAGTTTACTGCCAGAACAAATGATAGATGAAAAAAAAACACAACAAGACAAGTAAGGAAATAACATCAACAACATGGAACAATAAAGGATAGATGAGGACCAAGAGACTTAACTCTTGAAGAACCAAAGCTCTTGATACCAAATGATGGCAACCTCCTTGGCTAGGTTGGGCCAAAGCTAAGAGATGTGCATGGAGGGGTGTTCCTTGGATGAATGGTGCGAAAATATGGTGGTAAATGGTCCAAGGATGATGAGCTAATGTATGAATGGTGTAGAAGCTCAAAGACTCTAGGAGATATGGTGGCGGTGATGTAGTGTTTGGTGGCTCCAAGAGATGTTAGGCCAACTCAAGGAGGAAGACGACTAGAGGGGCCTCATGGGTTGCTCTAGTCTTGATCTAAGATGAGTAGTATGGCCAAAAACGGGCAACATAACATTACTCAACATCAAAGATGAAATACAAGGGTGGAGACACCTCTATTTATAGGCCAAGGGTGTCTCCTTCTAACCTTAAAAGCATGATCTTCCACCTTTGCTCTCATTGGCCAAAAATGAGGCCTTCTAAGGAGTGGACAAGTGTCCACAAATCCTCTCCAATGATGGGAGGACATGTGACCACTCACAAAACACAATCCTCTCCATTCCTAGAGTGCCATGTGGCCACTACTAAAAGAAAAAACTCTCTACTCCAAAGGTGCCATGTGGCTATGATGAGTGCATATTTATGCCCACATTTATGCTTTAAAATTAAATTTTTTGATGAAATTCATGTGCTTGAATGATTTATTTAAAGAGGATTTGTGATGATTCGATATATTGTGTTTGGAAATAAAAGGGACTTAAAACGTGATTTTAATTGCATAAATTATTCTTGGAAATTCTTACGTTTATCTGTGTAGCTGAAATTATAAGTTATATTGGTCCAAATGACAATTCAAGGTCCAAAATCAGATTTTGTTTGCAAAATAATATACAAATGGGCCAAACAGGCAGACTTTACCGTTGCACCTCCTAAATTTCCCTACATACACTCCTATTTCCGAAACAGGCCAACAACCAAGCCCAAACACTAAGCCTTTTCTCCTGCAACCCCTAAATTTTCCTATTCCTACCCCTCCTAAATCAGATTTCACCAAATTGTGCCATGTGTCCAAATCCTCCAAACATCATTAATCATTTGCACACCAAATAGACCAACCACATGCTACCACATCACCCCCCCCTCTGCCACATCACAATCTTCTCTAATAGAGAAACCCTAATCCATCAACCCTAGCATCAATGTTGTCGTACCACCACCTTGCCCCCACCACGACCACTATCCACCATCATCTTGCCGGACAATCATCCTCCATCATGAGCCGTAACCGTCCTCACTGTCGGCCAACATCTCCTTTCTTGGAAGCTCCCCTACCGCTTTGCCGCATTATTCTCACCATCTCCACAGCGCAAGCCCCCGCGATTGCATCCAGTCTCGCCGCGAGAATTACACCATGTTGCCACCACAGTGCAAGTCTTCCTTCCTTCGTCGCAGAGCCACCCAGAATCGCGAAGAACATCAACACGCACCAGCCACCGCGAGACTTCAACCTATCCGCCATCAACCTGACCAACCCAGAAATCGTGAGTTCGAATCCCGAACGTCGCACACATCAAAATCACGTCCTTCACCACCAATTATCATCTTCACCGGACATATAAACAACAAATAGCACCGCCAAAACCTAGACCAGAATCGCCACTGCAACCACCCTGGCAGCCTCCATGTTTTCGACAAGAACAACAGCGCTGGAAGCCCCTCCTCTTTTCCTCATGACGGCGCAGGAGCAAAGGGGGAAGCCCTTGCCCTAATCTAAAACCCTAATTGGGAAAGAAGAGGGCTACCACATGGCAGGCCCTCATTGGGTGCAATCTGTCTGGTCAAAGCTGGTCAACAGATTTGAATCTTGTCAAGGTTGGTCAAATAGGGGTTCTGTTGCAATTTTGGAAAATTCAGTTGGGGTCAGAGTGCAGTTAGAGGAACTCTCAGGGGCTTTTCTGTGATTTTAGAAATTTTATAAGGACATTAATGAAATAGATAATTCAGTTGATATTTTTAAAGATAATTGATTTAATCTAAAAATATATCAACAAAATATATCTTATCAACAAAACTATTGAAGATCCAAGCCCAATCAATTCCTATATAAAGAGACATAGGGAAAGCAGAAAAGGGGACTTCGTTCATTCATTCACCGCTTCTCTGTCTCTTATTTCATCATGTATTCAACTCCATTATGGAGAGCTAAGCATCTAGGGCTATTCTACTATAATTTCATTATGGAATCTGAGGTTAGGTTGAGTTAATGCAATTGTTTACTTTGATTATTGATTTAAGTTGTTTTCTCTCTATGTCTTTCATCTCTCTATCAAATTAAAAGCAATGATTTTTACATCATAATCTGTTTGAATCTACATGCATATTGATTATATGAGTTCTAGGGTTTCTAGGTTTAATTAAGAATCTACTTTGATTTAATTTAGGAACTTTCATATGATCAAATGGCTTTTACTATCAATTGAGAATGTACTTTGATTGGTAGTAATAATTTCAACTATAATCAATTGAGAATTTACTTTGATTGATTATTTTTTAACTTGGTTAGGAGATTTAAGAATAGACTTGATTAAACACAATAGAATTTGATTGAGAATGTACTTTGGTTGAATTTATTGTGAATAATCTAGAAAGGTTTTGCATTTGATTGAGAATTTACTTTGGTTAATTACATGATTACCCTCAAATTAATTAAGAATGTACTTTAATTAATTTGAAACTTGAACAATAATCAATTGAACAATGATTTGTGAATAACCGATGATGAATCTATCTTGGAAAAGCAGTGAAATTAGCCTATTTCTTCATAATTGTTTTAAGTTTCCTATTTATTCTGCAACATTCTTTAAACATTCTCACTATTATTCATAAGCATTGCATAACATTCATAAGAGTCAGATATTCGAAAGCAATTCTGTGTTCATAGGGAGATGACTCAGGGTTACTTTAGCCCTATCTACTTTCTTGGATACTACTTTGCAATACTGAAGTTGCCTTGAAAAGTAGTATTAATTTGATAGCTTCAACGATAGCATATCACATTTGGCGTCGTTGCCGGAGAATACGGTTAGTATTTTGAATATTTTGATTCTTATTTTTATTTTTATATTTACCTTTATTTTTATCTTTATTTGTTTTTTTATTTAATGCACATACATTTAATTTTGTTTGAGTTATTTTGTAGTCTTTAGTCATTCTTATTATAGCAAAAATCTTTGTTCTTGTTTTAATCAAGAATTTGTTTTGAGAAATACTTGAGGCTAGTTTGAATATACTCTGGCTAGGAAAGACTTGGTACTTAAGTTGTCCATTGTGACGCACCTCTCTTTCCTGGGAGTGAACACAAACAAAGTCTCTCTTATGTCTTATTTGAAATCTTTATTTAAAAGCAAGAACAAAAGAAAAGAAAAAGAGAAGTCAAGAACAGAGAAGCAACTTCAAGCAAACTGCATAGTGCATGACCAGACCTAACCCAGGAGAATTTTATCAAATTAACTCGGAAGTTTAAAGGAATTTGCGTAAGCTGCGAAGAAGTTTGAAATTTGGGTGTTCTATTGAGGGAACCCTTCCTACATCTGAAGCCATACCACCTTCATTATCTCCAGTCACAAACATATCATTCAATCCTTTACCTGATCCTAACCCAAACAATATGGCACAAAGAACCATCAAACAATTAGCCACCTCCCACAATACAGCTATTCGAAGTAACATTAAATACCCTAATGAGGAGTGGGAGTTGAGACCTGACGTGTTAAATGCCTTACCAAAGTTCAATGGGTTATCAAGGGAGAATCCACACAAGCACTTGAGACAATTCCACATGTTGTGTGAAAACTTTAGATCTCCCAGGATCACAATAAAGAGTCTTAAAATGAGAGCTTTTCCTTTTACTCTTCAAGGAGCAGCTCAAGATTGGTGGTATTATCTCTCTACACGGATTACAAATTGGCAAACTATTGAAAGACTCTTTCTTGAAAATTATTTTCCTGCATCCAGATTATCTGCCATCCGTAGAGAAATCCAAGACATAAGACAGNACACTTTTCCCTCATAGCTCTTATATACATTTCATTAAAATCTTAAGTGTAACAACTCTTCTATTACAACTTCAAACTCAAACAAACAAACAAAAATGTATATATTGGTTCCTTAACATTTCCAACAAACATCAACACTTGTGGAAGCATTCATCTCAAGAATGTGTTCCTTCCATCCAAATTAGGTTTTCAACTTATACTTAAAATGTTAAGAACCCTTTAAGATTAGGTTATATTATTTTCATACCTAAAAATATTTTATACATTTCACATTTATTATTTTATTGGTTAATCTCTCTTTTTCTTTATAAATACAAAAATTCATTTTTTTATTCTTAAAAAAAATAGATTATCACGTAACTCTTCTCTCTTTTTATATATCAGCATCAATCAAGTACTCTTATTGTGCCAAAAAAAATTTTCCTTTTTAAAATTAGGAATATAAATGGTATAAAAACTTGTTATTTTTACACTACCAAAGAAGAAAAATATCAACTTTATTTTCTAAAAGACGAAAACTTAAATCTATTTAATTTTTTTTTTAATTTTATTTTTCCGTTTTGCTTCATTCCATAAAACTTAACATAATTAAGATAGTTATTTTTTTCTTTTATCTAGAAAGAATTTAGGACTTTCGATTGACCGACACACAATTAATCGATTTGAGTTTAAATTATACTTTCAATTACAACTTTTCAGTCACTAAGTTATTCTAATAAAGTCAAAACATTTGTACTTACAACTTTTGTAAACATATATACTCATATTACACGAAAAGAAATCTAGTCAAATTCTCTCTTTATTTAAACTAATTAGAGATTTTATAAAAGAAAAATCGCTTTCATCTCACTTTTGTCTGATTTTTTTTTCCTTTCCTTTCTCATTACATCAGTTATTACTTATGTCAGTAATTTTCTTTCTATTTTCTTAAGTTCATTAAAAATGAAAATGAAGAGCGATATTTTTTCTTGAATCACCGTTGATTTTTTAATGGATCCATCACAATTTGATAGGTGGTCACGCCAATAATGAATATGGCTACAGCTACGTGGAAGAACCAGGATTTTCATATATAACTTGTTTCAAACTTATCTTTATCTGAAATATATTATTTAAAAGATTTTGACGTATTTGGCATAGAGTGTAACATTTTATTTAAATAATAGCCAGAAGTATTTTACTAAATGTAACATAGAAATAGGTTGAAAAGAAGAAGAAAAGTCCTTCAAATATTTAGTAGGGTAGTACTGTTCTTTTACAGGTTAGAATAAGGTCAAAATAACCCTAATTATGAGCCTGGTTTTTCCTTAACCGGTGTCAGAAAATGGTCTGTTCCCATAACCCAAATTCTACCCATTTTCTTTTTCCTTTGTTTTATTTAAAAGTGGAAAGAATAAAATTTAAAGAATGTGGGTACCATGCTATGTGCTAGCTGGGAATAACTAATTTTATTAAATTAATTATAAAAAATTCAAAAAGCTAAATATTTAAGATAATTAAAATTAATGCTAATATTTATAAAATATTTCGAAATTTATTAAATAAATTTTTAATTGATATTGAGATATATTTTTAAAATAATTGTAACTTAAAACTTAAACTGAGATCATTATTATATTTTGAATTTTTAATTATTACACTTTTAATTATAAGCAATTTTATATATAAGAATTTAATTTTGAAATTAGTAATGTAGTTAGTATCGTTGATGACTAAAATTATAAAATATTATTACTATAACAGTAAGTTAATTTGTTAGCTATTATTGTAGTATTTTCAAATCAAGGGATGATAGAAAATGAAAAATGAAATGAACGTTAAGAAAATGGATAAATAAACTGAGGGGCAGTGCTATCTGGGCAATATCTTTTTGGAAAAGGTGATATACTGGTTAATCTTGAGCCAATTTTTAATTAACAAGGTTGTTTATATGCTAATAACCAATGTTTCCTATAATATAACATGCTTCAAAACTATTTAAAAATAAATAAAGTAACTAAGTATTTCCAAATTTTAAAAGTAAAAATCCTAGTATAACAATTAAATACCCATGGAATAAAATTCCAATACTTGTTTCTTTCAGCTAAATTCAAATTTATGCACCAAAGAGTAGTTTACATACGAAATTATCACCATATCACATTATCTTACCTGCACTTAGACTGCATGCTCTAGAATGTTTCTAAATTACCTGAACAAAACTGATTCAACTATCAAAACGCACGAGACATACTCGAAGGCTATAATTCTTCATGAATCCATCACCAAAGGATGGAAGGTGTAGTACAAGGGACCAACAAAAGAAGAATAATTCTTGGCTGAAAAACTTCAGATTTGTGAAGTAGAACCAGGACAACAAAACATGCTGCTGGACTTGCATCACAAATTCTTGTACAGATAATGTAATGAAATCCGAATAATTATGTTGAAGATCATTTGAATTACATAGGTTTCAATTGGTGGCAAGGAGAGGCTGAGTGATTATGCTGAAACGGCAACATGAGAAGAGCAAGGATATTAATGTTTCAGTTATCTTGTAGTTTTGTCTTTGTAACTCAGTCCACTTTGTTTCAGTTGTATTCTAGTTTTCTCTTTGCAACATGATTCTCTTTATTTTGAATCTTTTCCACTGCTATTATAAAAAGTTTAGAACACTCCAAATGTTCCTATTATATATATTGTTTATTGTTCATAAAAGAAATATATCCTATACGCCCTTACGTGTTCATTATATCTTATCCATCCTACATCTGCAAATCAAGCTTGAGAAGGCACAAAGAACATCAATTATAAAACTCTTTTCCTCCAGATAAATTATCAATCTAAAGTGTCAACAACTAAAATACATTGAATACAAACTGTTAATACACAGCTATAGAGGATATACACACCCATAGGCAGAAAAGGATATTAACAAACCAGAAAAATGACATTCTCCAAATTGTAAACTTTTTTTTGGTTAAGTATAAGCTGTGGTAGATCCCAAAAGTGTACTCAGGGTGTCTGACATCAGTAAAAGAAACAAGCTTCCTGTTCTGCATATGGCTATTTCAAAATGCATTTCCTCTTGCGCTCTCTCAAATCACTTGGTATAATAAATACAGAATCTACACAAAGGCCACCTTTGGAATGTGTACAATCAATCTGTTTCATGGAAAATCTAACTTGAGTTGTAGGCTCTGATCCACTGACAATAAACTCACCCACCTTATAATCTATCCAGTATCCACGCTTATGATTTCCGTATGTATCATCAATCTCACTTTCATCCAAACAGTATTCACATGATGCTTGCTGCCCATCTGAAGTAGACAATTCAAATTTCACAGGTTTTATATCCCAACCATGGGTGTGTTCATAATTACAGACACGCCGTCCAAGCCTTTTGGAAAACCGTCCAAGGTGAAGCCTGAAGGAGAGAGTATAAATATCAGCAGGAAATGGAAATGTTACCTCCCCATCCACTTCAAACCACCATATTTGCTGCAAATACGCCACAGTGTGAAACCTGAAAATCATCTAAGGTGTAACAGTGCTGACAGATTACAAGAACAAACGGAGAACAAAACAACTTCTAGATTGATATTTGCAAGTGGTACAGTTCGCAAAAAGAAATGCGAACAGAATATAAGTTGACATAACTAAGCGTTAACAAGGAGAATTACAAATGTTCGTTTATTACGGGCAAACCAACCTCCAATATATGTTTAATAGAATGAGTAGGTTCAATCAGGTTGAGCATTTCAAGGTTGCACATTTGATGTCAATGAATCTATACAGAACCAAATTGCAATCAATACTTAAAAAATATCATTCCAAGTAACAAATATTTGAATATTTCCCTCATCCAGATCAAGGCTGGTATATATAGAAATAGAGAATAGTACTGTTCGATTTTTTTATTTACATGTAATGAATTATGAATCTAAGACCGTTGTAAAATGTTTTCCTTTGAATATTGATGTAGCATTTCCTGGCGAAAAAGAACGTCAAGACTTTAGTTAAGGAATTTATTTCCAAGAGAACAAAGTAATACTGCTGTCAAGTTGTCCATACAATTCAAATGAGCTTAACAATAAAAGCAGGCTAACTAAGAGAAGCCATATCAAACATGGAGCAACCTTCTGGATTTCTTGCCCAAGGGAAGTTTGGTTTAGTATGTAAATTACATTGGTCTCTCTATTACCTGAAGCAATCACCCCATGCTTGGTTTGGTAAATTAGTCATATTGTGCATCTTTCTAGATAGAAATGGAGAAAGGAAATCATTCATTGTTTTATTGTCGTACTTCTCCTAGGAAGGGTGTTTATCTTATGGTCTATGCTGATAATAGTGTTACAAGAAATAATATCACCAGAATTGCCTAGTTGAAACAACATTTACTCAACCACTTTTAGTTCAATGATTTGAGCTATCTAAAATATTTTCTTGGTATTGAAATGTGGCAACGAAAGTGTCATCCTTTCTGATAGATGGGGCCAAGCCCAATTATCTTTTTAGCATTTCTTTTATTTGTTATACAATATATGTACAATTTGTTAGGCATGTGGTAGATATTATGGACTTTTAGTCCTATATATAGACATTTCAACACCTTTTGTAACTGACTTTTGAGAATAATGAATTGATTTTTCTGTAGAGAGAACTCCAACATCCAAGGGATTTCCTCTAGCCACCTTCCACTCACATCTGCCATTCCTTCATTTTCCAATAGCAGCTTCTCACTCCTCCATCGTAGCATCCACTTCAGCACGCTTGGCAGCCTCACATTCGCGCCATCAGCCACGACTTCACTCGCGTTTTCTCACTCGAGAATTCCTCCTCGCAGAAGCACATCTTCATCCTCGTCCAAACCCTATCTCGGCCATTTCACTCGCGAGAGTTCTTATCTTTGAAGCGTGCTCGAACCTGAGCCCCGAATACCACTTGACAGACGAGCTCCGAGGTGGATCGGCGAGGAACCATGAAATCTGGAGTAGATCAAACTGACGAACCAAAGAAGCAGCGGAATAAGCAAATAGAATGAGGAACCGTGGGTTTTGGTGTTGAAGAGGGGCAGTGACAAACAAACCCTAGATTCGAGGGTTTGTTCGGTGTAGGTTAGAGATATGGTGATTTAGAACGATTTAAACGGTGGAAATGGATGGCATCAAGGATTCGATTGGTGAAAATGAAGGAAAGGGAGAAAATGGAGAAAACAAACGGTGGATTGATGGAAAACCTAATGGACTGTCACTCTCGTTCACTAGGCAGTTCTCATTACCTCCTAGCGGGAAAAACCAAGCGGTGAAGGAAGTCTCCGATGGACTATCACTCTCGTTCACTAGGCAGTTCTCAGTAACTCCTAGTGGGAAAACCGAGCAGTGAAGGAAGTCCCCGATGGACTGTCACTCTCGTTCACTAGGAAGTTCTCAATAACTCCTAGGTTGCAAAACCGAGCGGTGAAGGAAGTCTCCAATGGACTGTCACTCTCGTTCACTAGGAAGTTCTCAGTAACTCCTAGGTCGCAAAACCAAGCGGTGAAGGAAGTCCTCAATGGATTGTCACTCTCGTTCACAAGGATGTTCTCAGTAACTCCTAGGTCGAAAATCGATCGGTGACGGAAGTTCCTGATGGACTATCACTCCCGTTCGCTAGGAAGTTCTCAGTAACTCCTAAGCCAAAAAACCAATAAGTAGGTAATGTTCAAAATGGACTACCACTCTCGAAAAAGTCCCTAAAATATGTGCTACATGAGAAGAAATGTTATGAATAGACTCCTCTATCATTACAAGAGTTTCAAACGAATACTTGGAGCACACTCCAAATCATGTTCATTAATCACAACTTATGGAAAAAAGCGAAGACGTCCAACATCGAGAATATAAGAAAAGACGTGTAGCCACACAACAACAAAAATCGATAATTTCAACTTTAAAGTACTTGTCTTTAAATCCTTTAAAAGATTGGGAAAACAGCTCAAGTAGAGCGTTCCCCAGCTCAGAAATTAAGGAAACCCACCCCTTCTTAATGATTGGTCGTGTACGGAAATAATACAGAAATATAGTTGAGGTCGGCCTTATGGCAAGAACCTCACACATTATAGCAAAAGCTTGAATGTAACCCTAGTTGTTAGGGTGGAGTTACGAGGGAGCGACATTTAAAGCCTGCAGTACACTTATTTGAAATTCGCTAAAGGGAAGTCTTATGTACATATCATAAGGTTGGATGCAGAAAGGATTGTTGACGATTTCAGAGGATTGTTGTGTTTGCGAAAGAATTTACGGTTGAGTAACCAAAATGATTTCAAATGTCTTCTCGCATTTATGAGGGGTAACCGACACAACTAAAAGCAGTATTGGTGTTAGGTCATAATACGAGCGCTTGAACTTTGGTTAGTGGGCTAATAATTTAATTGGGCCAATAACCTAACTATTAACAAAATAATTCAGGAGACTGATAATTTATAATAGTTTCTGAACAACAAATCCAGGAAAAGGTAAGTTGGTATTATTTGATTCATCAGGTAGCCTATAAATATAGGGCTAAACCACAAAGGTAGACACTCTTCACTAAATATTGAATATTCCGTTGTGAGCATAAGTTCTTTTAGCAAACGCCTAACTTGAGCATCAGAGTACCTTTTGCAGGTGCTCACCCCCATTCCGAAGTGAAGGAAGCGAAGCAGGAGATCCAAGCATTGAAGGACATCCAGGCATCTATCTACGAACCCAAAACTCCATCCATTATAACAAGCCATGTTTTTTTTTTTCTCAGAATTTGTTCAAGTAATCATGTACGAACAAAACATCTACCATTTATCATAAATCCATGATTGAAGGCCCAGATAAATATACAAAGAATTAGTCTATTTCAATAACTACAGTCATTGTCCAAGAGAAGATGTCAAATAATCACCAGAACGAATCATGTCATGACCTTAGAATCCACAATAAGTTTAATCACAAGTACATAACACCTGCAGCAGTACAACCAAACCAATTATGTTTTACTACATTACTCTGCTTAATTTAAGATACATGCACAAACATTTTGACTTGAAATATCAGACCACACATCATTTCTTCGAAGTTTCCTGGTTATGGAGGAGTACACGAGTGTAATATAGTCATAACCACACTATCAGCAGGTTCAGCACATTCAATTAGGATAAAGCAGTTAAGGGTAGTTACTCCCTCCTCTGTCTAGAATACCTTGTTTGCAATGAATCAATGGATCTGTTTTAGTTCCTCTTAATGTGATTCATGGTTCTCTCTGTTCTTTATGAAAACTAGGCTTTACAAGGACAAGTGAGGAAAATGGTAGGGAAGATAAAATTAGAACTTCTCAAAGATCTTCCACTTGTTTGGGTCTTTAAACAAATGAGTGGAAATGAAATATAATTGTAAATATGATTAGATAATAATGTAAAATCGCTTTACAATATCAGAACATCAGTCAATTTAGTCACATAATATTTTGTTTCTAAAGTCAACATTCATATTTTCTTTCCATTTTCTTTTGAATCAAACAAGAAACACATTATCATCAGTTATCATTCTTCTTTCTCGTGATACAGCTTTAAAGACAAGTAAATCTAACCTAGATTCTTCAGTAGGAATCCAATTCCAATATCTCCGGTCATCAATTCCAGTAATCGCCATCGCCCTCGCCGAAATCGACATGCAAACCCTTCCCGTGACTCTGTCCAGCCACACTTCCTGCAAAACCCTAAACAATCACTAAAATCCCTAAAAGTTTCAGCAGCCCCTAACTAACTAAAAAAACTGACCTGGAGAGCACCACCCACCTTGTGGCCATCGTCGAAGGGCAGGGGCCGTGAGAGGAGCGCGAAAATGTCCTTCTTCGAGAGATTCCGGTGGCGCTCCGGCGGGACCAGATCCAACAGATCCTGGTAGTTGCGCGGCAGCTTGGCCTCCCAGACTGAGTCCGAGGAGGCGGCGCCGCGAAACGCGCGGTTAAGGCGAGCGAGGTTACAAATCTCCGGCGGCGTGAGGTAGAGGAACACGCACGCCACGCAGCTCTCCGGAATGTCGCCGAGGCCCGGACCGACTGTCGAACCGTTGGCGCCGAGGCTCGACAGCGACGCGCCCATGCTCCTCGTCCTCCTCCTCCTCGGTCCTCACTTCATGGCACGCGCCCAAACGAGGCTCAGCGAGGGAAAGTAAACGCGTGGGAAACTGAACACTAATTGATCCTTTTCCGTTGTTGTTGCATGGTTTGTTGAAGGAGTTATGGTTGCTGCAGTTTTTTGTGTGTGAAGTGTTTGTGGGGTTTTGATTTTGGAATTATTTCCGTTTGGGGCAAATATTATAAGTCGTATCGTAGTCACGAGAGAAGCTAAGGTGGGTCCCGCTTGGATGACAGCTAGAATTCGCTGTGGAGAGGTCTACTGCTGAGGAGTTGGGCTCCGCCGTTCATTTTGCCCACACAAGTGAATACAACAAACATCATCATCATCAACGTGAGTTTTCAACCTAGGACTGATGTGGAGCTGCTGGTTACCCTTAAATTTGTTAACTTCCTTTAAGTTTTTTAAGTTTTATGCATACAATTTTTTATGGAGGCATTTTGTTGTTCCCTTCGACACAAATCATGCAATTTACAATGTAATTTCTAAAAGAAAATTAATAAGATTGGTGAATTAAAAAAATTAGGCAAGTCATGTTTATAAAACACGAATTTATAATAAAGAAAAGTTCTACAAATATGATTTTTATTTTTATTTTTCCTCATATAAAAAGTGTGGTTTGTTTTGTATAATTTTTTTATACCAAATGATGCTTATTAAATATAACTTTGGTAAAGGAAAAAAAGTTAAAGTCACATTATTAATAATTAGACTTAATTACTATTTTTCTCCATATTTTTTTATAACTTTATTTAATATAGTTTTCTTTTTTACGTTTAATTTGATTATTTTTAAATTTTGTTTAATTTAATCTTTTTTCATAACGTCGTTAAATTGCTAAATAAAGAATTACACTTTTTGAATGAGTTAGTATGGTTTTTTTCTAAGACATATATGAAATATAAAATACCATGGTCACCAATACTACAAGAGAGAAACAAATATACATTAGAAATATAGTCTTATCTTTGAACAACCACGCTCTGGTTAGATCTCTTTACTACACCACCACAAAATCTGAATCCACCTTGAGCACGCAGCCATTGTTTAACTTTCATCATGAATGCAAATCGTGAAACCCTCATGCGTGAAATCCCTAAACCTGCATTGAAATATTTTTCAACCCTTTCCCAATCAATTTTTTTTTTCTTTAGAAAACTCACAAAAATCATAATTTCTCAATTCCTTTCCATTATTAAAAATCATTTATCTCATACACGCTTTATCAATTTACACTTCCTGCCTCCATTCCATTTTTCATCTTCACAACAAATCCAATCATCATCACCATCGTTTTTCACTATTACAAATATTATTATTCTTCTTCATTCATCATTTTTCACAATAAACTGAATTTTTTTTTTGGGCTTTTCAAGCTTCTCTCTAGATTGTTGAGCTTGTCTCTAGGATTGTCAAGCTTATATCTAAAGTTGTTGAGCTTCTATTTAGAGTTGTCGGGCTTCTCTCTAGGTTGTCAAGCTTCTTACTGAGATTGTCGAACTTCTCTCTAAGGTTGTCAAGCTTCTTTTTAAGGTTGCCAAGCTTTTCTAGGGCTATCAAGTTTCTCTTTAGGATTGTCGATGGCAACAATAGTGTCTCAAACAACCATGGGTTATGGAACCTTAACGTTTGTGAATATAAAGAGAAATGTCATATCAGAACACATACTTCAAATAAAATATCCCCAAGTCATAGGAAGTGTTCACCTTCTCACTCTTTTTAACAATTTAAATGGTATCATGAAAACATTCTAAATTAAACAAAATTTACTAAAATAAAAATCAAATTAAACGTGTGAAAAATAAAAATCACAAAGTGGATGAAAATAAGATTAATTAAGTTTAATAAATATAATTTCAATAAAAAAAATATGAGATGAAATTGTAAAAAGATACTTCTCTCTTAAAAGAATTTGAAATTGTTTTTTGAAATAAGTTTTTTCTTTTAAGACTAAGTTATGCTTCTTAAGCATTATTTATCCTCTTTTATATTTTTTTATTATTTATCTATTTTTGTAACTTTTTAAACAAAATTATCAAAAATGAATTTTTTTTTCTACTTTTATATATATATATATATATATATATATATATATATATATATATATATATATATATATATATATATATATATGAAAGTCTTTAAACCATATTGTTAGTTAAAACAAGTGTAATATTAATTTAACCCATGGGTAATGCATTTTTAATTATAAATGTATGGATCTAAGAAGCATTTATTACCTAACAAATCTCCTAGACATTGATTAGAGTTTTTAATATTGAGTCTAATCTAGATATAATAAAATAGATTATATTTATAATTTAGATCTATTTTAATTAGTTTAATTACATTTGGTTTTCTTTCTAATTCAATTTAAACGGGAGTAAAAAAAAATTAAAATCATTATGTCATTAAAATAAACATTAACAAAATTATTATTTTTATCTAATGTAATGTATACAATTTTTTTTATGTATTAAACAAGTCTTCTTTATACTATATCTATTTAAATTGGATTTATTTTAGATATAAAAAAAAATTAGATTTCAAATATATTTCAAATAATTAAAAATTAGTGTCATTATAATTAGTAATCAATAAAAATGATATTAAATTTAATAAGATTGGTATAATATATTAGGTCAATTAGATATTGTTGAGATTGGTATCGCGCAGCGGAACATTTAGAGAGCGTGAAAACAGACAATAACCAAGAGGGGAGGGGTGAATTGGTTCTTTTAAAACTTTCGTTTTTCTTTCAGAACTTTTATCAAACAATTTATAAGCAAAAGCTATAGGGATAGAGAAAACCACACAAGTAATTTTATTCTGGTTCGAACCAACAGATTCTACATCCAGTCATTAATCACTATAAAGAGTGATTAACCTTTTTTCTCTAGAAATCAATAACAGATTACAATATAGAAATAAGGATTCATATTAGAAACCACCTCTCTTAACAGATAAGAGATGAAAGACACATCCTTTTGACCCACAAAAGGATTAACAGTTTGACTCTACTTTGTAGGTATACTCCACCACTTAGACACACCAAGAAAGAACACTTCCTCCTACAAGCACCAAGTTCACAAGCCCCCTTTTCACACATAAAGAGTTTCCCTTAGGCACACAGCTTTAATACTCTCAAAAATGAAAAGTTGCCTTTTAAGAGTTGTGGACAACTCTATTTATAAGCCAAGGTTCGTGCAAAGTCAGAAACTGAAAAGGTAGTGATAATCGATTATTTCATATCATTATAGGTTTTGGAAAAACATGATAATCGATTATCCTTAGTGATAATCGATTATTTCCGAACCTTGGACAATATCAAAACTTTCAGTGATAATCGATTATCTCCTGTGATAATCGATTATTGTCGCAACAAACCCTTTTCTACTTTTGCTTGTGATAATCGATTATCCCCTGTGATAATCGATTATTTCCGTAATGAATCACTAGTTTATGATACTTCTAAGTTTTTTTACAATTACAAAATGAATCCTTTACAATGATTTCTACAAAAATTGCTTTTAACATTTACAGTATAGGTTCTTCAAGTTTTCAAGTCTTCACTTGCATCATCATCAAAAATTACTTCAAAGCACCAATGCTTTCACATTGGTAACAGATATAAGTTAGCTTAACTTGGCTTGACTTTTTGACTTATGTTGATGTAGCCTAATCATTTGGCTTAAGTCGATTCAACTCAATCTTAAGTCTTGGTTAACTCAACTAGACTTAGGTGATAGAGACAACCTTCGATCATAGCCAATTCAGGCTAATATTGGATTAGGATTGAATAAAGTCAACCTTTGACTAGGGCCAATTACGGTAGATCTTTGACCACCATTGACTCGAGCTAACCCAAGCCTTCAGTCAAGGCTGACTATGGTCGACCTTAAGCCAGGCCAACTAGGTTAACCTTCAGTCATGTAAACTTGGTTGACATAGATCATTAATCGGGTCGACTTACTCGATCTTCGACTTGGTCGACCTTCGTCAAGGTCGACACGATCAATCTTTAGTCTACCCGACTAGGTCAACCTTCACTCGGGCATACTCAATAGATCATCGGTCGACCTTTGTCGAGGTCAACTCGGTTGACCATTAAAAGATAAACTTGGTTGACCATCGACCTAATCAACTTGGTCGATCTTTAGCCTAATTGACTCGATCGATCTTTGCTAAGCCAAAACAATCGATACTTGGTCAGTCCAACTTAATCGATCTTCGGTCTATCTGACTTGGTCGATCTTTGGCTAAACTGACTTGGTTGATCTTTGGCTAAACTGACTTGGTCAATCTTTGGTCGGATTGTTTTGGTTGATCTTGAGACAAGCCAATTCGAGCGATCTTCAGCCAAGTCGACTTGACCGATCTTTGGGTAGACCGACTTGACTGAACTTTGGTTAGGCCACCTCGGTCGACTTGGTCAATCTTTAATAGGGCCAATTTAATTGACATGCAGTTAAGCCAACTTGATTGACTTTCGTTCAGGTAGAGTCAGTCGATCATCAGTTGGGTCGGCTTGGGTGACCTTATGCATGGCTGATGTAGTCGAACTAGGAGATGGAAAACTTTGTGTACCAGCGACTGGATTAAGTCGGTCGATCTCTGTTTGAGTTGACTTGGTTGATCTCTGCCGAACCAAGTCGGTTGATCTTTGGCCGAGTCGACTCGGTCGATCTCCGGCTTGGCTGACTTGGTCGAACTTTGGCATGACCAACTCAAATGACCTTTGAGAGGGAAAACTAAGTTAACCATTGATCAGATCAACTCAATTGATTTTTGGCCAAGCCAACATGATCTATCTTTGCTCGGGCTCATTCAATCGATCTTTGGTTGAGCTAACTCAACTTATCTTTGGATAGGTTAACTCAATTGACCTTTGCTCATGCAAAGTCAATTGATCATTGGTCTGATCAACTTGGTCAACTTTTGACTGGAATGACTCAATCGACCATCATGAGGGCAACCTTGATTGACTATCGACTGAGTCCACTCAACCAATCTTTGATCGAGTCAACACAATTGGGTCGACTCGATTATTTTTCGATCTGATCAAATCGGTTGAACTGATAACAGTTGAAAAACTTTTATTTTTATACATAATTTTGACCTTAAAGACAACCTTTATGACTTAGAAACTAGCTTGGAATCATGTTTTTGTTTAAGTTTTGGAAATAAGAAAGTTGGATAGGTTTTATGCTTGGTTTTCCTTGTTTTTGAAGGTTTTAAGATGAATTGAATGGAAGAAGTGAAGTAGTCAGAACTTGGACTCAGAAAAGGAAGAAAAAGTGCATATAAGAAGAGCTGCAAGTACCGCTCAGCGCCACTTTTACCGCTGAGTGGCACTTTGAAGTCCCGCAGTCACCGTTGAGGGGCAAAACTGTAACTGAGCGTCAAATAGAAGAATCGCACTTATCGTTGAGCGCCATTTTATTGGGCCTTGGGCCACTTTTCTGTAATTTTTAGAAGGCTATATAAGGTTTTAGCCAAATTCGGGTTAGTATCTTTGGCCAAAACGAAGCAAAATCACACTTTCTTCACCCCCTGGAGGAGGATTTTGGATGCTCAAGCTCCACTCTTCAAATTCTAGGGTTCTATCTTTCATTCTTTCATTATTTTTCATCTAGTTTCACCATGATTATGGTGAACTAAACCTTCATTGTTGTTGGGGAATCAATGTAATCCTTTGAAACTCTCATGTATTGAATTGGTTCTTTAATCTATATGCTTTCTTTCATTAATTGTTAGGATTTTTCTTCTATACTATATGCATGCTTTGTTTAACTCATTCAATTGCATGATCATTGTTTAACTCATTCAATCCCAAGAGTAATATTGCCTAGACATAAGGATAGGAGGATTGGTTGCCTTTAAGCTTTTGTGCGAATGTAATGCATGAATAATTGCTAGGGAGACAAGACATTGTAAACTAGTGATTAGGAGTAGGCTTTCTTCACCGAGACATCGGGTTTAAGGTAAATTAGAAAGTGGCATTAACATTAATGAAGATAGATGAATTCTTGAATACATGAGAGTAGATAGGATGAATTGAAAACCCCAACAACATCATCATTCCATAATTTACATCAATCACCTTTGCTTCTTTCGATCCAATTGATCAACACATGCATTCATATTTAATTTTCAGTATTTGCATTTAAACCTACAAGAATTCGTTCACAAGTCTAATTTAATCATCAAATCACATAACTGTTTAGGCCGTGAGTGCTTTGGGAAACGATACTTGGTCTTACCATTTTATTATTACTTGATACGATTCGGTTACACTTGCCGAGGATTAACATGAACTTCAACCAATCTTCGATTAGGTCCAACTCGACTAAATTTCTACTCAAAATTACTCGATTTCAAAGACGACTCAAGCCAATTATGCAGTGAATTAGCTAAATTATAAATTTGTGTTTATTGCAATTCATCAAACGCAAAAAAGTTACTGATTCATAATTTGTTATACAAAAATTATTATTTGAGTATTCATTATTAGATGATATTTAAAAAAAAGTTAAAAAAAAATATTAAAACATTAGTTAATAATCCTTTATCGTGTATGTTCCTATTTTTTACACTTGCTTTTACAATCTTTTTTATGGATATTTATGTTGATTGGAATTGTATTAAATTCTATATTTCTAAATGTCAATGGACATATGCTTTGATAGATTTGGAGTCATATGTTATTTTTTATTATTTTTTAAAATGAAGGATTTGTTGAAATTTTATATAGAAACTTTACGATATTGATTTTCTTTATTTTTTTATTGGTAAAGAGATTGGTTTTCTTTGTTTTATCTTGAACTTTTATAAGTGGAATTTTGAATCTTATTAGAGTATACAATGTTTACAACACATTAAAGTGTTAACTGACACAGGTAAATAAGATTTTCTGAAACACTGAACACTACTTCTTATTTTTACACTTTGTAAAAGTGAATTACAACTATTTAAAGAAATATGCAGAAGCAAAAAATACTACCCACTCCATGCGTGAAGCTTGAGTGATTTCCTAAAATTAAGGAGCTAAATTTTTAGCATCCTATATCCCTAGTCAACATGACCTAAATTTATGGAATCAAAAAAATAAAACAATTTAAATGCAAAACAAAATTTTAAATAACAACTACTAACAATCCCTTCCTTAAAATAAATGCTTGAGAAAACATCTAGTTTATTTCTGATGCTTCAATCATGCCTAACATTCTTCTAAATTTCAGAAATTGCTCTAGTTTTAGTGGCTTAGTCATTATATTAGCTACTTAATTTTGAGTGTTGCAATAGTCCAACTTGATTCTTCTTTCTCTAACAAGATTTCTTAAAAAATGAAATCTAGCATCAATATGCTTGCTTCTACTATGAAATACTAGATTTTCAGATAGTATAATGGTTGAACTATTATCACATAAAACCATAATCTGTTTTGATTTATTAAAACCAATAGTATCCAAAATTTTCTTAATCCATATGCATTGACATGCACATGATGCATCAGCTATATCCTCTGATTCTATTGTACAAAGAGTTACTATTGGTTGCTTCATGGAAGACCATGAAACTGCTCCAGTTCCTAGAGAGAATACAAAACCTGATGTACTCTTTATGTCATCTATGTCTCCAGCAAAATCACTAATTGTATAAGCTATCAATGTTGTATCTTCCTTCATTTTGTAGAAAATTCCCAATTTTGTAGTTCCTTTCAAATATCTTAAGATTCGTTTTATTGCAGACCAATGTGTCTCAGTAGGCTAGGCCATAAATATGTTAATTGGGCTAACTCCATACATCAAATCTGGTCGAGTTGCGAATAAATACATGAGACTTCCAACTGCTTGCTTGAATAAAGTGTCATCTACTTTAGTCCCTGCATCATTTTTGGACAGTTTTGTTCCTGGAATAATTGGATTTTTCACTACATTACACTCCAACATGTCAAACCGAGCTAAGACTTCATTAGCATACTTCCTTTGACACATGAAAATTCCATGTTCATTCTACAAAATTTCAATCCCAAGGAAATACCTTATCTTCCCTAGGTTAGTCATGTCAAATTTTGACATCATGGAATTTTTAAAATCATTACACATATCTCCATCATTTCTGGTGTACATTAAATCATCCACATATAGGCTCACAATCAAGATTTCACCTCCCTTTGCTGATTTTTTAAACAATGTATGTTCACATAAACATCCTTCAAAACCATTTTTTTTAAAGTAAGCTTCTATTTTGTTGTACCATGCCCTTCGTGCTTGTTTGAGTCCATAAAGTGCCTTCTTCAGTTTGAATACTTTCTCTTCTTCCCCTTTCTTGACAAATGTAGCTGGTTGTTATACATAGATTTCTTCCTTAAGCTCTCCATGAAGAAATGCCCTTTTCATATCTAATTGAAATATGATCCAACCATTCTGAGCAGTCACTAAGAGTATTATTCGGATGGTATCTAGCTTGGCAACTAGTGCAAACACTTTTGTATAATCCACTCTATAGTGTTGTGCATAGCCTTTTACTACTAACCTTGCTTTACACTTATCAATTTCTCCATTTTCTCTAAGTTTGGTCTTGAATACTCATTTTACTCCAATAGGTTTTACTCATATTGGTGCATCAGTCAATCCCATGTTTGATTTCTTTCTATTGTTTCCATCTCTTTCACCATTGCATCTCTTCACTTCTTACTTTTAAGGGCTTCTTTAACCGTTACTGGATCATTTTCGGTTACAATCATAGCACTTTCTCCTATTTCATAATCTATCATCCATATGGTTTTCTTCTTTGCCTTCTTTAATTTGAATCTCAAGTACTGGAGTACAAGATTCATTCCAGCTATCTATTCCAACATTGTGTGAATCTGTCCCTTGTTGCTCCTCATTTTCTGATTCATCTTTAAATTAATTTTTAGTGCTTTCTTCATGCTCATCTTTTTCATTATATTTCTGCTGGTATGCTATCTTATTCTGCTTCTAGTTCCAGCTCTTACTGATGATAATTTTTTTGTTGATAGGATCAAATGGTCTATATGCCTTAGACTCATCGCTAACTCCGAATAAAACACATGGCTTACTTTTTTCATCTAACTTGATTCTCTGTTGATCTGGTGTGTGAACATGAGCTAAACCACCAAAGACCCAAAAATAACTTAAAGATGGCTTCACTCCATGCTTCTTCAGGGGTTTATCCTGCACTACTATTGTTGGGCTTCTGGCCAGAAAATCGTTGGAACTTGCCTCCCAATCAACATTGAATGAACCATGTTCATGATGGTTTGGTTCTTTCTTTTAGCAATCCCATTTTGTTGGGGAGTATAGGCAGCAATCAATTGTCTCCTTTTCCCTTCACTTCTACAAAATTCTTCAAATATTTTTGAGGAAAATTCACCTTCCCTGTCAGTTCTTAAGCAGATGATTTTTTCTCCTACTTCCTTTTCCACCAAAGTTTTGAAATCTTTAAAGAAAAAGAAAGTTTTATATTTTTCTCTTAAGAAATACATCCAAGTTTTACATGATAAGTCATCAATAAAACTAAGGATATATCTCTTATTACTACTGGATGTTGGTTGAATGGGTCCACATAAATCTGCATGAACCAGCTGTAGTCGTTTCGATGCTCTCCACATGCATTTTTTTTATATTGAAGTTCTGTGTTGTTTTCCAGCCAAGCAGTGGGCACATAGTTCCTTAGGGGTTGTGATTGTTGACAATCCAGTCACTATTTGCTTAGTGATAAGAGTTTTTAAGCCATTGTAGCTTAAATGCCCTAGTCTATTATGCCAGAGTTGGGAGTTGTCTTCTTCATTTGTCTGAAAACAAGTTATTGATTCCCCTTTCATGATTGTTGTTAGAGCAAACATCCTGTTTGCACTCATATGTACCTCCATAATCAACCCTTTCTCTAAGTGAACAATATTGTATTTATTGTTCTAAATTGTGATGCTCATGCAGCTGCTCTACTCAATAGGTTATTCTTGAGTTTCGAAACATAATATACATGTGTAATAACATGTATAATTCCATTCACCATCATTCGAACACTTCCTTTTCCCCTCACAACTATGTGGGTATCATTTCCCAACTTTACTTTATGTTGAAAATTCTCATCTAGTGTTGAGAACCACTCCTTGTTACCACTCATGTGGTTACTGCATCCTGAGTCTAAGAACCATTTATCTTTCTTTCCTTCTTTACATTCTACTGAGGTCATCAACAAGACCTCTTCCTCTTGTTCCTCTTGTTCCTCCATTTCAGCATAATGTGCCTTCTTTTCCCCCAAGGGACATTCATATTGAAAATGTCCAAACTTGTAACACTTGAAGCATTCAACTTCGGCTTTGTTGAATGGTTGTTTTCCTCTTCCTCTACCCCGAAATCCTCCTCTACTTCTTCCTCTCCCTCTTCCTCTTCCACCTTTGTCATCTACCAGGGTTTGCACAACTTGTTCTTCAGTTGTTGGAAGTATCATTTTTTGTTCATGAACTAATAGACTACTTTGTAGTTTGTCTATTGTCATGGAATCTAAGTTATTTGATTCTTCAATGAAGCACACCACATAATTGAATTGGATTGTCATAGACTACAAGATTTTCGCAGTTATGGCACTTTCTTGCATAAAAATAAGCTCCAAATCAACATCAAAGTGCTCACACAAAATTGGTTAAACATGTACTTTTTTGCTTTTGCTTTTGTACTTTTTGTCTACTTTTCTTTTGTACCTTTTATCTATTCTTTTTTTTTTCAGATTTTTAGCTCAAACACATAACAAATCAGACCTCAAATCTGGAATGTTATAAGGAGTTTCAAGTTCATACAAGCTTATAGCACCAAAATGAAAAAAACCTACTTGAATCAAATATAGCATGAAACACAAAAAGGGACATAATAGAAACCTAACTCTAAGAACTTGTTGATGATCTAACAACAAGTATGAACTCAAATATTCAAAGAAAAAAGCACTCAAAGGTACTCAAATGAAACAGTTTCGAAATTTACTCAAACATGTATTTTTTGGTGATTTTTCAAAGGTTAAGCATGGGAGTAAAGACATGTAAAGGACTAAACATGACTCTAGACAACATGAATGGATTCAAAAATAAAAATAACACAAAATAAGCATATAATACCAAACAAAGCAGCAAGGAATGACTCAAAAAAAAAGAAAAGGCACAAAAAAGTAGCCAAAACTACCAAAAACGAACTTGAAAAACGCTAATGACAACATATTGGCAGCTTTGACCTTTGTTGAGTGTTTTACTTATAACTTTCTGCACATAACTCCAAATGAAGTGATTCTTTTTTTTTTTGGAAACTAGACTCAAAGGGCTTTCATTTGAATATTTTTACGTATTTTTTGGACAACTGAGTTAGATGCAGTTTAAGTTTAAAAATCGTCACAGTTTACTGCCAGAACAAATGATAGATGAAAAAAAAACACAACAAGACAAGTAAGGAAATAACATCAACAACATGGAACAATAAAGGATAGATGAGGACCAAGAGACTTAACTCTTGAAGAACCAAAGCTCTTGATACCAAATGATGGCAACCTCCTTGGCTAGGTTGGGCCAAAGCTAAGAGATGTGCATGGAGGGGTGTTCCTTGGATGAATGGTGCGAAAATATGGTGGTAAATGGTCCAAGGATGATGAGCTAATGTATGAATGGTGTAGAAGCTCAAAGACTCTAGGAGATATGGTGGCGGTGATGTAGTGTTTGGTGGCTCCAAGAGATGTTAGGCCAACTCAAGGAGGAAGACGACTAGAGGGGCCTCATGGGTTGCTCTAGTCTTGATCTAAGATGAGTAGTATGGCCAAAAACGGGCAACATAACATTACTCAACATCAAAGATGAAATACAAGGGTGGAGACACCTCTATTTATAGGCCAAGGGTGTCTCCTTCTAACCTTAAAAGCATGATCTTCCACCTTTGCTCTCATTGGCCAAAAATGAGGCCTTCTAAGGAGTGGACAAGTGTCCACAAATCCTCTCCAATGATGGGAGGACATGTGACCACTCACAAAACACAATCCTCTCCATTCCTAGAGTGCCATGTGGCCACTACTAAAAGAAAAAACTCTCTACTCCAAAGGTGCCATGTGGCTATGATGAGTGCATATTTATGCCCACATTTATGCTTTAAAATTAAATTTTTTGATGAAATTCATGTGCTTGAATGATTTATTTAAAGAGGATTTGTGATGATTCGATATATTGTGTTTGGAAATAAAAGGGACTTAAAACGTGATTTTAATTGCATAAATTATTCTTGGAAATTCTTACGTTTATCTGTGTAGCTGAAATTATAAGTTATATTGGTCCAAATGACAATTCAAGGTCCAAAATCAGATTTTGTTTGCAAAATAATATACAAATGGGCCAAACAGGCAGACTTTACCGTTGCACCTCCTAAATTTCCCTACATACACTCCTATTTCCGAAACAGGCCAACAACCAAGCCCAAACACTAAGCCTTTTCTCCTGCAACCCCTAAATTTTCCTATTCCTACCCCTCCTAAATCAGATTTCACCAAATTGTGCCATGTGTCCAAATCCTCCAAACATCATTAATCATTTGCACACCAAATAGACCAACCACATGCTACCACATCACCCCCCCCTCTGCCACATCACAATCTTCTCTAATAGAGAAACCCTAATCCATCAACCCTAGCATCAATGTTGTCGTACCACCACCTTGCCCCCACCACGACCACTATCCACCATCATCTTGCCGGACAATCATCCTCCATCATGAGCCGTAACCGTCCTCACTGTCGGCCAACATCTCCTTTCTTGGAAGCTCCCCTACCGCTTTGCCGCATTATTCTCACCATCTCCACAGCGCAAGCCCCCGCGATTGCATCCAGTCTCGCCGCGAGAATTACACCATGTTGCCACCACAGTGCAAGTCTTCCTTCCTTCGTCGCAGAGCCACCCAGAATCGCGAAGAACATCAACACGCACCAGCCACCGCGAGACTTCAACCTATCCGCCATCAACCTGACCAACCCAGAAATCGTGAGTTCGAATCCCGAACGTCGCACACATCAAAATCACGTCCTTCACCACCAATTATCATCTTCACCGGACATATAAACAACAAATAGCACCGCCAAAACCTAGACCAGAATCGCCACTGCAACCACCCTGGCAGCCTCCATGTTTTCGACAAGAACAACAGCGCTGGAAGCCCCTCCTCTTTTCCTCATGACGGCGCAGGAGCAAAGGGGGAAGCCCTTGCCCTAATCTAAAACCCTAATTGGGAAAGAAGAGGGCTACCACATGGCAGGCCCTCATTGGGTGCAATCTGTCTGGTCAAAGCTGGTCAACAGATTTGAATCTTGTCAAGGTTGGTCAAATAGGGGTTCTGTTGCAATTTTGGAAAATTCAGTTGGGGTCAGAGTGCAGTTAGAGGAACTCTCAGGGGCTTTTCTGTGATTTTAGAAATTTTATAAGGACATTAATGAAATAGATAATTCAGTTGATATTTTTAAAGATAATTGATTTAATCTAAAAATATATCAACAAAATATATCTTATCAACAAAACTATTGAAGATCCAAGCCCAATCAATTCCTATATAAAGAGACATAGGGAAAGCAGAAAAGGGGACTTCGTTCATTCATTCACCGCTTCTCTGTCTCTTATTTCATCATGTATTCAACTCCATTAATGGAGAGCTAAGCATCTAGGGCTATTCTACTATAATTTCATTATGGAATCTGAGGTTAGGTTGAGTTAATGCAATTGTTTACTTTGATTATTGATTTAAGTTGTTTTCTCTCTATGTCTTTCATCTCTCTATCAAATTAAAAGCAATGATTTTTACATCATAATCTGTTTGAATCTACATGCATATTGATTATATGAGTTCTAGGGTTTCTAGGTTTAATTAAGAATCTACTTTGATTTAATTTAGGAACTTTCATATGATCAAATGGCTTTTACTATCAATTGAGAATGTACTTTGATTGGTAGTAATAATTTCAACTATAATCAATTGAGAATTTACTTTGATTGATTATTTTTTAACTTGGTTAGGAGATTTAAGAATAGACTTGATTAAACACAATAGAATTTGATTGAGAATGTACTTTGGTTGAATTTATTGTGAATAATCTAGAAAGGTTTTGCATTTGATTGAGAATTTACTTTGGTTAATTACATGATTACCCTCAAATTAATTAAGAATGTACTTTAATTAATTTGAAACTTGAACAATAATCAATTGAACAATGATTTGTGAATAACCGATGATGAATCTATCTTGGAAAAGCAGTGAAATTAGCCTATTTCTTCATAATTGTTTTAAGTTTCCTATTTATTCTGCAACATTCTTTAAACATTCTCACTATTATTCATAAGCATTGCATAACATTCATAAGAGTCAGATATTCGAAAGCAATTCTGTGTTCATAGGGAGATGACTCAGGGTTACTTTAGCCCTATCTACTTTCTTGGATACTACTTTGCAATACTGAAGTTGCCTTGAAAAGTAGTATTAATTTGATAGCTTCAACGATAGCATATCACATTTGGCGTCGTTGCCGGAGAATACGGTTAGTATTTTGAATATTTTGATTCTTATTTTTATTTTTATATTTACCTTTATTTTTATCTTTATTTGTTTTTTTATTTAATGCACATACATTTAATTTTGTTTGAGTTATTTTGTAGTCTTTAGTCATTCTTATTATAGCAAAAATCTTTGTTCTTGTTTTAATCAAGAATTTGTTTTGAGAAATACTTGAGGCTAGTTTGAATATACTCTGGCTAGGAAAGACTTGGTACTTAAGTTGTCCATTGTGACGCACCTCTCTTTCCTGGGAGTGAACACAAACAAAGTCTCTCTTATGTCTTATTTGAAATCTTTATTTAAAAGCAAGAACAAAAGAAAAGAAAAAGAGAAGTCAAGAACAGAGAAGCAACTTCAAGCAAACTGCATAGTGCATGACCAGACCTAACCCAGGAGAATTTTATCAAATTAACTCGGAAGTTTAAAGGAATTTGCGTAAGCTGCGAAGAAGTTTGAAATTTGGGTGTTCTATTGAGGGAACCCTTCCTACATCTGAAGCCATACCACCTTCATTATCTCCAGTCACAAACATATCATTCAATCCTTTACCTGATCCTAACCCAAACAATATGGCACAAAGAACCATCAAACAATTAGCCACCTCCCACAATACAGCTATTCGAAGTAACATTAAATACCCTAATGAGGAGTGGGAGTTGAGACCTGACGTGTTAAATGCCTTACCAAAGTTCAATGGGTTATCAAGGGAGAATCCACACAAGCACTTGAGACAATTCCACATGTTGTGTGAAAACTTTAGATCTCCCAGGATCACAATAAAGAGTCTTAAAATGAGAGCTTTTCCTTTTACTCTTCAAGGAGCAGCTCAAGATTGGTGGTATTATCTCTCTACACGGATTACAAATTGGCAAACTATTGAAAGACTCTTTCTTGAAAATTATTTTCCTGCATCCAGATTATCTGCCATCCGTAGAGAAATCCAAGACATAAGACAGAGAGATAGAGAGAATCTTAATGAGTATTGGGAAACATTCAAGAAACTATGTGCTTCATGCCCTCAACTCCAAATGGAAGATTTTATTATAAGCTTTTATGAAGGCTTAAGTCCTACTGATAGGTCATGGGCAGATGCTGCAAGTGGAGGATTTTTCTTAGACAGGTCACCAGAAGATGGTATAGATCTAATAGAACGGAAGGTAGTAGACAATCAACAATATGACACAAGAGAAAATTCAATGACTTTGTTGAAGGGAGTACATGAAATTGATAATGTGAAGTTGATGGAAAGAGGATAGATGAAAGATTGAATAAGCTAGAAAGCAAACTCGACGAGATTGCAAGTTTGTTTAAAACCACAACTCCACAAATTACTAAAAAGTGTGGAATTTACATTTCAACTGACCATTATACTGATGAATGTCCTAGCTTGGTGGAAACCACTATGGAAAACCCATCTCAAGCTTTTGTTGCAAACATGTTTGGAGGAAATAGACCATACCAGTATTATCATGATTCATCCTCCAATAGGTATCAGCAGAACAGGCAACCTTATGTGTTCCACCTCAACAAAGGCAGCACTCTCAACCTGAAATGTCAATGCAAGATTTCATGAAGACAATAGTTGAGCAAAATTCAGAAATCAATTATAGAATTGACTTAGAGGGTGGATAAATTAGAGGCTAAGGAGTCAAATAAACTACCTACACAAACAGTGATCAACCCGCAAAATGTAAGTGTTATTACTTTGAGAACGGGTAAGCAAGTAGAAGGCCCTAAAGGAGCCCAAGAGGATGAAGATAAGGAGAAAGAAGGAGCGCAAATTGATTACAATGGAGGATCAAGTGAACCATCACCTGAGACTACCACTGATAAATCCAAGTTAGTATCCTCTAACTCTTCTTCTAAAAATTCTTCTTCATCTTATTCTCCACCTCCTCCATATCCAAATCGGTTGAAACCGAGAAACAAAAAAATGGAGGAGTTAGACCAAAAGATTTTAAATACGTTCAAGAAGGTGGAGATCAACATTCCTTTGCTTGATGTTGTTAAACAAATCCCTAAGTACGCCAAGTTTTTGAAAGAACTTTGCACAAATAAAAGGCGCATTAGGGATAATGAGGTTGTGAATTTGGGAAGAAATGTGTCAAGCTTGATTAAGAAGCATATTGAAATACCGTGAAAATGCAAGGATCCAGGTATGTTTTCTGTTCCATGTGTTATTGGAAATTCAAAGTTTGACAATGCCATGCTAGATTTAGGGGCTTCCATAAATGTAATGTCTTTATCAGTGTTTACTTCTCTATCCTTGGGACCTCTTAAACCAGTTAGACAACCTCAAGGAAGACTGAATCCTCAACTGATGGGGGTTGTAAATAAAAAGGACACCAAGTTGCTACAAACAGGTCTTATATATTAAAATTCTAACAGCACTTGGGTCAGCCCTATACATGTGGTTCCCAAGAAATATGGAATCACAATGGTCAAGAACGAGAAGGACAAGTTGACTGCTATTCAGGACAGAAGTGGGACACATAATTTAGTAGTTGACCATCTTAGTAGGAGTGAAAAGGGAAAATATAACATTCCGATCCAGGATGACTTTTCCAATGAAGTCCTACTAGCATTCCTTCCACCATGAAGGAGGTAAGTTCCCACATACTTTTTTGTGCATTCCATATATAAGGTATACATTGGGCAATATCCATAGTTTAAGTGTGGGGGTGTGGGGAAACAATAAATTTTTTTCCCTATTTTGTTCGTTTTTAAATAAATATTTGCATTGGATTTGAGAGTTTGAATCAGTAACTGGAATGATCATGAGTTCAAGAGAAAAAAATGAGTCATGTTGATATGAGTGGATTGCTTTTATGATTTGCTGATTGAGTTGACTTGAGAATTTCCTGATTAAATCTTTTGTGAAAGAAATTTGAAACCATGTGAGTTTTGGGCTTAATGTTAAGGATGGACCACCATGTGCCATACCTATTTTTCTTGTGTGATTTGCCCATGTTTCGTTAATATTGTAATAGTTAGCTTGATTCTATGTTGTGCAACTGAGGTGAATGTGCATGATATGATATGATTGAGGCATTTCTTGTTTTATCTACTTGGCCAAATAAATTTGTCCTAACATTAATCCATTGGAAACCCCTTTGAGCCTTAAGTCTATTTTTCTTGTTTTTAGTCATTGTCAAATGAGAAAAGAAGGAAAATCATATGTTCCTACCCTAGAAAAAAAAAGAGTAATGGATTTTGTTAGAATTAAGTGATGAATAAGTGTGTGGGTGAGTACCTCCCCCACGAAATAATAAAAAGGGCAAAAAGGAAGATGAAAAGTTGGAGTTTTTTTTTTAAAATAAATATTCCTTAAAAGAGAAAGAAATAGATATGTTTTTGAAATCAAGTATCATTACTCTTTCTATATCAATTTCAAAAACTCAGAAATTTCAAGAAAATTCCCTACCTTTGCCTTGGCCTCAATGTAACCTTTAAAAAGCCCTCATGATCAATAATTGCACATTTTCTGAAGTATGTGAACGTTAGAGTCTTGCTAAATATCAAGGGTGTCTACTTACATGGGTATTTTGAGTGTAAACACAAGCCAAAAACACTTGAGAGAGATGGAGAGAAATAGATACATTTTGACTTTAGTGTTATCTTTCATATTTGGTTTTCTTGGGAATTCAAAAGGTTAACTCAATGTGTGAAGAATAGAGTGATTTCATTTGCATATACATGACAAAGTAATGTCTAGATGATTGATCTATGTCTGGTGTTGTTCATTCTTTTCATCCAAATGCAAATATGGAATAAATGACTCAGAACAAAGTTTTAGAATTAATCAATTTTGCCCAGGAGTGCAAAAGGATAAGTGTGGGGGTGTGATGAAAGCATATTTATGACCACATTTATGCTTTAAAATTTTTTGATGAAATTCATGTGCTTGAATGATTGATTTAAAGAGGATTTGTGATGGTTGCATAAATTACTCTTGGAAATTCTTACGTTTATTTATGCAGCTGAAATTATAAGTTTTATTGGTCCAAATGGCAATTCAAGGCCCAAAATCAGATTTTGTTTGCAAAAGAATATACAAATGGGCCAAACAGGCAGACTTTACCCTTGCACCTCCTAAATTTCCCTACATACACTCCTATTTCTGAAACAGGCCAACAACCAAGCCCAAACACTAAGCCTTTTCTCCTGAACCCCTAAATTTCCTATTCCTACCCCTCCTAAATTAGATTTCACCAGATTGTGCCACGTGTCCTCCTCCACACACAAATCTGACCATTGAGAAGCTGCCACGTCATTAATCATTTATACACCAAATAGACCAACCACATGCTGCTACATCACCCCCATCTGCCACATCACCATCTCTTTAACAGAGAAACCCTAATCCATCAACCCTAGCATCAATGTTGTCGCGCCACCACCTTGCCGCCACCACGACCATTATCCACCATCATCTCGCCGGACAACCATCCTCCATCATGAGCCGCAACCGTCCTCACCGTCGGCCAACATCTTCTTTCTCGCAAGCTCCCCTACCGCCTTGCTGCACTATTCTCACCATCTCCACAGCGCAAACCGCTGCAATTGCATCCAGTCTCACCACCAACAGTGAAACCTCCATGGCCGCTGCATCACACCTCCGCTAAGTCACGAGAATTACACCATGCTGCCACCACAGCGCGAGTCTTCCTTCCTCCATCGCAGAGCCACCCAGAATCGCAAAGACCATCAACACGCAGCAGCCACCGCGAGACTTCAACCTGTCTGCCATCAACCTGACCAACCCAGAAATCGCGAGTTCGAATCGCGAACGTCGCGCACATCAAAACTGCAACCTTCACCACCAATTATCATCTTCACCGGACCTACAAACAACAAATAGCACCGCCAAAACCCATAACAGAATCGCCACTACAACCACCGTGGCAGCCTCCACATTCTCGCGCCTCCATGTTTTCGGCAAGAACAGCAGTGCCGGAAGCCCTCCCTTTTTTCCTCATGACGGCGCAGGAGCAAAGGGGGAAGCCCTTGCCCTAATCTGAAACCCTAATTGGGAATGAAGAAGGCTACCACGTGGCAGGCCCTCATTGGTGCGACCTCTCTGGTCAACATATTTGAATTTGGTCAAGGTTGGTCAAACAGGGATTTTGTAGCAATTTTTGAAAATTCAGTTGGGGTCAAAGTGAAGTTAGAGGAACTCTCAAGGGCTTTTCTATAATTTTAGAAATTTAAGAAGGACATTAATGAAATAGATAATTCAGTTGATATTTTTAAAGATAATTGATTTAATCTAAAAATATATCAACAGAATATATCTTATCAACAAGCTATTCAGGATCCAAGTCCAATAAATTCCTATATAAAGAGACATAGGGAAAGCAGAAAAGGGGACTTCATTCATTTATTCACTACTTCTCTCTCTTATTTCATCATGTATTCAACTCCATTCATGGAGAGCTAAGCATCTAGGGCTATTTTGCTGTAATTTCATTATGAATTTTGAGGTTAGGTTGAGTTAATGCAATTGTTACTTTGATTATTGATTTAAGTTGTTTTCTCTCTATGTCTTTCATCTCTCTATCAAATTAAAAGCAATGATTTTTACATCATAATGTGTTTGAATCTACATGCATATTGATTATATGAGTTCTAGGGTTTCTAGGTTTAATTAAGAATCTACTTTGATTTAATTTAGGAACTTTCATATGATTAAATGAGTTTTACTATCAATTGAGAATGTACTTTGATTGGTAGTAATAATTTCAACTATAATCAATTGAAAATTTACTTTGATTGATTAGTTTTTAACTTGGTTAGGAGATTTAAGAATATACTTGATTAAACACGATAGAATTTGATTGAGAATGTACTTTGGTTGAATTTATTGTGAATAATCTAGAAAGGTTTTGCATTTGATTGAGAATTTACTTTGGTTAATTGCATGATTACCCTCAAATTAATTAAGAATGTACTTTAATTAATTTGAAACTTAAACAATAATCAATTAAACAATGATTTGTGAATAACCGATGATGAATCTATCTTGGAAAAGCAGTGAAATTAGCCTATTTCTTCATAATTGTTTTTAAGTTTCCTATTTGTTCTGCAACATTCTCACTATTATTCATAAGCATTGCATAACATTCATAAGAGTCAGATATTCGAAAGCAATTTCGTGTTCATAGGGAGACGACTCGGGTTACTTTAGCCCTATCTACTTTCTTGGATACTACTTGGTAATACTGAAGTTGTCTTGAAAAGTAATATTAATTTGATAACTTCAACAACAGCATATCAGGCTACCTTTTAAAAAGTAAATTCCTTTCCAATGGAAGCATGACACATGGCACACACTTACCACTTGGTTTGGATGTCTAACTTTTAAGGAAAATCCTATGCTACTTAGGCCTTAATACAAGCCTTAAATAAACCTACACTACATGGCCTAATACAATGGCCTAAATTCCTACACTACTCTTCAATTCATGCTTCATGATGGCTCCAAAGGTGGTCCACAAGGTAGAGTTGACACCATCTTCAAGGATGACTTTAACTCTCTTGAAAGTGTTTGACCATGGCTAGGAGATTTTCCATCACTTTTGCTTCATGGAATCCCATATAATTTTTGAAGTTTCATCATTGAGAATGATGTCCAAAATTTCTCTATATATTGCTTGATAGAGATAGTTTTTTATCTTTAAATCCTTAAATTTCTGCTCTTCCATTACTTTAATTTCTGCCTCTGATGCAATAGCTTTGTCTGGAACAACGTTTACTCCATGTTCCACCAAATGCCAATATTCCTTTGATCGAAGGAAATTCTCCATAAGCTTTGCCCAGTGATAATAATGTCCATCAAATTTAGGAATTACAGGTTGTGCATACTTTGAATCAACTATTCTTCAGAATGATTGTTCCACTCACTTTCTACCTAATGTTTGATTTAAAACCCCGGTGTCTCACTCAACTCACTCAGAATTTCTGGTTCAGGCCTCTGTTATGGTACTCTGATACCATATTATTAACTGACACAGGTAAATAAGATTTTCTGAAATACTGAAATACTACTTATTTTTACACTTTGTAAAAGTTAATTACAGTTATTTAAAGAAATATGCAGAAGCTCAAAATATTATCCACTCCATGCCCCTGAAACTTGGTTTCCTACAATTAAGGAGCTAAATTGTTAGCATCCTACATCCCTAATCAATATGACTTAAATTTATAGAATCAAAAAATAAAACAATTTAAATGCAAAACAGAATTTTAAATAACAACTACTAACATAAAAAAATACACATATAGCCAAATGTGCTCTAATCACGTAGTGAATTCATTTGTTTAGTTTTTAAGTTTTAGAAACTTTCTCCTCTTCTATTTTTCTCTTAAAATTTCATAATTTTCGTTTTGTTTTCCTCACTCATTTTTGTTCTTTATTTATTATTAATAAAAAACTAAATTTGTCGGTTCAATTTATAAAATCAAGAATATCCACTCTGAATTGAGTATTACAATGAATCTTAAAGATCTATGATGAAAAGAATTATATGATCTTCGAATCAATGAATTCACCTCTCGTTTGCTAACTTTTTTTTGTTTCTTATTATGTTTGCATCTTTCTAATAATATAATCCTCAAATTAATTTGTAAGAGAAAAATAATAAAAATCATATAAAATATATATGTATCATTTAAAAATAAACCTAATTTATGCTATATTGCAAAATTTTGAAAGAGAATTTAAATACTTTGATTTCAAGAACATTAAAAATCATAATTTATAAATTTTAAATTCGATGATCCAACCCAACAATATAATAAAAAAAGTAGTATTTATCTCATAATTTTATCATACAAAATCCTTTTATATTTTATAATATAAATAATTTAATGATACCTATTATTTTTATGTATTTTATTTTAAAAAGTGCTAATTTTTAAGATTATTTAATCCAAAGATTATTCTAAGTCAATCGTTTTTATGTATAAGATGTGATAATTTTTAAGAAATGATTTTATCCAACAAAATAATCTAATTCAATCTATGATTGAGTTGCTAAACAAAAATAAACATATAAATAACTTTAACTTAACCTAACTCAACTAAATTTAATTAGATTGGATAAATCATATTAAATTAAACCCAATGAATATTACTTTTTTATTCTTCTAAATACATAATGTAAAGCTCATAACTATCTAATCACTGAAGCAAAATCAAGTCCCTCACCCTATTGGCCCTTTTTACACAACCAAATCCTCCTCTTTCATATGCATGTTCCATTTGTATGAGTTAAGTTTATAAAAATTTAATTGCATAAAATAAAACCAAAGTTAAAGAGAGAGAAAGAGACAGCGCGCGCACATAGTAAGATTTTATGGTTTTAGTTTTATGGTATCATATCATTGTTGGCGCTTTGAAACGGCACATACAACATAAGTCGGCGTGGCGTGGCGTGAGTCCCCCAAGTTTAGCACAAAACCTGTGGGTTGGTTAAACCCTCACTCCAACCCAACCACAAAACCATGGGCAGTTTTCTTTTCTCTCTTTTTCATCAACAAAACCAGTTGCTTCAAAACCCAATGTATCAGTACACTCTCTTATATTATCTTTACTCTTCTCTTTCCCCGACAACACAATCTATCATCAACTCCTATGTAATCCCATACTAAACTGCTGTTTCACTTTCTGTCCTTCCTTCTCTCTCACATCATCTTCTTCCACCTTTTTTTTTCCTTTCTTCAACTATTCGATTAAGGGTAAGCGCATTTCTTCCAAAGTTTGTAGCTTTTGCTTGTTTTGTTGAGTTTTCAAGAGCTGGGGTTTCTTGTTGATGGAACCCAATGGGCTAGGCGCGGGAATGTTCTCTGGGTTGGTGGGAGTGGAGAACTCTTTGCCTCCGCAGCAACAGCAAAACCCTCACCATTTGCAAAACCACCCCCAGATGGTTCCCTATGGCCCACACCACGACACCGATCCACATCATCAGCATCATAATCAATCGATCAAACAAGGGTACCCTCAATATTCTTCGGTCAAGACCAAACAACAGCAACAAAGTGCCCTCAGTGACGATGATGATGACACCTCGGACCCCAAGAAGAAGGTGTCGCTGTGGCAGAGAATGAAGTGGACTGACACCATGGTGAGGCTTTTGATAATGGCGGTTTATTACATTGGTGATGAGGGTGGCTCGGAAGGGACTGATAAGAAGAAGTCCTCGGGTATGCTGCAGAAGAAAGGGAAGTGGAAGTCGGTGTCGCGGGCCATGATGGAGAAAGGGTTCTATGTTTCTCCTCAACAGTGTGAGGATAAGTTCAATGACTTGAACAAGAGGTATAAGAGGGTGAATGATATTCTCGGGAAGGGAACTGCTTGCAGGGTTGTGGAGAATCAGAGTTTGTTGGAGACGATGGAGTTGTCATCAAAGATGAAAGAGGAGGTTAAGAAGTTGCTCAATTCCAAACATTTGTTCTTCAGGGAAATGTGTGCTTACCATAATAGTTGTGGTCATGTGAATAACAATGCTCCACAGCAAGGAGAGACCGGGGGTGAGGTGTCTCAGTCTCAGGCTCAGGCTCAAGTGCAGCCTCAGCAGCAGCAACAGCCTCCGCAGCAGCAACAACAGCAACGTTGTTTTCATTCATCAGAGGTGGGGAATTTGGGGGGTTTGAGGATGTTGAAAATGGGAAATGGGGAAGAGAATGATGATGATTCGGATGAGGATGATGAGTCTGAGGATGATTCGGATGAGGAGGAAGATGATTCGGGAGAAGGTGGTTCAAGGGGTCATGTGGGGCATGGACATGAAGATATGGAGGATGATAATGATGGAAGGTCAATGAGGAAGAAGGCAAGGAAAGTGAGGGGAGTTGGTGTGTCAGCAGTGATGATGCAGCAACTGAATGCTGAGGTGAGTGGTGTGTTCCAAGATGGGGGTAGGAGTGCTTGGGAGAAGAAGCAATGGATGAGGAGCAGGATACTGCAGTTGGAGGAGCAGCAATTGAGCTATCAGAGTCAATCATATGAGTTGGAGAAACAAAGGTTGAAATGGGCAAGGTTTAGCAGCAAGAAGGAGAGGGAAATGGAGAGAGCCAAACTTGAAAATGAACGAAGGAGGCTTGAGAATGATAGAATGGTTTTGCTCATTCGACAGAAGGAGCTTGAGCTGATGAGTCTTCAACACCAACAACAGCAACAACAACATTCTTCTACTTAGATCTAGGGGTGATGATTTTTCTGAGGTTAGTTGTATGATAGAGGAAGCTATGGCATACAAAAGTTGTAGATTAGGCCTGTAGGGGAAACTAGTTGTTCTCGTTTTGTGGTACTTGTGAAGTTAGTTCTTATTAACGAAAATCTAAATACCCTTTTGTGGATTTTTACACATGTTTTCGTAATTTGCTATGGAATATTTTTGTTTTAAACCATGTTTAACATAATACATCACTTCCTCCTTCAAGCTTTTGACCCGGGATCAATGGTCACTACATTTTTATAATAAAAACAAAATAATATATCGATTGAGTTTCATGTGATGATCTGAAGACGATATAATTATAAAACGATTTGCCATAAAAATGAATTAAGTCACGCCCGGTGGGACTCGAACCCACAATCGCCTGATTAGAAGTCAGGCGCCTTATCCATTAGGCCACAGGCGCTTTACATTCAAATTGCAACAATTTTATTATAAAACTATTTTTAAGATGCTTAATTCAACACAAATGAATTATAAACATTTGTAAATGTTGATGTGCCACTTTTGTTCGTTTTGTTTTCTACTTTGCAGCACTGAAAAAAATTACTACCCATTGTACAAACTTTTCCACTGTTATTTGACTCAGCTAGCCTAAGTCACGAAACAATTGTGTAATCGACAACAATCTTTCTTTAAAAAGTGTTTTAATAAGAAACTAACTCATAAACTTAACTAGTACCAATTGTTGAATCAAACATTTACTTCTAAATTAAAAGTTATAGTTAATAGTTGAAATTTAACCCTTTTTAATTAAAAGTGCAATAATCTAACACAATTCAATTCACCTTACTTCCATGATAAGACAATTAATTAATGTTACTTATAACATTTTCCTTAACAATTGTGATTCAACATCCCTAATTTCCGGATGATAATTGTACAACCCGCAACAAAATATCACTTATTGAAATTTACTGCTTTAAAACATTATAGATATTGAATTTCTCAAAGTGAGCCTAATGATTTGAGCAGAGCAGATTTGGCATCATACTTCCGTTAATTCTATAAAATAAACGTTGCCATGAATAATTTGTTTGTATAAATTCTGTTAACAAGAGAACTAAGATCAAATCAACTACGGTTATACTACTAATTCACTGAACTTTCCTCCAAATAGTTAAACGATACTTACCAAACCTTAATGAATCATGGCAGTTTAGGCACTTTCATTAGTAAAAGTCAGTTTAATACACACTGTTAATTAAATACTCTTGCTCATATGACCACAAAGACAAGACAAAAAAAATAAGGTCATAAACAATTGGTGTCTGAAATAACAAGCTATTAGCATCTCATTTGTTTGGTAATCCGATTCAATGATCACATTTTCGAGCTGTGTTCTAGTATGAATAATACTAAACCCAAAAATTGGCATCAAGAGTAAATTCCCTTGATTTTATGTTTTACAGCCAGCAATAATTTGCATCCAAAATTCGTTTCATCAAAATCAAGCAGAGATAAACCTCTACTTGTGGCAGAATGACCTGCATCTTTGAAAAACTAGGAAAAGATGTACTACAAATAAATAACACTAATTCTGATGTTGGTTGAATGCTCCTTAATCTTCAAGCTCAATAATCTTAACCACAGATGCATCACCAAGTTTCTGGCAAACAACTACCCGGTCGTGTGACTTTATTACTCCCAATGCTTTTCCATGATCAAGGGCAACCTTAAGTATAGATTCATTTGTTGCACTTGTTGACTCAGCCTGAAAGCATAGAGTATGTGATTAATGGGGTGCATGTTAAGATGCAGAACATTACATGTTTATACATATCAGTGCAACTATAGCACAAAGAATATCATTAATACAAAAGTCCCATGTGGTGTGAAGATTATTGTAGAAAATAATTAAACATTGGACTAAGTACAGTTACCATGATGTTGATTCAGCATCTAATGTCTACCCCAAAAGAACAATCACAACATAGCAATGCCTATGAATTCAATAGGAAACCATAAATGAGGAGAAATCCCACAACAAAAACTTACTGGATGTCGAGGATCTGCTAGCATAGGAAAGAGACCCCTCACAATAAGTGATTGTCTTGCCTGTGTCACAAAATCGAATAAGTTTGGTAAACAAAGTAAGAAAATGTAAGCAAAATGCGTTCTGGTGAATAAAACTTTCTAGTAAATGGGAATAGGAGTGCTTATATCCAAGTGTAAAGTAATAACTTCCAATGACCAATACAATAAATGCTTGTATGTATTTACTTTACACAGAATAAAACAATAATGATATGCTGAGAATACTTAACAATAATTTAAACTATATTATGATAAATGTTATTTGAAAAATATTCAGTTGCCTCAGACATAAACCTTACCAAGAACAAAGTTGGCAGTTGAACTCGGAAATGACAATAAAAACAACAGAATAAATTGTTCTTTAGATATAAAAGAAAAAAAAAACACAGCACAATTTAATTAGCAATTGTTGACACCCCAGTTACTCAAACGTTCACATTCAACCTAATAACAGTCAGATAATTAATAAAAAAAAGCAGCAAAATCAAAAATCAACCTCAAAAGCTCCGCTAAAGCTCCACCGTAGCTGATTCGTCTTTAGTCGAGGTATCACAACAGATAGAACTGGCATCGTTGGCCTATATTTAGCAATTAATCTGACAGGTACATATAACAATTTAGATAGACAGTTTTATGGATAAAGGTTAAATGAAAATGAAAGCCAGAAAGAAATGATACAGACATTATTAAAGGATAGTGTTAAGATAAACCGAGAAGAATAATTAGTTAAGATAGTTAGAATATTCATGAGTTAGAAGGGGGGAGGAGGTGAATTTTGCAGACTGAGCATTACAGTGCTTCCCTAATTCTTGTTCTTTTAATTCTATTCAATAAAATGTTTTCATTTCTCTCTTTTCAATTATTGGTTCCTAACAGATAGTTTGTTAACCAAGTCTAATCCAATTCAGAGCAACTGGTTTCTTTTTCCAAAATACTAAATATGAAGACATCAATATCTAGTTACTCAAAGAAATTGAGAAAGTACCTTGCAGCCCTTCCAGATGAAGTAAAACAAATAATAATAGATGCCTTCACTTTAATTGCCGCTCGTACCTAACAAGTAAAGATTAGCATGTAAGAATCTAGTCTCAAAAAATCAAATCAAATCAACTACCTTGTAAAAAAAGTAAATGAACAAGCTACTATTAAAGAAATGAGACATAAGCAAATGTAACTACCGCAGAGGATGCAATAGATTCCAGGTGGGACATGGGTTCTCCAACATATTTGACAGTCTTCTTAAAATAAAGGTCTTGATTGAAAACTTTCTCAGCCTACAAGGACATGAAATAGGAGGTAGAATTCAGCCAAAATTGAGACATTTCAAATAGAAGAGCATTTGGTATGGCATTTCATATGCTTCTAAGGAATTCCCAACAATGGATTCGCAAAATAAATGCCACATTGAGTTGGACAGCAAAAGATAGAAAAGAAAATGGAAATTACAAGTACAACTAGAAAGATCTACCCTCAAAGGGTCAACACTTCTCAACAGTTTCCCTTTACAACTGAGCTCATGCAACAACAATAAAAAACAGAATGGCACTCTCCTCTACCTCTCCTATTGAAGCTTTATTCCTGTCCTTCCACCCTCTATCTAACTATTGATATTTGAGAATCTTTAACAGACAGAATAACATACTTTTCTTGCTTTAATTCAAGAATTGATACAAAAGCATCTTAAAACTTGAATGGACTCAGATCCCCACTCTTCCTAAACCTTCCCCCAAAGACATCTTAGACAGTGGTAGGAATCAATCACTATCAGTTTACAAGAAAGCTATCAACCCAAATTAGGATTCACAAAAGTAAGAGGTCCAACATATGGAGAAAGTATTTTGGCTTCAAACAAATCTAATGAATTGAAAAAAATTATAAAGAGATATGAAATGAACTTACCTCTGAACAAATTCTGCCAACAGTAGAAATAGTCTCAACAGGGTACAATCCACGTAAAGTCTCAGCACCCAGAAGTATAGCATCACTTCCTGTAAATTTGTAGACAGTTTAATGAAGAAACACATGACGTCGTTCTAACTTAGACAGAGTGGACAAACACTGATAAAAGAAACAACACATCAAGTAGTTCGAACTAAACACGGTGGACAAGCACTGATTAAAGAAACAATCATTCATAAAGGGGATGGGGATGCGATCTTGTCAAATACTTGCAGATGTTATCAATTAAGAAGCAAACCAATATTACCATACAGCTTCAAGAGCTAGATTAGAATTACTGGAGAAAAATGGCATCACTATAATTTGAAAACCAACTAAATATATAAGAAAAGAGAAATATGTCCCGACTGTCTTTGATGAATGATGAATGATGATCATGTATCTAAACAGCTTGCTACTACTGGTTACTAACCTAACAAGTGGAATTATATGAAAACTTACCATCTAAAACGGCATTGGCAACATCAGTGGCTTCAGCACGAGTTGGTCTCAAGTTGTCAGTCATGCTATCCACAACACGTGTAAGCACAGCAGGCTTCCCAGCCATATTACACTTGTAAAGAGCAGATTTTTGAAATAAAAACACCTACAAAAGAAAAGGAAAATAATTAATAAAGATATCTATGCAAAAGTCAGTCTTAGAACTACTCAGCATCCACTTAATGGGGATAGTAACAAAGATATAATTGTCTTAACATAGGCAGCAATTCATTAAGCTGATTCAGCTAAAACATAATACATTTTCCTCACAGCATGCTCATATTAAATTTTAAAGTTCCAAGGTTGAATCTAGATTCCAGAATAATTTTGCAAATACCAAGTATTAGAATCAAGTAGCAAAGACTGAAAAGAAAATATGAAAGTGAAATTGTATTTCTCATTCTCAAAATGAGAGGGAGTACATTCAGATAAACTCTGAGAATAATCTCGTGCAAGCTAATACAAGGTGCTCGATAAGCATATACAACAGAAATAATACCTAGCCTAACTAAACGACAATGAGAAGGGTTCTCTTTCATAGAGACTATAGTATTATTGTACAACCACCAAAAAAAAGACAGATATAGTTGCAGAGACCATATCTCTAACACAGAATTAGTCCAACCAAAACTAATCTTATTTTGATATGATACTGCACGGCAACAAAAACTACAAAACAAGCTTTTAAAAGGAAATCTACCTTCTCTGGTGGAAGATCAATACCCAAATTTCCACGGGAAAGGATAATTCCATCAGCTTCTTGTAAAATCTCATCAAAATGAGTCAATCCCTAAGAAACAAGATAGATGCAGATGTTCATATATAAATAAATTCGCATAGCCAATAATAGTATAACTTCATGAAAAAAATAAAATTCTCACAGTACATTGCTAAGATATATGCAAACTCACCTCAACATTTTCAATCTTTGCAAATATTTGAGTCTGACTGATATCACCTAACTTTGAAAGGAATTCACGTGCCTGCATTACAGACATATAAAAGTTCGTTAACAGAAAGCCTAAAAATAAAAGATCAAATTCAAATACCAAAAGTGAATTTGACTTTGAGATGACAGATCAAAGTAAAGGATTTTGAACTCAAATTACCTGGCGAACATCTTCAGCGTGTCGAGTATACGACAATGACAGAAAATCAATTTTGTTTTTAACTCCCCAGGTGCTTATAACCTGAAAACAAAACAAACAGAGTAAACAAAAATAAACCCAAAACTTGTAAAACTTGGGTATGGCTCCACAATGTCTAGTCTCCATGTCCGACATGTGTCTAAGATTGACATGCATACAACACCCATACGACACACATCAAATTTAAAAAACATTTTTGTGGCTCCGACATGGTTCAATACAACATGAATGAGGGAAAACACAGTGACCTCTTTAAGAAGTTATAACGTAAGAAACTTAAGGTGTAGGCTTCTGTTTCTTCTTTGAAAAACAAACAGTTTATTTCCTATTTACATTTTATGTTTCCTCTTCTGTATTTAAATTTGTCTTTGGATGAATCTAACTTAGAGGGTGCCTTTTTCAATGATGGTGATCCGCAAGGGGTGAAATGTCTTAAACGAATTAGATCCTCTTTTCACTTTTTGAATTTTAGATGGATGGACTGGATCTGTTTTTGTATTAGGAAAAAATGTGTTCAGATTGGTATATTTGACTAACCTTTTTATAGATGATTTTGAATATAATATTGATTATCAATTAAATTATTCATAATAATGTTCAATATATATATAATATTATATTATTGAAGTCACAATGTCTGGTGTCTTTGTCCGTGCTTCATAGAGCAAAACTAAGGAAACCCATTTCCTAGGCAAAGAAACACTGCATGCACAGTGAAAGGTAAATCACTCAAGCATGCTAATCAAAATCATAACTTACCTCCTTGTCTTTCTCAGTGAGAGTGGGCAAATCAATATGAATTTGAGAGCCATGCAAAGTGAACAGTGACCCAGCCAACGTAGCCGAATTCTTTATAATGCAAACAACATCTTGCCCTTTGACTTCAGATACCTGAAGAAGCCATCATACATATAGAAGGTTGAATATTCCCTTTCATGCTTAAGGTCACACTTAGATTAAAAACATATCAATTCTGTAAATTGCAATTACAAGAAATGACATTATGGCCTAAAATAAACGTCTCATGCACATTTTACAATATATAATACAAACTCATAACACAAATGAAAAGGACCAATGTAAATCGTTTGAATAGATACTGGAGAACATTGAAGTAACAATAACAAGGGACCTATTGGAATAAATTTTGCATCTGGGTTCAATAATATTTTACCTCTAGCCATACAGAAGTAGTTTCACTTCCTGTGAACAAGTATTGACCAATAAAAATGGTGTCTCCCTTCTTCACAGCCTATCAAAAATAAGAATAAAGATCAACATTGTACGCCAACACAAAAACATAGGTCTGAAAGAAGCATTCGTCCAACAAGACTTTCACAAAATAAGGCAAGACACATGATAATTCAAGCAGTCACAAAAAGAAAATTTACAAGTAGGAATCAAGAAAAACAGAGTTAACTATTACTAAGATTTAGGCAAGAGCCAAATTAAATAGTTAAAATTTATAGCCAATTCAAGCAGAAAAAAAGAAAATGATTCAAAGCCTGAACTGCATATGCCGTAAAATTGTAAAAAGTTAATTACAATAAACCATTTAAGTTAATTCCGTGGAAACAGTGCACGTGAAAAAGTCGCATCATATAACGACAACAAACAATATCAACGTACCTTAGCCAGCCCATCAAAATTGATTGGCAGTATTTCAGAAGAAGCTTCTTGTCCGGCATCAGGAGTTAGAACAACCTGACCATTTGCCTCAAGAGAGATAGCTTTCTCACTTTTGTTAACAACTTGCATTTCTGCACCCACTGTGTCCAGCATAACCTGTAAAAATCAAATATCAAACTCTCATAAACATAATTCTAACAGAAATGGAAAGAAAAAAAATACAAGAACATAGAAACCAAAGATTCCCGAAGCAGTTACTAAAAAGTTCCACTGCACCAAGACAAATCAGACAGTAAACATACCAAAAAGTAGGTTTCAGTTTCTATTCTTTTATCCAAAGCAACCAACTCACGAAAGGGAAAAAAAAAGGAAAAACCGAATTATTGGCATAGCCATCTTTCAGCTACATTTCTCCCATGAAACAAACAGAACCCTCCGCTCTATAGCCCCAAGGTAACAAAAACCACTACAAGAAACAACAGAGAAGGAAGAAAACTCACAGCACACAGCTTCTTTGTAGTCTTGATAGCAACCTTCAAATTTTCCAAAGTCTCCTGATGATACTCAGGGTCATGCCACGAGAAGTCAAATCGAGCCACTACACCCAACAACAATAAATATAATACCATCAACAAAAAAACCTACACACAACCCTCCACCAGTTCTTCCGCAAAAACCCCATACCTCCACAATCTGAGAAAAGAAAAATAAAAAGGGAAAAGGTGTGATATAACATACCAGACATCCCAGCTTTGAGACAATTAGAAATAGTTTCAACGGATCTAGATTTAGGACCCAGAGTCCCAACAATCTTTGTCATTGCGGGGAAAAAACTCTGCCAAAGAAACAACCTTTTTATAATATTCATAAAATAGATCCATTGATTGAAAAGAAAACGGCGAAGAAAAACTAACAGGCTTGGATGGCTCAAGGAGGGAGACCATCCTAATGGGTTCCTCGAGAAGCAAGTGACTAGAAGGCATGTTTGAAGATCGATCGACGAGCACTACTTCAGCCGCAACAAAACCTTGAGAAAACCAAAACGCAAGGAACACGGTTCGAGGATTGAATAGTAGCGTTGGTTTTCCCTGGAAGACCAAACCAAACGAAACCAAAAGGCAAACCTAACCAAAAAGGTAAACACAAACGGTGTTGTAGGAGTGAATGAATAATTTGGAAGAATATGCTTTAGGCTTTGTTTTCTCTTCAAAATATATAGTTCTCTCTCTTTCCTGGTGGTTTGTTCGATTTTCAACTCTGGGAGTTGTGTTGTGTGTGTAAACGTTTTTGTTTCGTTTTTTTTTTATATTTCACAGTGCATGGTGAAAAAAAAATGAGAAAAAATGACACGTGGCAAGCCAGCTGTCAGATGGGGCCCACTCCTTTCGAGAACTCGAAACGAAAAGTAGTACAATGACTACGGTCTTATGTTGCTGTTTTTCTAATTTGTTTCTTTTGTGTTGCTTTTAGAAGAGAATGAATGGTGTGGGTTGAGAGCATAATAGGTGAAAACCATGGTTAGTGGGTGAGGCACGTGATGCTGAGGTTGCGTTAGTGTGAGGGCACGTGACACGGTGGTGGCGTAGGTGTTAGGTGACGCCACTGCAGCGGCGTGGAACGCATGGTGGTGTAGCGTGCGAGGTGAGGTGGTTTTTCAATTAGGTAATTGACATTGACCTAATTGTTTCCGTTATTGATGAATTATGTTTGTTTTCAGTGATTATTTCTCATTTTGTGATTCGATTGAAAAGTTTTAAATTTAATTAATAAATATTTATATAAAATGATGAAATACTTAATTATATTCATAAAAGTATAAGGAAAATCAATTAATAAACGAAAATTATTTAAATATAAAAGACATTGTTCTTCCAAAACCTAAAAGTATATATGTCGACTTAAAACGCACAAAAGTAAAAGTAAAACAAGTTAAAGTTATTCATCAATTAGGTATTTAAATATAATATAATATGTCACATCGATTTTGTACTTTCTTCGTTGGTAGTAATGTATTATGCACTTGTGTTTATGGTAGCAATGATATTCTTTTGACTTCATTGAGTTGATCTTTATGCTAAATAGTACTTTTTTATTTATTGAACTTATAATACATTATTCAACTTTTATTTTCTGCACGAAGAATTATTATTTTTAAATTAAATGTTTCATGATAAATTTTAAATAATTGTAAAAGATAAAATATTATTATTATTATTATTTTTATCATATTCAATAGTTTTTCATATTTTAAAGTGAAGACTTAAGCTACTTTAAATATTTATTTCTTTTTTTCCTTCCATCCTTTGATATGTCTTTAAAGACAAAATTGTGATGGAGTTTCACGCTCCAAAAGGAACACCATATCATATGATAATTCATCCTAACGATGTCATAGAAAAACTTTGGATCAAATATTGATGTTCACCATAGGCCCAGGTAAACCCCCTCTCAACACCAATGGATTCAATTTTGACCATCAAAAGCATTCAAGCCACCACTAAGATCTTGTCACTTATTCGTAGATTCACGCTCAAGATCTCACTCCCTCCACAACAAACGAGAGCACGACAAACACATACATTGTAGCCTATGTCGAAATGTAGAATCAACAAGTGAGAGGTAGTTGATTTGCTCGACACAAATCCCAAAGAGCTTAGAGCAAATAAACTCAACAGAGGCATCATAACTCTCGTCGGGATGAGAGTCGGTAGAGTCTCAATAATATACCAAACATCTCGACAAACGAGTAAAGCTACAATGTTGCAAACTACACTAGCAAGCATAACAATGACAACTGAATTTATCTACTTGTTGAAAAATTGCTAAAGTAGCAAGTAACGCACCATCTTGAGAGTAATGAGAGTGTTGAAATCTAGTAAAGTTTGTCGGAGCATATGTTGCAAAACCAAGAGACTGGGACGACACCTTTATTCGACTCTTTTGAATGGGGTGATGAGTACTAAGTTTTGAGCTCTTTCCAAGATGGGTGACTCCTAATGTTTATTCAATCAGATAAAAAACCTCCAAGTGAGGCACTGAGTTGCTTTACACAATGATAAAGGACTATCTCCCGAACATAAATGAGAAGAACTTAAGGAAGATCATTTGCAATTCAAAGATCGAAATACGTCCCCTTAAATCTTATAATGTTCCATGAAGAAGGAAACTTAAAGAACATGAAAATCATGAGCACAATTGAAGAATAATTTAGGAAATTACATAAATTATAATTTTATTTTGATTTTACAGAATGTTAAGTTTGTTGGGCAAGTATGCGACTATAATTTTCATCTTTTATTATTTTTATGTGTTTTGGGCTCTAGGCATTATTTTAAGGCTTCTAGGTTTCTTTAAACATTTGTGCCTATATATAGGGACATCAAATACATATGTAGACACTTTTGAGTCATATTATATGCATTTTCATTATTTGAGAGTAGATTCTCTTGGTTCTTGGATTAGAATTTTGATTCTTATCAAAGATTAACATCTTTGTGATGAATCTTCACTTGACTTATCAACATGTTAGATTGTGGCATTTCCATCTCTGTCTAATTCTGCTTTTTGCTCTGATTTATTTTTATTGCCTCTTGAGGATTTAAATTCATAAAAGATCATACTCTTTCCTGGACAAGATGGTATCATCTGGTATCTACAGTAATGTTTTGATTTGAATATCCTAATTTATCTTTTTTATGTCATATTAAAAAAGCTAATATTTATCCAATTCTCTTGAGTTTTTAACAAAAAGCTTATAAGTGTGAAACCCGAGTGAAATACTTAAACGAGTAGTGATGATCTAAATATATATTTTTTATTTTGTTTCCTAACCTTTTGCAAGATTTATTAGTAATTAACAACAGAGACATCATTATGGAAGTTGTGTGTTCATGAGGCCTTGGTGAAGAATATCAATGCCCTGGAGTCCAAAATTTTTAAGTTAAATGGTTAAATTTTAGTATTAAAAGGAAGCACAAGGATGACAAAAATGTCTTTCCAAGGGTTAAATCAAGTGTTGTAAGATGTTTCAAATGTGAAGTTATGGGCATGAAACTCATGAATGTCCTGATTAGAATGTAAGTCCCATGACTACTAATCACGACCTCAAGAACTACATTCTACATTTGAAATATGAGGAAGAAAGGACTTTGCAAAAGTTAGATGGGTTGAAAAGAAAACAAGAGTGAAAGCTAACGAGAGCATAAGAAAGGGAAGCAAAAGAAATAAGAGAAAAAGAAGAGAAAGAAAAGAGAGAAAAAGAAGTAAAAGAAGTACAAGAGAACAAAAAGAGAGAAAAGGAAAAAGAAAGAAAAGAGCATCCTAATTTTTCATTTAAAGGAAGTACTAATTCATCGCGTTTTGTTGATTAAGGAATAATTGTTTATCAAGAACCAATGGCACCAACAATAGAGAGAAGAAACAATGATATTACCTAGGAAATTTTTATCCATCAATGAGCAACGACAACAAGAATGAAGTGAATAAATGATGACAAAAAAGACAAATACAAGCTTGGAATTCAACGAATTTGTGTTTGATAATTTGTTAGTTTGTTTGTTAATTACTTTGAAAAGTCAAAATTGCTTTTTTGGTTTCGACACAAACTTAGAAATAGTTGAACATGAGTTAGTTTGTTTATCCATTCTCAACCAATCTATGGGCAAGAGAATTTTGAAAATATATGCACATGAGTTAGCTTGTTTGAAAACTGATAGTTTGAGTGTTTATTTGGGCAATATTTTTTGACTTTCTTTAAACATTGCATCTTTAAATTAAAAATGTTTAATGATTTGTGCATATGAGTATTTGACCGTATAGGCAGGCCTCCAAAATTTTTTATGAAAAGAGATTGGCCTCTTCTAGGATCCAAATCTCATTTTAGTAGAATTTCTATTTTAGATTATTTTAGATATGTGTCTTTGATTTATGTTTATGTTTGTCCGTAAGATCTTTTAGAATTCAGGTTGAATTATCTTCAAATAAGGGAGAATAATAAGGAATCTTCAAGTAGTACGAATTTGAGGACAAATTCTTTTCAAGAAGAAGGGTATGATAGATAACTATCTCTCAAACATATATGAGAAGAACTCGAGGAATATCATTTGCAAGGTTAAAGATCAAAACACGTACCTTTGAATTTTATAATGTTCCGTGAAGGAGGAAACTTAAAGAACACGAAGATCATGAGCACAATTAAAGAATAATTTAGGAAATTAAATAAATTGTAATTTATTTTAATTTTACAGAATGTTGAGTTTTTTTTGGGCAAGTTTGCGGTTTCAATTTTCATTTTCAGTTATTTTTATGTGTTTTGGGCTTCTGCCATTATTTTAAGGTTTATGTTCTTTGGACATTTGTGCCTATATATAAGGGCACCAAATACATATGTAGACACTTTTGAGTCATATTATATGCATTTGTATTATTAAAGAAAAGATTCTTTTGGTTCTTAGGTTAGAACTCTGATTCTTATCAAAGATTAACATATTCGTGACAAATTTTTAGTTGACATATCAATATAGATTGTGACATCCCTATCTTTGTTTAATTTTGTGTTCTTCTTTAATTTATTTTTCTTGCACCTCTTGAAGATTCAAATTCAACAAAAAAACCATATGATTTCCTAGACAGGATCGTATTATCCAAGGAAATGAAGTTCCTAACAGATGATCACTCGACCATCATCACAAGTAGACCCAAAGGAAGTAAGAATCTATTATGCAATGAGTCTGAAAGCGACCCTACCTACCAAGTCGGTAGGCACAAACATTTTACTCCGAATGCTAACAGTGGAGCAGTTCGCCCGCTGTAGATAAATAGTGCAACCATGGTAACACTATCGACCTTGATCCTAGGTTGGAATTATCAAGTGATGTACGACCTTCATTTAATTAAGGTTTAATGTCTCGGTAGGTCCCTATTTTCGGCGTGAATCTCAAATAGGTCCCTTTTCTTTTCGGCGTCTCAATTGGGTCCCCATTTTTGTAAAATTGTAACAATTAGGGGTCTGCCGTCAAATTGGACAAACGGCCGTTTAATTGTTTCTTACGTGTCAGATGGGAATCATGCCACGTGTCATTACTGAAAACACTGTTCATGCCACGTAAGAAACAATTAAACGGCCGTTTGTCCAATTTGACGGCAGACCCCTAATTGTTACAATTTTACAAAAATGGGGACCCAATTGAGACGCCGAAAAGAAAAGGGACCTATTTGAGATTCACGCCGAAAATAGGGACCTACCGAGACATTAAACCTTTAATTAACCAATGCAAAGTTGCCTCTTAGGGAAAAGCGAACATGTTCACCGGGTGTCTAGTTGACATGCTAAGTATTGATTTCGATTTTCTATGCCACCATCTATCCATCCTACCACATGCCAAAACCATGGCCGAAAAAAAGGAGGCTCGAGTAGAGCATCGAGCAACTATCAATAAAGAAGTAATAGCCTTCCTTGTGACTGATTTCATAGGAGTAAAGCGCCAAATAACTGTTAAATAGAAGTAACAACCCTTACAGAGGCCGATTTCATTAAAAAGATCACCTATATCATGTGGCTTGCCAACGACAAGTAACTCTTGTGAACAATACGACAGGGTATGAGATGTTGAGCTTCATTTATGCGTACTCTTTGAAGAATGCGGGTGCAACCTACTAGCACTTAATGGACATGGTGTTTTCTGACCTCGTCGGAAAGATAATGGAGATTTATGAATCTGCTCTTATACTTGACATACCTATAAGGTGTCTTCGATAAGGTACACTACCATAATATGATTTTAAATCTAGAAAAATCTTTTTATGATGTAGATGGTGGCAAATTCATGGTTTTCATGATAACTCGACAAAACATAGAGGTTAACCTAGACAAGTGTGAGCCAACTCATCATAAAGCATTAACTCTCGTCAATTGAGTGTCCTTCAGAGAATGGGCGGGTTGAGACTGCAAGAATGCACCCTTTAAACGATTAAAAAACTCAATGTTCGAGTGCCCAAGGATAAAAGAAGCTCGGTGTGCAATGCTAAATATAACAGAAACTTAACCTTCCAATACCTAAGTACAAGAGTAACTCGACGTCCCGGTACTCGAGTACAAAAGTATCTCGGTGACAAGAGAAACTAGGCATTCTAGTACCCGAGTACAAGAGAAGCTCAATGTGTCAATGCCGAATATAAGATGAACTCAACTCTCCAATACCCACGTACGAGAGCTAGGTGATCTAGTGCCCAAGCACGAGAACAATTCAACATTCCAATGACCGAATGTAGGAGCAACTCGATGTTCTAGAATGGGAGAAATTTAAGATTCCAATACATGAGTACAAGATGAATTTAGTGAGTACAATATCAATTCGTCGGTACAGTGTCTAAGTACAACAACAAGCTCAGCCTTCCTATGACTAAGTACAACAAAAACTCGACTTTCTAGTGTTCGAGTATAAGAATAACTTGGCATTCTAGTGCTCGACTATAATAACATATTACAATTAGGCTTTGCAATACCCAATTCCAAGAAAGAACAATGCAAAAAGCAGATCTAGTATGGAAAAAGTTCAACTATAAAGCAAAAAGAAAGCTTGCACACAACCGAGACGAATCATATTTTATGAGTGAATCGTATTTCATTATGGATCCCTCCGTAATAGAGCCTACAAGGTAGAAGAACTTAATGAAAAGTTAATCATTTAGATCACCTCAAGACAAACATCAATAGTAGATAAACATGAGGACAAACGTTCATTGATAGAATGCCTAAGACAACACAAAGACAAACGTCCAAGAGATAAACAAAAATTTTATTCTTAAAACCTTTACTTGGGATATTTTTTGTTTAATTATTCGTTTCTTCCTCTTTATGCTAACAATGACTGTTGACTAGTGGTACCATAACTACGATTACACACTGCATAACTATGTAGAAATAACTATAAAGAAAGGAAGGTAGAATAAAGAAATTTGAAAGATGAAAAAACTTGTGAGAGTAAAAAAGACAATGAGCAACGAGGGTTTCCTGCCCTAGGTTCCTCTTGTGAATGCACAAGGGCAAACATCCATTACTAAAAACCATGCTTTAGCAACACATAAAGCCAACAAATGTGAACCATAATCCCTCAAAAGATATATATGAGTTACTAGACGGTAACATAAAGACCACATAGGTGACAACGATAAAATACCACGAAGGTGGCAACAATAAAAGTCCACAAAAGGTGGCAATGAGAAAAGACCATCGAGGTAGCAATGAGAAAAGACCATAGAGGTGACAATGAGAAAAAGATCATGAACATGGCATTTAAGCCCTCAAACGAGGCATCAAGTTACTATATTGTAAACACGAGAATAAAAACCATGAACGTGACACTTAAGCCCTCAAATGAGACACCAAGTTACTAGATTGTAACATGAGAAAAAAAGACCACGAATGTGACACTCAAGCCCTCGAGCGAGCCATAGAGTTACTAGATTGTAACATGAAAAAAAGACCACAAACGTGGCACTCAAGCCCTCAAACAAGACATCGAGTTACTATATTATAACATGATAAAAAGACTACAAGTGTGACACTCAAGCCCTCAAACGAGGCACCGAGTTATTAGATTATAACATAAGACCACAAACATGGTACTTAAGCCCTCAAACGAGGTGTTGAGTTACTAGATTGTAACATGAAAGACCACAAAATGGTACTCAAGATCTCGAATGAGGCACCCAATTACTAAATTGTAACATGAGAAAAAAACCATGGAGGTGGTACTCAAGCTTTTGCACGAGGTACCCAAATTATTAGATTGAAACATGAATAAAAATCGACAAAGGTGACACTCAAACTACTTAAACAACAAACTTTTATATAAAAGACCTTCATACAAGGCAAGACACCAACAAAATAGAGGAGATACCAAGCTAAAACAAATAACTCAAAGCACTAAACTAAGCACAAAAAAGCTTGACATTACAGCGCCTGAGCATAAAATGTAAATTGGCGTACCAATGTAGAGTTCAATGGAACTCTTCGTTCTAGTACTCAAGTACAAAAACAAATCGGAATCCCAAAGCTCAAACACAACAAGTAATCCAGCGACCAAGCACTTGAATAACTCGACTCGAGTATAGAAACAAAAAAAATGCTCGGCATGAAGATATCTAGCACAAGAGTAACTTTGCAACCCAGTACCCAAATATAGAGATAACTCGTCATAACAATACCCGAGTACATGAGTTACCTAACATAGCTAGAACAATCTTAATCTATGATACAAAAGAGGATGCAAAGGATCCGTAAAAAAAACGGGAGAGGAAAAAGAAGAAAGAAAACTGCACTCCTTATATTAAATAGGAAAATGAGGAATTACAAGAAGCGATACATCGAGAGGAAAAGACAACAGAAGAATGTACCAAAAACAGGAAAAGACAATAGAAGATTGTGCAAAAAACAGGAAAGTTCGACATGCTCTAGCAATAAAGGAAAATCGCGGCTACCTCGGCATACTTAGGAAATAGAAGAGAAACTCAACAAGCTTGAGTAGCATAGGAAAAACCCCAACAAACTAAAAAAAGATGTTCAAGGCAGCCTCTCTTTAGACCATTAGCATAGGTCGCCAGACCGCTAGTCCTTATGGTTGAAAACACAAGAAAATATTAGAGGGAGGGTGAATAATGCTTTTAAAACTTTTCGCAAATGACGTAGATAGTTTTTCAAATGATTGATAAAGAAAAGATAGGTTCAGATGATGGTGTTTAAAAAGAGCTTTAAGAAAATGTTTGAAAAAGCAAAATAGTAAAACACTAATTTTATACTAGTTCATTCAACTTGAGCTACGTCTAGTTTTCTCTTAAGAACTCTTAAGGGGTTCCACTAATCTTTAAGAATATTACACGAGTTTTACCTCTCCAAGTTTACAATGAGTATTCTCACCACTCCTGGTTTACCTATTCAACACTATTAGTCTGAGTTTAACCATTCTTGGTTTACAAGTATTATAACCACTTTTTATTCAACCCTTGACAACACGTCTAAACTATTTAATTGAACTAAGCTAAACACTAAGTGTTTTAATTTTCTTAAGAACGTACAACACAAACAATGTTAAGAGCAAATACATATTGATAACTCTCAAAGAAAGGATAGAACCAATAGAAAGAAAGATGAGATATTGTTAAGGTTTTTCTGTTTTAGAAACTAGTTAGCTTTAGACGATATATGAGCATAATAAGTTTGTTTAAGCGTTCATTAGGGATGGCATAAAAACTCGTATCCGCGGGTAGCAAGTAAGAGGTACCCGCAAGTAGCAGATATTTTAATACCTGCTTGTTAACGGGTCGGGTTCGGGTATCACACTATCCGTATCCGCGGATACCCGCTACCCGTCTAGAAAATGAAATTACAATTTTATCCTTCGTCCTTTAAATTATTTTCTAAGTAGCTGTTGTATCTTGTCTTTGCTGTCAAACCCTAAATCTCAATTTTTTCTCCTACACTCTTCTTTCATTCACATTGACATCACAAAAGTAGAGAAAAAAATGAAGTTCAATCCTAGGGTTTCCTCTAGTCGTTCTCCACAGATCTAGTCGCCTACCATTTTCAAACCCTAAATCGCGATCACAAGCAGCACCAACCAGTCATCTTTGTCGTGTAAATCTCGCGAGTTCGTCATCTTTTTCTCGCGCAACCTGCAAGAAGAATCCAAACAGAGATTCCATAACAAAATTGCAAACTTAATTGCGCCTATCAATCATGACTCTAGGGAACCAAAAACGCAACTTGTGTCACTACCACCTCTTTCGAAGAAGCCACCATTAGAGTGTCACTGCGGAAGAGAAGAGGCGAAACCCTAGCATCATGAGAGAACCTCCAACACGGGAAATAAATTCCAGCAGCCACCGCAAAGCATCCTTGCCTTGGTCCAATTTGCGACGCAAGCTCTCTGCATTCTAGAACCTTAATTTTTTGGGTGAGAATGAGGGCTGCCACGTGACATCCTTCCCTTACTTTTGTACCGCAGCAGATGGGGAGGAAAAGGACCACTACTTTGAACTTGAGGAAGAAACCCTAAAGAAGGGTTTAGGCTTGGCCCATTTTCAAGAAAAAAATTAATAATAAAAAAGGTGATTTGAACTTTTTGTTACCAATGAGGAGCATTGGTGTCTTGAAGATAATGATTTTGATGATGTTACAAAGTGAAGAATATGAAGACCCTTGTTGTCTTAAGTTTAAAAGCACTCCTGTATGTTGGTCCGTGAGGAAAAGGAACAAGAGTCCAGATGAAAACCGAACGACATATATAACAGTTGAAGACCGAACGGTGTTGAAACACAAGCCGAACACAGTTAAAGGCCGAACTGCGTATAGCAGATGAAAGCCAAACACAATTGAAGGCTGAGTAAAGCTAAAAGGCTGAACGACGTATAACAGTTGAAAGTCGAACAAAACAGATAAACACAATACATGTACAAGACTGAACGGTGACTAACAGATGATGACCGAGATCGAGCAGTTAGCACCAAACGCTAAAAGTTGTGAGGAACCTAGCCGAATGGTAGGAGGTGATATGGGGTCGAGCCGAACGATGGAAGACGGTGAGGAACCAAGTCGAACGGTAGAAGGTGATGAGGGCTCGAGCTGAACGATCGAAGAAGATGAAGAACTGGAGCCGACCGGTTGAAGAGTTAAATATCCTAACTGTTCCAAGTCTCGCATATAATCGATTATCACTTACAATAATCGATTATCGCTAGCAGTTGTAATGTGTCTTTTTAGTTTCTGACCTTGCATGAACCTTTGGCTAAAAATAGTGTTTTCCACAACTCTTAGAAAGTAACTTTTCATTTGAGAGTATTAGAGTTGTGTGCGTAAGGGAAGCTCTCTGTGAGTGAAAAGGGAATCTATGCCATTTGAGAATACAATGCGTCTGAGGAAGTTCTCAAGTGATAGTTCTTGTTCTTGTCAAGCCTTGTGAAAGATTAGGAATTATTTGTTATTTGGTTAGTTGGTTAGGGAGGCCTTTATAAGAAGTCAGGAAGGTCTTGTGTGAGGTACTTTTTGGATAATCTTGTAGATTAAGCTTTGGCTCTTTGTAAAGGGGAAACCCTTGGAGGAGAGAGTGCTCTCCTATTCTTGTATTCTTTGGTTACAATAATAATTCAGTTCTGTTTCCAGTAATCTGGTGAGTGAGTGTGTGCTGTTTTGAGTGATAGTTAGACTTCTTGACTAAAGAAGCCTAACACATACGTACCCATGAATGAATTCCCCAATGCCGTTCATGATTTTTGTTATAAACAAATAGAACCCAATACCTCATTTGAAGTAGCAACATATAAGTAAAAAACTTATTGTTAAAAGTCTAAGCTTGCATGCAGAAAAAAGGAAAGGATATTGGTTTTAATCTTTGATTTTTGTTTGGCTAACCTTATAAAATGAAACGTGGAGTTTTTCTTTATGAATTTGAAAGATAGGTTTGAGAGATTAACTTAATCAAAGTGCAATTTGAGTGAAGGACTCTCACTTAAGAGATCCTTAAGGGAACTTAAGACAGACAAGGTTTCCCTTCTACAAGTTGCTTGACCTAAGGAGACACTTTGAGAATGTGTTATGTAAAAAATGTTCAACTCTAAGACTTTGTTCACTTGAATGAATTTGAGGGAGAGTGATTGAGGGGATTTGAAGATAAATTTTGTTGTTGCTTATTTGAGTGGATTTGGAGGTAATTGAGAGTGAATTTGGAAGTAAAGTTTGTGAGAATTAGTGTAGGATTTGATTGACGTGACAGATTAAAAAAAATTACTTCCAAATCCAGTCACTTACTTCCAAATCCACTCAAATAAACAACAAAAAATTTTATCTTCAAATCCTCTTAAATCCCCTCAATCACTCTCTCCCAAATCTATTCAAGTGAACAAAGCCTAAATGCTATAAATTTAGGGTTAGACACTCTTACAAAACCATCCAAGCTAGGTTTCTAATATGCACATATAAACATGTTTATGTACTCTAAGATCTTAGTCTTTAGTTTTTCCTTAAGCTTGTGTTAATTCACTAACTACTAAGTCACAGTTCATAATTTTATTTTGTTATTGGAATTGTTTTTATAAATTAGGGTTTAGAAAACAATTATAATTGAGAATGGTAGGAACTACCAAGCCAACTTTAAGTCATCAACCTTAATGTTGGTTGCTTGACAAAGTTTACCAAGGAATTAAGTTCTCCCTATGCATGAATGTTCCAATCAGAGGTGGCAAGGATGGGAAATGTACTGACTTAGTTTATGAACAACATAACATATATCCAGGTGAGAAATAGTTAAATACAATAACCTACTAATGAGGTGTCTATTAGGATGGCAAAAAAATCCGCGCCCGCGGATATCCGCGGATAAAATCCGTGACGGATAGTTGATACCCGCGGATATTTACTACCCGCAACCCGCGGGTAGCGGATATTTTAATATCCGCTTATAAACGGGTCGGATGCGGGTATTATACTATCCGTACTCGCGAATACCCGTCACCCGCAAAAAATAAAAATAAAAATTTAATTTATTTTTTATTAAGTTAACTTTAATTAAAATTAACATTATTTATATTTTACAAGATTAAATTTAATTAAAATTGAATTTAAATTTAAATTTAATTTAATTTATATTATATTTTATATATTTTTTGTAATTTCATTTTAATAATTTATTAAAATATATATTTTTTTAATATTTGCGGGTATCCACGAATTTTAAAATACTCGCGACGAGTATCCGTGTGAATAGCGAGTCAAGTAGCGGGTGAATTTTTTTTTCGAATCAAATTACGGATAAGCACTATCCGTGCTCGACCCGACCCGTTAGCATGCTAGTGCCTATAAACAACATAATCATTGATAATGTGCCAAAGATGCTATATAAATTCAAATTAGGAACCATAGGTACATAACAAGTTTACAAGAAAGCATGCACAATCTTCAAGAAGAGATAATATTCTTTAAAAATGACAAGTTTCTTGAAAGAATACATTTACTCACGTTTTTTTATTTTAAGGAAAAAAATAAAAATAATACTGTATTGAAATGTGTATCACTTTTATTTTCAAGAAAATAAACTTTTCGTAAACCCACCCTGAATTGATTTTTCCCATGTTTTCGTAAAAGTAAAACAGAGAACAATAATAATTAATGAATTAAAAATATTTATTTATTTTCGTACCAAACATATGAATTTGGCCCAAACAAATATTTGGGTTGGATAAGCATGGCCTGTCACCGACTGATCCAAATTCGCCCCACTCCAAGACTAGTAAAAGTGCGTGTAATGCACTCGCTCTTGGCACTTAACGGGACCGTCACCCGCGTGACGGCAGATACCAGACCCACTCACGGAAGGTACGCTCCGTCAAACCCTCCCACACACACCTTCTCTCAACTCTCCATTCTCTTTCCCTAACGTCCCCGACGACGCCGTAACGTCCTCCCTCACCGTTATGGCCTCTTGCGACGACGACGACGACTTCTCTCTCCTCCGTGACGATAACCACCACCTCCACCAGCCTTACGCCCCGCACCACCACTTCTCCCCCTCCGCCGTCGCCGTCGCTCCTGTCCCACCCAAATCCGTTGCTGACGACGCCGACGACTATGGAAACCCCTTCGACGACGACGGTGGCAGCGAAAAGCGGAAGGACCGGGAGGAGATCGGCGAGGGAGCCACGTCGTACGGATTCAACAAGAGATCTAAGGCTCCGCAGTCGAGTGCAGGCAGTGCGGAGTACAGAAAGGACAGGGAGGAGTGGAGCGACACGGCCATCGTGTGCCTCCTCGAGGCTTACACGGAGAAGTTCACACAACTGAATCGGGGAAACCTGAGAGGAAGGGATTGGGAGGAGGTTGCGTTTGTGGTGAGCGAACGGTGCGAGAACCAATCGAAGAGCGTGGAACAGTGTAAGAACAAGGTAGATAACCTAAAAAAGAGGTACAAATTGGAGCGACAAAGAATGAGCAGTGGCTGCATTTCTACCAGTCACTGGCCTTGGTTCAAACAATTGGAGCAGATCGTCGGGAATTCTCTTCCGGCAAAATTCTCTGATGAGGATAAAGCGGTTGTTTCTGCCGGAACTTCGCCCAGACAATCGAAAAGGTATTCTATTCAGCATTCAGCGCCGAAGTATTTAATTTTTTTGTCACTGCTTTTGCTAACGAGTATTAGTAGTTCATATTGATAGTTATTGCATTATTATATTCACCATAGGATTTGTTTTTTTTTTTTGGTTTTCTGATTTGGTTTGGTACTCTAGTGCCCGAATCTGTTTGTTGGCTGCATCATAAATACTTAGTTTAATCGAGATGCTTGAAGATTGGAACATTGTATAGCTTTATGATATTACTTTGCGGTACAACTATTCAGATGTTATAGTTAGTAGAATGTAGAATGTTTGCTTTTACATCATGTAGGTTTTTTCATGTTTTTCGTGGACTAGACTTTAGAATTGGTTCTTGTAATAAATAGGGGTGTGTTGTTTGAATAGAACCAGAACACTTGTTTAATATGGAGGTATTGCTGCATTTTAACAAGTGTCATGCTGTATTCACTGACACGCTTTTAGTTTAGAAATCACATGGAAACTTAGAATGGTCATGGCGTTACTTTAGTTACCTGTATTGTGTATTGTCTCGATGTAGTTTCCGATGGTAACTCAAGTATTGTATTGTTGTTATGCTATGTTTCACTGTGCTTTATGTCCTCTGAGGATTTGTCCATTTTTGTTTCTGATATGTACCTTCCATATCCTTGTGTTGTGCTTGATTTATACCGACGGTTACAACTTGGAATAATGAATAACTATTTTATCTTTTAGTACAGGAGTGCACATATTACAGTTCATAGAATCTTCGCATTTATTGATTTTTTGTTATGTTATTTTAGCATTAGTTTGGGCTTCAGAATATGATTTTGGAATTAATATGAGTCTATGGTTTGACTGATGCAAACATTTGAATAAGCTAATGCTATCTTCACTCACACACTTCTGAATCACAAATCATACGGGGATGACGTTTCCAAATTATAATGCAGGTGGTGTTACTACGATGGGGCTTTTTTATGTTGAATCTCATTCAAAATGAATTGTTTTACCCTTTTCTTTTACTTTTTTTTTTTATAATGACTAGTGACTGTTGAACTTTCCCCTGCTTTATGCATAGATATGGAGTAGCAACACCCAGCACAGGTCAAGTGAATAACATTAGGTCAAAAGCACTGACAAACCTTAGATGGCGGAGGGTAGTCTTCAAAATTAGTGGAGCAGCTCTTACTGGATCTGATACCTGCAACATGGACCCTAAGGTGGTTTGGTTACAATATGTGGGAAGTTTTGTAATATTATTTGACTCATGACCTAAGTTCTTTACTGTGTACTAATTGTTTCTAGATCTTGTGACAATACTTATGCATTATTTTGTTCAAATTTAAACTAATTATCAGGTGGCTATGTTAGTTTCAAGAGAAGTTGCCATAGCTTCCCGCCTTGGTGTTGAGGTATCAGTTCTCTTGATTGTTTTCTGGAGTCTCTTATTCTGCTACCCTTTCTGTTTAGCTGAAGCAGCTTTTGATATTTCAGGTGGCGATTGTTGTTGGAGGCTGTAATTTCTTCTCTGGAGATGCATGGGTAAATGCGACAGGTCTAGAAAGATGCACTGCATACCAAGTTGGGTAAGGTTAATCACCAAATTTTAAAGCAAGTTCTCTCTGCACCATTGTAATTTTACTAGAGTTCAATACCAAAGAAAATAAATTGAATAGATTTAGTATCTGTGCAACCATCCATATCCTGATAAAAAATAGACGACCCTAACTGAAGAAGATATGTTTGTGAAGTTGAATGGAAAGTACCTTGGTGGTAGTGCTGGAGGAGAAGGCCACATCTGTGAACTGAACTTTGACTAACTAGTATGGGGTATTGTTTGTATCAATGTAGAGCACATCCCTTACCCAGGTCACAAGGCTACAAAGGTTAGAGGACAAAGATTTTGTCATTTTAGAAATCTAAATTGGAGATCTGATATTTGAATATCTGAATGGGGCTAGGTTAGGCTCACCATGAGGAATTTTTTGTCCAGTTTCTTCTGTGATGATACTTATCATTTTTAACTGTATCTGTCGACTGTATAATCCCATTTTGCCCCGTAGAGTTACTCTTCCGACCTTTCATTTAGTCCCATATTCAAATATGGTGAAATTTTGATCTGCGATGAATGAATTTATATTGTAACAGTTTAAGCTGCCAAGTTATGTTTTTCTTATCTTTGATTTCTCTGTTTCTTTTTATTGAAAAACATGTCTTATGATGCTTTAACTTTGAGACATTCTATTACGCTCTGGCAAGTATCTTCTTGATGCCTTGCACATGGGTTGTGCTTATCACTTTGTTGCTTTTAGGTACATATGCTGCCATGTGACATTTTTAATCTTTCTGGTTAATACATTAGCTTTAGAAGTGATTTACTTTTGTTTCTACTATTTTAAAAATATTGATCTGAATAAGTGCGGTTTTCTTGAACTTCAATTTGCCAGCATGATGGCAACAGTGATGAATTCAATATTGCTCCAATCGACTCTAGAGAAGATGGGTGTTCAGACTCGTGTACAAACTTCAATTGCCATGCAGGAGTTTGCTGAACTATACAATAGGCAGCGGGCTATCAGACATCTTGAGAAAGGAAGAGTTATTATATTTGGTGGCATTAGTTTTGGTGCTGGCAATCCACTTTTCTCAACTGACATAGCTGCAGCTCTTCGTGCTTCAGAGCGTATGCTATTGTCCTTTGTTTTTAAATTAAATGTCTAATTACCTATTTTTCCATGTTATCTGTAGTTTATGCAAAGGGGCAACGCATGCATATTTTTTTTTCGGTTTTTGATTTTGCTAGCATCAGCATATATCTCCTTCAACCTTGCAGTTAATGCTGAAGCAGTCCTCAAGGGTACTAATGTAGACGGTGTGTATGACTGCAACTCACGGGATAACAATTTCACTTTTGAGCACATATCCTTCAGAGAGCTGGGCTCAAGAGGAATCACTTCTATGGATGCGTCAGCGCTGACTTTATGCAAGGAAAATGCCATTCCTGGTTAGTAAGTTGTTGCATTTGATCTTTCTATAAGCACGTTTCAGGTTTTAGGCCTTTGGTTCTTGCACACAGACAATGGGTTCCAAAATTGTATGTGTTTAATATTTTTGCTTTTTATGTTCAGGTTTATAAAAATCCATTGAAGTTAAGTGGTCATTTTATTATATATTTTAATTGACAAATTTCTTTGGCCATTTTCTTATACAGTGGTGGTTTTTAATCTACTGGAGCCTGGGAACATCTCTAAAGCCTTATGTGGAGAACAAGTTGGCACACTAATTGATCAAACTGGAGCAGTAAGCTAACAGTTAATTCAGCCTATTCAATTATTGTTACTCACACTGGAGCCATCAAGTTGAGTGGGATCTTTGCTATGACTAAGATTCTTTAAGAAGAAAATATCAAATCCAGACAGATTCTGTGTGGCCAAGATTGTAGAAATCGTACTTTGGAACTGTAATCACAAAATCCCTTTCACTAATTTTAGGTGGTGGTTGTAATTTTAATAAGCTTCTGTAAAAAGAAAAAAAAAGAAGAGAATGTTTTTGTATATTATTCCTAGGTGAATTGTAGCATAGTAATGAAGTAGCAGTAGTCCTCCCCCTTTGTAGCTAATGTAAACAGATGCAGAGTAATTCAACCTTATTTATTATTGCAACAGTACTAATCATTTCCCCTTGTGTCAAGAGATGAAGAATAAGGAGAACAAATATAAGTAACTTTTGTTTTGGTTCATGGAGCACCTATTCCTTGGTGAAGCTCTTGAAAGAAGGATGTGGGCTGCAAAATTTGAATTCACGCATGTCTAATAGCTTTTCTTAGTGAGAGCTATTTCATTTTATAATTATAATGAGACTTTCAAGAAATAGTTCAAGGCTTTCGTGTCTTGAATATTATATATGATCTCAATCTGAAACGTGAAATCTAAATGTTTGAATTCGTATATGTTTAATATTTTTAAGGATACTCTTTCATCATTTGTAAGCTGCAATCTATATTTTTGGCACGCCGTTCATTCATCACGAGCTTCCTTCGAAATAGTATGTTGCGTGCGTAGCATCTGGCGCAATTTTATTCTCATTGGTTTTCTTAACACGATTCCATGATTTCAGGTCGCATGAGATTTAATTCATGACAATGCCATTGAAGGGGGATTATTAGTTGCGGATTCACGTCGCTTTCAAGACAATGCCATTGAACTGTGTACCAATGTCCACCGCTGCAAACTCCAGATGTACAACATTATACAATTCAACAAGACAATAATTATTAAGAGCATCGATAATTCAGATTTGTGTCACGTTCGACAATGGAATTCCACAGAACTCACAAATTTTACAAAGAACAGTTATAGCAAAAGCAAAAGGTAACGTGCACTGAGATAATGCAACCAGAAAGAGGAGCTAATCACTGCAGTGAAAGTAAGTAGCATATGACATTAATTAATCTTGTATATACCATACAATAAGATTTGAACATACTCCTAAGGTAGACCATCTTCAGTGGTGGGAATGGAAGGTGAAAGCGAATTGCGCGATTCATCATAGTCCTCCCCAAGTGGCGATTGCTCCACCCTGATCTCCTCAACCATTTTCACAACTTCTTCCATAGTTGGCCTCTTCTCCGGCTGCGCCACCACACAGGCCAACCCCACATGCAACATGGACACAAGCTCTTCCTCGATGTTCTTGTAGCGCAAAAGCTCCTGGTCAAACACCTCTGCGGTCCACTCTTCCTTCACGACGGAGCGAACCCATTTGGGAAGGTCCACCACGGCCTGTTCCTCTTCCTCCATTCTGGGACGAGCCGGTGAAGGGTACTGCGACGAAGGAGCTCTTCCTGTGAGAACTTCCAACAGCAACACCCCGAAGCTGTACACGTCAGCTTGCTGAGACAGCCTCTTGTGCTGTTCCTGTTCGGGGGCCCTGTACCCTCCCAGTCGTGCAATGGCGTGAACCGGGTTCAAGAGGAGTGATAGCCCGAAGTCCGAGATGCAGGCGACGCCGTTTTTGTCTAGAAGCACGTTCGAAGATTTCACGTTCCCGTGAGGCACTTTTGCTGCGCTGTACTCTGCGTGGATCTTCGCTAGACCTCTTGCTGCTCCCAACACCAGGCTTATTCTAGTAGTCCAGTCCAATGGAATCCTCCCCGGACCACGGTTCCCTATCATCGGTATCCAACAAACCCACCACAAGACAAATTTAAATCACCTTAAATTGTGAAATTTGATTTTCAGTTAAATTAGTTCTAGTTCTTTCAGACTCGTATAAGTTTCTTTTGGAGCAATGCAGAGGTACATAAAAGTTTGTTCACCTCAAATTTAATATGATCACTTTCCGTGTTAAATGGATATAGGATAAAGATAGAGGAAGAGAGTGATTAGCTAGAAGAGTGACTGACCATGAAGAAGAGCATGCAAGCTTCCATTGGAGAGATAGTCATAGACAAGAAGCTTTTCCTCTTTGGCATAGTAATAGGCTTTGAGTCTCACAACATTAGAGTGCTTAAGCTTCCCAATCACATCCATATACTGCTCAAACTCATGCCTGGCGCAAGGGTTGGCATCCTTCAGCCTCTTCACCGCCACGGTGCACCCATCATCAAGCACCGCCCTATAAACCGTCCCTAAACTACCCTTCCCAAGCATCTCCGCCGATGCACGCAGCAGATCCTCCAACTCAAACTCACTCCTCCGATCAAAAAACACAAGCCTACTCCTATCAGTGCCCGTAGTCCCATCACTCTCACCACCCCCACTCCCATACACCTTCTTCTCACTCCCATTGTAACTGCTCCCACTCTTCCTCTTCCCATAACTCTCCCCACTCCCCACCAAACTAGACCCTCTTCCCCTCGCGCAACAATGCGCCACTAGAAATGATGTCATCACAAGCAACGCCACACAATTCCCCACAACAATTGCCACAATGGCACCGGGACTTAAACCCTTATGGCGCTCCTTCCCCGGTCGAGCTATTATGCTGGTTTCTGGGAAGGAACTAGGGTTTGAAGGAACTGTCTGGGAAGGTTCATTTTCGTTGTTATTCTCATTGTCGTTTGGAGGGTTTGTGGTGAAGGAACACACAGGTAACGGTGTTGCACCACATAAACCCTCGTTACCTGAGAAGGCCGTGACACCGAATTTCTTCAGCATGGGGTTTGGTAAACGACCGTAGAAGGCGTTGTTTGTGAGGTTGACTTCTCTGAGGTTTTGCATGGAGGCAGATAGGTCAGGGATTTCACCGGAGAGAAGGTTGTTCTGGAGTCTCAGTGTGATGAGTTGAGTTAAGTTGGAGAGAAAGTCAACCTTGCCGTGAATGTTGTTGTCGGAGAGGTCGAGGCGGAGAAGGGATTTGAGGGAGGATATCTCCGGCTGGATCTCGCCGGAGAAGTCGTTGCCGGCGAGGTAGAGCAGTTGGATGTTGGTGCAGTTGGAGAGGAGCGGCGAAACGGTGCCGTTCAAGCGATTGTCGTGGAGGTCAAGGAGGCGTAGGTGGGTGAGGGGAGTGAGAGGGTCGAGGGGGCCACGGAGGTTGAGGGAAGGTAGGGAGAGGGCGGTAACACGGCCGTTCGGGGAGCAGAGGACGCCGCGCCATTCAGCGGCGCAGGCGTCTCCGCCGGTCCAGTTGGAAAGAAGGTAGCCGTGAAGGTCGGTTTGGAGGCGGAAGAGGGTGAGTGCATGAGTATCATTGTGGTGGAGACTGAAGGTGAAAAACGGTAAGAAAAATAAAAAGAACAGGAAGAAGACACGGTGATGCTTCATGATCATGGGATGAATCCTTGGACGCGGGAAGTGGAAGGAAATTGAAAGAACGTTAGTGTTTTAAAATTAAAAAGAAGATTTTGGTAGGAGAAAATTTGAAGCATTTTGATGTGGCATGATTAGAGAGAGAGAGAGAGAGAGAGAGAATTGGTTTTTATGATTATAGAATGTGTAATATGTTGGGATGATTAGGACAGAGGGAATATATATGATGATTAAAGTTAGGGAATAGTTGTGTGAATGATTGCTGTTGTCCATTTCTCTAAAGAAAAAGATGAGACTTTTCCTTTCTCTGCTTTTTCTTTTTCTTGGTCTGTTCTGCAAAAGGGAAAAGAGAGTAATGTGTATGTTGTGTTGTGGTTCTTGATCCTTGAGATCTGAAAACATGGTCCCTGCTGTATCTTTATAGTACTGTACAATCAAGAAATCACCCCAGTCTTAATCTGCTACTACATATGTTAACACAACCCTACTCCCAACAAATAATGATTTATGCTGTATATCAATGAAAATTCTTTTATACCTTTTTTCTTATTTTTATTATTGACTCACTCCTACTTTATTATTAGGTTCTTGGGTTAATTTGTCAACAAAATTATTCATCTAGTTTTTTTTTTTTTTTTAAATAGTTACCAATCAAGGATAAGTCTAACTGTCTAAATAAGATTTTGTTTTGAACAACTTATCATGTCTATAGATAACGTTGTATTACACAAATAACTTTGTTGTTAAAACTTTATAAATAACTTTGTATTACAGAAATAAAGTGATCAAAGGAAATGATGTTTAAAATAAATTAAAGTTTGAACTAAAGTCGATATTCATGTAACGATTTTATTATAATTGATTTTGAATTTTATTATAATTGATTTTAAATTGAAGTTGTTCACAATTTCCGTAAAGTTGTTTCTGAATGAAATAAAGAAAATGAGGACTTCGGTTAAAAATTAATTATATTGAAATCATAAAAAAAAGATTTAAATTTAAAATTAATTATACTAAAATGTGATGACGAACTTTAATTCAAATTCAAATGATGATTTCAAATTCAAACGATGACTTCAATTTAAAATTTTAATTTACATAAAAGTTATGTATTGATCTTAATTTGTATTTTTTTTAAAGAAAATCGAATTGGTCATTTTGAAAATAAATTAACCCGTTCAATTAAAAAACCTTATTATTTCCTTTTGGAGTACGTAAAAGATGTACTTTTGCTCTATTATTTTGGTGTAGATGAGCTTGGAGCCCTTCTAAATAAACTATCAATTTCTTTCTCTCCTTAAAGTAGCAACGTTATTAAGTAATTCTAGATGCTATTCAATCAAAGTAAACGTTAGTTTTCAAAGTAAAGTTTAAGAATTAATTTGAAAAAAATGCCATTTAAATAGCCATTTGGTACAAATATTTAATATTTTTTAAGGTTACTTAAGTGGTTCTTCTTAATTTAAAGACCATTCAAAATAAAATCGACGATTAATTTTCCGGAAACTTTTATTTGTGTGCCATTTGAAAATGATTTATGCTACTTCTATGTTGTATCCTACAGCATCACGTATCTTCGCTCTTCTTCACATATGTTAAGAGATTTCAAACCCTATATTTCCACTTTGACTTTTAAATAATATATATAGTTGCTCACACCTACCATATTATATATAAATTAATCTTGCGCATGCTATTGCCTCTATATATATATATATATATATACACACACTTGATTGGAGGACGTTTGAATTTGAAAACTCCAATTTTGAAGAAGGCGAAATAATGGAATTAAGTTTATTTTTTTTTATGGCCGACCAAAAGAGAATATATTTTGTTTCATAATCCATTAATACACTAAACTATTTTTATCGATCTTGATATATTAATAACTTATTATAAATAAAATCGTATCATTATAACATAGACGTTAATGACACTTCTCAATTTTGATGCAACTTTAAGTAAACATGATGGAGCTAATAAATCAAAGCTACCATTAATATTTCATAAGATAGTATGTATGTATATGGAAAATTATAAACCTTTATACTTTATAGCACTTAATAAAATATTAATATTAAAATTTTTGTACTTGATTAATCTTAATTTATTTTATATTTTAAAATAAAATACCCTTTTATTGATGTTAAGTAGGTATAGAGTAGAAAATATGGTGTTTGTGTATAATCACTAGACATATACTTGCAAAGATGCTTTTAAGAATAGTCTATTAAATATGAATATACCTACTATTCTTCTAAATGTCAAATTTTTGGTTAGGAAAATGATACTTGAACAACCATTTTTGACAACATTTAGACACGCGCACACGTGTCAAAATCTGAGTGGTCCAGTTGGAAAAATTAAATGAAAATGGACCACTCAGATTTTGACACGTGTGCGCGTGTCTAAATGTTGTCAAAAATGGTTGTTCAAGTGTCATTTTCCTTTTGGCTATTAGGTATGTAAAGTAGGTTGACAATCCCCTTGCATACAATCTTTACAATAATTGTAGGTTGACTAAAACATTACCTTCTCCAAAAATTATTATTTTTTCATTAATTAATATATTCATGCAAAATCAATCTTAAAGGTCACCTTATGCCAATTTATCTCCACGTCACATTTTCTTTAAAACTTGTATATTATATTGGTACAAAGTTCTACGACTCTTTGTTAAAACAAAAAATTTGTTGATTTATCTTAAATGATTCTCTTCTCTCAACCACTTTTTTTCCTTCCACAATGTTCGAATCCAATACCTTTTTTAAAGTTCAATTTCCATACTACTCCAGTGACGTGTTATTCCTGTATTAATTTTTTATTATAAATTGAATTTTTTAATATATTATGTAGAAATTTGCTGAGATAAAAAATATGGTAGATCTTAACAACATATTATTTATATATGTATATATATATATGAGAAGATATTAAAAAACTATTTTAATATTAATTATTTTGAATATTGTGCTTTCGGTTTACAGAATCGAAACATATATAAACAATCTAAAAAAAATTGATTTCGATTATAAATAGAAATATAAAGATTTTTATTATGTTTCGATTATTCCAAAACTACAACATGAATCTATAAATAAATAATAAAAAAAATATAAACTCTGTTTCAATTCTTATGGTAACCAAAGTTTAATATGTTTTCAATTTAAATAAATTGATTAACTTTAAAGATATTAGGCTTTTGTTATTACTAAAGATGAAATTAATATGTTTAACGAAAGTTTAATATTTTTAAAATTAAATAATATTTTAAATCAGAATATTATACTTCAATTATAACAAAATTAAAGCCTAATATCTTTAAAATTAAATTTTTATGTTTCCATTTTGGTTATAAATGAAGTCTAATGTAGGTGTTTTTTTTCTAAATAATATCCTTTTTTAATTTTTGTTTATTCCTACATATTAAACATACATAAAATATCACAAAACAACACAAAAATAGGACATTATATTTATCACACATAGAATGAGTCAAAATACTATTGTACAACAATAAAATAGGACATTATATTTATCACACTTAGAATGAGTCAAAATACTATTGCACAACAATATGTTATTTTTACTACAAGTAAATGTGCTAAATAATAATGTAGATTTGTATAATATATTTTACACAAATTATCCTACTATACTTTATGGACTTCTTAGTAATTGATGCAAGACTCTTGAATTTTCGCACGAAAAACAATAATTTCAATTAATATATAAAAAGACAAAGTTGTAAAGTATTTAATTAAATTCAATAATTACCATTTTTGAACTAATTGTAATACAAGCACAAACAATGGTTGTTATCCATTGCATTACAAAGTAATTATACTCATATGAGCTGATTTGTTTATTACACTACAATATATCATCATGATTATAAATAATTGAGGAAGAAAATGAATCAAACAATTATAAATATATGGACCAAGATACCAAACCTGAAGGGACAATCATGCAAGTTTTTTTGCCTTAGGAGTTATTTCCCTAACAACATAATACCTCTAACGATTGAACTATGAAAAATTGAATATTTTAGGATACACTTATATACAAAGAAAGCTAATAACATTTAGGTTCTTACCAATCTATTACATGTTTGAGATTGTTGGGGGAGACTTGTGCAAAGAGAAAAACCACACATCAATATTGTTCTTCAAGGAAACAACAAGAGCGTGATAAACAAACAATAACTAAGAGGGGATGGGTGAATTGGTTCTTTTAAAATTTTGGCTTTCTTTTAAAACTTTTATCAAACAATTTATGAATAAAAGGATGAAGGGATAGAGAAAATCACATAAATGATTTTATCCTGGTTCGAATAAAAAGATTCTACGTCCAATAGTTAATCACTATAAAATAGTGATTAACTGTTTCACTAGAAATCAATTTCAGATTACAATGAGAATAAAACAACAATTAAGAACAAAATACACCTTCCTTCGACACACGATAGAATGAATACCAACTCAATCAATTTGCAGAGAACCGTTTGCACCTTTAGACACACTAACCACAAACTTCTTTTTTCTCAAGACTAGATTTAACTCACACTTAAACTAGAGAACTTCCTCAGAACAAATCTGTGCTCTCAAATGGTTTAGGTGACTTGTAGAAGGTTTAGGAGGGTTCTATATATAGGCCAGGGGATAGAAAATGAAAAGACAACTACCAACTGTTAGTGATAATCGATTGTCACAAGTGATAATCGATTATTTCAGGCCGTTATGGGTTTTGGAAAACGTGATAATCGATTATCCTTAGTGATAATCGATTATTGTCGAACTTTGAACAATATCAAAACTTGTGGTCATAATCGATTATTTCCTATGATAATCGATTATTTCCAAACGAATTCTTTCCCACTTTTGCTTGTGATAATCGATTATCCCCTATGATAATCGATTATTGCGGCAAGAAATTACTAAGTTATGAAACTTCTAAGTGTTTTACAATTGAAAAATAACTCCTATACAAATAATTTCTACAATGAATGCTTTTAACATTTAAAATATTGGATTCTTCAAGTATTTGAGAAGTGTATCGTGATCAAAATCACTTCAAAGCATCAATGCTTTTCATTGGTAACAACTTTTGTATTCAAGGTGTGACCCTATCCCATTCAAGAAGATTCAATTTTTTTTTGGTTTAATAATACATGCCAATTTTAAATAACATATCTTAAATTTCACAAAATTTTTCCAACATTTTGCATTGATTTTCAAGTTATACGAAATGAAAGTGATTATCAACCACAATCAAATATGCACTTGAAGATCAATACAAAACACACTTGACAAATATTCATTGATTTTAAGACATGTATATCAAAATATAAATGCACTAATAAACTATTAAAAGATAATTAATCTTCTTAATTGTCCAACCGGACAATTCAATATTCATATACATATAAACTATTAGTATTGTCTCCTCTTATATTAATCTTTAAAAAATACAAATTTTTCAAAAAAACTTGGAGACAAGAAACAATTTTTGTATTGAATCTCAAACCAGAAACTATAGTTAACACAATGTGACAATAATCTCAAACAAACTAACTAAATCAATATATTTAAGCATATAATTAACACATATCTAACTTACAAAAAATAAACAACATATTTATATTGTATTTTCGGTGTTCTCTATTTCTTTTTACATAGTCATATTATTCCTTTTATTATTAACCTTAACATTTATATAATCTAGTTACTTATAGTATCAAGTGCAACTTTAATTTAAATCTTAAAATTATAAGACAAAAATTCTAATAAATGCACATTTACCCTAGTAAAAGAAAAATAGTTTGTGGGTCTAAAATTTGAAGATAATAATATAGGAACTTTAGAGCATGACACGAGTAATAATGGAGAAGATGTAACAATACCCACCACAATGCAATAGTACATGGACATTAATGACAACAAAAAAAGAAACTTTTACCAATATAATGAACCCAAGTAAGACATGGATATCACAAAAAACGCAAAAGAAAAATGAAGAGAATCGCGAGCCTAGGTGGCAAAGAGTGAAAATCTTCTAAAAATTCTCTACTATGAACAATGGCGATCTCCTCGACATCACGACGACACACAGAGGGAGGCAGAGGAATGACATTTAATGACTATGAGGTGTGTAGTGGAGGAAGGAAGAAGGAAATCACGCAATAGAGGACAAAAGAAGAAATTGCAAATATGAAGTTGGCACCTCTACAACTTTTGCGAAATAACCTTAGGCAAAACTTTAGGCTTGGGTTATTAGGAAAACCAAAGCCTAAAGGCTAATTGGCTTCAATTTTCCAATAACCGAAACATAAAGCTCTATGTTCGATGACAATTTTAAAATTTTTGTAGACCTTATAGGTTTCAATTATTTTAAAACTGAAACATATATATTTTATAGATCTCGATTTTCAAACAATCGAAGTTTAATCGTAAAAATTTTAAAAGTTTGATTGTGTTTTTATATGATTTGGTTTTAAACCAAAGCATATAAATCAATTTGAAAAGCCAAAATTGTACTTGTGATAACAACATTTTTTGCAAGAAAAATTGAAATTAAAATGGTATGCATGCGAAGTTTGAGTAGTTATGATTCTTGTAAACATCTTTAATTAAATACAATTTTTTTTAAACTTGTAAACATCTTTAATTAAATACAATTATTTTTGAAACATTTTGAAATTCAATAGTCCACAATTTTATGCGATGTTGAGCTGTGGAAGACTAAGGTATGAACTGTGTCAATTTTGATTAGTGTATGCAACTTTAACCCCGAATGGAAAATGATTAATTTTATAATTTGCAAACTTTTGAGGCTTTCATGAAAAGAGAGTGGTTCATTATTTGATTTCCTTGCTGCTCCTCTTTTCTATGTCGTGGAAGAAAAAAAAGTTAAGCACTTTATGTCAAGAGGAAGCAAAGCTTTTTTTTTTTTCTAGCACCAACCTGAAACTGAAGTGATTCATTTCAATATATTAATGCATGCTGGTACAAACACTCAACACGACTTAATTTTAAACAGATAATAGTAATATTTTCATGGCTATTTATTTCAAACAAGGGGGCTGTTTAAATCACACTAAGTCAAACTAATATTTGAATGGCCTCAAAAGAATGTACACAATATTCTATAGTGGTATGATTAGCAAGTTTCATCTCCTCAACGCTACACTAGACAAGGTTTATAAGTATACAACATTATGCTTAGCAAGTTTCATTACCCGAAAAAGGAAGTTACTTTTTATTATTTTTATATTTATAAATATAGTCTTAAGCATTTTATGTATTCTATTATGTAAATTTTGGATAATGTTTTTACTCTATTTGACATTTATTTAAATCGATTAGTGTATGATATAATAAACACATATTTTTCTATATTTTTTATATTGAATGATATATTTGACGTAAATTTAAGTATCTAGTATTTATATTTTTATTTAATATAATTAATCTTAAATATATGTTGTATATTAATGTAGATTTTTTTACACAGGTTAAAAACATTTTTTTTGAGTTATTAGATCGATATAGAAGTAGGGTGTAAATAAAAGATTCGACCTTTTATACTAGTTTTGGAATCGGTGTAAAAAGTTTGCTAGAAAAGATATGTATAATATATGATCTAGACTTTTTATACTGGTTTTGAATCAAGTGGTATAAAAAGTTTTACACTCTATACAGGTTGGTTGAAGTACTAGTATAAAAAAATCACTTTCTACAGTAGTGGTTGGAGTACTAACTAGTATAAAAATATTATTTTCTATGCTGATTCGAACTTTTACCGATATACAAAGTTTTCTTTCAATGATAGGTTTGTATGTTCTACCTACCACATACAAACCTGCATAAAATACAGTCCAAAATTGTCTAGAACAGTGCATAAATAATATAGTTGTTCCCTATTTCTGGTGACCTTTTACAAATAGGTCTCTCACTTTTTTTTTGTATCAATTGGGTCTCTATTTTTGAAAAATTGAAGCAATCAACTCTTTGTCGTTAGTTTCGTACTAATGCCGCTATAGAGACCTATCATTGTTTAAATCAAGCCCACTTTTTTCCTTATGTCATTGAATTAATATTGTGTCATTATAATAAGAAAAGATTGGACACCAATCATTTTTCAATTTCATATATGCATGCTCATTCTACAAATTAGTATTGATATTTTTAGTAACAAGTTGTGCTAGTCTTGAGCTTATTAAGAAGTGACCATCATGAAAGTGATAGTATTTTCAAAGGAACTTTAAACAACCAAAGGTGTTGCTTTCATTGAAAAAACATGAATCAACCTTGTCCATTGTTGAACTTTGTCCCACAAAATCAACTTCATCATCACCTTCATTTTCCCACCTACAATTCACCTCGTTGTTTTCTCATTACCAACCTAACTTCACAATACTAAAAACCTTTATCCTTATTCTGCATCACTACACCAAAAACTAGAACAGATCACCCCACTACCATTCATGTTGACCAACTTGTGCACCGCTTGGGCTTCCTACCACATAGATTCTCTCTTCTTAATGCTACTTATATCTGCCTCCTTCTTTTTCTAACATTTAATATACACCAACCCAACATACAACATTCATTGATATTTAAATTCAAAATAATAAAATAGAGACATCAATGACAAAACAATGTAAATATTAGGTTTATATGCTAACCTTTTTTAATGAAGAAAATACAAAGAAGGTGGGTGGCAAAGGCAATATCATAACATCACACTTGTGAAAGAAACAACACAACACCACACCATGCCTAATCACCTTCATGAATGTTGTTGAACGCCCAAACACTTGTGAATGCATAAGTTCTTTATGTTGGAAGAGACGATAATAAGTTCTTGATGTTGGCAATATGTTAATGCGACGAATAAGATGGAAGAGGAGAGCTCGAAGTCGAGAATAAGATGGAATGGATGGAGGAGAGTGAATAAAATGGAAGGGAAGACGAAGACCACTCACGAGAAGGGAGAAGGAGAGCTTTAGTCACTATGTGTAGAGGGGAATGAGGTGAAGCGCGAAAGCTAGGAAGAAGAAAATTAAACATTTTATATCAGTTATAATGGCTAACTGGTATAAAAATTCACTTTCTATATTAGTTCTAATCGATATAAAAAAGCTTTTTAATTTATTACTATTTTGTTATCGCATCACTTTCTATATTGGTTGGAGATATAACTGGTATAGAAAGTCTTACAATATTTACAAGTATGCCACCATGCCACTTTTTATACTAGGTGGATTACAACTGGTATAAAAAGTCGCTATAAAAAATATTTTTTGCACTAGTGGTAAAATTTTTTTGTACTAATAACTTCTAATTTTAACATTCATAAGAAGTTGGACAATATTTTATCCAAAGGAGAAAAAATCAAAATGAATAGAGTGATGTATTATGTTAGTTCTAATCCATCAGATATAAAATGTGGCGTGATAACAATTTTGTAAATAATGCGATATTCCAGTTGGGACTAGAACAAGTATAGAAAGTTAGTGCGTTAACATTTTTGTAATTAAGGAGAAAACTGTTTTTACTCGTTCTAGTTATAACAGGTATAGAAAGTAGTTTTTACTTAGTTATTTATAATTAATGTTTAGGGTTTCTTCTTTTAAGGTGTTTGTCAACCCAACATCCACAATGACTGCATTGGCTGTTTTAGAATGGTGACTTTTCTTCCTCTGTCTTCATCTATAACCTAACCAAGGCCAACACAAAGTAGACACCATTTTTGCTTCTCACAAGGCCACTAGCAGTGCCGATCACCATCATAACCCTTGTCGACACCAAAGTTGTTCTTTGCTTCGCCTCCCCCAGTTCACACCTCCATCATCTAGCCAATGCCTTTGTCGTGCACTCCAGCACGGTTAAGGCCATCACCGTCAATGCCACCACAATGCCTAGATGGAGCCCACCATTGGCGCTAGGTTTACCCTTATTCTTTCCTAAATGTGCAACCATGGAGTGACATTAAAATCGCCATCTATAAATGGAGTGGCATTATTTTACAATTCAATTAAACATTAGAATAAGAATTAGTATGCTTATTATGCTTTCTGAAAATGCTTTATGATTCTCGAAAAGGATGAATTGTGTGCATTAGGTGACTTTGCTTTTTTTCCTTTTTACTGATGTATGATGGATAATATTACTTTTGCGTGAGAATAAATCTAGTATGCATGAATAGGTGATGGTTCGCTGAAGGCATCATGTGAAGGCACTTTTTATTGGCTCTAGAATCGGTATCGAAAGTTTAATAAATTTTGTACCCTTTACTTTTATATCAATTTTGGAACCAGTATAAAAAGCTTTTTTTAACCAATACAAAAGGTTTTTCTTTAGCAATAAATGCTCAAATTATTGATTGAGCAATCAATTCTCATAAAAGAGAACTATTATAAATTTCTTCTTGTTCAAACTATCACTTAAATACTACAACATTAAGCCTCATCACTTGAGTGACTGTCTTGGTGCTTGAGTGATAAGTCTCTACCATAATATTTAATGTTAGTGCTTAAGTCTTGCTTAAGTGGCCAAACCATTTCTTGAATGAGATACTGATGAAAACAACTAATCACCTTAAGTTAATTAAAATTGTTGATATGGGAACATTGTGATAATTGAACCCAATCCCTGTGACTTTGGTTTTTGATGATGACAACACATTGATAATAAAAATACATGAATATGTACTATGTTACATGTCACATGTTGTATGTGAAATATGCACATATTATGATTGTCACATGTGTTGAACATAAAATGTGTTGAATGATGCATATTGTGTTAGCATAGTGATTATATTGGTGTATGCATACTATATGTTTTGATTTTATGAAATTCACATGCACAAAAGCATATCTGAATGACTAAATCGATTACAGTGGTGTGATAATCAATTTAGGTCATCAGACAACTTGTGTTTTTAAACTAAGGCAAAATAACTTGTTTTGAATCAATTATATTAGTTGGTGAATCGATTAAAACATGTGCGTTTGCACATATCTTTTTCAAGTGTGTTGTGATGTGAATTAGAAAGAAAAGTTTTCAAAAATATGCTAAGTGTTGAAGCTTAATCGATTACATGAATTTTGTATTCAATTAAGTCTGTTATTGATTTGAAAATTGTTTCATGTTTGTCATAACTGTTTCAACGGTCATATTTTTAAATTTGTTGACAAGGCATTAAATGGAAATCGATTGTATTAATTGCATATTCAATTAAGGAGCTGAGTTAGTTATAAATCTGTTACAAGTGTTTAATGTAACCGATTAGATTAAAAGAGTAATCGATTATATTGCGTCTGAAATGACTAAAAGTATATATAGACGCATTGATTTGATTTCTGTAAGACAATCGAGATTAACATTTTCATATCTGACTCATATTGAGTTGAAAGATTTTACAGAGGTGATCAAACGCTCCAAGAAAAAATAAATTGGCATGGTGGACTATTCTTGAAGATTTATTGAGAGACAAACTTTACGGATTTGAGGAGTCTGATCTTTCTGCAAAACTAAGGTGTTTGCTATGTGATCAGGAGAAGTTCTGTAATCTGTGTGTTGTTGTTTCCCTGTACGTGTCGCCAGGAAAAGGAACGAGGAGTTCTTGTACTTTGAGAGGGTTCTCAAAGGGTTGACTACAGGAAAGGATTGTTCTTGCTGCAGGGTTGTTGTATTTTTCTATATTAGATTAGTGAGTTAGAGAGGTGATTTACATTTTGACAGTGTGGTCAGTGTAAAGCCCTTGTTGTAAAAACTCATATCTCTATAGAGCAAATTGGCTTTCAATCTCAGGTTGATTGAAAGGACAATGGATGTAGGCATTGAGGCTGAACCAGTATAAAACTCAGAGTTTGATTTTTCTTCTCCCTATCTCTCTACATTAATCGATTACATACGGTCATCATTCGAATACACATATTGTTACATTGCATACATATTGCTTGTTGTTCAAGAAAGATTTAAAGATTCATTCCTTTTGCGAAAAAGATTTGAAAAACGATTATTTTTATAAAACACCAATTCACTCCTCCCCCTCTTGGTGTTGAAAAACAAAGCTCATCAATTCTGATAAAACTAAAACTTAAACTTATCCATTCAAACCATTTTTACAGCAATTTTACTTTTAAACAAACTTATGTTGATCAAATTGTTTAAATTCTCTAATTTTTCTAAACAAAACAACATTATAATTCAGTATATCTCTATTCACAATAGTGACCATATCTATAATATAAAAATAGCATCATCTAGTTCAACAATCCAAAAATCATCATATCATCACACACCATTTTGACTTATGGTCAATTTTGTGCATTTGGAAAAAGAGAAATGGAATAATGTTTAAGAATGAAACCATTTTCATAATAGAGTTGTGGAATAGATAAGTCATGTGAATTTGTCATGGCTAATACTGAAGACACCTGAGACTATGTTTGTTATTGAAAATAGGACTTGAATAATGATGATTTTTTTATATTATGCAAATAGATCATATAATACCTTAGAGAAACTTTGGGTATAAATATAAATGATAACATATGTGAATAATATTTATATACATTGATTTTTCCAAATCAATGATACGTAAAATCTAAAAGATAATTCATATAAATATACATACGAGTTTACAAAAGGAAAAACACAAAAAAGATCTTTACAAAAAGATAATTGAGAAACTCATTAGTTGCATGAAATTCAAAAGATGCTCCATATATCATACTATATAATTTACTTTTTAACCTATTCATCTTAAATATATAATATGTAAGATTATGTGAGATTAACTTAGTGAATAATAAACTAACATAAAGTAGATGAATTTATCATTAAACACTTCATAAGTTGGTATCTCAAAAGCAATAAAATTAATCATATCTAAACACTACAAAAAACTATGTAAGTTATGGTAGTTATTTTTGTATATTATGGTAGTTTTAGGGGTTAAATATGCTTTTAGTCCTTCAACTATCATGCGATTTTAGATTTAGTCCATCTTTCACACTTTAGTACACTTTGATCATTGTCCTTAAGGAAACTGTAATTTCTCGTCCTTCAAAACTAATGTCGTTAAAATTACACTGAGCTGGCTAATGGTGTGTCACGCTATAAACTTAGAAACTCTTTCTCTCTCTCCACAACCACCACCACCTCAGCTTCTTTTTATCCTCTTTCACCAACGATGCAAGATCAGTTCTTTTCTCCCTCCCTATGCCACCAAACCTCCTCTCTCCTCCTGCCACCGGAAAAAGTGACGCTACACTAGCGTCTCATAAAAAATAGTGTCTAACCCACAGACCCGCGAACTCAAGGTTCTCCAATTGTCACAACTTGCTCCTCCTCATTCTCCTTCTTCCTCGCAAACTCTTTGGGTCAACCATTTTTTCCCCTTCTTCCAAGCTCCAAACCCTAGTTTGCAGCTTCATGCGGTGTCGCCGACAAACTGGCTCATTTATATTAATCACATCCTGCTTTTGAAACTGAATTCAAGAAATGCGTTCATGAGAGTGAGACTACTGATGAGTTTGAATCTTATTGGCATTCACTCTTGGAAAGATTATGTGTCATGGATAATGAATGGCTTCAGTCAATGTACAATGCACGACAACATTGAGTTCCTATCTACTTGCAGGATAGTTTCTTTGGAGAAATATCTTCAAATAAAGGAAATGAGTCTTTGAATTTTTTCTTTGATGGATATGTGAATTCATCCACCACGCTAATGGGATTGGTTATAAAATTGAATTGGAAGTTATGAATGAGGAAAATTGTATTCTTAATTATTTACAAATGATTATAAAATGTAATTCAATTTCGTACTATCAGAATTTCAAGGCCAAAACTAGAAATATCAAGCTAAGGTGAACCAGTGGCATCGTCCATAAAGTATGATAAGAACTGATCCATAAGTTCAGTTCAGGAAAAGAAAAAACAAATTCAGGAATGCAAATGACATAAATTTTTGAAAAATTAAAAACCACTAATACCAGATTAATTGACACTTTAATTGGCACTTTAAACTTGCTTGCAATATTATTCGGCTACAAAATAGACATTATTGAAACACCATCCGAATAATGGGAAAGCCAACACCAAAGGTTGAAGTGATGAAATATCTCAAGAGTACATTGATGCAAAGGATTATGTAGGGGAATGTGAGTTTGTTTTCATGATTGCCAAGGGCCAAAGTACAAACACAAATTTTCAAACTCTAATAAACATGTTTATTTATTACTGTTATGACTATGATCACTAAAATTGGAAATATTATGCAAGTGTTCAAGGCACATGTAAGTATGGAACTAGGGTAGATTACATATTATCATCATCAAATTCTCCATACAAGTTTGTTCCTGGTTCCTATTTAGTCTTTTCTTCCAAAGGGACTTCAGATCATCACATAGTGAAAGTTGATGTGGTGAAGGTAAATGACAACCCTGAAGAAAAGCTGACAAAGAATACGCAACAACCAAGACAGAGAGTTGTAAAAATAACACAATCCACACCTTCAAAAGGGATTTGGAAAACTTACTCTTTAGACCTAAATTGAGTACCCTTGGTTTAGATTAGTATGATGATGATAATATTTCAGAATGAGGCATTTTGTTTTGTTCTTGCTTCTGTACACAACTTTATTCAAAGAGATTTAGCATATGACCAAAAAATATAGTCTGTTCTGTGATGATGTATAACATTTTTTCACAAAAATAATATTGTATAGATTTTCATTAAGAACTTGAAAAATCTATGAAGTGATTTCTTGTTAGTCATTCCTTGATCGCGTTCCTATGAAAAAAATAATTATATAGAATTGAGTTTAAGAATTTTTGAAATCTACTGAGTGATTTCTTGCTTATCTTTTTCTGACAATGTTCATAAAATTCAAGATTATTATACCCTGTTTCAAATTGATAATATAATTAGTTCGTCATTATTAATATTTTTTTAAAATAATATTTTAAAAACTAGGAAAATAGTATTATTTACTATTATTTAACCTTGTAAAAATTAGATAACATTTATGAGTATTTGATATGTCGTTTTATACGTTTTTTGTAACATATACTTAGGGTTATGTTTGTGAAATTCAAACAAAATACAAGTGTAAGCTTTTCATAACATCTGTAGTGGCTGTAGTTTATTTGGTGATCATTCCAGGCCTGAAGTCAAAATTCTCCTTCACAATTTGGAGAATCTCGTTGTCCAGAATCTTTCCGGTTCCATAGGTGTCAACAAAGACTAACAATGGCTCAGGGACAGCGATGGCATAAGACACTTGGACAATCCACCTTCTCGCAAGCCCATTTGCCACAATACTCTTCGCAGCCTGCCTCACAATGATGATCTTTCTTCCAATGAGACCAGCATCACCATGGGGACCACCAATCACAAATCAACCCAAAGGGTTAAGGTGGAAGATGGTATTCTCATAAAGGTACTTCTCCGGAATGATAGGCTTGTAACATAAGCGCGAGCGGTGCACGAAGCTGCAAACTAGGGTTTGGGGCTTAGGGGAAGGGGAAAGGATGGCAGAGCCAAGAGCAAAGAGTTTGCGAGGAAGAAGAAGAATGAGGAAGAATAGGTTGTGACAATTGCAGAACCTTGAGTTCGTAGGTCCGCGGGTCTGTAGGTTAGACACTCTGTGACTCTAGAGTAGCGACACTTTTTTCGATGGGAGGAGGAGAGAGTTGGTGGTAGAGGGAGGGAGAAAATAATTGATCTTGCGTCATTGCTGACAGAGGATAAAAAGAAGCGAAGGTGGTGGTGGTTGTGGAGAGAGAGGAAGAATTTCTAAGTTTACAACGTGGCACACCGTTAGTCAACTCAGCCTAATTTTAACGACATTGGTTTTGGAGGACGAGAAATTACAGTTTCCTTAAGGACAAGGATCAAACTGTACCAAAGTTTGAAAGAGAGACTAAATCTAAAATCGCATAATAGTTGACAGACTAAAAACATATTTAACCATAGTTTTAACTACCATTATTTACGTTTGTGACGGATTCAAAAATCGCCATAATTCGCATCTTCACAAACATAAGGTGGTTTCAAGTAAACCCCCACGTAAACCACTATATAGTTGTGTGATGACGCAATTTTTTCCAGACTTAAATCGAAGAAAGGAACGAGCCACATTTTTCACTTTAAAAATGAGGGTGGGAAGACATAGTCTATTGCATTTTTTCATTATCATGTAAAACTGTTACATTTTAAAGATAGATAACATACCACCGTATTATCATGTAAACAACGACAATTTTAAATAATCACCATGTTAAAAGTCCCACAATTTACAGAATTTTTGGTGGTGAAAGTATATCTAAGTAAATAGATCTAACTCAAGAAATAGTAAGGTGTGTTTATCTCGAAAAATCTGTTTAACTTCCTAATGGCAGATCTTCTAAGTGAATTGTGATCATGCACTTTCATGTCTTTCTCTATGTACAAAGGAAAGGAAAATGTCAGATCAAATGAGGATTAAGTAGTTCTTCAACGACTTACTAGGGATCCCCTTATTAGATTAACTTACACATAAGTGATTAGTTTGATAAATAAAGATCCATAGAACTGGTTAACATAAGTCAGGAGTGGTTGTATTCCAAAGAATACTCATTCTTAGTTAGGAGGGATTGAGTTCCAAACTATTGTAATAATCAAAATATAGTCTATCTAACGAATAAACAAAATAATCTTAATAAAGTCTAAGCTCTCTAACAAAGTAATTATTGCAAACTCAACTCAAGATCAAATATTAAATGTTGAAACTAAGCACATAGTCTTGGTTTCACTAACTAGGGTTCAATAACTATCCATGAAAAACTTACACTCACCCACTCAAACACCATTCAGGAAAGATAAAAAAGAAGAAGAAATTAGGGAAAAAAGAAAAGAGATAGTTGGAAGAGAAGTTAAAGTATCATTCTTGGTTGACAAAGTGTATGTATAAAATTCAATGTGGCCTTGAAATCCAAGTTGAACTCGTTCCTCGCAAACCTCACTATCTTATGCGGCTTTCCCACCATAGAGTCACCAATCAACACCAACATTTTTGTATCCTCTAGTTTGTAAATCCCTAATAGCATAACACTAGCACAATACAATGCATAACGAGGCAAAAAATAAAAACTTCAGGAGCAAACTTAAACCTAAAGATAAAATTATAATTTTATTTTCTTAACGGATAATGAATATTTGTGGATACAAGTAGTATGATATCTGAACTTGGTCATTAATGAACAAATACTAAATTATTCGTTATCCATTATTCGTAAATATCTATTACTTGCTGATACCAACTATCCACAACGAATTGTTGATTATTTTTACCATCCTAAACATTATATTTAAATTAAGACATGTATTTTATCATAAAATCTCGTATATACCTTTAGAATATGGATGATTATGAAGTGCATGTGTATGGAGCTGTAGATTAAGGTGTTGCAGAGTCTCTTTACCCTTTTGCTGTTTTGGTTTGGAAGGAGAAAAAAATGTTTAATCGAGGTGCATGTGATAATGCAGTAATGCATGCTTGAAAAAGTGAGCGATATGTTTCAGCTTTTCAATGTTTTAATCAGTGGTTAGATTCATGCATTGGCCCACTGAAGTTGCAAAAGCAAAAGAAGAAAAAAGCATAAGAGATGAAGGCGAAATTGGCGCTCCAAACAAACCTGCTGCTACTGCATGCACTGCCACTACGGAATCTAAATCTCTGTTTCCTTCTTTCAATCGCTTTATCTTATGGGAAAATGGACCAACTTACAACTTTTAGTTTTTTTCTTAATCGAGAAATTTAACTTATAATCTCTTGTTTATTTATTTTTCTAACTTTTATCGTTAAATTAATCTTATAATTAAAAAAACAAGTTTTAATGTTAGATACCATCAAATTAAATTAGGTATATAAAAACACTTTAATAAATGTGAGATCAATATAATTTTATTACTAACTCCATGTCTAATTTATTTATCTATTATAGTTTAAAATAAATAACCAATTTAGGACAACAAATATTGATATATTTATTTTTTAGTATAATAAAAAATTATCGCCTTAGTATATATATATATATATATATATATATATATATATATATATATATATATATATATATATATATATATATATATATATATATATATATATATATATATATATATATATTAATTTTGTTCACTTTGTTTAAATTACATGAATAATTTATTAAGGCAATTGACTATGTATTTGGTTTTTAATAAACAATATATATTTATTAAAAAGATTAACGTTAATATATATTGAATTTTGATTTTTTTGCTTTGTAAATTTAAAATTAATTAAATCTCTAATTGTTTTAGTTTTGTAAAATTAAAATTCATCAGTGATTTCTTTAAAGTTAATTACACATTAACCTGAATTTTCGTTTTAACAAATATGCGTCATAAATACTACAAATTAAACAAATGACCAATTACATTAATTATTCATAAAGTTCAAACAAATTTCACATATTAAAGTTTCTATACTGTATTTTTTTATACTAAAAATGAAATATATACTAATATTTATTATAAGAACAATGTAATTTATCATATAAGCTGAGATGACTTCAAACTTACACTACCGAAACAAGAAACATATCTGAGTTCATCTCAAAAATCTGGATCGAGAATGAATAAGTTTACTTGTAGAATTAATACACCATTAATCTAATATCTTAAACACATTAATTAATTATTAATACATAGCAATTTAGACCCATGCATAAGTGTTATGTGAGTGTTAATCGTTGTGCGTAGACATTATTTAAATAAGGCCTAACACACACTTTTAAGTCTTAGTTTTACATTTTTAATTAAAAAGACTTTCTAAAAAGTAAATTTAATTTTTTATTAAAAAAAAAACAGGTTTAAACATTTGGATAGGCTCTCACATATTACTTGTCAATTTCCACTCATAAAAGAAAGATGAAGTTCTCCATTTATTTCCAATTTTTCCTTTAAAAATCGTCTAACACAATTTTCTCTTAAGAAGTTATTAGAAATTATACAAATAGTTAGAAAAATCATTAAATAAACCGTGAATGTATATTTTGTTTAATAAGTTTGAATATTACAAAATAAATTATTTTTGGTCAATACTGGTGCCAAGCCTGTGACCAACATTTGTTACTGTACCTTTAGTTCTTTTTATGGTACACTGTAACTTCAGCTAATGCCACATGTCCAGGCAAAGAGTGATAATACAGCTAGCAGCAGTATATTGTATATAATTTCACATATTTCATGAATTTGTTTTGATAGATATTTATATTGCTTTACAAAATTCATCAAACATTAGACAAATTTCTTTTATAAAAAATGTATATCTTATAAAATTTTAAAGACATTTTAAACATTTTAAATTTTCAATTAGTAAATTACTTGTTTGTTTTTTTATATTCATCTTTTTTTTTTCTGAATAAGAGTTGTATTTGTAGAAGGCACTCTAATATCTAAGTGAGCCTGTACATCAGTAAACAATAAATACAAAATCAATGAACATAATACATGATATTTATATTATTTTTTATGAATTCTTATCTAGATGAGCTTAAGCCACGTGACCTAATCACTTGTTAACCTTGGAGTAATCCTTTCTTCATCATTTTAACCGTGGATTATCATAGCTAATTGATTTTGAAAATGTAGATACATCCCAGTCATGTATGCATTGTTCGGATACATGTTGACCCAATAGGCCTATATGTATTTAGTCATAAGATCAAGATATACTTTGATGTGTATCACTTCGTTATAAAAAAAATGAAAAACTTTAATAATATATTGACATAAAGAATGAAATTAAAAAATATATTTAACATATTTTTTATTATTTAAAACTAATTAAAAATCATGAAATCTTGCATGCGAGACATTTTCGTTCAATTTCTAATAAGTTTAATAATAGTTAAGATTGTGTTAAAAAGTAATTAAACCTTGTACCTTTTTTTTCTTATAAATGATACATTTTGAATAAGTGTATGACTATAACATGATATTTCATAGTAGTGAATTTTTCTTATTCCTAAATTAGTGTGAGATCTTGTATGATATTACTCATGGTTTTTTTTTTCAAAGAATAAATTACATAAATGTAATATATTTATGAATATTTTTTCTAGAGTTGGGTCATCTAACGTTTTAAACATGATTATTACTATGAATTAAACTCATTTAACACTTTGACTCGTTTACTCCTTATACTTGTCTAATGTTAAGACTTAACTTTTGCATTAATTAGATTTCTTACTTTCTTTGATAACATATTGTATGAATATTAATCATTTAAGAATATGCAAGCAACAATACAAATCATATATTGTAATCTTCAAACCATATTAATCAATTCGTTAACCTCACTATATATGTCAGATGTTCTCTCTTAGTCATCTAACATAGTTTCACTTCTAACTAGAAACTTAGTCGTCTGATATAATGTTTTGTTATCATCAAAACTTTACTAATTATTGCTACTCGCTAATTCAACAATTAATTTTGTTTTTTTAAAAGATTACCTTTTGCTAACTATTCATTTTTATATTGGTGTTTTGAGTTATGTACCTTGTCACCTTTGGGAATAACAAAGGGTTGTATGTAGTGCCTAAACAAGCTAAAGAAGACAAGTTTTTATTGTAAGAAAATAAAACTCAATTTTTAGAGTGTTACTTTCTCTTGTGTTCTCATTGGTAGATCTGAAATAAATTTGTCAAAGGAATTTCCTCCCTCCCTTTATATAACCTTTGAAACATAGCTTTAATCCTTAAAGGTATGGTGTCCTCTTCAATTTCTACATTTTTCTTTTCTCTTTTCCATAATTATATAATTTTGATTTGTATATGAAATAGAGTATTTATTGTTGGTAAAACCCAACAAGTTAATTTTAAATTTTTTTAATTAATGCTAAGTTGCACAATTTTTCCTTTTCTTACATTTATTTATTCTTTTCTTACATTTATTTGTTGTGTCCAGATTTTTGTCATTTGATTTAATATTGTTTTTTTGTCTCAATTCTAATAAGTCTATAACTTGATTTTCTAAACGTCTTAATTCAAAATCTTGAGAAGCATTACAGGAAAGAACACTTTTATGGAAATAACACTTTTTATGTCGATTATGAAAGATTTTTTATAAGAATTTTTTTGATGTCGTAACTCTTGATGATATAGAAAGTTTACATCTTTTATGGCAGTTAAAAGACTTGACATAGAAAGTCAAACTTACTATAACATATATTAAAAAACCTAACATAGTAATTCCAACTTACTATGATAGGTATTCGTAGACCTAATTATAAGTCTAACTTACTATGACAGATATTCAAACACTTGTCATAATAAGTCATTTTTTTACCAATTTTTCCGCATCCATAATGGTATCATTCACCTACATATAACAATATACAATTCTAAGGCAAAAAAATAAATAAATGGTTTAATCATTCTTGTAGTCCCTATTTATGTTGGGTTTTCTCAAATAGGTCCCTTTTTTATTTTTTTTTCTAATTGGGTCCCTAAAAGTGAAAAATTGAAGCAATTGGCTCCCTGACGTTAAATTGGGTTAACGGGGTTAACTTTCAGGTGAAGTGTCAGCGTGAGGAGGATTAATTTAATGAGCAGAGCCTCTTAAGTGGAAAATGTTTAATTAAAAAATTTAAAAAAGGAAAAAATTAAAAAATTAAAAAGTCATCCTCCATTACGATGAAACACCAACCAAAAATCTTCTTCCCTATGCATCACCTAGAAATTTTTTCCCCTGTTCATCAAGTCTACGAAAGGAAACCAAAAAATCAACTCCAAATTACGATGAATCGTGCCTCACAACAGACTTGCAGAGAAATCCCAAATTTCACAAACTCAGGAACCTTAATCGCAATTTGCCCCAAATGGCCTAATTCGAATCTCCATGGCCACCAATTGTGAAACCTAGACGCAAGCCATCGCGATTTTCCCAACAGAAAACCCAAATTCGCATTCGCCTTCAACCTCACGATTACCACCTCCATCATCTTTGTGACGCAAACCCATTAGCGTTACTGCGATTCGCGAACCAACTTCACCATGACGTGTATTGTTGCATCTTCTCCTCCTTCGTCAATTACAAGCAACCTGCAGAAGATCAAACCAAAAACCTAGATCAAAATCGCAACCTTCATCTCGATGAACCCTAATTGTGAAACCCAATTCACACGACCATCTTCCATGGCCATCATCTTCTCTTTCATTCGTAACCCTTCTATTTTTGGAGATCTTAGGTTTTGGGCCTTCGAAGATTTCCTTGGTTAAGATTACATGGGACGATTTTAAAGTTGGTTTCGATTGGATTTTTGGGATGCTTTTGTTGTTTACATGGATTGAATTAGCCATGACTGTCGAAGATATGAACACTAAAAAGAGCCCTTCGCTCATTTGCGATGTTGTTTCACTCACTGGTTCAAGTGTTGCTTTGTGGTTTTTTGTCAACATTGTGCTCTACTTGATCCTCAAATTGAGGGAGCTTGAATGTTCAGGTTTTCCCTTTGGATTTTGCTCATCCAAAACCACAAAGTCTTCTCTGTAGGAAGAACATGCAAGCTTAATTGCAGAAACCTTTTTTTTTTTCAATCTTTTAATTAAACATTTTTCACATAAGAGGCTCTGCATATGTCACGTCTTTAAATTAATCCACCTCACATTGACACGTCACTTGAAAGTTAACTCGTTAACCTAAATTAACGATAGAGAGTTAATTGCTTCAAATTTTCAATTTTAAGGACTCTTTAGAAAAAAATAATAAGAGACCTATTTGAGAAAACCTAACATAAATACGGATTACGAAAATAATTAAACCTAAATAAATATAATCGTAATTATCAAACATGCGAGTTACTCATTAATTCAGACAAATTTATGTTTCTAGTCATGCTTAGAAGCATACTTGTTTTGCAGCTAGAATCGATAGAATTAGACGTGAAATCAGTGAAATCGTTCAAAGTCACAAGTTTGTAGTGATTTGACAAGTTTGAAAAAGGAAAATTTTGAAACCAAATCGAAGTCGTTTAGAAGGGAAAACTCCCCTTATTAAGGCTTCAATCTTTTGACATAAGCATTTTCTTCTTCGTTCTCCTAAGCTACATCACCCTCTCACGATCGCATCACTCTCTCTAGCCATCACACTCGTCGTCAACCATCATCTCGATTATCCTTGGTTGAGTCGCCCTTGCGTCACTCTTTGTGCAGAGCTCCTAAACGGAGCCATCATCAACATCAACACTAATGGCACCATTGACGCCCTTCTGCTCAATCATGTGAACTTCTTCTCCTTTTCAAAAAGTTTGTCACATCACCGTGAAGCTGTGTTTCCCTCCCAACAAAAGAAGTGGAGAGGTGTGAAACAGGAAATGTGGAAATAGTAATCATTTTACTTTGGGGTCAAATGGGTATTAAAAAAGTTTAGGTAGGTGCGAAAGAAATAAATGAGGTGCAGAAAGTTAAGCCCTTCTCATTGGACACTCTCCACACTCCCGTGATGATTATTATGTGTTTAATTTTAATTTTATAATGAAAAACTAAAATTAGACCATTATATCTAAAAATGGATCAAATTCAATGATACTAATCCGAGTACATCTCTTCTTTTTTATTTCAACTACTTAAGTTATATAATTTTATGCACGTGTTTAAATTAGGATGTTATTTATATAAATTAATTTTTTTATGTCAAAGTAAACTTTTCCAAATTTAATGACGAATTTGACAATCTTAAATATTATATAATATCCAACAAAAATTATCCAAGATAGACAAACTTACATAATTAAAAAATAAAATAAAAAAAAGTAATTCTCCAACTCAAGAATTTCTACATAAACATTATGTAAAAGACTAAACATTGTATATATAAACTTAAGGCAAAACTCCATGAAGTGTTTTGTTTCTCGATCAAGTGTCAAAAACTCCAAGACCCTTCATACCCACAAACCGATTCTTAACCATGTCAACCCGGCCAATTTCATGCATTCCACCAATTTCATTGAGTTCAACAAGTAAAGATGTTGGTGAAAGCTTCTTCCTATCTACCAAGTTCAACATATATGTAAAAAAGCAAGTAATTTGTTCTTTTAAATTGTTTATATATTAGGCTATTAAGAGTTGTTAGATATTATAATTTATTGTACCAATGAATTGAACAATACCTCAATAGCAAGACAGAAATAAGAGGGCAATATAAAAATTGAAGTGGAAAAATACCTGCACATGTGGAATGCACAAGGTTGTGAATGCTTCTAGAGTTGTTCTCCATAACTTCAGCCTACACCTCCAACTTTATTGATTGAAAATGCCCATTTTGACCTGCAACTCTGATGCATAAGAATATTTAACTAAAAACATTCTTTCTGAATTTTGAAAAGAGGCCTACACCCCCACCGCCTCTCTTCCTTTTCCTCACATCCTCACATTTTAATTTTATCTTTGTTTATTCATTGTAACTAAGTTCATTATTTAAAGTTTTTAGATATAATTTGAATATCGTTTTGAAAAATATCAATTTTCAAATATTTGATATATTTTAGTAATATAATATTTTTATTTACTAATTTAATATTATCTATAGTTAATATTTTTATTTACTAATTTAATATCATCTATAGTTAATATTTTTATTTACTAATTTAATATTATCTATAGTTAATATTTTTATTTACTAATTTAATATTATCTATAATATATATTATTTCAATATTGAAAAATTGTTTGATTTTTTTATATATAAATATTTAATATATTTTTACTATATTTGGTTGACATATATGGTTAGAACAAGAGAAACGTCTGTTTATCATGGTAAGACTTTATCTTCATTACATGATGAAAGGAAAAGACCTATGGTGAGACTTCACCTTCATTACATGATGAAAGGAAAAGACCTATGGCATCAGCTCGTTATGCACAAAAGTAAGTAATGTAGATGTCATTGAGCATTAGGAGTATAATGAGGACAAGCATATTATTGAACACGAACATGTTGCTAAAAAAGGACAAGAAAAAGATGGTTTGTCAGGAGGTCCACAAGACACCTCCCTACTTATACATAATACGAAGCATGTTACATCTGTCATATGGAAAGGTCAAGTTAATTTGTACTTAGTTTGTTAAAAAAATTTGGTTTAATACCTCTTTTGGTCCCTCGAAAGGGGGCAAAAGTTCAATGTGGTCCTACCTTTTTTTAGAAGTTCAATGTGGTCCCAACTTTTGTAAAAAGTGTGCAATCAAGTCCTTTTTGGAAACGGCGTTGAGTTTTTAACGGAGCAGCTGACAGGGTGGACTGAAGTTAGCTACGTGGCTGTGTGTGGGTAACACGTGGCTGTGAGAGGGTCATACGTGGCTGTGAGAGGGTAAATGTGAGAATATTACTGAGGTTAAGAAATCAGATGTTAGGGTTTGAGTTGCAGAGAAATTGGTAATTTGGGATTTATCATCGTGGAGGAAGTGTGTTGAAATCTGAAGCGCGAATTGGATACCGGAAATCTGAAGCTCAAATTGGAAACCGCAAATCAGGTTAGGGTTTATGTTTGATAATTTTATGACATGTAGTTGTTGTATATGTTATCACTGTTGTCGCTTTATAGGGGGTTTAAGTAGGGGTGAAAAGTTGTCTTGTTTTGATGGTTCATAGTGATCCCATAGATATTAGTTTAACTTAAATTAGTGGTCCCCGTTTGCATTTGCAGGGTTGGGGTAGGGATGGGTGAAGACATGTTTCAGGTTGTGGTCCATCACGGTGGGACCTTGATCAAAGAAGTCCCCTTTAAGTATATGGACGGGGAGATAGTTTATTGGGACGTAGATCCCGATAAATGGTGTTATTTTGGAGTATTAGGTTCACTTAAAGATCTGGGTTACATGGAAGTAAAAGAATTATATTACAATATCCAACATGTTTTACATAAGCTTGATGATGATAAAGGAGCTATGAACATGATGAAGGTGGCTAATTATTTGGGGAAAGTGAACCTGTATGTTGTGCATGGGGTGGACGAACCAGCTATTGTAGAAAATGATGACAATGAGATTTTGTACCTATGTGAAGGTCCAGTAGACAGTGGTGAGGGTAGTGACGTTGGAGGAGAAGCACATGTTGAGGGTGACAAGGAGGATGCTGAGAATGAAAATGTCTGGGAGGATGACAAGGAGGATGGAGAAGATGTTGAGGTTGCCTTGGAGGTTGAGAATGAGGACAGAGTTGAGCTTGAAAATGATGGATTAGTGGAAGTGCACATTGAGGATGGAAGGGAGGTTGAAAGTGAAGAAGAATTGGAAGTGGACATTGAGGAGGGAGGGGAGGTTCCTAGTGAACAAGAAGTGGAAGTGGACATTGAGGATGGAGGGGAGGTTCATATTGAACAAGAATTGGAAGCGGACATTGAGGATGGAGGGGAGCTTCATACTGAAGAAGAATTGGAAGTGGACGTGGACAGTGATGATGAACCAGGAATGGATGATCTGAGTGGTGATGAATATGTGGATGCTTCTTCCTGGGGCAGAACAAAGATTCTGTATGAGGCACCTGTATGCAAACTTTAGGAAAAGGTTTGGTGGTCAAATTTTAAAAAATCTGATGTGGAGTGCTGCCACAAGTACATATCCACAGGCTTGGGAGAGAGAGATGCTGAAAATTAAAGAAGTCAATATTGAAGCATATAAATACCTCATAGGCATTCCCCCGAGGTAACCCATTAGCCATTACATACAATTTACTATCCCTGATGCATTGTAACCCATTTGAGTGTGCAACAGGTTTTGGTCAAGATCTCGCTTCACAGGTCAAGCAATGACTGATACACTAGATAACAACATCAGTGAAGCTTTCAACAGTGTTCTTATTCATTCAAGAGGAAAACCTATTATAACCATGATGGAGGATATCAGAGTTTATCTCATGAAAAGGTGGGCCACCAATATAACCAAGGTGGCATCTATGGACTTCACAATATGCCCAAAGATAAAGAAGAGACTTGAGAAGGAATGTAATCTGTCAAGATTTTGGGTGCCAAGGTAATATAACTCAATTTATTTTATATACAAGTTATTTATCTACATTATTGATGTGCTTCATTTATTTCAGCTGGTCTGCACGAAAGATTTTTGAGGTTAGGCATACTTCATCAGTTGGGAACAAGTTCACACTGAACCTGGAAACAAAGGAGTGTAGCTGCAGAAAGTGGATGATTAGTGCCATTCCATGCTGTCATGCAATTGCAGTAATGAACTTCTCCAACGTTGATCCACAGACTTTTGTCCCTAATGTGTTCACAAGATCCACCTATGAAGAGGTGTATGCGTCCATAATTTTTCCACTCAATGGCCACCTACTATGGGAAACCACAAATTTCAATGATGTACTACCACCACTGATCAGGAAGATGCCTGGGAGGCCAAAGAAAAAAAGGAGGTTGGAAGCATGGAAGCTAACTAAAGATCACACTTAAATGCGTGTTGGTGGCCATAGGAAAAAATGTGGTATTTGTCGTCAGATGGGGCACAACAAGAATAACTGCCCTTTAAAGCCCCAGGCAGCAGAAACAACACAACCATCACAGCCACCTCCAAGTTCCCCAACCCCTGAACCATCACAGCCATCAAGTCCCCAATCATCCCTGCCAACAAAATGCAAAGTCAGAAGAAAACATACTTAGATGAAATTGGGTTATTAGATAGTTAAATTACATGGTTGTGTAATATGTACTGTTTGTTACATGGTGGTGTAATAGATACTTAACTTACTTACTGAACTGATTTTATGTATTTCTTTTATGTGTCGTAATGAATGAAACTGGTTTTATGTTTTTGTTTTATGTATTTGTTTTATGTGCCATTATTCAGCATCATATGCATTATTGGGGTGACCTTTGTGAACAGTTTTAAAGCAAATGGGGGACTCATTTCAACATTTTTAAAACATCAGGGGACTGATTTCAACATTGTTAAAACATCAGGGGGACTGATTTGAACATTAATCACTGAAATTAACTCATTAAAATAGTCAATACGTAATACATTGAATTGCTTAATTGATCTTACACCTTTCAAAACATAGGATGTTACAATCTAACTAAATCAACCTAAACAGAACCTGAACAAGGCACACCACAATACACACACAAAGCTACAACTAAGATCTTCATCATTTTCTACAAGTCCTTCACTGAATTTTCCAGCTGACTTATCCTCCTCACCATTGTGCAATCTTTTTCATCAACTTTCTCTTCAACACACCACTTGAAAAAGTTACACGAGCTGCCAATTGAAGATCCACCCTGTTATTCACCAAGTTAGGGAATCTATCAACAAATGCATCAATTCAAAAAAACTTTAACTCAAAAGGGTATACTTCAAACCTTGTAACGTGGACAACCCCAGAAATTTCTCCCAGCATTCTTCGTAGTTCTCGCCACTTTGGTTACAGCAACATCACCATAGTAACAACTAGGGATTATCCCACCTCCTCTCACACCACAACCATGGGACCACCTAGAAGATCCTTTGCCCCAACTTCTCGAACACGACGAACACCCTTCAGAAGAAGCCATTCGTATCTCAAATTACCAATTTCTCTACAACTCAAACCCTAACATCTGATTTCTTAACCTCAGTAATATTCTCACATTTACCCTCTCACAGCCACGTATAACCCTCTCACAGCCACGTGTTACCCACACACAGCCACGTAGCTAACTTCAGTCCACCCTGTCAGCTGCTCCGTTAAAAACTCAACGCCGTTTCCAAAAAGGACTTGATTGCACACTTTTTACAAAAGTTGGGACCACATTGAACTTCTAAAAAAAGGTAGGACCACATTGAACTTTTGCCCCCTTTCGAGGGACCAAAAGAGGTATTAAACCAAAAAATTTTGTCATTTTTTTTTATTATGTAGAATTGAGGGGAGATCATGACAAAAAAGTAAAAACAATTGGATTTTATCATGAGGTTATTGAGTCTTTTATCACGATGTTTGAGATAAGTTCCTTAGTGAACTTATCTTATGAGTATGCTAATTGATCGTAGCGCTTGCAAAGAGGTGACACTTGGAGACAAATACCCGGTAGGTGAAATGACTGTCACATTAGATGACGTCAACAATCTATTGCACCTATCCATTATGGGTCAATTTTGTGAGATTGAGTAGTTAGAGTATGAAACAAAGTAAATAGCTGGATATTCGAGCCTTTTATAGGTACAAATTTGTTTTGATATATTTGAGAATATATAACACAATTTAAGTAAAGTTTTTGTAGAGTTTGACATATGAGCAACTTCCTAACATAGGAAGGAGGCAAGTGTTGGGCATCTACAACAAAAGCGATCCTCAGGTTTCACGGTTTACCTTAGGTAGGGTTGGGGTCTTATGGAGGGGAGATCATATCTAGATGGACTGACTTATGATGTGGTCATTTAGTGTCCATACATTTCACACAGGCGTATTCGCTCATTCATGCCAATTTGTATACTCTCCGGGAGGATCTGACTATGTGACATGCTTCATCGACATGTATGAGATAGTTCAGTTTTCAGTAGATGATACCATAGACGCCTGAGATTCTTCCAATGCTAGACATTTCGGTTATTGATCTATCTTGGTTGCGGTATGTTGAGCATGCTATCATTGATGTCGTTGAAGTTGATGATCCATTTGTGTGTGTTGTGGGATACCTAATATGGTTTAGGAGGTATTCCATCCGTACATCATTTCAGCCCTCAACAATGATCGACCCGCGATTGCGACTACACATCCCTGATGAGGTCCTGGTGTCGGACGATGACCTACGACAAATTGACACCGCGACCTCTTCAAGGATGTGTCACCGCAGTCACAGAACAAGACTGGATCGGTCATCGTTGGGGGCTAGAATGATGTACAGATGGGATACCCTCCTAAACTACAAATGGACCGTCAACTTCAACGACATCAATTATACCATGCTCAACATATTGCAACCAACACAAATCAATGATCGAAATGTTTGGCATCAGCAGACTCTGAGGCATATGTGGTATCATTTGTTGAAAATCGAATTGCCTAAACACATATACAAGCAGATGTCGATGAAGCATGTCACCTAGTCGGATCAACTCGAAAAACATATAAATCGCCATGAATAGACAAATACGCCTGTGTGAAATGTATGGACATCAGATGACTACATCATAAGTCAGCCCATTCATATATGACCTCTCCCCTATAAGACCTCAACCCTACCAAGGAGGTAGGAACTGTAAAGTTGTAGCTGCCCAACACTTGCCACTTTTCCATGCTAAGAAGGTGTTCATATCTCCAACTTTACAAAACATTACGTAAATTGTGTTATACATTCCTAAAATATATTAAACAAATTTCTAAAACAAATATATATTTGTAGAAGAGAAAAATATCCAACTATTTGTTTTGTTTCATTAAAGCTAGCATCCCCTAATTGCTCATATGTATGAGCGACTGTTGCAGCATCCTAGGCATACCTCTCTCAAGAATTTAAGTCTCGAAACAGAAGTAGATACGACACTCAAATGAGAATGCCATTTTTATTTGCAAAAATGGTACGTCTAACCGATGCAACAGGTACGCATAAGCGAGACACTCCCAAAACTCCTACCCATAACACTCCTTGTAGACCTTCTTAAGCCAACTCAGCCTAACTTTAGGACTACGTGTTCATGTCATCTCAATTGTAGCTTTGGGCATAACAAATCCATGATATGAGATCGATCTTCTCATACTCTAACAGCTCAATCTCACAAAATTAACTCATAATGGATAGGTGCAGTAGATTGCTGACGTCATCTAAGTCATCTCATCTACTAGGAGATAGATAATATTTGTCTCCAAATGTCACTTTTCCGTAAGTGTTACGATCAAACTGTAATCAGTATACTCATAGGATAAGTTCACTAAGGAACTCAACCTAGCCATTGTGATAAAAAAACTCAATAGTCTCATGATTAAATCCAAGTTTTTTTACTTTTTTTGTCATGGGAGATCAACTTCATCTCCCTTCTATCTTACATAACAATATATATAATAAAAAAATTAACCAATTAAGTACACATTTAGGTTATGTACTAACTCAATTTTTCCATACGATAAATGCAACATGCTTCATGAAGTAGGTAAAGAGGGAGGTGTCCTGTGAATCTCTCATGTTCTTCTTTAGGAATATCCTCCTGTTCGCTCTTAATATATTTCTACTCAATATACTCTTCATATTACTCAATGATGTCCACATTACTTTCTTCTATGCATCTTTTACAAACTGATGTCGTAAGTATTCTCTTTTAATTATGTAATGAAAAGGAAGTCTAAACACAATAAACGGATGCACCTCTAATTGTAACCCTATTTGTCAGCCAAATATATTAAAAATAACTTATATTAAATACTTATATATAGAAAAACAAAATCAAACAATATTTCAATTTTTTAATATTTAAAATTATATATACTTAACTAAAGATAAAAATAACTTAGTAAATAAAAATATTGTATTATTAAAATATATCAAATATTTGAAAATTAATACTTCTCAACGATATTAAAAAATTTCAAAAATATATCTAAAACATTGAAATAATCAACTTAGTTACAAAGAATAAACACATAAAAAATTAAAATTTAAAAGAATAATACAAAACAAAATTACTCTAAATTTATAAAAAAACAAAAACAGAATAATATATATATATATATATATATATATATATATATATATATATATATATACACATATGTATATATTAAAAAAACAAAAAAAATATAATAAAAAAAATTAAATAAATAAAAAATATAATATTACAATTATAAAAACATAAAACAAAACAAAAAATAATTCTTCAATTTATACAAAAGATAATAAAATTCATGTAATATAAATAAATAAATATAAATTTACATATTATTAATACAAATAACAAAACTAAATTAAATTCATAAAATAATAAAAAAATATTTAAAACATATTTTTTCTAAAAAATTAGAATATATAAATACAAAAATCAAACATCAATAAATATAAAAAACATAACAACTTAAAAATATAATAAAAAATCAAGAAAAAACAAAATAAATAAAAAGAAATTATAAAACACAACTCAAATTACGACGAAGCTTTAATCGACTTTTGAAAACCGGTTAAGGCTTCGCCAACGTCAACGAGATCTTAAGTATATTTCGAATTACGATTAAAGCTTCTAAGCCTCATTTTACAAACATAACACATACATTTTGATTCATAAATTTCAATTCAATTCATACATTTCAATCCATTGAGATGCATACATTTCAACAAATGCTAACAAATGACGTCATCTTCATGACATTGTTGTAGATGTAGCTAGCTACCGAAAAAGATGACCCAATAATCCCCCAAATAATAGTACAATTTTATATTAATGAGACAATGAAATAACTTTATTAAAATTCATATGCTTAATCAACCGGTTCCAATGCCATTACACGACTTTTGATCTGAGTTATAAATTTATTAAAATTCATAAAGTTAAAATTTATTAATCCCAGTTTAGTTCTTTTGGATTACTTGTATCTTCCCCAATTCAAACATCAGCACAAAGTCCAATCAGGAGAATTTAAATACAATAATGTTTTCCTTCATAAATTAATATATTTAAGAGACAAATGCTTGGAATTTAAATAACTACAAATAAGGACTTTACAAACGATGAACTATTTTATATATACGAAGTCATTAGTGTAAAGTATCCATTAATTCCATAGATGAATAATCTCCATTGGAGAACCTAGTTGGTCACTTTCAGTTGAATATTTCCCACCAATATGTGGATAAGGTTTTCACAGTTCAAGGACAAATTTAGCATCTAACACCTTATGACAAACAGAACCACCTCCAGTTTAGGAAGAATATGAAGAAGAGAGGACTCCAGGCTCCCACATGTATGAACGATAAAAACTTCAAAGCATGAGTTGTTCCCCTCGGAACAAAAAAATCAAATTGTCACAAAATTCGAAACTTAAATTATGAACATCGGTCAAACTTGCAAATTCATCCTCTGACAAAATATACTGTTTTGTAGTGATGAGCAGTTTTAGAAGGCTGATTAACATCCCCAATCCTTTAGGAAATTATGTAGCACATTGACACGTGTAACTATAAGAGCATTTCTTAACCCCAGATCAACACATTTCGTTGCAAAATACAAAAATGCTATAACCTAAAAATACCTTTTTGTTATTGAAGTGCTACTGCTTCCCCTTGAGTTGATTCCTCATCTCATAAGCATCTCTCCGACTGCATAATGCTTAGCCTCCACATTATGAATCTTGTACCCCAAGGTCTCGGTGTATAAATCGAAGGTCGCGCGGTTGCTCTGGCGCACGAGTAGGGACACGTACTCGGCACCAAACACCTGTGTGGGAGAATCCAATACAAGCCCGACAAAGCATATATAATTAGCCTGATTTAATTTTGGTTCTATATTTTACAAAAATCCACAATGCGAACCCTAAAGCCCCAATTTTATTCTCTCAATTTTTAATCATCAATCAATGATTATTTTTGAGGTAATAAAATTGATCTATTGAAAGATAAGAGAGGTGATATAACTGTCCCATGGCATTCTGTGTGGCGGTCGTGAGTTTGGTGGCGAGACTGAGTTTGCGCTGGGTGCGGAGGTCGACGAGGGAGGTGATATGGCCGTGACTGTTGGTGCTCTCCTTCTCCATCTTGGCGAGGACGTAGCGAACGATGCCACCGTTGTAATCTTCGTCGACATAGAGAAGCTGACACCATGAGAGGATGTACTAGAAGTAGTAGTATGGGAGAAAGGAGAGCACGAGAGAGAAGAGGTGAAGATGAAGGAAAGGACAAAAATTAAAACTTTTACCCTAGAAATAGTTATACGACGGTTGAAAATATAGAATCATAGTAAATATATATTATTTAGTTTTATATATTAAAAAGTATTTATGGTGTAAAAGGAAGTAATTATATTATAAAATATAGATGTATTAGTGTAGCTATTGAACAATTGTGGACCAAGAAGTTAGTTTAGAAGATTTAACGAGAATAGTGGACCAAAAAGTTAGAGCTTTAGTGGACAAGTTAGGATATGGTCATTTTTGTTGCAAGTTACATTATGGTGTTCTGGTATAGTAATAAATGTAAATTAAGGAGATTAATAAAACAAAATGAATGCCAATTCCACGTGAATAAGAAAGCTATGGCTATCCCAAATTTGACACTAAGGCAGCAAAAAGTTATTTGTCATTTTCATGTTCAGAAAAATAATATTTTTTATTAGAAAAAAAAATTCAATTATTACTTATAAATACGAAAATTATAACATAAAATCCTTCCTGAAATGAAGTAGTTTAAAAATATTAGGCTAACAAAAGTTTTAATCAATGACATATGTATTGTTCGGGTTAAGAAGGGTGAAGTACTACTAAATAAAAATTTATGTTATTTTTTGTAATTTTAAAATTTTCATCTTATTAAATTGATTTTTTATTTTGTTTAAAAACCAATACTAAAAATGATTTAAATATATTTTTTTAAGGTTTAATCATTCTAATTATCTCAATTTTTTTTAAATCACGTATATGTCCTTTAATTTTTTATTTTCAATTGGTTTTTATTTGTTAAAAATTAAAGCAATTAAGTTCTTGTTAGTACATTATTAACACAGTTAAAGAGGATATCAGGTGTCAATTTGTAACTTTTTATTTTTTATTATTTATTTTTCAAAATAAACTTTTTTCACATGTCAAACTGATATTGTGCTCCATGACAAGAACATGTGATGTGGTAGTAGTAGTGTCATGTGTCACTATCAAGTCACGTGCATTAGTTTTAATTTGATCTTTGTATTTTTATTTTGTCTCAATGTATTTTTTTTAAATAAACAACTTTGTCTATCCCAAATTAAAACAAAATTTAATTTGAATATAAATGTTATATAAATATTTTTTTATTAAAAATGATATTTTTATTAATATTTTTAACAAGAATAAATTTATTTATATTTATATTTAGTTAATTTCGTTTGAATTTGGATATTGACAAAATTGTTTAATTTATAAAAAGACACGTGACAACGTCACTGTCACTACTATATCACATTGTCATTGTCACGTGACAAAATATTAATTTAACTCGTGACAAATTTTTATTTATTTTTAAATATATAAAAATAAAATATAAAAATAAAAATATTTAAAAAACTATGAACTAATATGTGACACTCTTTAATCATGTTAGTATTAAACTATAATTGTTTTAATTTTTCATAAATAAGAACTTAATTAAGAAAAAAAATTAAATTAAATGACCTATTTATTAATTTTAACAAAAAAAATCGTTGAAATGATTAAATTTTTGTAATACTTTTAAATGTTTTATCTTAAATACGATGATTAGATTATTTTGGATGGGAATAATTTTATGTTTGTTATGAAAATTTCTAATGTATGACGAGTTGAGAAGATAGTAGATGGTTTTGAAGAGTTTCGAACAAAACCAAACAAACATTAGGAGGAGAAAAGGAAAACACATATAAGGAAAGTGCTTGGGGGTACCATATGTACCTGAGTGTTTTTCTTCATCCCTCCTAATTAATTCTGCTTATTATTCATCATCAAAATGGAAAAAAAAGCTATTGCTAATCACTACCACTGAAATTTCTCTTAAATAACATAGAAATATGCACATTTTCTGGTATGTATAATCTTCATCCCTAAACCTAAAAGTGAAGAAAGTTCATAAATATCCACATGTAGATCAGGGCTACTTTTCCAATTCCTATTTGATAGTTGCAGAGTTTCGTGCACGTGATTTTCTATTTATATCTTTTTGCTTTTTATATAAAAAACTAACGTACATTGCACAAAATTAAACCATTTTTATGCTTCAAATTGCTGCACAATGTGATGAATCATGTTATATTGTATTAATCACATCAATTTGAATATTGTAATCCCAAAAGTTTGGCATTTTTGTTTGTACATAATAAAATTTACCTTATTATAATTAATTGCCCATGATTTACTAAAAGAAATTGTAATTGTTAGAAAAAAAAAAGTGTTTGTTGCAATAAAACATAAAACATTAATACTATGTACGAAAAATGATATATCATTAAAAACAACATATCTTGCAACACTTTGTTTGATAGATTATACAAATTTGTTATAATTTTTACATTGTTTTGATAAGTAAAATCTTTAACCCATGATAATTACATGAGTTAAATATGCTTTTAATCTCTAAACTATCATACTATTTTGGGTTTCGTCCCTCTTGGAAATGTTTGTTCATTTTCATTCTCTTAGTTAGGAAACTTGTATTCTTAGTTTTTAAAAAGCAACGATGTTAGATTTTCTGTGAGGTGGCTAACGGTGAGCCACATCACTTTTCTTTTTTCTAAAACGTGGATCCTTCTTTCCTGCATCTTCATGTTGAAGCTTCTCTCTCTCCCTTATTCATCTCCATCATCCTCCAACTCTCTTCATCGTCGGGCCACCCCCTCTCCCTCCATCTCCGACTGGTGGCAAATCCCTCAACACCGACCAAACTGGCGCCAACATCTCCCGCTCCGTCTCCATCACCGACGAGTACCTTTTCCTTCCTCTATCTCGTTTCTCCCTCTCACATTCTACAAAAAAACAAATACAACTGGCTCTACAAGGATGTCATTATTATCACCAAGAACCAATAGAATGAACCAGCAACAATAATATAATAATAATACCAGAAACTTGTGGTTGCACTTCAAAGGAAGGATTTGTGCCACAAATCAAACCAAATTAAACCAAATTATAATCCTTCTGTTTTTTTAGTGAGCAATCATCCACACTCTAGGAAGGTAAAAACCCTTTTGCTTGGTTTTCCTATTTTCTCAATTTTCTTTATAATTGAGTCTTTCTTTTGTTTGAATCTCTGTATTATTTTCCGCACCATCTTTTATTCATTCAGCTTAATCACTCACTCTACTTGGTTATGTATTTGAAAACTTGCAAGGTGTTATTTTTATTTGTAGGTATACTGTTTGTCGAAATGTCTCTATTGTTGGCTATTGATTGTAGTCTCTACTTGTTTTTATATTTGGATTTCCGCTTAAACTTGAACCTCGTATGCTTAAAGACGTTGCTTTTTGGAGTTCCATTTAAATATGTAAAAGCTTATTCAAAAAAGAATACAAACAAGTCCAAAACCACCTCACATTTCAAGTCACTAATCAAACAAGGTCAAACTCACAATGGTTATTCTCGCAGAAAAAAATAGAAGGAAGATCCGAAGTGCATCAATGTTAAGCGCCTCGAACAACTGCCCTTGATTGGCAGCACCATCACCGTACAAAGAAAACGTAACAATCTCACCCTTAGAATACTTTTGAGCAAAAGCCACCTTCTTTCCTGTAAAAGTGCATGGAACCACCTTTCCCCTTAGAGCAATCGTCACGGCGGCCCATGAGCTCGACGAAAGACCTCGATCAGGGTTTCGCCGCGGCTCAGGAAGGTGAAGTGGTCACGGTAAGCAGTGATGATGCAGTCCTTGTGCGTGATCGCGACCTCCATCCCCATCACAACGACCTCATGTCCATCGTAGAGATGGCAGAAGCCACATATCAGCTTGGCCTTATAGAGGGAATTCGCCGCGATCTCTATCCACAACATCAGTGTCATGTTACGGAAGAACGAGAAGAGCTCAGCCACCGAGATCTCGACAGCGAGTGAAGGCTCGTCGCAGCGATGGGCGGTGAAGGGAAGCGAAGTGTCCATGGTGAGAGGAAAGGGGGTTTCAGCAGATTCAATGGCGATGGCGAAGCAACTTGGAGCCATTTGCCACGAGTGAAGATGCAACAAGGAAGGAAGGATGACACGTTTCAGAAAAAGGAAAAGTGACGTGGCACACCGTTAGCCACCTTAGAAAAAAATTTAATGTCGTTTCTTTTTTAAGACTAAAAATTCGAGTTTTCCAAGAAAGATGATGAAAATGAACAAACCTTTAGAAGAGTAACGAAACCCAAAATGGCGTGATACTTGAGGGACTAAAAACATATTTAACCCTAATTACATACAATATTTAAGCTTATCTTTCTTCTTAATGAAAATATTATTAAAGCTTATTTATGTGTAACAGTGTTTTTTCTGTTTTCTGTCTGTTTGTCTGAATGACCCACAGACAAATTCACATCAAAATCACTTAAAATATAAGCTAAAGTTATTTTATTTTAACAACTACTCTCACACAAGCTTATGTCAACTATCACAATGCTTTTATTCAATGTACCTCTAATTCCACTTCATCATACGAGAAAAGGCGAAAGTTCAAAAGCTCCTATAATGTTTACTTGTAAGTATTGACTATTAATTAAAAAATTGTCATTAATTTTGTTTACATGTGTATCTAGACATAAATTTTTTGACGTAATGATAATTTTTGTATTGGTGTAATATCATGTTTTATTTATTGTAATTGTAATTTTAATAACAAAATAATGTAATTAATATTTAAAATAACAGACGAAATACTTGTTTCAGACGAGAATATGTATGAACCTGAACATGTACGAAACAAAATTTTTATAAAATGACAACAAAAATGAAGATGAAAATAAGAATAATTTTTCACTTGATGATAATATAATCCTACTCACACATATCTAAATCTCTGTCATGCCTAATAAAAGGCATGCAACATGCTCTAACTTACATCTTACAAAATAAATGATAATTTTATTTCATCTAGTAGTATACAAAGAAAGTTTCATATTAAATAAAACAAAAAATAGTTATAGATTTATATACATACAAGATACTTTTGATAGGTTCCTGGATTGGAAACCTATTTACAATGCACTAACACACACATAAACACCAGAAAATAAGTATAAATGTATATTTTCTATTGAGTATAGCAACTGCATAGCCAGAACAACCTCCAAGAGAGCCAAATTCTCTCTCCACAGGATCACAGGATAAAAGTGATCCTCTCTATATAGTATACCAATTAAAATGTAACCTATCACTCAGATACATCAGCTTTTATATAGGAGCTTTATTTCCCGCCCTAACTAACCATACAGTTATAATTGCCTAACGCCTCTCCCCCTCTTTATTCCCTTTTCTCTTCCTTACATAAAATCTTCATACTCTATCATTTCCCACTGCCTGATGTTCAACCTTGTCCCCAAGGTTGAAGTTGGAAACTGTTCCTAGATAATGAGCACGTCCTCCCAGGTGGCACCCTCCTTTCCCCCTTCCTGCCATTCAACCAATATCTAGGGGATCAACTCCTTGTTTCGTTGTTTCTGTCTTTTGTCCAGAATCCCGAGTGGCCAGAACATGGGGCCTGCGACTTGCAACTCCTTTGGCATATTCGTCTCGACTTATTGGGTGTCCACTGCTACTTTCAATTGGGACTCATGGAACACAAGATGGATTCTTGATGTTTCAAGTAATTTCAATTTAAAAGCAACTTTTCCAATCTGTTGTAGCACGTTAAAGGCCCGAAATATTGCGCTGATAATTTGGTGTGTAATCTGGTGGGCGTGAAAGATTGCCTATGAGGCCTAAGTTTTAAATACACTCAATCAACTACCTTAACCTCGACTAGTTTCCTCTTTCTGTTAGCATATTTGGCCATCAAGTTATGTACTCTTGTTAAGTGAAATCTGAGTTGCTTGAGTGCCTCATCTTTGGTTTGGAGCTCTTGAGCCACAACTTCTACTGTAGTCTCCCCAGGAATAAAACGAGTGAGTGCAAGAGGTGTCCTTCCATAAACAGTTTCAAATGGGCTACATTTAGGCGCACCTTGATAGTTAGTATTATACCAATACTCAGCTCATGGAAGAACTGTATTCCAACTTTTAGGTTTTTTTGAACAGAAAGACCTCAAATAACCCTTCAATATTTTGTTCAGTACCTCTATTTGCTTATCAGATTCTGGGTGGTATGCAGTGTTCATTTGCAGCTGGGTGCCCTACAATCTGAATAACTCTTTCCAGAATATGCTTAGAAATAAAGGATCCCGATCACTTACCACTGATACTGGCACTCCATGTAGCCTAATCATCTCTTTAACAAAGATTTCTGCTATGGTTTTGGCAGTGTAGGGGTGCTTTAGGGGGACAAAGTGATCATACTTGCTCAAACGATCTACCATTACCAGAATCACATCATGCCCTTGTGATTTTGGCAGCCTGGCTATGAAGTCCATGCTGACTTCCTTCTAGATTGTTTGCGGTATTGGCAAAGGTTGTAACAAGCCTTGAGGAGATGAGACCAAATACTTGTGTTGTTGGCACACCAAACAGCTGGCTACAAAATCAGTGACAACCTTCTTCATTCCTACCCAATACAATGATTGGGCCACCTTACGATAAGTCCTATAGACTCCTGAATGCCCTCCTCTGTTGGTGGTATGGAACTCAGCTATAAGCTTAGGAATCCATATAGAGGTGGCATATAACACCAACCTTCCCTTGTAGTGAAGTCTATCGTTCTTCAAAGTAAAGGCAGGATGATAATTATAATTTGTTCTCACTTCTTCTATTATCCTTTTAAGAACTACATCCTCTTCAACCTCCTTCAGCACCTCCTAAAAATCCTGCCAATACAGTCTTGCCATAATTCTCAATTTCGTCTCCCCTTCCTCCTTATCTTCACCTTTTCTAGACAACGCATCAATCACTTTATTGGTCACCTCTGATTTATAAATAATGTCAAAATCATATTCCAACAGCTTTGCCAACCAATTCTATTGATTTTCAGTTGTTATCCTTTGTTCAAGCAGATATCGGAGGCTCCTCTGATTTGTATGCGCCACAAACTTCTGACCTAGTAAATATGGCCTTCAGTGTTGTATTGTCATCACCAAAGCCATGAGTTCTTTTTCACAAATTAAATTTATTGAGGGATCCCTTTTGACAATGCCTTGTTAAAGAAAGCAATAGGTTTTTTGTCTTGAGTTAGAAGAGCTCTTACACCACTTCCTGATGCATCACAATCAATATGGAACTACTGCTTGAAATCTGGTAAGGCTAAAACTGGTGCAATAGTGATGGCTTTCTTTAACCTGGCCATAATTGTTGTTGCTTGTGTTGACCATATAAATTGTCCATTCTTCAACAATTTTGTTAAAGGCTTTGCAATTTTTCCACAGTCCCTCACGAACCTCTTGTAGTATCCTGTTCGACCCAAAACCCCCCTCAAAGCTTTTAGGGTCTTGGGTTTTGGCCATTCCTCCACTGCCACCGCTTTATCTTTATCCATCTCCACCCTTTTCTCTAAAATTAAATGGCTCAGGTATCTGATCCTCTTCCTCCCGAATTCACACTTCTTGACATTGGCAACCCACTGATGTTGTCTCAGCATGTTCAATACTTGCCCAAGGTGGTTCAAATGCTCCTCCCACTCCTGACTATATATCAGGATATCATAAAAAAATATCAGCACAAACTTCCTTAAGTAGGCCCTCAATAAATCATTCATCAAGCTTTGAAATGTAGCTGATGCATTTGAGAGGCCAAAAGACATAACAAGGAACTCGTAATGTCCTTGATGTGTCCTAAAGGGCGTTTTCTGGATGTCATCCTCCCCCATACGAATCTGGTGATACCCAGCCTTCAAATCCACCTTGGAGAAAAATTTTGTCCTCCTCAATTCATCTAATAATTCCTCTATCACAGGTATGGGAAATTTGTCTGGCATGGTTGCACGGTTCAGGGCTCTGTAGTCAATGCAGAAGCGCCAACTGCCATCCTTTTTCTTGACCAGTGTCATTGGACTTGAATAGGGACTAGTGCTTGACCATATGATCCCTGCCTTCAACATTTCAGCCACCTGGTTCTCAATCTCCTCCTTCATCACATGAGGATATCTATATGGCCGGACATTAACGGGATCGGTGCCTTCCTTGAGCATGATTAGATGGACTACATTTTGGGCTGGAGGTAAGCCCCTGGGTTCATTAAAAACCTCTCTAAAATCTGTCAACATCTGCTGCAACTCCTCTGTTTAAATCCTTGTTAATTCTGAGTGGTTTTTTGATGTTTATGGATTTATTTCTGCCTTTTCCAAAGTCCAAACCAGAGTCACTGCTTCCACCACTTTCATCTTCATTAATGCTTTCGGTGCCACTATCTTTCGTGCCAAAGTGGGGTCCCATTTTATTATTACCACCTTTTCCCCCTACTTGTAGGCCATCTTTAATTCTCCCCAATTAATAGTCACTTCTCCTAGTTTAGTTAACCACTCCATTCCCAAAATCAAATCTACTCCTCCTAATTCAAATAGATGAAAATGCTTCATCACCTTCGTTTCTCCTATATTCACTAGAACATCCCTACAATAGTCCTGTGTTTGTTTTTTTCGGCCATCTCCCAAACTCACCTTGTATGGTGGGGTCTCTTCTACCAGCAAGCCCAACTCCTCCACCAACTCGGTTGCAATGGAGTTGTGGCTAGCATCATTGTCGATGAGGATCATCACCTTCTTTCCCCGAACCCAACCTTGTAGCTTCATAGTTTTGTGCTGAGTGAGCCCACTCGCGGAAAACGACGACAACTCCATGCGTTTATGTTCAACTTCTTCCCCACCTACTTCCTCTTCGTCTCTGTCAGCTTCGTCTTCCCCATGATCACCACCCGCAAGCTTCTTTCTGGGCAACGATGTCCGAGACTAAAAGGACCGCCATAATGGAAGCACAACCCTTCTTCCCTTCTTTTGATATTGATAACACTCTAGATTTACATATTTTTCTCTGTTAAAAATCATTTCTTAGATTTCTTTAGTTTTTAATTTCTTAGAATTAGGCTAGTTTTATGTTTTTCTCTTAATTCTTTAGTTTTATAAAAATTTAGTTAAAAATAGGTTTTTAGATGTAATTTTTAGCTTTTGTTAATTAGTAGGAAAATAATAATTTTTTTTAGAAAATCTTTAATAAAAATCTTTCTTTTTAATTGTTAGATTTTTTTTCTTTAATTTGGTACTGTTTTTTTTGCAGAGAGGGGCTGGTGCTGTTTGGGCCAAATTAGAAAGTCCAGTGCTGATTAAAATGGAGTGCAGTGTGTGCAAGGAGTTGGGCTAAAGCCCTTTTGGATGGTTTAATGAAACGCAACGTTTCATGCTGCGAGAAGGGGCAAAGGCTGGGAGTTCCCTATACTTCGTGCTTCATTTGTGCAAGAGGGAGCTTCTTTCCCCAAATTCTCTCAACCCCGCACCTAGGGTTCGTGTTCCAGCAAAAGAGAAGAACCAGAGTAGTGATTAAGAACACAAGCTACAAGGCCCAAAAGGAAGCCGGCCCAGAAGCTAATCGGACCGGAGAAGCAGAATCGTGATCGGAGGTATGCTGAGCTGGAACGGTTGACGAGAAAAGCCTTTGGAGACCGTTGGATCAAGGAGAAGCTCGAAGCGTCAAAGCAAGGTTTCCCCTCTCCCATTTTTTTTCCCCCTTTCTTTTCTCTTTTCGTTTTTCGACCCTATATAAAGGGGCTTTCACCATGTAAATATGGAGAGAACACACTTCTTCATACACTTTCTACCTTTTCATTTTACAGTTCTCCGTTCTAGAGTTTAGGGTTTTATTCGCTTTTCTTAGAATAGGATATTGTTCTTGATTCTGGATTTCGCTGATGAGATTCATGGAACCGTGACAATCCGTGAGTTCCTCATTCTTTGATTTCTGGTAAAGTGTTTGTAATTTTCATTTTTCATATTAATAAAGTTCAAATTCGTATTCTCGTTTGTGTTGATTTTGTTCTGTGATTTTGATTTCTGCCATTGTTATGTTCTGAGAAAATGAATTGGATTCTGTATCTCTGCATTCTATAATTCCTTTTGGAATTAAATGACTCTATATTGAGCATTTTTTTTCCGAGAAGTCTTCTCGAGTTAGAGTTGAATCCAATGCATAAAGATTCATTCGGTTTTCTGTTTCTATTATGTTTCTTTCTATTTTCCAGTATGTGTGATTTCAATTTCAGTGTTGTATTCCTGTTCTTGTGAAAGTGTGCATTGATTGAATAATTGAGTGAGAATTTCCATTTTGAGTTCTGAAATATGAACTAAAAAGCACCCACGGAGGGCTTAAATTTCTCGGAATGTCTTTCTGAAGAGGAATTGATACTCTTTCATTCGATTTATTGCACATTTGCCTCTGTTGTTTGCTTTCTATCCAATATCTTTAGTTTGCTTCTTCATTTTCAGTATTTCTGTTGACTTGATGTTAGAATAGTCTTAGTTTTGATTATGATTTTATTTTCCTTCCATTTAAGTTTTGTTATATGTTTCACTGTTCTTAGCATTCTTAGTTAGGTTTATTTTCTTGTTTTCTTGCATCATTTACCTATTGCAGTGATAATATTTAGATTTTGTTATTAGACAGTAATAATGCTCATTAGTTTAGGATCATCTTAGTTGCATTTAAGTTCTCAGAGTAGTTTCATTTCTGTTTCTGTTTAGGTAGTTTAGAGTTCTATTCTCATTGCTTTTCTTTTATTTCAAATTACATTTTCTTTCTTCATTTTTTTTCTTCTTTTATATAGATTTGATTCCTTCATTCTTTTCTCTTTAATTTCATTGTTCATATTTCTTTTTCCCACATTGCTTTAGTAGTTAGTAAATAGTAAATAAATACAAGATTTAATTCTACACTTTAGGCTTAATTTTAGCCAAGTCTTTGGATTGATACCTAGGTTGTCCCTATACTTCATTAGTGGGGAAACTTAGTTTGTTCTGATTTTAGGCGACAAAAATCAGTTTAACAGATATACTCAGGATAAGGCAGATTCCTTGATCCTCTTTGGCGGCCATCGCTCACCGTACTACTCCCCGCTCTAGACGCCGCCGGTACCTTAGGATCGTCCCTTCGGGTCGTCGATGCACTCTTTGCTACCCCTGAGCGTCCCGGACCCGGTTTGAACCATTTCGATCTCGCTACGGAACCTATCACCCCTTGATAACGCCCCCACGACTGACCACTCCTAGTTCCATTTTCTCCAGCTGCTTTCGTGCCTCGACTCGCCTCCTCCACATCTCGCGCGATCTCCATTGCCATTAACAACTCCTTGGGATTATAGGGACGAATCTGGCTCCTGACTTCTCCTTGCAATCCCGCGAAGAAATATCCTAGGAGTTGATCCTCCGTCATGCCTTTCATTTGCGCCACTAACATTTCAAACTCTTGGATATACTCATCGACAGAGCTTTTCTTCTTGACCACTGCCAAACATTCAAACATTGTTCCTTTATCGTGACCTCCAAATCTTCTTATCAGAGCTTCCTTCAGTCCTTCCCATGTCGCCGCCTGAGTTTTCTCTTTCCAGAAGCGGAACCAATAACTTGCATTGCCTTTCATCCAGACATACGGTAGTCAGATTTTCTCCCTTTACGTCACATTCTGGATCTCGAAAAATTTTTCCATGCGAGAAACCCATCCTAAAGGAACGACACCTTCACAGGTTGGTAACTCGATCCTCTTCACCCAATTCGGTTGCGCGCCGCTCCGGTCGAAGTCTAATTCTTTGTCATCGCCTTCTCTTTGTCCTCCTCTGTTCTCGTTCACCGAGTCTTGACTCCCCTCCTGTCGAATTTCTTCGTTTCGCCTTTGTCTGCCAAACATTCGCATGAACTCTCTAATTTCTTGCCGTAATCCCATTGTCTCCGCCTTCAGCCCCTCCACTGTGTTCTCCATTGCCTCCATTCGACCCTTCAACACATTCATCCTTCCTTCTAGTGCATTTAATTTTCCCTCCATCTCACTCCTATCTCTCACTAATCCGACAGGTCGGACCAAAATCATAGGTTCCTGGATTGGAAACCTATCTACAATGCACTAACACACACGTAAACACCAAAAAAGAAGTATAAACTGTATATTTTCTATTCAGTATAGCAACTCCACATCCAAAACAACCTCCAAGAGAGCTAAATTCTCTCTCCACAGGATAAACGTGATCCTGTCTATAGAGTATACCAATTAAAATGTAACCTATCACTCAGATACATCAGCTCTTATATAGGAGCTTTATTTCCTGCCCGAACTAACCATACAGTTATAAATGCCTAACGCCTCTCCCCTTCTTTATTCCCTTTTCTCTTTCTTACATAAACTCTCCACACTATATCAACTTCATTCATAAGAAACCTTTTAAAATAGTACCAAAAACAAATCCTCAAAAACGTTATACAAGATACTTATATGTTTGTAGAAGTTCTCTACATTAATTAACATCATATTTAAAACTATATTAATACAATATTTTATTAATATAAACGACTTTTCATATTTACTCCTCCTCAATAAATGTTAACAAATAAATAAATAGCAAAAGTTGGTCTCTTTTGGCTGAATTCACCCTTTGGATTCCATTTTGAGGTGCGAGGAAAGCAAAAACTCCTAATAACACTAAGCATGCAGTTTTGCACAGAGACACCATTAAAGGCAACCAAATCCTCCTCTTTTTTTATCCATAACACCTTAGAGGCATTACAATAAATAAATAACAGAAAAACAAAAACGTTAATGCGGAACTGGGACAAGGATAACACCAAACTTCCATACCAAACCTTTGTGAACATACTTCGGAATTTGGTTCAGTCGTTTTCCAAAGCACACACTGTGTCTCACTTTGTCGAGAACATGGAAAGTAAGACTTAGAGCACAACGCATCACACCAATATATATATATATATATATATATATATATATACACACACACACACAAACATTTATTTATAAATATAACATAATATCATAACATTACATAGTCCACAAAATCACAACCAAGAACCTCATCGAAACCAGAACATAAAAAAATTCAACATGGCTTCTTGCATGTGGCTCAAGAGTGCCTGTGGTGGTGGCAGTGGGAAGAAGCCGACGCCGCGGGACGTGCCGCCGGGGCACTTGGCGGTGATGGTGGGAGAAGAGGCAAAGAGAAGGTTTGTGATAAGGGCTGATTACCTTAACCATCCCTTGCTTCAAAAACTTTTAGACAATTATGAAGGTTGTGGCTTCAACAAAAGTGGCCCTCTTGCTATACCTTGTGATGAGTACCTTTTCCAAGATATTATCCAGGCCCTTCGAGATGGATCATCCTCTCCTCACGGGCCCCTCAAGAAGCTCCATTTCAAGGACTCTGTGCCCTTACTTCAGGACAATGATGGCAAAGGGAGCACCAACAACAACTAAATGCAGTCATTAAGTATAGTATTATATATTGATGTGCTTGTAGCAGTTTAAGGAGAATAAGTTTTAACTCTTTCATTTCCTGCACTTGCTTACCTTCAGTATTAGTCCTCAATAACCACAACCATGTTATCTTCACATATGATTTCAGAAGTTCTCCAATCATTTCCTTATATGCTACGTGAGTTATTTGTATAAATCCAATATTTCTCGTTGTAATTTATTCATAGCAGAAAAAATGGATAAGTTGAGTAGCTAAAGCTTGATATTTCTCACAATTCAGAAACAAAGTTATGAAAGGTTCTTGGAAATATCCAACAATGTCTTGCAGTTATCGTATTTGACCTTTTTTTCTCGAAGAATGATTCTCATCTTTGCCAACTAAAAGACTACTACTCTTGCACGTACTTGACACGTTACTATGATGCACGTGTTTATATTTCTCCTTTTTTTTGTATAGATGATAATATGATATTCGATGATGCACGTATACAACCAAATTACGGTTCGATATAGTAGAATTAATGATAGTCTTTTAGCCGAAAAAGGAAAAAGGAAGAAAAAAGACAAGCATGTGTACAGTGAAAACCACCAGCAAGTTCTTAAATGATGACAGAAATCATTAATTAATTGACAGTTGACTCAAAGCACGAATGTGGATACTTCAAAATCGGCCAAATTATTGCATTATATCCTCACCAGATTTCCCAAACGTTTGAGAAAATAACTTGTGAAAGAATCAGCACTCCTTTTGGTTAAAAGAGCAACAATATTTCAGTCATTTTTAACTGTGAACTCGTGATCCATAATTATTATTTAATAGAATAAATATATTTTAAGTTGATTGTGACGAGCTAAATGATCAATAGCAATTTTCTAGCACGAGTCAACAAGAATTCAAACCCACCAACAAACCTATAAGAGCCTACAGGTAGGTTAGTGTTCATGTGAGCTCATAAACCACTATTCTTGTTCTTGAAAAAAAGCATATGACAACTACATTCTTCAAGCTTTAAAGCCAATAATTGGAAACAAGATTGATGTTAATGTGATACACAAAAATAATTTACAACATTTCTTTAATATAAAATAAACATTTTATTTTACTTGATTTTGTCTATATTCAGACAACCATCAATGTGAAATGGGGTTGCAACTTGAGTGTGCTTCTGCCTTCTATCGCTCTCGGTAAATGAATCCAATAAATGGTTTCAGTCCGAAAGAAAATTTGTTGAGAATATGAAACTTCATTTTTTATAGTCTTAGACTCTTGGATTCCTCTGAAGAGAATCTATCAAAAATATGAAAATTTAGTAAACTCCATGTTTTCTCAACAATGCCACAGGACAAACTGCAAAACACTTCCCTAGCGGCTCTTCCACGTGCCTCCAGAAGTGTTGCATTGGTGAAGAGCTCGACGAGAGCCTTTTCAAGCTCCAGTTTACCAGAAACCTACAAGAAAACGACAATAGAGAACACTAAGAACATTATATGCTGAAGAACAATGTTGATTAATTATGAGTTGTCACCCCACCTGAAGAACTGACAAAGGATTTGATCGTTGCATTTCCAGTACCATGTGGGAGAAATGCCCAACGTGACAACCTGAAATACATTATGAGTTCCAAATACACATAATATGCTGATATTGGAGAATTACATTAAAATGCACCTGTCAGAACAGCACATCCAGCTGCAGCAGCTTCTGAGATGTTATGGCCAGATAAACCAGGAAGTAATGAACCCCCAATCACAGCTATTGGTGTTAATGTGTACAATTGTCTTAATTCACCTACCAAAGAAGATGGATGACAGTGAGTATCATGATGATGTCCCCATTAGCCCTAATCATTCTAATCCTAGAAGGTACCCATTTTTTAATAATTTGTAAAGGCCTGTTCAACTCAGTAGCTCTAGAAATTCTATGGTCTCAATTCTCAGCAAAAGTATATTTTCATGCATGACGCATTTCATGTCAGTCAAAAGAGAAGAATTTGTACCCAATGTGTCTACCACATAAATATTAGTTCCGGCCTTAAACTTCTCATATTGAGACCTCAAAAGCACATTTTGTCCTTCTTTCTCCAATTTCTGCGGTAAATCAAACAGAAGTACCATGAATTTCAGAGATTGTAGAAAAAGTAATAGTGTTTAGAAATAACAATAATTTTTTAGTATTATTTTTGTTGAATGCAAATTACTCTAAAAGGAGATGTACAGACTGATTGTCATTTGATACGAGCACATACATACATAAACACAATAATTTGGTAATCATTAGCCTACATTTAAGATTCTCTTCACTTCAAAAAAACAAGCCAAGACAAAAAATTCTAGAAAATCTCTTGAAAATGAAAGTTACATTTCTCAATGAACAAAAGCCCAAAAACACTAACAGGTGTTTGGGCTGGCAGTAGGGACTGGTGCCTTGCAAACTAGTGAACAATGGTTTGAGTTTCTGCCAGCCAGGGGAGATACCAACATTTAGTATCTGTTAGTAACTAGATCAAAAAACCCAAAGCTGGGGTAACTTTTCTTCATTATCCTTCAACTGATTCCTTTCCTACAGTTTTACGAGTCAACTTCCTCCCTTGATTCCTTTATAAAGCCACACAAAAATCACTCAATTGTTTCCTTCTATAAATCATTGACTGCTGCCCATGGAATCTGCTACACTAAGTACTCAATTTCCCTCTGTCATTTCCTAATATACATCTTATCAGGCAATTTCTTTAACAGTAGCAGATTGTCTTGATTGCAAGTTCTTCCTGTGGGAGATAGCCATTCAAACCAAAAGAACATGTTTCCAAAGGATATAGGATAAAAACTTACTCTGGCAATCTCTCTTCCTTGTTGTAGATGCCGAGGGACAATAATTGTCAGTATGTTAGGTTGTTGCTGCATAAGGGCAAAGTGAACACCTAATATTACTGCAGAGAAAGCAATCAAATCTAGACATATTAAAGAGTAGAGTATAAAATTAAGGAGTGTGGCAAACTAATTTCATCTAATTGTAAAGTACCCATGAAATTAATAAGTAGGACAATATGTAGAAGACAAGAAACATACATTCTAGCACTAGAAACTTCCAAAAAAAATATCAATTCCAGGAATCTAACAATTAAACAAAATGAGGCCAAAATAATAACACATCATGTTTCTTTGAATTGCTAATTTACTGGGAAAAAAAGAAGGAAAATAGAATGTGCTATGCTAGAAAAAAAATATTTGTAACCAGGACAGCATATACAAATCATAAAATGAAACATCCTTACTGACTATACAACAAATCTCAGAACAATCAAACCACATACATTGTGTCAAATTTCTCATATTATTGGCTTCCCTCCCATTTTTTTATGTTATACAAACTAATCAGGTGCTCCAAGGAAAAAAAAATGTTTGTTAGAAAAAGACTTTTTTGTAACTCAAGGTCATCATTTACAAAACATCCTTACTGACTTTACACCAAATCTCAGAACAATCAAACCACCTACATTGTGTCAATTTTCTCATATTGTTTGCTTCCCTCCCATTTATTTTATGATAAGCAAACTAATCAGGTTGCTCCAAGGAACAAATAAGTATTTACAACATGATGCCAGAGGTATAGAAGATGGAACTCACTTTCTTCTTCTCCCCTATGAATGGAAGAAGCCATCCAAACCTTCTTTTGAGTAAGCTGTACTCTCAGATTTTCTATATTATTTCGGCCTCTTTCATTGACTCCAAAATCCTCTATAACTGAATGAAAAGAGAGATAAGATGAGATTAGTACAGGCCACTTTATCACTTTGAAAATTCAACATTTCAAGAAGAACCAACAACAAAAAATTCAGTTTCTATAACTACACATGTAAATATAGCAGCAAGAACATGTAAGCTAAGCAGGTACTTTTGTTTTAAAAGAACAAAATGATGTTGTATACTAGTAGACTGCCATCAACTTTCATGTTCAATTTCATTTAGTTTAAATATTAAGTAACTGAAAGAAATGGCATACCATATTTTAAATCACCAGAAAAGTGAATGATATGAGGAGGGGCCTGTAGCAGCTGAAACCGGATACCCTGCTCTGTACTCTATGACATTCAAAATGTTCAATGGTTGCATAATAAAATACTTGAACTCCTGAGAAGGTAAAAAGATCCAGGAGAACATACCAACGGGATAATCAATGAAAACTTTGATAACATCAATGAAATTAATGGTAGAAGCACTGGTCCTGACCAATATTTAAAGGACTTCTCGGATATCCGAGCATTTAAAAGTGCCAGTGTTATCTGATGCGAGTAATGGGTTAGAACATATTAGAATAAATATAATGAACTGATATGATGCACGAACAACACACATAAATGAAGCAGATGAATGAACAAAGAAATTAAATGATTGACCATTTAAAATTTAAAAGGTCAGCCTCAATGTACTACATTATGTAGTTTCAGTTCAGATGCATGAATTGAACATTCGACAACTTTTCTCTCCCTTACATGCTCTAAAGATGCATGTGGTTCACAAACTAATTAGAAAGAATGACTTACACCATTTCTAGAAGCATCCATGATAAGATTTGGCCAGAGTTCACTTTCCATTAGCACAATAGCATTTGGTTTCCAATAATCAAGGAAAGAATGGATGGAAGTAGGGGTGTCAACAGGTGAAAACTGCCAAATTTGAAAGTTTCAGCAAACCAAAACAATTGTGTTAAACCTCATCTGATATTAAAAAATGTAGGCCACACATAACTGAAGAATATGTTAAGCCTCCATTCAAACTGATAAAGAAATGATAAGTGAATAATAAGCAAGCTAGAATGCAGAAGTCAACCCAGGAATGCCATTCCAAGGGTATGGGGCTGGATCATTGATCCTAAAGCAAGATATAACGCCCTAAGATCCTAGAAACCAGTTGAAAACATGATAACAAATTGAGTTTCAACCAACCATTGCAGAAATAAATTGCCTTAAGAAACAAAAACATTTGTCTTTTCAATTATTTTCAGAAATAAAATTATTTTGGAAAAAAATGCATGATTATTGTCAATCCGTGTTTTCAAAAATTAAGAAATGACAGTGCACAATCGTTGTGAATTGTATGCTGATCAACTTGCCAATGAGTAATAATACATTAACTAATACACTAATTTATTGCCTGCCAGTGACAAAAACACAAAAGCCTCACTTCTTATTTAACTAAGGTAGGTAAAGTAAAGATTTTATGTAAGAAATTGTATTTTAGGCATTTCCCAACTTATTTTGAGAAAAGATGCAAGCGAATAGAGAAATTACTCAACCAAGATACCTGTAAAATTATTTCACTGGGAAGCGACTTGCTTAATACTTCACTGCGTTAAACCAAGAAAATATATATAAGAACAACGTCACAAAATGAATTCAATAGTGTCTCATTATCTTAGAAAATAGATTCCGAAAACATCTTAACCGTTTGAACTTTGAACTACAGTTTCTAGAGCTCAGAAATTCGAAGCAAGGAAATAGAGTGCGAATTTGAGAGTCTTACTAAGCAGACATAGTGGTGATGGTCATGAGCACATGCAAGTGAGGCATTCTGCGAATGCAGTGTTTGATTACGGGAATGGCGATCATTCCTTCGCCTAAGGAAACGGCATGGAACCAGAGGAGTGGGCCCGGTCGCCGAGGCCGAGAAGGGTGGCCGAGGCGCTCCGGCCACCGGAGAGGGTGTTCTAGGCCGAGAAACCTGCGCCACCGCAGGTGGAGGTGGATTAACGGCGAGACGCCGTAGCTCAGGGCCCTGTATAGCTTGTACACCACCAACCCCTTCTTCATCGTTCGATTCTCTTCCTCGCCACCTTCAGCCACTTCACCCATCAGAGTGTGAGCCCGAGCCCAACTACCACCACCTCCTTATGGGCCTACTGCCCCAATTACAAATAGGGTGTTGCTCCCTCCACCGTTGCTCCCTCCATTACCCATTCTTGTTTTATCCTCTCTTTATTTTTCTATTCCTCTCTCTATTTCTCTATTCCTATTTTATCTTTAATAAAATTTTAAGATTAATACTTTTTAACCTCTGTCCACTCCAATCCTCTGTATGTATTTAACAACAACTCTTTTTCCTCTTTATTGTTCATCCCTTCATTGTTTCATTGTGTTCTTCTTCCTCTTTCACGTTCCACTTCTTTCGCTCATTATTTAATTATGATAGAATTGCGGTGTGAGAGTGTGGTGGAGTTTCATTAGATAGTGTGCTTAGTGGGAGATTGCAAATGGTGGTAGAAGTAATTGATCCAGCCGTGCCAAGATCGGTGTGTGGTGATGGTGTGGTGGTGCTTGAAGGTGCAGGGTGAAGGTGTAGAGATTCGTCCGTGAAGGTGCGTAATAAACCCTAAAAAAAATAAACATGTAATCTTTAAACGGATGTAAGCATCCGTGAGCGGTGGAGCAAATAATAACATCAGAGAAAGTCATAGATTACCACTACGTAAACAGATATGGAGAAAGTGAGACTTGGAGAGTTGGGGGGTGGAGCTGCGTAAACAGATATGGAGAAGAGAAGTAAGCGATAAGAGATGAGAAAAATTAGATCTGGTGGAGTTGGGGAAGTGGGAATATGAAAAGAGAGAAGGAGAGTTGGGAAATGGGGCTGAGTGAAAACTAGAAATGGATAGAAATATAGAGTTTGAGTTTAAAGTAAATAAATAAGGTTAAAAGTGAAAATGGTTATTTTTGTAATTAAAAAATTTTCGTAAAAGGTTGGGGAGGTGGAGGGAAAAGGGGTGGTGGTGGAGGAAGCAATACCCTTACAAATAAAGTGGGCCTTCTCTTGTAAGCCGCTCAATTACCTTTTTTCTGCACCTCCAAAGTTTCTCCTTGCACTTCGAAACTTTATTTTAATCACTAAATTATTCTTTCCCGGTAATTTTTTTTTCTTTCTCCTATAATTACCCCCACCTACCTACCATTCACTTTTTCTTAATGCAAACCTAGTGTTACACGTCTTTTCACTTAACATAATATTAAAATTCTATTTAGAAAATCATTACATTTTGAAATTTGATTTATAAACTCATCAAATTTCGAAATTTCACTCTTTTAAATTTACTAGATTCTGAAACTAATTAGATTTCGAAATATGACCAAGAAATTCACCAAATTTTTGAAATCCAGTTAAGATAGTTATTGTTAGAGAGTTGCTCCCTACACCACCACAGACTACTCCAGCACCTCTCCATTCTTGTTCTGCCCTTCAGTAAAAAAAATGGTATCCTTAAACGGATGTGAGCATCCGTCAACGCATGTCAACATTCGTTAAAGGTAAAGCTGAAATTCAACACAACAGATTATTTTGCAACTTCTTTCATTAAAGTGCTATTGAGTTTATACACACTATGGTAAGCAAAATGCCGCTGAAATGTATCCATGACGCTATCATTGTATATCTTGTAATGGTAAATCTTACTTTTGGCAAAAAATCGAGCATGGAATTCAGCTGATGTAGGCTGTTCTCTAACTCGGATATCAAAAGGAAGAAGGCCATTCAAAGCTGCATGAATTTCTTCCAAATTTTCATAATTAAAAGGTGTAAAGAAATGAACAACCTGCAGTAGAAAGTTCTTCCAAATCATAAATTTACAATGTTTGATATTGGAAAGTTGAAGCCACATAAAAGAAACAAAACCAGACCTGACCCCATGCATGGACTCCTACATCAGTCCTGCTAGCACCAACCAAACTGAGATCCTTCCTCTGAAGCTTTGTTGCTTGAGTTAAAGCTTTCTCGAGAGTGAATTGTACAGTAGGGGAGACTGTTGATATTGCCAACCTGAAATTGTGTCAGAACAATCGGTACCGATATAGAGTCGCACAGCAGAATAAGATATTCGGAAAGCGTGTTATGGTTACAAATCAAGTTTCGATGGTCCGTTTTAGAAAATCAATTTTCTTAGAGAAAATTTAGCAAACAGTGTAAGTGCATAAAACAGTAAAGAGTGTAGGGAATAGAAAAATTGACACACTGGATTTTTATCCTGATTTGAATAAAAAGATTCTACGTCCAGTCGTTAATCACTATAAATAGTGATTAACCTTTTTCACTAAAAATATAGTTGTACATATTACAAGATAATGAAATGAGCAAAGAATAGAAAACACATTCCTTCGACAAACGAACCAGAAGAGTGCAACAAGTAACTTCCTTCGACAAACGAATCGGAAGAGCTTCCTTCGACGCACGAACCGGAAGCAACAACTCTGCCAACTTGAAGAGAACCGTTCCGACCTTTGACACATAAAGCGCGAGCTTCTCCTATTCACAAGACTAGGCAAGAGCACTCTATCACTTTGAGAACTTCCTCAGACAAACTGTATTCTCAAAATAGCATAGATCCTTTTCACTCACATAGAGCTTCCCTTAGGCACAAAGCTCTAATACTCTCAATTGAAAAGTTCTTTCTAAGAGCTGTGAAGACCTTTATTTATAAGCCTAGTTTCGTGCAGGGTCAAAAACTAAAAAAACATCTCCCAACTGCCATTGATAATCGATTATCATAAGTGATAATCAATTATTTGTGTCCGTTATGGGGTTTTCAAAATGTGATAATCGATTATCCTGAGCAATAATCGATTATTTCAAAGACTTAGACAGTATTAAATGAAACAGTGATAATCGATTATTCTGTGTAATAATCGATTATTTGCGCGAGCAACTCTCTTCTAAATTGGCTCGTGATAATCGATTATTTGCGCAATGACTCACTAAATACGAAAACTTCTAATAGTTTTTACATCATTACAATTTATCCTATACATTTGTTTCTACAAAATGCGTTTAATAAAGATGCATTTAGAGTCTTCAATTCTTCAGCTTTTATCATCATCAAAACTTCATAGTATCTTCAAGATACCAATGCTCCTCATTGGTAACAAATTGATCATCATTCAAGGGTTAAAGGAAAGAGCTCAATTACTAAACTATATTTTTACTTATTAACACTAGAAAAGTGCACCCTTTTACATGGCCTTAAGGAATTGTTATCCTCTGGAAATTCTAGAAAACCCCCCATTTTAGTCCTTAAAATGGTAAATATCTGTCACTTTCATCATTTACTCAGCCAAACATCATTAACTATAGTATTTTCTTTTGGGTGCAAAATGACATTGGAAAATTAAGATGCTTATTCCTTTAAGTGCATTGTATATATGGAATCTGACCTCGTGATTATTTATAATCACATTGTCAAGTATAACGAGATTACCCTAAAACGACAAATGCAATGCTTAAAATTCTTCAAAGCAGCTGAAAATTGAATATATGCAACAATGCAAACATCTTAATTAACAAAGCAGTTTCATTGACACTTGTTTGTACAAAATAATAGAATGAGAAGACAAATTAAACAAATCACTCAAAGCATGGAATTCAGAAACAAATATAAGTGTCAAGTGAAGCAACAAGAACCAGATAAAGATAACGACCCAAGTGAAAATGTTTGAGAAAGTGAAAGGCTTCACATATTAAATGAAATGGGCAGAGTGAGAAAATGAAAATAGGAGGAAACCTGCGTATCGGGTTCCTTCGTAAGCCAAAACCAGACGCCACTTATACCCATCTTCGTATCAGGTTCCTAGTTAGCTGACAGTTCTTACTCATTATTGGACAATTTTCCCTCATTTTCATCCTTTGCATGATAAACATCACTCTGGCTAAACCCACATCTGTTGACGGATGTCGGATATCCATTGAAGGCCAAACGGATATCCCACATCCATTTTGGCCTTCGCGGGCTCTGTTCGGGCGACAAACAACGGAGACAGCACAGTAAACAGAGCATGAAAAACAACAACAACACACCACAAATTCAAATAATAATATACTCTAACATGCAAACAAAGCTAGAAACCTAGAAAAGAGTAGTAAAGAAAATTAACCTGGGATGGAGACGAAAACAAGCCGCAACGAAACCAGGCGCTCCTCCACACCACGAATCAACAACAACAATTGAAACCCAAAAGGTGAAGAAGAGAAATATCAATGAAAAAGAAAGAACGGAAAGGAAAGGAAGAAGAGATGAATTCAAACGGAAACGGAGAAGAGGACGTTAGATGAGATGTGGGGATGAGGGTGGGGGTGGGGTGAAGCTGCTGAATATAAATGAGGTAAAATTAGAGTTTGGAAAAAAAATTAAAAATTCGTGGTAAAAGTAAAAAAGTTTTAACCTTTAATTTAAGGATAGTTTTGAAAATAAAAGAATTTGGGGAGGTGTAGGGAATGCCGTGGTGGTGGAGGGAGCAATGCTCTTATTGTTATTATGGGCTTATAGCCAACCGATCGGGTACAATGACATACTGGCTGGAAAGGGCCGAGCGGTCGACGTTTAGAAAAGAGCTTCCTAGTCGCTCGGTCCCGACAACAACTAAGCAGAGTTAAAGCACAATTAATATTACAATGGCTACTGATGAGTGATTAAGGTTTACATTAATAATCATTAAGAGGTAAATTAATTGATCAAATTCTTATAAACTCTATAAATAGAGGTTTAATTTCGAGGTAAACTCATTTTGATTCATCATTGAATTACTTAAGACCTTAGATACAAATTCTGACACAAAACAGGAGTTACACACATGCGTCATTTTGCTCCATTAAAGTAGAAACATTTACTAAATTTTGAAATTTGGTGAGTTCTTTAATCATATTTTGAAATCTGATAACTATTTTAATTAAATTTTAAAATTTAATAATTTTTCTTATCAAATTTTAAAATTTAATGAATTTGATTTCGAAATTGAATTAATTTCGAAATTCAATAAATTCATAAATTCAATAAATTCATAAATCTAAATTCAAAACTCAATATAAATCAGATATCAAAATCATACTGGTCCTTGATCCAAACTTCAAAATTTAATTAGTTTCGAAATCCAATAAATTTATAAACTGAATTTTGAAACTCAATAAATTTTTAAACCAAATTTTAAAATTTTATGAATTTTTAAATCATATTTCAAAATTAGATGAATTCTTAAACTAAATTTCGAAACTTAACGATTTCCTAAATCAAATTTCGTCGAAATCCTAATTAAGTAAAAGAAAGGTGCAAGGTTTAGATTAAAGAAAAAAGTAGGTGAGTAAATTAATTATAAAAAAGAGATACAGTCAAAAAGATAGTTTAAATATTAAGAAAAAGTTGGGAGGTCAAAAAAGAAAACTTGCACGTACAAACAAAGCCAATGACAACTACACTTTTTTAATATATTTTTTTTAAAAAATTAACTGATTTGATGACTGAGAAATTTAATCAATTTAAAATCAAATAATTTCCTTTTTATTCAAATCATTAGGTTTAATTATAATTTTTTATGCCTATATTTTTCAAAATTTGTAATTTTGGTCCCTAGATTTTTCTATTCAATTTTGGTCATTTCATTTTGCTAAATGCATATGTTGGTTTCTACTTTTTTTACGCAACCATTAAACCAAACGCTGAATTAGTTGAGAAACAGGAAACTAAATTAATAGATACTTTAATTCATTAAATTGTAAAAAACAAGTTTGAAGAATTGTATTATTAATTTTCTTATTATTTTTACTACGATTTGTTCCTTCTCTTTTAATATAGACATAACTATATTAAAAAATAAACTCATTGATCTAAAATGCTTACAAAGACAACTCATTAATAATCTATACTTAAAAAATGAAGTGTCAGAGCCATTAAAATTCACTCAAGATTCGCTTTAGTGGATTGCACGTGTTAAGAGAGGGACTCGACACTCAGCTGGTAGAGGGAAGGTGCTGGCAGATGAGCGGACATCCGTTTTTGACGTGGGAAGCAAAACTTTGATTTTCAGGAAAACTCACGCCACTCTCTGCATGCAACCTTTCTTCCAAAACTCTGAAACTTCATTCTCTCCTCCTTCTCTCTAAATCTCCTTCATCTTCTCTCTACGAAATCTCACCCTTTCTCTTCTCCGATCTCCGTTCAGGCACCGTAGAAGCACTTTCGATGTCAAGAGCTTCAGTTTGAAACGATCGGTTTTGGGTTCTGAACTGGTAAGTTCTTCTTCTCCTTTAGTCGTTTGTTCTCTGGCACATGCAAACCAAGTTCTGGTTGCATGAGTTCATAATCTAGTTCTGAGCCATTTTGGTCTTTTGTTCAGTTTAATTTTGGAGAAGTGTTGAACGTTGGGGGTAGAAGGATTTGTAGTAGGGCGAGCCATATTTCTACCTCAGTGAACGTTCGGTCACGCTCGAGGTAAGGGAAGATTATTAATTTAATTTGAATGTTACTTGTATTGCATGAACGTTCATTGAATTGACTGAATTAATATGATCTATGATGGTTGTTATGTTTGGATTGTATGAAATATGAAAATTTCTATGATACGGTGGTATGAACTTATGTAGATAAATGTTGAGAAATGGAATTGAGATAAATGATTTCTAAATATGAAATTTCCCTATGAAAGAGTACGTTCGTCACTAAAACGGTCCTTGACCGTTCGGTTCTCCTAGTAAACTTGGTTGGAATTGGATTCTTTCATTTGGGAAGAATCCTAGTTGAGGACGAGCGTCTTCGTTTCGAAATACTGTGCATGAGTGTTCGGCCAAGCATAATTGTTTCTTGGTATTCGGTTATAAACTTAAGTATATATATATATATATATATGCATGTATTTGTATATTTTCGTTTGTTCTTAAACACTATTCCAAATCGTATATTATTATATTTATCAAGTCTTCTACTATAAGTTGAGTAGTGGTCGGTCTTACACCAAACGCTCTTACTGAGTAGTGCTCGGTCTTACACCAAGCGCTCGTACTGAGTAGTGCTTGGTCTTACACCAAGTGCTCATTCTCTTTTCTTTTATGATCTATCTTGATGAAAATAGCGTTCGTCCAACTTTAATAGAGTTTTCTCTCTACCTTGCTCGGTCATTGATTGGCATTCGGTTTTCTTGATGGCTAAATTCAAATAAGCTAAGTATTTATAAGCGTACGGTTTCATCATGTGAATTCTTCTAAGTATTATTCTTTGAAGTGTCCTTATTCATTGGTTTTGGCCTAGAGTCTTAACACTTGGAATGGTCTTTGCGATGTTCTGTTTGAGCTCTCAAGAGTCAGTTCATTTAATTGGCTCACTTTGTAAGTAACGTTCGTTCTAGTCGTTCTTGTGATATATGATTGTACTCGGTTTCTTTCTCAACCCGTAAAAACCCTATCGGTCTTAATTTGTTCTGGAACTGGAGACCTTTCTGTCTCGCTCCAAGTGTTCATTCTTGTTCTGAGTTAGGATTGAACGTTCGGTATTTGGTGTTCTTAATAATCTTTGTACAAAGGTGAAATTGAGATGATTGATAATGAAAGATGAAGAGAATATGATATGGACGAAATGTTTTGGATTATGGACGAACGTTCCGGGGAGGAATGACTCATGAATGTATATTGGAATTGGTAAAGTATGAATGTGGGCATGCTAAGCTGGCGGTTCATCCTGATGTTCCGTGATTACTCGTCCTCACGTAGAGGAGGGTAAGTCATGTGTGGGAACGGCAAGAGGTCCTTGTCCTTATGGTTAATTTGAACAGATAGGACTAACCTCGGGTGGCAGCTGTTGAGGGTATCCCAGTTACTACATCACTCGGGTGCACGAACGTCGTAGCTACAATGATTTCAAACCGAATAGTTAAGACCGAATAGTAGGACGTTCGGTCAGTAGTGTAGTCTGATAGTAAGGTGGTCGGTCGATCACCTTATCCTTTTGTTTTGTATGACCGTCCCGTGTTGGCTTTTGTAAACCGTTCGGTCAGAATGACTTCTCTTGTACAATTTTAGCTTTAGCTCTTTCTGTAAGGCCGTCGGCCATAAACATACTCCTATTTTATTGTAAGACTGATCTGTAATATTATTCAATGTAATTATTCTATCATATAGTTTTAGACTGTAGTTTTGGGATGTTACATTAGCGGTATCAGAGCAGTTTTGTTCCTTAGAGGACACTGTAGGTTATGAGTATACTATACTTTTGTTGTGTGCTCAACGTTCGTTAATGAGTATTTCAAACTCCTTGAATTAAACTAATGATTACTTTCTCTGTTTCTCAGAGAACTAATGGCGCCGAGACCTCCTCCTCAACCTGTCAATCGTGATGCATCTGACAACACAAGATTATTGGAATCAGTAATAGAAGCGCTTTAGCAGCAGAACGCTGCCTTGGTGCAACAGAACACGGCCGCTTTGCAGAATTTGGAAGCCGCACAGGCAAACTCAGAAGTGACCCAAAGGAAACTGATGGAGATCATATCAACCACGAGGAATACAGCTGGAGCTTCCACTTCCACAGCTACTCATCAGACCGAGTGGAGCTTAGAGAGTTTTCTACAGCATCACCTAGCCAAATTCAATGGGAAGTGCCTTCCTGATGAGGCTGATCAGTGGTTGCGTGATATGGAGAGGATATATAATGCCAAAGGATGTCCAGATGATAAGAGGCTAGCCTTTGCAGAGTATCTCTTGACTGGGGAAGCCTGTCATTGGTGGACGAGTATGAAGATGATTCTAGCGGACGCCCAAAGTCCCATCTCATAGGAAGTATTCAGAAGCAAGTTTTATGAAGAATACTTCCCAGATAGCATTCGTTTTGCCAAGGAGGTGGAGTTTCTTCAGTTGGTGCAAGGTGGGATGTCAGTGTCGGAGTACACCAACAAGTTCAAGCACTTAGTGAGATTTAACACTATGGCTACCAGTGAAGAGTGGTAGTGTAGGAAGTTTGAAAATGGGCTGAGGAGTGATTTGAAGCTGCTGATATCCAGCCCGTGTATTAAGTCCTTTCCTGTCATGGTGGAAAGAGCCAAAGTATTGGAGAAGAACGTGGCAGAAGTAGAACAGCAGAAGAAGTCACAACAGGCGGTTAGGGGACCGGTCTCGTCTAGAAGCAATTTGAATCTGAGGAGGACGCCTTACGCTCGTTCAGCGTTGCCTTCTAATGCTAGTGGGTCTCAAACTCATTCAGTGGTTGCTGTCGGACGGTCTGGACAGCAAGGGACGGTGACTTGTTTTCAATGTGGAGGACCCCACTACCGTTCGTCGTGTCCTCAACTGGTGGGAAGAAAGTTTTGCACTCGCTGTAGAAGAAATGGTCATCTGGAGAGCAAGTGTAACATGGGGGGTAGAGCTGCAATGGGGCCACCAAACGCTGGAAGAGTTCAACAAGGGAGAGGTGGACGAGCGCAAACGACTGGTCGAGTTTATGCAATAACGGGCACGAAAGCAACAAGCTCAGGCAACCTCATTATCGGTACTTGCTTGCTGTATGGGAAATCTTATTGTGTATGGTATGATTCGGGGACAACACATTCCTTCATCTCGAAGGCGTGCTTTGAGAAACTGGGATTGACAGAGAGTGAGATGCAGTTCGACTTGGTGGTGTCAACCCCAACGACTGGTGAGGTTAGGACGTCTACTGTTTGCGTTAGATGTCCTATAAAGGTTGAGGGACATAGATTTAAAGTTAACCTCCTTTGCTTACCTCTTCAAGGTTTGGAGGTAATTCTAGGGATGGATTGGTTAACTGCCAATCACATTCTTATAGATTGTGGTGAGAAGAGACTGGTATTTCCTCATGGAGAGGAAGAGTATTCGATAACGCTTGGGCAAATAAGGCAAGATATCATGGAGGGTGCCAGTTGCTTCTTAGTATTGTCTTATCTAGAAGCAGCTGAGGACGAACGTTCTGGACGTTCGGTACAAGGCAAAAGGAAGGATGACCGTTCGGTCATCAGGGAATTCATGGACATGTTTCCTGATGAAGTCCCAGAATTACCCCCTCCAAGAGAATTGGAATTCTCAATTGACTTATTGTCAGTAGCCGGTCCAGTCTCCATTACACATACAAAATGTCGCCAGCAGAGTTGACCGAGCTCAAAGGTCAGATTGAAGATTTAATGGATAAGCAATTTATCAAGCCGAGCGCATCACCTTGGGGAGCGCCAGTACTCTTAGTGAAGAAGAAGGATGACAACTCTCGGCTTTGTATTGACTACAGACAATTAAACAAACTGACCATCAAGAACAAGTACCCCTTGCCTAGGATTGATGTTCTGTTGGATCAATTGCATGGGGCTACTATATTTTCAAAGATTGATTTGGGGTCCGGGTATCATCAGATTTGGGTTAAGGAAGGTGACGTTCAGAAGACTGCATTCAGGTCTCGATATGGTCACTACGAGTACGTAGTAATGCCGTTCGGTGTTATTGATGCTCCTGCCATATTCATGGACTATATGAATCGCATATTTAGGCCGTTCCTGGATAAGTTTGTGGTCGTTTTCATTGATGATATCCTCATCTACTCCAAGAGTTGTGAAGAACATGAAGAACACTTGAGGATGGTACTTGGTGTATTGAGGGAAAAGGAGTTGTACGCCAAGTTATCCAAGTGTCAGTTTTGGATGAATGAAGTGCAGTTCTTGGGGCTCGTAGTCACTGCTGGAGGTGTCTTAATGGATTCGACCAAGGTACGAGCGGTATTGGAATGGGAGAGTCCGCGTTCGGTCACTGAAGTCCGAAGTTTCGTGGGGCTGGCGGGCTACTATAGACGTTTCATTGAAGGATTCTCTAAGATAGTAATACCGTTGACGCAGCTGACCAGAAAGGATCACCCGTTCGCTTGGACCGATCGGTGTGAAGCTAGTTTCCAAGAACTGAAGCAGAAGTTGACGAGCGCTCCAGTCTTGGTTATTCCTGACACGGCCAAACCGTTCGAAGTATACTGTGATGCCTCTCATCAAGGTTTGGGCTGTGTGCTTATGCAAGAAAGAACGGCGGTCGCGTACGCTTCTCGACAGTTGAAGATTCACGAGAGGAACTATCCCACGTACGACCTGGAATTGGCAGCGGTAGTCTTTGCATTGAAGATTTGGAGGCACTACTTGTATGGATCTACATTCCAAGTCTTCAGTGATCACAAGAGTCTCAAGTACCTCTTTGATCAGAAGGAGTTGAATATGAGGTAGAGGCGTTGGCTGGAGTTCTTGAAGGACTATGATTTTGAACTGCTTTATCATCCGGGAAAGGCTAATGTGGTAACGGATGCCTTAAGTAGAAAAGCAGTTCATGTCTCGGTTATGATGGTAAGAGAACTCAGCCTGGTTGAGAGTTTTAGAGATCTAAGGTTGCAGTTCGACTTGGAACCGAACAGTATCAGATGCTGTAACCTTAGAATATCCAGTAACCTCTTTGACCAAATCAGGGATAAGCAATCGGCGGATGAAGACCTGCAGAAGATCTTAAGCGCGCTCGGTACAGACAAAGCCAAATATTTCAATACTGGAATGGACGGTCTCTTACGATACAGAGACATGACGTGCGTTCCGAATGATGGTGATCTGAAGAGGATTATTCTTGAGGAAGGACATCAAAGTCGCCTTAGCATGCATCCTGACATGACTAAGATGTATCAAAATCTCAGGAAGTCCTTCTGGTGGCCAGCAATGAAGAATGATGTCGCTCGGTTTGTGGCATCATGTTTAACTTGTCAACGAGCAAAGGCGGAGCATCAGAGACCAGGTAGTCTACTACAATAGTTGTTGATTCCTGAATGGAAGTGGGACAACATTTCTATGGACTTTGTGACTCACTTACTCCGTACGGTTAAGAATCACGACTTCATTTGGGTCATAGTGGATCGGTTGACTAAGAGTGCACACTTCTTAGCTGTCAACCTGAAGATGTCCATGACGAAGCTTGCACAACTCTACATCAACGAGATCATTCGTTTGCATGGAGTACCATCCAGCATCATCTCTGACCGAGACACAAGATTTACTCCTTGGTTTTGGCAGTCCTTGCAAAATGAGTTAGGTAGCAAGTTACAAATGAGCTCAGCGTATCACCCTAAAACGGACGGCCAATCCGAGAGAACCATCCAGACGCTTAAAGACTTGCTGAGAACGTGCGTACTGGACTACTTGGGTGTTTGGGATGAAATTCTTCCTTTGGTTGAATTCACATACAACAACAGTTTTCAGTCCAGCATTGGAATGACGCCTTTTGAAGCTCTTTATGGGAGGAAGTGTCGAACGCCACTCTGTTGGTTCCAAGAAGGAGAAAAGGTTTTGACTGGACCTGAGCTTATTCAGCAGACGACCGAGAAGGTGAAATTGATTCAAGAGAGGTTGAAAGCGTCTCGGAGCAGACAGAAGTCATATACAGACAAGAGAAGAAGGCCTTTGGAGTTCATTGCAAGAGATCATGTCTTTCTTAGATTGAATCCAACTACTAGAGTAGACAGAGCCGTTCGTCCCAAGAAGTTGTCCCCTAAATTCATTGGACCGTACCAAATTTTGAGACGCATTGGACCGGTAGCGTACGAGATATCATTACCTTTTCAATTATCCAATCTTCATCCAGTCTTCCATGTTTCTCAACTTCGGAAGTACATAGCGGACCCTTCTCATGTACTAGAGTTAGAAGACATTCGTTTTCGTCAAGACCGAATGTTAGAGATGCAACCGGTGCGTATTGAAGATAGCCGAACCAAGTATTACAAGAGAAAAGCCATCAAACTGGTGAGAGTGGTCTGGGACGAGAAGATGGGCAAATCTACGTGGAAAGTGGAAGATGCAATGCGAGACTTGTACCCTCATCTATTCTCTAGTAAGTCTTAAATTTTCGAGGACGAAAATTTTTGAAGTTAGGGAGAATGTCAGAGCAATTAAAATCCACTCAGGATTCGCTTTAATGGATTGCACGTGTCAAGAGAGGGGCTTGACACTCAGCTGGTAGAGGGGAGGTGTTGGCAGATGAGCAGACGTCCGTTTTTTACGTGGGAAGCAAAACTTTGATTTTCAGGAAAACTCACGCCACTCTCTGCATGCAACCTTTCTTCCAAAACTCTGAAACTTCATTCTCTCCCTTCTCTCTAAATCTCCTTCATCTTCTCTCTACGAAATCTCACCCTTTCTCTTCTCCGATCTCCGTTCAGGCACCTTAGAAGCACTTCCGTCGTCAAGAGCTTCAGTTTCAACCGATCGGTTTTGGGTTTTGAACTGGTAAGTTCTTCTTCTCCTTTAGTCATTTGTTCTCTGGCACATGCAAACCAAGTTCTGGTTGCATGAGTTCATAATCTAGTTCTGAGCCATTTTGGTCTTTTGTTCAGTTTAATTTTGGAGAAGTGTTGAACGTTGGGGGTAGAAGGATTTGTAGTAGGGCGAGCCATATTTCTGCCTCATTGAACGTTCGGTCACGCTCGAGGTAAGGGAAGATTATTAATTTAATTTGAATGTTACTTGTATTGCATGAACGTTCATTGAATTGACTGAATTAATATGATCTATGATGGTTGCTATGTTTGGATTGTATGAAATATGAAAATTTCTATGATACGGTGGTATGAACTTATGTAGATAAATGTTGAGAAATTGAATTAAGATAAATGATTTCTAAATATAAAATTTCCCTATGAAAGAGTACGTTCGTCACTGAACGGTCCTTGACCGTTCGGTTCTCCTAGTAAACTTGGTTGGAATTTGATTCTTTCATTTGGGAAGAATCCTAGTTGAGGACGAGCGTCTTCTTTTCGAAATACTGTGCATGAGCGTTCGGCCAAGCATAGTTGTTTCTTGGTATTCGGTTATAAACTTAAGTATATATATATATATATATATATATATATATATATATATATATATATATATATATATATATATATATATATATATATATATATATGTATATTTTCGTTTGTTCTTAAAAACTATTCCAAATCGTATATTATTATATTTATCAAGTCTTCTACTATAAGTTGAGTAGTGCTCGGTCTTACACCAAACGCTCGTACTGAGTAGTGCTCGGTCTTACACCAAGCGCTCGTACTGAGTAGTGCTCGGTCTTACACCAAGCGCTCATTCTCTTTTCTTTTATGATCTATCTTGATGAAAATAGCGTTCGTCCAACTTCATTAGAGTTTTCTCTTTACCGTGCTCGGTCATTGACTGACATTCGGTTTTCTTGATGGCTAAATTCAAATAAGCTAAGTATTTATAAGCGTACGATTTCATCATGTGAATTCTTCTAAGTATTATTCTTTGAATTGTCCTTATTCATTGGTTTTGGCCTAGAGTCTTAACACTTGGAATGGTCTTTGCGGTGTTCTGTTTGAGCTCTCAAGAGTCAGTTCATTTAATTCGCTCACTTTGTAAATAACGTTCGTTCTAGTCGTTCTTGTGATATATGATTGTACTCGGTTTCTTTCTCAACCCGATAAAAACCCTCTCGGTCTTAATCTGTTTTGGAACTGAAGACCTTTCTGTCTCGCTCCAAGTGTTCGTTCTTGTTCTGAGCTAGGATTGAACGCGTGCTTTGCATCCAGTTGCCTCCTCATCATCAAGCGCATTCTTCTTAATCCATGAACCCCTTTCTTCGTATTCAACTGAATCACATGGCTCCAACCTTCAACAACCACATCAAAATCTCAAAGAAAGATTACGTCAGATGCAAAAGCAAGCTACAAAAGCGTATTCAACTATTCTTCTTCCCGTCTTTTTAATATTTACTTCTTGGAATCGGTCATGTAGTTTTTGCTAATCGATTTTCTATATTAAGCAGATATACACACAAAGAATTGTAGAATTGTATAAGAGGTTAAGGGTACATGTCACAATAGGTTAAGGATACATGTGATATTTCAGTAATAATTTTTCAAAATTTCTTCAATTTCGCGGGTGATGAAAAATCATGACATTCCACGAATTCATCTTAAGCGTTCTTTGTTTTTCTCTCATCCGAATACGACTCAACTTTTATTTTATCGATCGCATTCGACTTTGAACAGTGAAATTTGTTTAAACGAACACTGCATTAACAAGAAATATTTTTATACATGCTACAAGATTACCCATTCAAATTTTAAACTTAATTTTAATGATATCTTCCATGAATTGAAGTACAAATTATATTGTATGTGCATCAAGAATGTGTGCAATGTAGCGATGTAACATCTTTGTGACGTTGTCTTGCTATCATTGACATTTTATACTTCCTTTTCTATATAGAGTGAATTTCTAGTCTCATTCAACAGTTTTGCTTTTTATGTGTTTGAATAAAATAAAAACCTTAACACTAGTACAACCAGGGGAAACGACAACGGTTATTTTTCTCTATAGGCACCGGTTCTCAAACCGAGGAATATTCAGGCGAGGTAAAAGGTCTAGTACTTTTGGTCTCGGTTGGGAACCGAGGCATAAAAGGAGAGGATTTTGCCTCGGTTTTCTCTACCCGAGGCAGTAAACTTTTTGGTTTTTTTTAATTTTTTTTTCCGTAGGACTTTATGCCTCGGTTGACTTTTTCTCATGCGTAATACATTCTGCTTCGGGTGTGACCATAACCGAGGCCATAGGTGGTCTTTCGACTTCGGTTATGACGTGAACCGAGGCATATAAGTACATTTTTTTTTAAAATGAGGTCTGTTTCTGCAACATTCCCAACCACAGAAACAGACCTGCATATATTTTTATAGCCAGAACAGTCCAGAATAATGCAGAAACGTATATTTTAAATGAAAATTATATTAAAACATAAATATATTGAATGAAATCATAAATCAACTTCTTAGAAGTATAAATCAATCCAATGTAATCATAAATCAAGTTTCAAACATAAATCAATGCAATGTACAAAGTTAAACTTATAATAATGTAGAAAAACATAAAACAACTTAGAAACATAAACTTAGAACTTACTATATCCTAATATCTACTACATACTATTATATAAATGAACTACATATTTAGCAAGTGTTTTCCTCACAAGTTGAATTGACTTCTCTGGAATTGGAGCAGTCCTATTAAATCTCTGCATAAAACACAATGATTTCAATTAGTGTATATGAAATCCAAACTATAGAGAAAATAAAATTCAAAGCTAAATATTACCGTTTCCCATCCACTGGTGTAATGTGCACGAATGATGGTCATCATCCAAAACATAACGTAGTAACCACATTCATATGACCCCATTTGTCTATTACACTACAATATATCATCATAATTATAAAATGTTAAGTAACATCATTTGAATGGAACCAAATGTAACAAAGTATGGACTAAAATACCAAACCTTAAGGGCAACCCATGCAAGCTTTTTAGCTGTAGCAATAGATCTCCCAGATAACATCATATGTGTTGCAAGGAAACTATTAAAAAAAATTCCTTTAGCATACATTTATATAACAAAAAATTCCACACATTGAGATTCTTACCAATCTACTACATGTCTAAGAGGGCTGGGAGGAGACTTCTGCAATGAACAAAACCAGACAGCAGTGTTCTTCGGTATGGAGATCACAAGTAGCTGCCAATGACACCTGAAATTGGTAATAACTTATGAATCATATACCAAAATTAATAAATGAATGTGTTGAAGTTAACAAACTTCACTTACCCATGTGTATAAGGGAGAAAATATATCTCCTTCCCCATTCCAATGCAGGTGGTGATGTATGTCTGGATATCATCAAATTTATTTCTTTCATGAGTCATAGAGGGGTCAATGAACCCATATACATCGTTGAACCCCTTCTTGTTACTAACATCAAACATATACCTAAAATGAAGAAATAATCTGATATAAGTAAGTTCATAAAATAGAATTATATAAAAAATAAATCATAAACTTACATCATCCACAGCTGAATGAGTGTAATGTTAATTTCTTCTCTACCCGACGCAAGCTCCCTAACATCTTGATAATGCAAGTACAATGGGATCTGAGCTTCTCTTCCAAATGTAGTAGAATCCCAGTGTACATTCATCGGCACATCTGAAATGATCTTAGCAAGCTCGTCTAACGCACCAAGAGGGTCATCCTCAGATAAATGAGTCTTCTTCGGTGTAGGACTTCCCTCTTGACCTATCTGTTGTTAAATGCAAAAATGGTTATGTTATAACGTCAATTAGAAGTAAATATTAAAATTGAGAAGTATATAGTACGCGTGTTTACCGGGGCATTAGATACATCACCAACCAAATGTCTAGGCCATGCGACAAAGGACTTAAATGCTTCTTCCACAGTGAAGAACTCATCTGTAGGCACAGGAAGAACGACATCCACTATGACAACTTCATCCACCGTGACCTTGACCTCATCTTCTGCAAGCTGTACACCATGCACTACAATGGCTGTCTCATAAACTGTACCACGAGCCACTAGCATGGTCCCAGTATCAGAGAGAATATATAACTGACATGGACGAGTGTCATCCATGTCGTCCCCTGGGGCACCGGCAGCTGAGCAACTTCCTTTACCGCTTCTACCTGTCAAATTAAATGTTAGGTTATGCAAAAAGTAAATTAGTAACCAAAAATAAATAAGTTTACCTGTAGGGGGCACAACATGTTCCGCTACAGGAGATGGCGGAGGACGATTGCCATAATCCTCATAATGCTGCTGGAACTAGCGCGCAACCATTTCAGCAACTTCATCATACAACTCTGCTCGAACCTTCTTTGTGATCTCTTGCGTCATCTCTTTTCTTATTTCCTCCTTCATCTTTTCGTATGAATATGGACGCGAGGAAGACCCAAAAAAGTGTCGTATGCCTATGCCAGTCCCAGCACCACGCACCTGTCCTGGGTGCTCAGGTCGTCCAATAGTTGTGGCAAGAATATCTTAACGACCTTCTTGTGTGAATTGACCTTGGGAGCTCTGCTCAACCAAGGAGTCCTGTCACATAACAAAAGTTCAAAATCATTTGAAAGATCTATGTAATATATATAACAAAATTAATGTAAAAATATAAGAAATGACATCTTACAATTCTTTCAGATATTTCTCTAGCAGACTCGAAAGTGTAGGAGCCCGATGGTCTTATACGGGCTAACTTCCACTTGTCGTGCCGAGATGGTGGTGAAGGAGGAGGAGGAGGGTCAACACCCTCAGAAAGTGGAAGCCTACTATCTGACTTCTGCTTCATTATTTTTTCTTCAAGCTTCCTATATCCACCACGAGACAATAGATGTGGATTTTTATTTTGAGCGCTTATTCCCTGTGCTTTTGACCTTTTTTCCTGTGACAAAATAAAACAATTGTCATGGTAGATAATTATGGAAGATCTATTGAATTGAATGATTTTACTACACTTACATGCCACGCCTCAGATGACCGAAACTCTACAAACTGACGCCATGTTTCTTCGTCAATTGCTGAATATTTGGAACATGGATTTTCATTACTTTTTGGTCCAAATATATATCTAGACGTCAATTTTGTCTTAAACCCTCAAAATCTTTCTGCAATTGCAGATAAACACTTATTCCTTAAGCTCTCAACGTTTGACATATCAAATGTTATCTGCAACAAAGAAAGTAATAACCTTATATAAATACAGATTTATCAATATAATGAATATAGAATTTAGAGCAATATTGCTTAACTTACCAATAGATCTTGCCAGATGAGATTCCGATCAGCCTCAGAAACATGGTCAAAGGATGAAGTAAGTATAGAGATACGATCACGTGCTAGTACTCCAAGGTAAGACCTAAATACATCTGCATTTGGGCCAGATGCAACTCCAGTGACCACGTCAATAATGATAGGTGTCCTCTCACCTGCATTTCTTCTAAGAATAAGCTGTCGTAGCCTCGTTGCTCCTCTCGTCCGTCTAGAAGTGGTGGGGACTTCATCGCCTGACGAATGAGGTGACTCAGCCATATATCTGTCACAATAAATAAGATGAAATATAAATAAAACACTTATAAAATAACATATATTATTTAACAAAAGCCATAAATATTTACATAAACATGAAATTCATACATAATCATATGGATTGGTCATATATATATTCCCTCATTGTGATCTTCTCGTATTGCTTGTATATCATCAATTAGAGGGTCGTCATCCAAATTTATTGTCGTTTTAAATGGATGGCTGTCAGCGATATGAAGATTACTTAGATTCTCTTCTTTATCTTCAATTTGCCTTTTTCCTTGGAGAGCAACATACCAATGGTCAGACGCAGGATCTTTGACATAAAAAACCTGACTTGCTTGATATGCCATGATGAACGGTTCGTCTCTATAACCAACCTTTCGAAAATCAACAAGTGTCATACCAAATTCATCTATTTTGACACCACTCTTATTGTCTACCCACTTACATTTGAAGAGTGCAACGGAAAACTTAGTGTAATCAACTTCAAATATCTCTTCAATTCTACCATAATATCTCATGGATCCAACTATAGGATTTTGATCTTTGGATGTGGAAAACTGTAGCGACTCAACTTCTAGACTGACGCCACTATTTTGTACTGTGCTTTTATCATCCAAAGTCTTTGTATAGAATGTGCAATTATTAATTTCGTAGCCTGTATAACATACAACATGAAACTTCAAGCCATTTGCTAACCACAACAAAGTCTCAGAGGACCGTGATTCTTTCGAAACTTCAGACTTGAACCAGGACAAGAATGTTCTGTTATGCTCCATCAACTGCCATTTCTCTGATTGCCGTGGATAGTTGTTCTTTACAACGGCTTTGTGTGCTTCCAAAAATGCGATCACTTAATCTGTGTTGTTTAATATGTACAGATGTGCTTGCATCAATTCTTCACGACTTTTCGTCACCACATTCACACCTCGGATGCTTTTACTTGTAGAAAATCTACTCAACCATGATGTCCGAGGGACTCCTATCGGATTTGCTTTAGTCATATACTCAGAGCAAAACTCAATACTTTCTTCAGCAATATATCTTTCAATCATTGAACCTTCTGGACGATATTGATTTTTGACGTACCCTTTCAAAATCTTCATATAACGCTCAATAGGGTACATCCATCTTAAGTATACTGGTCCACACAACTTTATTTCTCTGACCAAACGAACAAGTAAATGCACCATGATGTCAAAAAAGAATGGAGGGAAAAACATTTCTAGTTGACACAAGATGATGATAATTTCGCTTTGAAGTTCATCTAACTTTGTAGGATCGATGACTTTACTACAAATTGACGAGAAAAATGAGCACAATCGAGTTATGGTCAGCCTAACTTTTTTGGGCAAAATTCCACGAATTGCCACTGGTAACAACTGTTGCATTAAGACGTGGCAATCGTGAGACTTCAGTCCAACAAGCTTTAAGTCCTGCATTGACACTAAGCTCTTGATATTTGAAGAGTATCCTTGTGGTACCTTGATACTCTTTAAACAAAGACAAAAACTTATCTTCTCTTGTTTGGACATTGTGTAACATGCAGGGGGCAAATAAGTATGTTTACCAATCTCTCTTGGTGCCAACTCTTCTCGGATCTTCATGTCGACCAAATCCAAACGCGCATTCACTCCATCTTTTGTTTTTCCCTGCATGTTTAGTAGTGTACCAATCAAGCTATCACAGACATTTTTCTCAACATGCATGACATCTATGCAATGTCTAACATCTAACTTTGACCAATATGGAAGATCAAAGAATATTGATTTCTTCTTCCAAGGGGTCGTTACAGAAGACTTCTTCGACGTTTTCCCAAATATATGATGTACTCTATTAACTTTCTCAGCAACTTCGAGTCCAGTAAGTGGACTGGGTGCATTGTCTTTCTCTTGTTCTCCATTGAATGCTTTCTTTAACCTTCGATATGGATGATTAGATTGTAAAAATCTCCGATGACGCATATACACTGTCTTCCTTTCGTGTTTTAATTGTTGAGCTGCAGTGTTTTCTTCACATATAGGACATGCTTTATGACCCTTCACACTGTACCCCGACAAATTACCGTAAGCTGGGAAGTCATTAATGGTGCAAAATAACATGGCATGCATCATGAAAGTTTCTGAAGCAAAGGCATCAAATATTTCAACCCCATCAACCCACAACAACTTCAAGTCTTCAACTAGTGGCCTTAGATAAACATCGATGTCATTTCCAGGCTGCTTTGGACCAGATATCAACATTGACAACATCATGTACTTTCTTTTCATGCACAATCCAGGAGATAAGTTGTAAATTATCAAAATCACGGGCCAACAACTGTGATTGGTACTTAAATTACCAAATGGATTCATTCCATCAGTAGCTAAGCCAAACCTAAGATTTCTACATTCTTCACCAAATTGGGGGAATTCTTGATCAATAATTTTCCATTGCTTTGAATCAGCTGGATGACAAAGCATCCCATCAGTTGTTCTCTCATCTGCATGCCATCTTAGGTTTTTAGCGTCTTTGGGATTCGTGAACAAACGCTTAAGTCTGGCAACTAGTGGAAGGTACCAAACTACTTTCAAAGCAGAACCATTCTTTTCTATGTGACCACCATCTTCACCGTTGTTTTTTGACTTGTATCGTGATAACCCACATTTTGGACACTTTATCAAAACTTCATTCTCATTCCTATATAATATGCAATCATTCGGACATGCATGTATCCGTTTATATTCCATACCCATCGGACAAAGAATTTTTTTTGCATCATAATTACGATTGGGTAATGTATTTCCATCTGGCAGCATTTCATTCAACAACGACAACAATTCTGTAAAACTCTTATCACTCCATCCATTGCTCGCCTTTAAATTCATGAGCCTTAACACCGCTGACAACCGTGTGAACTTAGTTGAACCCGTATACAAAGGAGTCTCCGCATCAGTGGACATTGTTTCATACACATGCGCTTGGGCAAAAGCTTCTGCGCCAACATCGCGGATCATGTCCTCTAAGTTGTCTTCTTTTGCTTCATCTTCCATATCCATTGTTACATCATAAACATTTTCAGTTGGAGAAACAGTTGGAAAGTCTGTTAATTCGCCGTGCCATATCCATGTTGTATAACTTCGTATGAAACCATCACAGATAAGATGTTCCCTAATATGACTTGCGTTCAACTTCCTCCCATTCAAACAGTTCACACAGGGACATTTGAACTTCACTTCATCATCACCACTTGTACTCGCATTACGTTGCGCAAACTCTATAAATTCTTCTACCCCTCTCTCGTACTCAGTGCTGATGCGTGGTAAATTAATCCACCCTCTATCCGTACGCATGTTTACTGAAATTGTTTCCACAATTTCAATAATCTTGAATGATCACTTTGATCGTGTTTGTATTCAAGGTGTGACCCTATCCCATTCAAGAAGATTCACTTTTTTTAGTTTATTAAACATATCAATTTTAAACAGCATATCTTAAATTTCACGAAATTTTGCCAGCATTTCGCATTGGTCTTCAGGTTACACGAAATGAAAGTGATTATAAATCACAATCAAATATGTACCCGAAGATCAATACAAAACACAACGACAAATTTTCATGAAATTTAAGACATGGATATTAAAATTGATATGTTATAATAAACTATGAAAAAGTTATTACTCTTCTTAAACTGTCCAACCGGATAATTCAAGATTCAATACTTGTAAATTATTATTAATATCTCCTCTATTTTCATTTGTAAAAAGTACATTTGTTCAAAAAAACTGGAGATAGTAAATAATTTTTGTATTGAATCTCAAACAGGAAACTAAGGCTAAATGACAACAACAATATATATTGAAGCAAACAAATAATTACATATGTAACATGCAATATATTCAAGCAAACAATATATTCAACCAAGAGTAAATAACATCAATTGGTCTCAAAATCTATCTATCTTGTTATTTTCAATCACTTAACACCAATTAATCATCTCAAATTTCCAACCTTCAAAGTTTGTTAAAAAAAACAACTCAGCTTAAATTTTATTAAATTTTATTAGATAACAATGCTACAATTCAATGTGTCAATCATTACACTATACATTCCTAAATATATAATTAAGATTTCACCGTTTTTCCCTATCAATTGTTTATGTTCTTTATGTCTTAATCCAATTCCCAAACCCCCAATACATAAACTGCCAAAAAAACTAAGAAAGAAAAACTGCCAAAAGCTTCTGCGCCAACCAATTTTATTATCAGCAAATGAAGACTTCCCAAATAAAAACAACCTAAACGTAAAATTTATATATGAGCCTCCACCAATGTATATCATCAAGAACACAATCAACCAACCTTAGTGACGAAGGCAGGAGTGGCGGAGGCAGGAGTGGCGGCGGCAGCACCGACGGAGGCAGCAATGCCGGAGGCAGCAGCGGCGGCCAGTAGTGGCGCGACGGTGAACGGAGGAGGCGCGGCCCAACACGACAACGAGCAGGGTGGTGGTGGCGCGGCGAACATAGGCGAGACCAAGCACCACAGCGGTAGCGGCGCGGCAAGCGAAGGCGGCGCGGCAAGCGAAGGAGTGCAGTGGTGGTGGTGGCGGAAGCGAGGAGGAAGAATGCGAATGCAGGAAGAAGACGCGCAAATGAAATCCAGGTCTGGATTTTCAAATATGAATTGGGGCTTATACCTCGGTTACTCGAAAAAACCGAAGAAATTCACTAACGACCTCGGTTCCTCGCCGAACCGATGTCGTAACTGTCACTAACAGCCTCGGTTTCTTTCAGACCCGATGCCTTATCTCTGGCGTAGCAGGCAAAGTACCTTACAACGTGGCACGAGCAGACTAACGACCTCGGTTCCTCGCCAAACCGATGTCGTATCTGTGATCAACGACCTCGGTCACTACTGAACCGATGCCGTAGCTCTGGCGAGCAGGTGTAGCAGGGGTAGGAGCAGGTGTAGCAGAGCAGGAGCAGAGCTTTAGGCCTTGGTTGCTGGGCAGAACCGAGGCAATAGAGGCTTTCGAAAAGCTGTCAGACAGGAATGTCTTTTCTGTAGGGCGCTGGGCAGAGGTATATGCTTCGGTTCTTGGTTTAACCGAGACAGTATGTGAATTCCACTGCGGGCTCTGTTGCAATCGAGGTATACACTCTTATATGCTTCGGTTTTCCGTAACCGAAGCATATATGGCGCGTTTAAAACCGAAATTTTTACTAGTGTAATTTTGATGGTTTAAATTTTTAGTAAATTCGTATTTGAAGTGGTTTTTATTTCAATTTCTGGATATATTGTTTTATTAATAGAGATTATCTAAAGAAGTTCTTCAATAAAACTTGAGATTTATATGTGGTATGCATCATAAGCGGAACATTAATCCTTAGATTGACTTAAATACTCAAAACACTGTCAAAATAAGTCAAAAATTGATCAAGATTCTATCTCAATTATTTAGCTATTTTATGTTCTTTCAGTTATTAATTTGTATCATATAATTTGTCACATATTTTGTAGGAGAAGGCTTGCTTGCTTACATGAATTAAGATTCACGTGATTAACCATATTAAGACATTCTTTTTATTAAAAAAATTATGATAATGAATATAAATCATAATTGAAATGGTTTATAAAAATTTCTTTTTATTACGATACCGTTTTAAATATATTAATATCTTTTAATAAAATTAATAAGTAATTATATTTTAACATCATATTTTCGAACAACTATAAACATAAGACAAAGAAAAGGATAAATAACACATTTTAATATAATTACAATTCCACCTTATAATTTGAAATAGTTTATCAATCTATATACTTTGTCTTTTGTCCTTGTAGTGGGAGAAAGAAACATAGTAATGTCCTTCACTATATGAAGTTACACTTTTATGTTACACTTTTATAAGAAAACATTGTATATCTTCTTTATAAGACTTATTCCTTAAGTTCACTTCGTAAATAGTTATTTACAATAAGTGGTAGTTAAGAATACTCAGATTGGTTGGTCTAAAGAGAAAATTAAGATTGAATAACCATAAATGACTTATCTTTGATAATATATAAAGTAATCTATTTACTTATTTTCTAATTAGTATTGGAAACCTTTCATAGAGGAGAATTCGATATAATTCAAGCTTTGAGGATGACCTTATAAATCTTGTGTTATTCTTATTCATTAGATGACCTTCATTGGATAATATAGTATTCTCCAAAAAAAAAAAATCTTCTGTAGTATTTAACCTCTCTTCTAGGATATGTCTATACCTTCAATTAAAACTAGGATTTTGGGGTTATTTCTTCATACAACAAGATGAAAAGATCCTAAAGACTATAGAGAATGAAGGTCAAGCTATCAACGTAGATAAAAAAAAATCTTGCTTAGATATATTTGGACAAACGAGTTAAAACACAAGTATATGCCATAAATGCTTTCATATGTACAATATTTGAGGATCAATATTGTAAGATACACACAGTTTAAGGTGTTAAAGATGTTATTATTTTTGAATATAATATTGCAAAAGAAGATTTGAGCCATCACATGCGGAAGATTTTTCTGAGCTTGGACCGAGAGTTTAGCTTCCAACGTTTTGATTTAGAGACATATCCCAAACTTCACGTTGCAATGTTATAATTTTGCTTCAACGTTCTTTATTTGATTAAAAATCATTTTTTTTAATAGAAGATATTTTGGATTTTTGTATCATGGGCCTGGTCCATGAATTCTATAAATAGAGCACCTCCTTCACTCTAAAATGATCAGAATCATTCTTCTCTCTTTCTCTTTTCTCCTAGTTTCATTCTCTCTCTTTTCCTAAAAATATTCTGGGTTTATTTATTCTCTTTTTAAGAGATCCTTGCTAGATCTGAGATCCTCAGAAATTCTAAGAAGTTCCTGTTGTATCCTGGGGGCTTGCGCAATACACCGCGGATAAGTCCTTAAGGACAGTGATCTACACGCCTCAGGAAGTATATTGTTCGTGATCTTTATTCTACTTTTGTCAGCTTGTACAACAATCTTAAGGACTTATGGCTGACAACAACAATAACTCAATCCCGGAGAATCAAAATAATGTTTCCGGAACTCAGACGGTCTTCGCGAAACCTTTCCCGAATGTATCAAAAATTGAAGTCTTCTCTGGTCAGAATTTCCGACGCTGGCAAGAACGCGTGTCAACCCTCTTAGACATGTACGGAGTCGCTTTTGCCCTTTCATCTTCAAAACCCGACTCCAGTCTCCCTCAAAATTCAAAACAAGTTGAAGATTGGGTTCATGCAAACAAGGTATGCCGTCATACTTCACTTAGTGCACTCTCTAACGATTTGTTCGATGTATACTGTTCCTATAAGGAAGTGAAAGAAATTTGGGATTCGTTGATTCTCAAATACACTGCTGAAGATATAGTCAGACAAAGATTCATCATTGGGAATTACTATCGTTGGGAAATGGTTGAAGATAAGGACATAAAGTCGCAAATTAATGAGTACCACAAGCTACTCGAAGATATCAAAGCGGAGAACGTTCTTCTTCCAGATGAGTTTGTTTCAAAGCTTCTGATCGAGAAACTGCCGCCTTTCTGGACTGATTACAAGCAACAACTAAAAAATAGGCACAAGCAAATGTCACTTTCAGAGCTGATCACTCACATAATTATTGAAGATACCAACAGGAAAGAATGTGCTACTGTGAGGGCCAAAGCATTGTCTGCAAAAGCAAACATGGTAGAAAACAAACCTGCTCCAAAAAGGTACGAACACAAACCTGATCACAATAAGAAAAATAATTTTCGAAAATTTCGCCCCAACACATCTAACCCCACCTTTAAGAAGAAAGGAAATTGCTTCGTATGTGGGAAGCCGAGCCATCATGCGCCGCAGTGCAGACGCAGAGTAAGAAACGACAATCCTCCTAAGGCTAATATAGTCGAAGGAGATGACATTATTGCTGCGGTCGTTTCTCAAGTAAATCTGATGACCAATGTAAGCAAGTGGGTGGTAGACTCTGGTGCTACTAGGCATATCTGTGCAAACAGAAGTGCTTTTACCTCTTACACTAGTGTAGGGGATGGAGAAGAACACGTTTACCTCGGTGGTTCCAGGACCAGTCCTGTTCTGGGAAAAGGGAAAGTTCTTCTCAAACTCACATCTGGAAAGACTCTGGCCTTGAGTGATGTGCTACATGTGCCATCAATCAGAGTTAAAATGTCCTTCGAGTCTGACAAGATTGTAATGACAAAAAATAATGTTTTTGTGGGGAAGGGATATTGTGATCAGGGTCTCTTTGTACTTAACATTTCTGAAAATATTAATGAATCATCTTCTTCTGCTTATATTATTGACTCATATGATATATGGCATGCTAGATTAGGACATCTAAATTCTTCCTATGTTATGAAATTAAAACAACTAGGATTAATTAATATGCATGATAAATAGAGTAGTAAATGTGATATATGTGTAGAATCTAAAATAACTAAGAAAACATGTTTTGCTGTAGAACGCCAAACTGAATTGTTAGGGTTAATTCATACTGATCTAGCTGATTTGAAACAAACAATGTCTAGAGGAGGTAAAAATTATTTTGTGACCTTTATAGATTATTATTCTAGATACACCAAAGTATACTTAATCAAACATAAAGATGAAGCCTTTGATGTCTTTCTTACCTATAAAGCAGAAGTAGAAAAGCAATTAAATAAGAAAATTAAGAGGATTAGATCAGATAGAGGTGGTGAGTATGTGTTATTTAATGACTATTGTGTTAAAGAAGGTATCATCCATGAAGTAACCCCACCATATTCACCTGAGTCTAATGGAGTAGCTCAGAGAAAGAATAGAACTCTTAAGGAGATGATGAATGCTATGCTTATTAGTTCTAGTGCACCTGAAAACCTTTGGGGAGAAGCCTTGCTTACTGCGTGTTTTTTAGAAAATAGAATACCTCATAAGAAAACTGGTAAAACTCCGTATGAGCTGTGGAGAGGTTATCAACCTAACCTTAAATATTTAAGAGTGTGGGGGTGCCTAGCTAAGGTGATGTTACCCGATCCTAAGAAAAGGAAAATAGGCTCTAAAACCTCTGATTGTATGTTCTTAGGCTATGCTGAACATAGTGCTGCCTATAGGTTTCTAGTTCTTAAAAGTGATATACTTGAAAAAAATTCTATAATGGAGATGAAAAATGCTGAGTTTTTTGAACATGTTTTTCCTTTAAAGGTTAGTGAGACGTCTCAACCTATAGAAAATAATAATAATAGTGATGCCATGTGTGAGGAATTAAGAAGAAGTAAAAGACAGAGGAAAGAAACTTCATTTGGTAATGATTTCTATACCTATCTAGTTGATAATGATCCAAGTAACTTTGTAGAAGCCATTAGTGCTCCTGATGCAAAACAGTGGGATAAAGCCATTAAGACTGAAATTGAATCAATTCAGAAAAATAATACTTGGACCTTAGTAGATTTGCCTAAAGGAGCAAAACCCATTGGTTGTAAGTGGATTTTTAAGAAAAAGTATCTTCCTGATGGATCTATAGAGAAGTATAAGGCAAGATTAGTAGCAAAAGGTTTTACTCAAAAACCCAACATAGATTACTTTGATACTTTTGCCCCTGTGACTAGGATTTCCTCTATTCAAGTGTTGTTAGCTTTAGCAGCAATTCATAAGCTAGTGATACACCATATGGATGTTAAAACTGCCTTTCTAAATGATGATTTAGAAGAGGAAATTTATATGACTCAACCTGAAGGGTGTGTTGTACCTGGTCAAGAGAATAAGGTATGTAAACTTTTAAAATCTTTGTATGGATTGAAACAAGCACCAAAACAGTGGCATGAAAAACTAGATAATTGTTATGTGATGGTTTTTCACCTAATGATGCTGATAAATGTGTGTACTCTAAATTTGAAAATGGTGATTGTGTCATTATATGTTTGTATGTGGATGACATGTTAATTTTTGGTACATGCAATGAGATTGTTACTAGAACTAAATTATTTCTAGGATCGAACTTTGAAATGAAAGACATGGGTGAAGCCAACGTAATTTTAGGTGTTAGAATCATAAGGAAGGGAGATAGTATATTACTATCCCAAGAACAATACATTGAGAAACTTCTTAAGAAGTTTGGGTATTATGATTTCAAACCCGTGAGTGCCCTTTATGATGCTAACTCTAAATTAATGAAAAATAGAGGAGAATCATTATCTCAGCCTCAGTATGCCCAGATAATTGGGAGCTTACTGCACTTGATGAGCTTTTCTAGACCCGATATTGCTTATGCAGTAGGTAGACTAAGTAGGTACACTCAATGTCCAAATCAAGAACATTGGGATGCACTTTCTTGGCTTATGAGATACTTAAGAGGTTCAATGGATTATGCCATTGAATATAGTGGATTTCCCGCTGTACTAGAAGGGTATAGTGATGTTAACTGGATCTCTGATTCAGATGAGACAAAATCCACTAGTGGTTATGTATTCACACTTGGGGGTGGTGCGATTACATGGAGATCTTCCAGACAAACTATTATTGCAAGATCAACAATGGAATCTGAGTTTGTCGCTCTTGAGATGACTAGAAGTGAGGCTGAGTGGTTGAAGAACTTCTTAGCAAACATTCCACTAGGAATGAAACCAACCCCGTCGGTGTCAATACACTGTGATTGACAATCGGCAATAGCTATAGCTAAAAACAAGAATTACAATGGAAAGAATAGACATATTCAATTGAGACATAATTTGGTGAAGCAATTGCTAAAGAGTGGAACTATTTCCATTGACTATGTGAAGTCATAACGGAATCTAGCAGATCCTCTGACAAAACCCTTGGGAAGAAATATGATCTTAGAAACATCGAGGGGAATGAGACTTAAGCCACTAGCAAACAAACAAGTGATGGTAACCCAACCTTTGTGATTGGAGATCCCATGAATAAGGTTCATATGGGTAAAAAGAGGTCATTTGTTAGTTCTGATAGCACTAATTTGATTTTAAATCAAATATGTCCATTCCTATGGTGTGTGTGTGTGAAAGTGCTAGAGATTACATTATTGAGAGGTTAAACTTTGTAATTAAACAAAGTTTTTAATGATCTTCATATCCCTTACGGGTGGTGTATGACTTGCAGCATACACTTGATGAAATCACCTATATGAGTGTCAAGTGGGGCCGCTTGCATGAGATCTTGGCATGATCTCTAGAGCACTCATGAATACTAGGCAAGCGCATGGCCTAGTAAGCGCAACACAACGATATCAGCAAGGATTGTGGGGGTGTAATGTGATTGATAAACCTCTAACACACTCAAGTGTCTTTGGTTCATATAGCTTGCTATACCAACTACACTGTGTGTTAAGTTTCTTGATCTAGGACCGGTTCATATAGCTTGCTATACCAGCTCTGATGCATTACATCTTATAAAACCCATGATTTTTCTTCTTTTCTTTATTTCAATCTCTCTTTGTCGTCTTTTGCAATATGTGGGGGATTGTTATTATTTTTTAATATAATATTGCAAAAGAAGATTTGAGCCATCAAATGCGGAAGATTTTTCTGAGCTTGGACCGAGAGTTTAGCTTTCAACGTTTTGATTTAGAGATATATCCCAAACTTCACGCTGCAACGTTATAATTTTGCTTCAACGTTCTTTATTTGATTAAAAATCATTTTTTTTAATAGAAGATATTTTGGATTTTTGGATCATGGGCCTGGTCCATGAACTCTATAAATAGAGCACCTCCTTCACTCTAAAATGATCAGAATCATTCTTCTCTCTTTCTCTTTTCTCCTAGTTTCATTCTCTCTCTTTTCCTAAAAATATTCTGGGTTTATTTATTCTCTTTTTAAGAGATCCTTGCTAGTTCTGAAATGCTCAGAAATTCTGAGAAGTTCCTGTTGTATCCTGGGGGGCTTGCGCAATACACCGCGGATAAGTCCTTAAGGACAGTGATCTACACGCCTCAGGAAGTATATTGTTCGTGATCTTTATTCTACTTTTGTCAGCTTGTACAACAAAAGACGTGGAACACCCTTGTATAATAAAACCATAATGTTCAATTAGTTTGAAACCATCCTAAATGAGTTACACTCATTAAAAAAAATTATGAGAAATATATCATGTAATAACTACTCTTCATGTCTCAATAAATTCTGTTAATATTACTTTGGAAGGAACTCGTAAATATTACCAAAGTATATGAAATTGTGCTACAATAAGACATTCATAGAAAATGATAACTGTACACAATTGGTAACATGAACACTGACAATGTTCTGTGGCCTAAAATCATTTATTGTACTCATTCTTTCTCATGCGAGCCTTTCTATTAATCCTGCACACATAGTGAAGACCAACAAGGAGTTCAACCATTGCAGCTTCAGCTTTTGCTTGGTCTGCAAAGTAAAGAGTTTGAACAAGCAAAATGTTTGCTTTGCAAGCAGATTGCTCCCTCTCAAAATTTCTCTCAGAATGCCACTTTATCATGTTGTGTGCCAGAGGGGCCAACCATTCCAATATGTGTGAAAGCACCAAACTCCATTCCATTGCAAGACTAGTTTCATCGACAGAGGCACGCGTGCTCTTTCCATACCACTTAAGCTTACCCCTCAGACCGCTTCTTATAGTGCTTGGTAACATGTCATACAAATCATCTCTTGTTTCATGATCTATGAGGTGAGGTGCTGATACCATCTTCTCTATTAGTACAATCACATTTGCATAATGTAGAGCTAAAGCTGCATAGCCAAGGGTAGATTCTCCTGGCTTTAACCGATCCTTCATATATAGCTTAAAATAAATTCTTCTTCTGCATGTCAGAGATTTTTTATCCACTATGTTCTGAATGTTCTTCACATTACTTGGCATACAAGTTTGTGCCACAGGAGAATTATTTCCAACCGACGTGCAACCTATGAATGGCCCAAAATTTTTGAACTGCTTGCTTTCTGAATGAAGCACTTGTTGCTTTTTCTTCTTTCTCTTGCTCTTGGTTTTCTCCTCTACAAACCCTTGCTTGCTCTCAAAACGTTGTGAACTGAATCCACGTGAATCAATCTTAGAAGAATGCTTAAGAGAAGAGAAGGAATGTCTGCGAGTAAGATGATTCACAGAGGGAGAAAGGGATTCATTTTCCTGGTTTTCAATAGGTATAGGACTATTTCCAAAGACAAGGATGATTCTCTCAAGAATTGTGAACAAAGATCTTGCCAATAACCGGACCACATAGTCATGACTTCTGTTCCACGGTGACATGTCTCTCAGAGTTTTCACTTGCTGTCGCTGCCACATGACCCTCTTGTGAAACTCAAGCAGTTTCACCCCATGAAGCTGGCGATTCGTTTTCATTCTTCTGAAAGTCTGTTCTCTCTCAGCTAGTACCTCAAGCTCTTGTGACAGTAGTGACATAGCAGCAACAAATCTATCCATTTTCTTCACCTTCCTCTCCATCTTTTTCCATGCATATTCCCACCCAGACCATTGAACATAATTTTGAACAGGGTTGAGAAGAAAATGTTCATAACCATGATACACTGGATCCTTGCACCTCTTACTCAACCTGGCTACAGACCAAGCTAGAGACTCAAAATTATTGAGTATCTCACTCAATGCCAGTTCCATCAAGAAATCTTCATCATCAGACACTAGCAATTTGACCCCAACCGATTTCACTATCCATTCCTTCGTAATCATTATCTCCCTGCTACTCAAAGAATGCCATAAACTAACCACCTTAGACATCAAACCAGCAACTTCAAACGCCAAAATCCCAATCACTTCCTTACTATCTGATACACTCTTGCGTGAAACTGGCAACAGACCACTAAGCCATCTCCCATTCACTGCTTCACCCACCATAGCTCAATGGCCACGTTATCCTAATTAGCACCCTCAACGATCAACAAACACCCCTGTCCTGTTTAGACTTTATCAAACAAAAAAACACAAATTACAAACCCAAAACCCGTTAAAGCCACCAAATTGCAAGAGCCAAAATTGGCCAAGAATCACTCAATAACTAATGACCAACAGCAACAAGCTTTAGTCTTTAAGAAAAAAGTTTCTGATATTTCAAAATTTTAGTTCAAACTCGGTATAACTCAATCATATAAGTTAAAAAGTGAAGTAAGGATTACTTCTGATTAATATACAACTTTCACTTGAGTAAAACAAAGGATTTCCAACGGCTCACAAAATTCAAAACACGCGTGAAGAAAGATATTAGAAACATACCCTCAACAGGTCCGAAGCAGCATTGAGTTCAATGAGAAAAAACTGAAACTGAAACTGAACCTCGCCAAGGATAACAGTGGAACATAACGCAGCTAAAACCATAATGAATGGATGCTAGAGGTACCAGAAAAGGATAAGTAAATGGCCAAAGGACAAAGCGCAAGGAAAAGACAAAGAGAGGGAGAAAGAGAGAGTGGAAAACCGGTCAAACCGAGGTAAGAAAAGAACAAGGGTGTCCACGTTGGTTTACAGTTTTGGGAAACGTGACGCTACTGTGACCATTCAGTGGCTTATTACGTTCGGTAATTGCTTGTTCAATGTGTCTGTGGAATGATGCTTCTTGTGACCATTTTTTGCTGTTGGATTGGAGGGTAGCGAACAACTTCGTGAACATTTATAATTTTTGTTCAACGCGGCTACTAGTTAGAGTGAGTACGTTTTGGTGTGGTTGTTTCATTGTTCCTGGGACAGACAGAGAACTTTAAGGAGCATATGCTGTGTTGGATCAATCGTTTGTTATATGCTAAGCCTCGGATTGTGAAACTTTTGTATTTAGTGTATATTCAAGATTGCTGAGAATTGGCCACAATGCAATTCTATCAAATAAATATACTATTATTTGAGTGTTAATGTTCCAACTGCCACGTTAAGTACTCTGATTTTATGCAAAATTTGCTTTGCCCCTGATATATACAAAAAAAATTGTTTCCTTTTACTTGATTATAAGTAATTGAGATATACGTATGTATCTTATATGATTGCTGTCAGACCTAGGAAAATCCCACCCAAACCCCACCTGTCTAATCTCATTAAAAACGCACCCAAAACCCCTCTGAGCGGACGCCAGGTGTCAACCAGCGAAGTTTCGAAAATCAGATAGTGGAAGGCAGGTGTCAGTAGGAGAGCGGACGTCCGTTTGGACGGGGAAAAACAAAAGTGATTTTCTGAAAACTCGTACCCACTCTCTTCTGCATGCACCTTCTCCTTTCCAAACTCTGACTTTCCATTTCTCCTTCTTCTCTCTAGAAAACCCTCCCTTCTCTCTACCAAAACTTACTCTTTTTCTTCTCCGATCATCATTCAGAGACCGTAGAAGCACTCCCGGCGTCCCAAGCTTCGATTTGAACCGAACAGCTTCGAGTTCTGAAACTGGTAAGTTCCTTCCCCTCAGCCGTTCGTTCTTTTGTTACATGCAAACCAACTTCTGGTAGCATGCAGGGGTATAGTCTAAGTTATTTTTTGATTTTTATGTTGTTCGGTTTAGTTTGGAGAATTGTTGATCGTTGAGGGTAGAAAGTTGTAGTCGGACGAACCAAGAACCTACATTTAGGACTTTCAATCACGTATCCAAGTAAGGGAAGCTTATTTAATTTAATTTGTATGCTGTTGAAATGTTTTAACGTCCGTTTAGTTGATTGAATGAGTTTGATGCATGATAGTTGACATGATTGGATTGAATGAACGTTCGTTTATTTAATGAGATGAAATGAAATATGGCTGAGTTAGGTTGTAATGTGTGAAATATATGAAACTTATATGATATGAATTGTATGAAGTATGAAAGTTGATTATGATGTGAATTTTATAAAGTTAAGAAGTTATGAAGTTATAAGTTAAGGAAAAATGAGTTTGAATGTAAATCGATTCTGTATATGAGATTTCACTATGATAAAGTACGTTCGTTACTGAACGGTCATTGACCGTTCGATTTTCCTAGTAAACCCAGTGGAAACGGGATTCTTTCATTTGGAGAGAATCCTAGTGTAGGACGAGCGCCCTCGTGTGGTAATATTATGCTTGAGCGTTCGGCCGAGCATAGTTGTGCCTGAGTCTATTGTGATAAACTCAAAAATATATATTTATGTAATTGTATATTATTGTTGTTCGTAAACACCATTTCAATAGTATTTTAATATATTTATCAAACCTTTTATTAGAAGTTTATTAGTGCTCAGTCTTATACCAAGCGCTCGTACTCATTTCTTGTATAATCAATCTTGGTAAAATAGCGTTCGTCCAACTTCAGTAATATTTTACTTTACCATGTTCGGTCATTTACTGGCATTGGATTTCTGTATGTGACTTATTCTAAATCTAGTTCCTTAATATCTTGACTAGTCTTCCTTCATTGGATCCGGCCTAGGGCCTCCATACTTGATTTATTCCTTGAGTATTGGTTTGAACTCAAGAGAGTCAATTCATTCAACTGACTCACGTGGTAAATAACGTTCGTCGCATGTTGTACCATTGTACTCGGTTTATTCTTAAATCTAAAGGTAACTCTCTCGGTCTTATTCAATTCTGGAACTGGAGACCTATCTGTCTCGTCTCAAGTGTTCGTCCTCGTTCTGAAGAGGGCTGAACGTTCGGTATTTGACGTTCTTGGAAATTGTGATAAAAATGGCATTAAAGGGAAGATTTATAAAAGATGAAGAGTATATGAGATGAATTAAAAGTTGTGGATTTTGGACGAGCGTTCCAGGGAGGAAGGACTCTTGAATGAATATTGAAATTTGTATAGTATGAATGTGGTAAAGCTTAGCTGGTGGTTCATCCTGATGTTTCGTGAGTACTCGTCCTCACGTAGAGGAGAGTAGGTCATGTGTGGGAACAGCAGGAGGTCCTAGTCCTTAGGGGTACTTTGGACGGAACGGACTAACCTCGGGTGGCAGCTGATGAGAATTCCAGTTACTACATCACCCGGGTGCACGAACGTCGTAGCTACACAGAATTCATATAGTCCGGACGGTCAGTCTAGTAGTAGGCCTTGCTTGAATTGTACGTTGAAATGTATTTGATGTGTGTGATTATGAGAAATGTATGTTATCACTTGAATTAAATTACATAAGCTTACCCTGTGTTTTGTTGTGTTGTCTCGTCCTTGTACGTCCGTCTTGTCATTGCAATGATCATCCGCGTGGATGTGAGCAGATGGAGACGCGCTGTTGGAGGATGCGCTGGAAGAAGAACAGTTGATAGAAGTGGAAGTGAAGGCCGAGCCATAGGAGCGTTCGACTAGTGCTTAGTAGTTTAGTTGTGAGGTGATCGTTCGGTCACCTCCTTTCTTTTGGATCTATGTGACCGTTCGGTAATTGTACTTTTGTAAACCGTTCGGTCATGTTTTCTTTTATTCGGAACAATTTAAGTTTGTAACTTGTGTAAGGCCGTTCGGCCCTAAATCGTTCGTTGTTTTGTGTAAGACTGAACTGATTTATTATTAAATGTAATCAATTCTATTATATGGTTTTATTACTATATTTTTGGGATGTTACAATTGCAAAATATAACACAATTAACAGTAGCAGAAGAATAAACTGCACACTTGATTTCACAATGGGTGGATTATTGGTGGGGTTTGTATTAAAATTGAATTAATAAATTTATTAAATATATTAGAACATATCATTACCATTAAAATTATTATAAAACGCTTATGTAATATAATATGTAATGGAATATGAATTTGATATGTTAATGTCGTATTCATGAATACATTAAATTGTATTTACTAAATATAATGAATAATTAAAGTTCATATCATTATTAAACATTATATAAGTTATAAATCTAATATACTGTTCGCAAAGCTCCTCTAAAAAAAAATCTAATAAATATGATATATGTACTAATTAAATATGATAGAAAGTGTGGTTTTTTTATTTTATTGTTCTTATTTAGCTGTTCTTTGATCTCTATGAATGACTCACGTGTAGTTTTGGAAGAGTGGGAGAAATACGTCTTTTCACCGGATGAGGGCTTGAAGGAAGAAATCTTTATGAGTTTATGGTTAGGCTTTGCCGTGTTGAGGTAGCACTAGTGCAATGAAGGGCTATATTTTGGACATTGGATTTTAGTTATATAATCGAAACATATCCGGATGAAGTAAAAAGGAGTGTGTTTTTGGCAATCGAAACTTACAGTTCAATATTTGGGTTTCGGTTTCCTAAGAGTTGAAGCACTAAACCATAAATAAATTATAAACAATAAAAAAATGTGGATTTGACTTTAGTTTTGCTTATAATCGAAGCCAAATACCCTTTAGTTTTGATTCAATGCAATTATTATCGTGTCCCAACGAGTTGTAATACAAGCACGAACAATGATTGTCATCTATTACATTACATAGTAATCACACTCGTATGAGCTGATTTTGTTTATTACACTATAATATATCAGCACAATTATAAATAATTGAGAAAGAAAATGAATCAAATAATTATAAATATATGGACCAAAATACCAAACTTTGAGGGACAACCATGAAAGCCTTTTTGCCTTAGTGGTTGATTTCCCTAACAACATGTCATGTCCTGCAATTAAACTATGAAAAAAGGAACGTTTTAGGATACACTTTTATAACAAAAAAAAGTTTATAACATTGAGGTTCTTACCAATCTATTACTTGTCTGAAATGGTTTGGGATAGACTTGTGCAAGGAGCAAAACCACACAACAATGTTGTCGTTTAGGGAAACCACAAGCAGTTATCAATAATGTCTAATTTAAAATAACTTTATTGTTATACTTAAAATGACGGATTATAATTACAAATCAACAAACTACACTTATGCAACAATATAAAGGACAAAATATATTTGCTTCCTCTATGTAAAACAGTTGGTGAAGTATGCTTTGATGTCATCAAATTTATTGCCTTCATAAGTGAGTTGAGTCTATGAACCCATATACATCATTCAACCTTGTATTGTTACTGACACCACACATATACATGAACATAAAACATTTATTTGATATAAGTAATTAGATAAATGAATTTAATATAAAGAAGGATCTGAAGGTTTACATCATCCATAACTGAATAAGGGTAATATTCAGTTTTTCTTTTCCTAACATAAGTTGTAAGACATCTTGCTTGTACAAGTACAATGGGATGTCAGTGTGTTATACTTGATTTTGGTCGCACAAAATCAGAACAAACTAAGTTTTCCCACTAATGAAGTATAGGGACAACCTAAGTATCAATCCAAGAACTCAAAAAAATTAAGTTTTAAGTGTTTGGTTAATTCTTGCTTTTATTCTATATTTATTAACTAATTACTAATGCAAGGTGGGGAAAGAAATTAAACAAAGAAATTAAAAAGAAAAGAGTAAAGAAATTAACTCTGTATAAAAGAAAAATAAAGAAATAAAATGCAAAGAAATAAAACCTACACTAAAGTACTGAAAAGATTAAACCTAACACTGCATACAAGTCAAACAGTAGCTAAAACAAAAGAAACATATGTGCATGGAAATTGAAACAGTAAAATCAGTACCTAAATTCTAACTAATCAAAAGCAAAATAACAAACTCAAAAGTAGCATGAATTCTTAGGTGAATGTACATTGGAGTGAATAAAAGAGTGCTTAGAGTTCTCAGGAAGACATCTTGTTATGTGAATCCCACCTTAGGGTATTCTGGTTTATATTTCAGAACTTAATTTGACTCTTTCCACTCATTTTTCCAACCAATATTCATTTTCCTATTCATCAATCTAAAATTCACAGCCAAATTCAAGAAAGCATAGAACAAAATTTAAATGTGCATATGATTGAGGATAAAGTATTAATTACACTCAGAAAGACATTCTGACTAAAGTAAGCCCATCACAGGGTCTTATACTTCATATTTCAGAACTTGCAATGGCAATTTCCAGTCATTCTCAATCAATGCAAATCTAAATCTGATATACACTTTAAAAAGAAAAGAATAGAAACACAAATTTGAATGAATCTTTTCTCGAGGTGGACGTGCATTATCGAGATGTCTTCTCGAGTTGGATATGAGTCCAATACATAAAGATTCATTCAAATTTGTGTTTCTATTCTTTTCTTTTTAAAGTGTATCTCTAGGCTAAGCGAGGAAATGTTAAAATGTTTGTGCCACTATATATACCTCATCTAATGGCATGAGAGTTAAAGCATCTAGTATGATAATTTCCTCCATTATAGCCCTAACATCATTGTTTGATAGTTCCATACCATGAAGAATTGTGACTGCCTCAAATACTGTTCCATGGGCCACTAGTGACATCCTTGTATCATCAAAAAATATAACTGACATGGACGAGTGTCATCCATGTCATCCCCTGGTATGGATGGAGCTGAACAACTCCCCTTTCCATTTCTACCTATATTATACCCAATGTTAATGTTTTTTTGTTAAAGAAAAATTATTCAATTCATAACTTAACACAAAATGATTGTTAATTTTACTTATGGGAGGTACAAAAGGTTTTGATGGAGGAAATACTTACGAACAAATGCCATAACTATTGAGTGACTTCATCATAGAGTTGCCTTTCTTCATACCCAACACTATGTGTGCATGAAGTTTGACGAGAAGAGCCTCTAAAATATTGTCAAATGTCAAATCCTGTTCAACAACATGCACACACTCAAGTCGTCTAATTGCAATAGCAAGAATGTCATGACGACCTTCTAGAGTGAAATTACCTTAAGAGTTTTACTCAACCAAGGAGTCCTGTAATATAACAAAAGAAATCTAACATCTAATTTGTATAAAATAGTATTATTATTTAAAGAAAATTTATATCTTACAATTCTTTTTGAGATTTATTGTGGGGTGATGATCGTAGATGAGCTAACTTCCACTTTTCATGATGGGATGGTGGTGAAGGAGGTTGTGGACAATCACTCTCAAAAGGTGGAGACCTAATTTCTACCTTTTCCTTTATGATCATCTCTTCAAGTTTTCTATACCCATCATGATATAATAAGTTGAGCTTTTATTTTGAGCACTTATCCCTTGTGCTTTTGTCCTCTTTTTCTGTAACATATAAAATTCATTTAATGAATTAGTTCAACCTATACACAATTATCAATGGAAAAATGGATGATTTCACATAAACTAACCTTCCATCCCTAATATGTATGAATCTCAACAAACTAACGTCAGGTTTCTTCATCAATTGCCTTGTCTTTGACACATTGATTTCCATTCCTTTTTCCTCCAAAGATATATCTAAACGTCAATTTTATCTTAAAACCATAAAGTTTATCAATGACTGAAGACAAACATTTATTTTTAAGCATTACCACATTTCGTGTATCAAATGTCATCTACAATAAAGAAAATGCACATCAATAGTATTTAGGAAATTATTAATATAATCAAACTATAAATTAAATAACATTAATTAACTTACCAATATGTCCTACCATATCATGTTCCAATCAACCTCAGACACATTAATTAACTTACCAATACTCCTAAATAGCTTATGAAGATGTCCGAATTTGAACTAGTAGCCACACTAGTGATGACGTCAATAACAATAGGTGTCCTCTCAAAACTAACTCGTCTCATTATCTAGTGGGTCCTTCATCCCTTGATGAATTCTAATGGTCAACCATATATTTGTTAAAATAGAAAATACAAAAAAGATTAATAACAAACGTATAAAATAACATATAACATATTATTTAACAAAACATGTAAATTTATACAGGAATATGAATTTCATACATAAAGCTATGGATTGGTCATGTATATTCCCTCATTGTGATCTTTCCGAATTGCAAGTACATTGTCAACTAGAGAGTCTTCATCAAACTTGATTGTTGTTTTAAATGGATGGTTGTCACTGATATGAAGATTAATCAAATTTTCTTCATTAACATCCATTTGTTTTTTGCCCTGAAGAGTGACATACCAATGTTCAAGCGCAAAATCTTTTACATAAAAAAACTAAGATGCTTGTTATGTCATGAAAAATTGCTTGTCTCGATATCCCACCTTTTAAAAATCAACTAGAGTCATACCCAATTCATCCATTTTGACACCATTTTTATTGCCAAATCACTTACATTTAAACACTAAAATAACAAACATAGTATGATCAACTTCCCATATCTTTTATATTATACTATAGTACATCATTGATCCAAATACAAGATTTTGATATTTTAATGTGAAAAATTGTAGCGACTCAGCTTCGAGACTGACTCCACTATTTAGTATTATGCTTTTATCATCGAAATATTTCGTATAGAATATGCAATTATTAATTTCGTAAGCTGTACAACATACAAAATCAAACTTCAATCCATTTTCTAGCCACAACAAAGACATAAGTATTTTGTTATGCTCCATCAATTGTCATTTCTCTTATTATCTCGAATTGTTGTCCTCCACAATGGCTTTGTCTGTAGATAAGTAAGAGATCACCTAATCTATGTTGTTCAATATAGTATAGATATGCTTGCAACAATTTTACGTGATCTTTGGCCACCACATTTAATCCTTGGATTCTTTTACTTATAGAACACTTATTCAACCATTATCTACGAGGAATTCCTATAAGATTTTCTTTTGTCATGTAATAGGAACAAAACTCGATACTCTCTTCAACAATATACCTTTCAATCATAAAAGCTTCTAAGGAATATTGTTTTTTCACGTACCCTTTCAAAATCTTCATATAACATTCAATAAGAGACATCCATCTTACGCATACTGGTCCACAAAACTGTATTTCTCTTACCAAATGAACAAGTAAATATACCATGATGTCAAAAAAGATGGAGGGAAAAACATCTTCAACTGACACAAGATGATAACAATATCACTTTGATGTTCATCTAACTTTACAAGATCAATGAATTTACTACAAATTGAATATAAAAATGAACACAATCAAGTTATAGTTTGTCTAACATTTTGTGGTAAAATTCCATGAATAACCTTCAATAACAGTTGTTGCATTAAGATGCAGCAATCGTGACACTTTAGGCTAACAAGCTTCAAGTCTTGCATTGACACTAAACTCTTAATATTCGAAGAGTATTCTTGTGCTACCTTAACATGAATAGACTTTGATATTAATTGTTTCATTAAGATATGACAATCACGAGACTTCAACCCAACAAGGTTCAAGTCCTGCATAAACACTAAACTCTTAATATTTGAAAAAGTATCCTTGTGGTACCTTGACACTCCTTAAACAAAGGAAAACACTTATCTTATTTTGTCTGGAGATAATGTAGCATGTAGGGGGAAAATGAGTCTCCCCTAGTTCCAAGTCTTCTCGGATCTTCATTTTACCCTAAACCCTAAACGAGCATTTACTTCATCTTTTGTCATTCCCTGAATGTTGAGTAGTGTACCAATCAAGTTATCACACACATTCTTTTCTACATGCATTACATATATGCAAGGCCTACCCTCTAACTTTCACAAATTGATTTTTTCTTCCAAGGACTTGCTGAAGATTACTTCATGGATGTTTTCGAAAAACATGATGTACTTTATTAACTTTTTCATAAATTTGAAGGCAAGCCAATGGAATTAGCACATCGTCATTCTCTTGATGTTCATTGAATGCTTTCTTTAACCTTTAATATGGATGATTAGATAATAAAAATCTATGATGGTGTATATATAATGTCTTCCTTCTATGTTTCAATTGATGAGATGTAATGTTTTCTTCACATATAGGATATGCTTTATGACCCTTGTCACTGCATCTGGATAAATTATCATAAGTTGGGAAGTCATTAATGGTGAAAAATAACATTGCATGCATCATGAAAGTTTCAAAAGCAAAGACATCAAATATTTCAACCCCATCAACCCACAACAACGCCAACAATTTTGTTAAACACTTATTTGTCTATCCATTGGCCGCCTTCAAATTCATGAGCCTTAACACCATTGACAACCGTTTGAACTTAGTTGAACTAACATACAACGAAGTCTCTACATCAATAGACATCGTCTCATACATGTGCGCTTGGACAAAAGTTGTTGCAACAACATCACAGATCATGTCCTCTAATTTGTCTTCTTCTAGTAAATCTTCCATACTAGAATTGACAACATTTTAAGTTTAGGAGACAATTGAGAAGTCTATTAATTTGTTGTGTCATGTCCATATTGTATAAATTCGAAGGAAACCATCACATATTAGGTGTTCCCTAATTTCAGTTGCATTTAACTTTCTCCTATTCAAACAGTTGACACAAGGACATTTAAACTTCACTTCATTATCACTTTTACCCTCATTATGTTGTGCAATCTTTTGTCATACTCATAACTGATGTATGGTGAATTAATGCAATCTTAATCCATATGTATATATACTGAAATTGTTACAATTTCAGTAATCTTTTTTTTTTTAATTTTGATCTCATTTTGGTATTGAAGGTATGACCCTATCCAATTCAAGAAGATTCACTTTCTTTATTTTAATGTACATATCAATTTTAAACAACATATCTTAATTTTCACAAAAATTTGCCAACATTTCCTATTGGTCTTTAAGTTACACGAAATGAACGTGATTATCAATCACAATCAAACATGCGCCCAAAGACCAAGACAATATAAAATTGGAAAATATTCATGAATTTTAAAACATGTATATTAGAATATATATGCATTAATAAGTTTAGAAAAATTGATTAATCTTCTTAAATTGTCCAACCAAAAAAATTCAAGATTCAATAATTATAAATTATTAGTAGTACCTCCTCTTATATTGATTTTTAAGAAATAAAATTTCTTTTAAACACTTGGAGATAGAAAATAATTTTTGTATTGAATCTCAAACAGGAAACTAAGGCTAACTCAATGAAAAAGAATCTCAAATTAAACAAAATAAAATTATATATTTTAACATATAATTAATCACATATCAAACATACAAAAAATAAACAACAAACTAGGAAATTATAGGCTCATAGTAGAAATAAATTTTGAAGATAAGAATAGGAACGTGGAAGCGTGAAACTCGGACAACAATACTCGCATTTTTGAGCTACACAATCTCACCACAATGTTATAGTACCTAGACACAAATAATTATATTATTCATAAAAAAAATTAAATTATATACTAATAATAATATTAATTTTACTTTACATTAATTTTCATGTATAATAAAAATATATATATTTTTTTAAAATTTACTAAAGTTCTATTTCTATAGTAAATTGAAAAGTGAAGACAATGCTAAAATATGAATTATTACATGCTATTGTGACAAGACAGTCCATTAAAAGTTATTCATAAGGTCTAGGCAATTTGTTCAACATCAACACAACATTCCAAGTAAGGGAGGCCACCACATACAATTACTTTTTTTTATCTTGGCATCTTACCAAAGAGTATAAAAAAACGAATGATAAATGAACACATTAAATTGTTTTGAGTTTCCTAGCAAGAAAAAATACCTCCTTCTCTATTCCTAAACATCATATTCATCTTAGGCATTAATAAAGCAAGCTCACAAAATAAAGACATGAGCAAAAATGGCAGGAAAAAGAAAACAAAGTTTACCAACAATGAAAAAAGCAAGACTCAAACATCACAAAGGCACAAAAAAAAAGACAAGAATACCTTACCACAACGATGGAGACGACAAATGTAATAGGTGAATGGAGCAAGACAACAACAAACAAAAATGAATGACACAATGCAGACAATGGCGATAACTTTGACACACAATGACATAATAACAATAGTGTTCAATGGAAAAGGGAGTTGCAATTGAGGTTGCATGCTGGTTCACATAGGAGGAAGGAAGAAGATAATTGTTTCTTTCGGGAAATGTAACCCTAGAAAAACCTTTAGGTCTTGGTTATTAGAAAATTTGAAGCAGAAACACATATATGGCTTCGATTATTCATAAAATTGATGTTAAATGGTGCTAATGAAACAAAAATTTATAAATTTCAGTGGAAATTTTGAAATTTTAATCAACTTTCTGACTTCATCTCAATAAAAAACCAAAGAAAAAGGTTATTGAAAAATCAAGGTCAAATCTCAACGCTCAGATAATATAATTAAAATAAAAGAATTGTAATTTTGATAAACCTTTTGGCTTCGGTTCTTTAAAAACTAAAGCAGAAAGAACATTTGGGTTCGATTATTTAAAAACTAAGCCCAAATCTTAGTGCTCAAATAAAATAATTAAAATAAAGGAGTAAAAATTTTGAAATTTTGATCAATCTTTCGGCTTTGATTCTTTAAAAACTGAAGCAAAAGGTATATATGGCTTATGCTAGCAAAAAACCGAAGTTAAATACCCTATTCAGAGAAAATAAACAAAAAAATAGTGGAATTTTTGAAAAAAATTGATAAAAATAGTGCCGAACAAGTAGGTGTAACTGTTGAGTTCTATGGTGATGAGCTTAATGGAGTACGTTATAGTGATCCCATTATTGTGAAAAAATATGTTAGACGTGCTCAATTGGGTAAAATTATTGAATTAGACCGTGCTACTTTGAAATCAGATAATGTTTTTCATAGTAGCCCAAGGGGTTGATTTACTTTTAGGCATGCTTCATTTGGTTTGCTATTCTTTTTCTGGCACATTTGGCATGGTGCTAGAACTTTGTTCAGAGATAGTTTTGCTGGTATCAACCCAGATTTAGATGCTCAAGTAGAATTTGGAGCACCTCTTTCAGCCTCCATTCTTAAGTAACCGAGGACATAAATGCATATGACTTCGGTTTTTCAATAACCAAAGTCCAATCTCATTCCTCAGATAAAATAATTTAAAAATATAATGAAAATTTTGAAAATTTTTGAAAATTTCGTACACATTTCAGCTTCAGTTGTTGATGAACCGAAACAAAACCTATATATAGTTATGGTTCCCATGCAATTGAGACCTATAAGTTCACGAAGTTTTTAAAATTGCTATTGTGTCTTTATGTTTGCTTTTCTTCAAAACAGAAGCATATCACGCGAATTAAAAAGCTAAAATCGCATAAGTATAGGCCTAGACACAAAATTTGTTGTTAAACTTGGTGGAGGGCATGAAGGTTTTGTCGAGGAAGTTGAGCTTTTGGATCTTGTTTTTTTTAAGAGCACAAGGAATGAGGCATCGTCAAGAAGTATGATGACGAGGAGAAAAACACCCACTTACAAAACGAGAGAATTGTTAGAGCAATATCGACCAAACGAGAGTGAGAGGGTGTGTGCAGCAAGGAGGCGAGGAGGAGACGAGGAGGCAAAGAGGGTGCAAAGAGGAGAAGAGTTGGAACTAGTGTGATTAGAAGGGAAAAAGCAAATTAAAGACATTATAATGGTTCTACTAGTAACTAGCATAGAAAGTCTTCTACTTTATCACAAAATTATTATCACTCTCACTTTTTATGTTGATTTTAACTATAACCGACATAGAAAGTCTTGTACTTTTTACAAAATTGTTAGTGTTTTTGCTTTCTATGCAGGTTAACCAACATAAAAAATCTTATATTTCATTACAAAATTTTCACCACTCTCACTTTCTATGTTGGTTTTAGTGATAATTGACATAGAAATTTGCATTATATTTACATTTTTATCACTTATTTACTTAGTATGATAGATTTATTACAATTGTCATAATAAGTTATCATAAATTCAATTTTTCACTAATAATACTTCAAATTTTAAATTGTTATTTTTTATACCTTTTAATTTAAAATAAATTTGTTTTAATCTATCCATTCATACACTTGATAGACATTGTCAAAATTATATTAATGTGAAAGAGAAAAAAAGTTATTGAGTATTTGATAATAAAATATTCAAATAAAATATCTTATAAACAACTTATAATTGTTAAGAAATGTTTAATAACATGTCGAATTAAAATAATTATTTCTCAATTTACAAAGACTAGAAAGAATACTTTCCAAATACGAAATCATAAACAAACTTATGCTCAATTTAAAAGAATTTTTCTTAAAACTTATTAAAAATCTACTAATAAAAAAGATGTGATGAAAGCAGGTACAAATGATCCATACCCATAATCCTAGATTGCTCTCACTTAAGCAAAAGTCTCACTTTGATGTTGCTAGCAGACTTCTCTCCAGTTTTTCCCTAGTGATTGATCTTTGTTACAGCTCCTCTTTGTATGGACTACTCAATGTTTTCCACATGTGTGATTATCTTCTTCCTTGAGCCTCACGATTGTTAAGATACCTTAGAAGTAAAGTATATATGTCTCAAGGAAACTTTAGATGTCTTCAACGCAATACTCCACTCTTCTCTTATCGAGCATGATTAAGAATTATGGGTACGAGGATTAAGACTCTTTTGCCAACTTCTTAGATTTTTTATAGCAATCTCCTTGGCTAGGTTGGGACAAACCTAGGAGATGTGCAAGATGGGTGTTTCCTTATATGGATGGTTCAAAAATGTGGTGGTAAATGGTCCAAGGATGATGAGCTTAGGTGTAGATGGTGTAGAAGCTCACAAACTCTAAGAGATATGGTGGTGGTGGTGTAGTGTTTGGTGGCTCCGAGAGAGGTGAGGCCAAATTAAGGAGGAAGGTGACTAAAGAGACCTCTAGGGTTGCTCTAGTCTTGATCTAAGAAGTGTATGACCTAAATTTGGAAGCATAACATTACATTAATCCAAGATGAAATACAAGGGTGGAGACACCTTTATTTATAGGTCAAGGGTGTCTCCTTCTAACCCTAAAACCATGATCTCTCATCTTTGCTCTCATTGGCAAAAAATGAGGCCTTCTAAGGAGTGCACAAGTGTCCATAAATCCTCTCCAATGATGGGAGGACATGTGACCATTCATAAAACATAATCATATCCATTCCTAAAGACCCATGTGGCCACTACTAAAAGCAAATCCTCACCAATGGTGGAAGGACATATGGCCACTACCAAAAAGAAATCATCTCCACTCCTAAGGTGTCATGTGACCACTTCTAAAAAGCAAATCATCTCCAATGGAACCATGACACATGGCACACAATTTTCACTTGGTTTGATGTCTAACTTAAAGGAAAATCATATGCTACTTAAGGCCTTAATACAAGCCTTAAAAAAACCCACACTACATGGCCAAATACAATGACCTAGATATTTTACACTACTCTTCAATCCATGCTCCATGATGCCTCCAAAGGTGGCCTACAAGGTACAGTTGACACCATCTTCATGGATGACTTTCACTCTCTTGAAAGTGCTTGACCATGGCTAGGAATTTGTTATCAATTCTCCTATGGTGTCATCTTCAGATGACAAAGAGTTAGACTAAGATAATCTTTTCGTCGTACTTAAGGGAGAAAAATATAAAATTATATAGATGTTAAGTTAAGGGGAGCGTAACAGTAGTATCTATTTAAGGGGTTAACACAACTTCAAGCTATGAAAACAACAATGAAGAGCAAAAATGGTTTTTATTTTTTTGTTTCATCCTTTTCGCTCTTATACTTGTAACAAACTAAATTATAAAATCTGAATTTTATTTTAATTGGTATTATTCGTGAATGAAGATTATATACCCATGGTATAATCAATCATAATGAAACTTCAATTAAGTTTGAAACCATCAAACTTGTGTTATATATTGCTTGTTATATATTTGAATGGATTTATTTGGAAACTTGATATGTTAAAATCTCTTTATGGTTTAAACTTTATTGTTTTATGAAAAAAAAGTTGTTAGGTCAAAGTTCATATTCCAATTTATTTTTATTATGTATTTTTAGACAAAGTATAATACATGAAGATGATTTTATCTTAGCTCAAATAATGACATATGCAAAACATCTTGTGTCTATATTTTTGGATCTTTCAAAATAAATTTTTATTCTACATTTACTAAGTCTTGTTTAGAACATAATTTTTTTTCTTAAACTCGAATATTCTTTGAAAAACATTTATTCCAAGTTAAAATAGATTTTTTTTTAGAATAACTACTCCTAACTAAAACCAAAAGCTTTACAAAAAAAATGATCTAGATCACTTGCTCACAAAAAAGAGAGATTATATCTTACAATGGATATAAGATTTGATTCACTCTTTTAGGTTTCTCTTAAACACGAATAATCTAAAAAACACGAAACAATGAGAATAGAAGGTTAAATTGTTGTTTAAAACTCTCTCAATTTTTTGTTTGTATTGTTTATACAAGCTATATTAGACAATAATAAGATAGATGTGAATGGTGTATAAATGTTTTTAAAGTTTGTTTTCATGTTTTTCCTTCCTTCTTTAGTTAGTTAAATAATTATCACATTTAGTATAAAAGTTAAAAAAATAATAATTAACATTTTATACTAGTTCCTTTAGTTAAAAAGTATGTTCAGTTAGTCAAGTTCAACTAACTAAACTCTTGTTGCAAAATACAAATAAGTGTTACTTTTTTTACCAAGTCACTTTTAACTCAACCAAATATTCTTTGAACAAGCCAGTCCAGACTTAGTCTTGGTATTCTTTTGGCTCCTAATTTCTCTTGAATAACCTCGTTCAAGTATTATTTACACAAGTCACTTTTGACTTAACTAAGTATTTTGTTGACAAGTCACTCCTAGCTTAAACACACACAAGGTTTGAGTAATCAACAGATCATGATTTTAGCTCACTAAAAAGGGTAGCATTTTTTCGATGTATTCAATCATTAGGCTTTCTCAACTAGTTTTCTAGAATGAATAACAATAGCATTTTTACAAAGCTTTTTAACACGCAATTGAATTTGAACAAAGTTTTTCACTTTTAGAATGATTATTCTTATTGTCTTCTTCTTCGAAGGAATTCTTTATATATGGTTGAGAAGAAGTGACCATTGTAAACCTTTTTATGTCATTCTTATTGTCTTCTTCTTTAAAGGAATTCCTCTTTCTCTAATCGTTTGTCAAGCTTTGGCGTAGAGAATGTTGGTGTAAGGTGAATCTATAAGGGGCAATGGGTTAAAAGAGGAATGAATAGAGCCTGTAAACATTTTAACATTTTAAACATTTTTGCACAAATATATAATAATAAATTAAAGTGTAAGGAATAAAGAGAACACACAAAATTTATACTAGGTCAACCTTAACACAAGGGCTACAAACAATCTCTTAAGTAACACACTTAAAAAAATTCCTCTAATGAAATATTCCATTTTCATTACAACATGAATGTCAATCACTCTAGGTCTCACGGATATCAACCTCTCCAAGTATCACGAGTATCAACCTCTCTAGGTATCACGAGTATCAACCTCTCCAAGTATCACTAGTATCAACCCTTCTAGGTATAACCTTTTAAATCTCCTCCTCAGATTAAGAACCCATCAAAGCTCACATGGTAAAACATCATTATGTGAAGAATATTACAAAGGTTAATTACTTACCCATTGTCAGTTGCCACTAATAGAATTTGACTCTAGAATCTTAAAGCTTTTATTCTTTTACCTTTCTTGTGTATTCTTGTTCATGTGTGTTCTCTCTTTCTCAACAAATTTCAATAATATCTTTTTCTTCATATAGGTCTTAGTATTCTCGTTGACAAATATGACAATTGATATATTTTCATCTATGAATATTTTCTCTTTTCATGAATATCTTCATCTTACTTTGTATATGAAAAGTCTTTAAATAACATTAAGAGTATTTGCATCTTCGAATTATTCATTCTTTCCTTTCCTATATTTCTTCTTCAGTTTAAATTTCTCAACCTTTATTCCATATTACTGTTTTAGCTTTGAATATGATCTTCAAGATATTTTTTTGTGTAATTTGAAATTTTCAAAATATTTTCTTCCTATGATTGATTTAAATCTTATAAGATATTCTTCAATATCCATAATCTTCCATCAGTATAGATATTATTCAAATATTTTTATTCTTTAATAAAATCTTCAATCAATAATACTTTTAATTCTTGATTTGCATCATGATAAACTTGATACTCTATTTTTTTATTTAAGCTTCATTTTCAACATTCAGATTTCCTTTGCTTAAATAGTGTATCTAGCTTAATTCTTTTATTTGTCCAATGGGTTGTATGGTTTATGTGTTATTTAGTCAACTTGTATATAACTCGTTTACTTAATATACTTGTTTGGTCATTTGATTTGAATTTTAACTCATTTGGTCTTTCTTGGTTTTTGTTCATCAACTTAGTATACTCATCTAGTTTACTTTCATTTAGTCGGGTTTGTCTTGACTTTTACTCATATGGTCACATGGTTTGACTTCTACATAACCTGGTCTTATCTTGACTTCTACATAATCAAACTTATTTCATCTGTTCTTTCTCAATTTTAGTTTTGATGAGCCTTGCTCTAAATCACGAATACACTTTATGTAACACATATATAAATAATCATAGTTTATACTTAATGTGTCCTAGATAGCATTTGATCATTGTATAGTCTAGTGATGATTCAGTTTAGTATGATAATCTAGACTTTTATAAGTGTATTCTATTTATTTATTTAGCTAAATTGGGTCTTCAATATTTGAATAATTCTAAATTATAATTTCATTCCGTTATAGATTTTTTTATTAACAAAACCCGCTTTAGCGATATTAGCATCTAATAGGGTTTGTAGTGTTTAGTTCTAACAAGGAATAGTTGAATCTAATTAGTTTCATGATTCACTTAGGAATTTTAATCATTTAGACAGATGACCATTTCACTTCCTTTGTCATGGTATTGTTTACATAAGGAGCCTAAAGCCTCTTTGTAAAATCACTTTTGAATATTGAATAAAATTTCTCCTTTGTTGAAGAGTTCTCTACTCTTTACTTTTGTTCTTCTCATGATAACTGTTTCGGTTGAATTGGTCCGAGGGTCGGTCGTCCTTCCTTGCTCTGCTCTCTTTTGATCTTCAATCCTCTCCGAGAACGCGATCAACTCCAATGGGTTGTTGACCTACAGAAGACACTCCGACGCTCAAATCAGATATGTTTCATAAAGAGGTCTATATTTTATTAGGATAGAAAAGGATGATTGTACCTGGACATCAGTTGTCTACTTATAAGGCTTGTGACAGCCACGTCCATATATTAACCATTAGTGCAATATATTTTAGGTAATCAAACTCAATAATTAATCATTAATGCCGTATATTTGTAGAGCGTAAGGCAATCTGACATATTAGTACCTGCTTAATGACAATCAATTTCGATCGGTATACTTCATATAGTACATAAGCCCCCCAATTCCGAGCAAGTTCTTTATTAAAAGAGGTGCATAGGGATTATTATGAGCTTTAAAAGAGGTTGCTCACGTTGTATTTAGGGAGTCTATATTCGATGCTTTAGTCTTCATTGCTCTATGTACCGAGCGGCGAACTTTAGGAGTTCTCTTTAGATCTGTTCCTTAGACTGAACAGAAAATGCTAAGAGTTCTGTTTGAAGCCTTTTCCTCTACAAGAGATTTTCACTCCAAAAAATATGCTTTTAAATAAAGTAAATGCTTCAATATTTATTTTTATAATAAAAAGGCATTGGAACCTGACAAAGCTGAACCTGTTGAGTAGTTGACTAATAAGAGTTCTTTTTCGAACTTCTTGTGTTGAGCGGGGATTTCTGAAGCCATTTTTCTGACTTCCCCCGAGCGGCTTGAGGCAAGAGTCATTTTTCTGACTTCCTGCGTTGAGCGGGGATTTCTGATGCCATTTTTCTGACTTCCCCCCGAACGGCTTGAGGCATGAGTCATTTTTCTGACTTCATGCGTTGAGCGGGAATTTCTGAAGCCATTTTTTGACTTCCCCCGAGCGGCTTGAGGCATGAGTCATTTTTCTGACTTCCTGCGTTGAGCGCGGATTTCTAAAGCCATTTTTCTGACTTCCCCTGAGCGGTCCTGAGGCAAGAGTCATTTTTCTGACTTCCTGCATTGAGTGGGGATTTTTGAAGCCATTTTTCTGACTTCCTCCCGAGCGGTCCCGAGGTAGGAGTCATTTTTCTGACTTCCTGCGTGAGCGGGGATTTTTCAAGCCATTTTTTTCACTTCCCCCCGAGCGGCTTGACGCAGGAGCCATTTTTCTGACTTCCTGCGTTGAGCGAGGATTTCTCAAGCAATTTTTCTGACTTTCCCCCGAGCGGCTTAAGGCAATCTGACATATTAGTACATGTTTAATGATAATCAATTCTGATCGGTATACTTCATACACTACAATAATTTGTTTTCAAGTAAGAAATCTTCTTGCCATTATCCGTTGGGATTCATCATAAAGGTGACATTTTTTAAGCATTTTCTAATCATTGGTCCATTTTCAATTTCATTTTGTTGAAATATATTTTTACTTTATTATTTTTCTTACTTTTCGCATCAGTCTTGTCATGGCTTATGCTTTCGAAAAAATTGAAGTGCTTCCATGGAGTTTTCTTTGTTTGACACCTTCTTTAGTTTATCTTAATCCTTTAAAAACATCTAATGTTCACTTATTCTTGATATATTTTGCTTTAACATGCCTATAATTATCTTTAAATTGAGAAATGTTAAGTAAGGCCATAAAAATTTAATCCCTTCCTCCTTTGGATTAAGGTGAACCTAAAACAAAGTTCATAGTCATGTTAATCTGAGGATGCTTTGGATCATGAAATGGAATAAAACCATTAAACTATCTCTAAGCAAATAAATTTTTTTTATAATAACAAATATGAACAAATATTTAGATGTTATTACACACTATTGTTAGCATTATAATGTGTTCTATGAAGTTGTAGCCTCATCAAACCTTTTAATGGTCATCTTGTTCAAGCAAGAGGCCTAATAGTTTGATTAATCTTTATTAATAAAGGCTTGCATTGAAAATTTGTAATACAAAAATATTTTTTTTACGTAGAGAGTAAGTTTATGTTTACACGTGATAATATACCACACAATGTCATTACTATTTTCTTTATAAGGAATTTAACGATTTCTCTAACATTCAGAAAGTATGAGTAAAAATGAATATCGCTTTGTTTGAATATTATTCTTGCATATATTTGGGCAACATTTCCTTGTTTGTACCTGAAGCTTACAAGAAGGAAGAGCAACGATCATCCAAGCACATGACATTAAATCTAAAACAAAATGAAGCCAAATCATACAAGAGGATTTGCGATTACATTATCAAGTTGAAGATTACACCAAGAAATAATCCTATTCTTTAAGTTTAAAATTTTGTAACCAACACTTTAAAGAACTCAACTACATGCCTACTAAAAAAGTATACAAGAGAAATAGAGTTCTAAGCTTGAGTGTGAAATGTTCTTTGTGAGAAGTGAAAAAACCTTTATATTTTTCATTCTGCGAAGTTACCGACCTTGTGAGAATTCTCACAATATTATTTCTCTTAATGATATCATTGTTACCCTCTATTATGTGTTTGTAAGTCAAGTGATGTGTTCCTCAGAAAAAAGTTGTAGGATTTACCAACTCAAGAAGGATTTGAGAAGCCAAACTCTAACAATGGCTCAAGGAAGCTTGAGGCATTGACCAAAATGCAATAAGCATAACTGTAATAGAAATTACAAAATAAGTTATAGTAAGAATAAAGAAAATAACACACCACCTCTAGAATGAACTTCAAAAATAACTGCAATGGAGATTTGTCACTTGAAGAATCTTTTTGAGATAAACACTAGTGAACAAGATTTTCATACTCCCAAGACACTCAAATATGCTCACAAATATATTTGTATTCAATATTCAAGTGTTAATTGTACAAGGAACGAATTGTTAGTAACTAGAGTTTGGATAATCATTACAGATTGAAATAAAAGTAAAGCAAAGCATTCAAGTTAAGTTCCTTTTCAGGTGCTTGGACATTCACCCTTGATGGAATCATTTTAAGGAAGTTACAATGATAACATATGCTTGAAAATGACATCTTGAGGTTAGGTGAATGCATGTATTTAAAACTTTAAAATGATTTAATTAATTTTATGGATGTGTGTGAAAAGGAGGAAAAACACAATAAAAAAGGTTTAAATTGTGTTTTGATTACTTTTTAAATCTTTTCCTTTAATATCTTCTAATTATGAGTACTCAAAAAATAGTTTTTTTTTATGATAAGTGATCAATTAATAGCTTTTGTGTATGATAAAGTGCAATAAATGCAACTCTTTAACTTAATTGATTTACTTGTTTGAAGTATTTTTGACAAAGTGATCAATTAATAGCTTTTGTGTATGATAAAGTGCAATAAATGCAACTCTTTAACTTAATTGATTTACTTGTTTAAAGTATTTTTGACATGTATTCTCACAATAAATTTCCTTCCCAAGTTAGTGCACGGAATAATAAAATGCAATGTAAACAGATAAGGAAAAGAAGAAATTCACAATATATTTTTATATCGGTTTGTTTGAAAATGCATACTAAATCTAGTTCTCAATCAATAGATTAAATTTCCTTAAGAAGAATAATGTTGTGAAGTATACAAAAAATATATTTTTTTTTTGGATCCATAGTCACTCATGGATAATCCCTTAGGTATTGTTTAGGCTTAAAGAATATTTTTCGGATCATAGTCCCTCCTAACAGACCTTGTATGAGTATTGTTTCCGCCTGTAGCAACTTTTAGCTGACCTCGTTTCGATATTATTTAGGCTAGCAACTACTGCTAGTTGATCATATCTAAGTATTCTTTCAACAAGCTACTTTTAGTTTACACAAGTATTGTTTTAACAAGTCAGTTTTGACTTAATCAAGTATTATTTCAACAAATCACTTCTCACTTAATTAATCGTTTGATAAGCTACTTTTGACGTAACTAAGTATTCTTTGAGCAACAACTACTCTAATATAATAATTAAGTATTATTTGCTTAACTATCTCTCTTGAATAACACAAGAATATTATCTTAGTAGTGATCAATAGATCACAAGGTTGCTTACTAAAAAAGATATTGTCTATTAACTTATACAAGATTTATGCATCCATCTAGTTTGCTAAATAAACATAAATAATGTGGAGTAGGCTTAGAAGTAGAATATAATTGTATTTATATGTAATTTTTAGTTTTCAACCTTTTCTGTAATTGTTTTTTCATTTGTTTGTCTCAAGGGCTTTATATGTGTTTACATTTTCTTGTAACTAAAAACTTTCTAGACTCTAGTTGTTAGAAGGCAAGTTGGATGGGTCTTAGTAGTGTTTTAACCCTAAGTACAAGATCCCTAGTATATATGCCTTTTGTAGACTCTTGTATACAAAATTTTCTCATTTTGAAATTCAAATCACTTTCTTGAAATGAAAATTATCTCCAAGTTCTTATTAGAACTTTTGGTCATTATATTTGAGTTTCCAATTTAAAGTGCCGGATCTTCTTCTACTCAATTTTTTTTATTGTGACATCAATCAAGGTTTATTTTTTATCTCTAACCCCTTCTACATTTTCTATTTTATCAATCATTCAGTGGAAATTGTTGAAAACAGTCTTACACGAGATTAGCTTTTCATCAATAATGTAAAATTGTGTTTTTTTTTTTAAATTGTCATTATTTTCCAAACAACCTATGATAACCTCCAAAGAAATTATATCACTTAAAGAACTTTATATTCATATTTCCTAATAGAAAATACAATCTCTGCTTTCTCCTCAGTCACTTAACAATTGCATTTATATGACTAAGGATGGAGTTCTCAAAATTTATTTTGATGTTAATCATATTTGTGTAATTCCTTTATCTATGATCAATAAACATGTCATTTCTCCAATAAAACATCTAAATTGAAATATGTTCTCTCTTATTCAATTTTTGAAATAAAAATCCTTAAATGCTTTTAAATTAATTTAACATTATAAATATATGCAAACAATTAATAACTTTTAATCTAATACATAATATTACAATCAATCAAACATTAAAAAAGTTGTAAGACTTACATCAAAGAACTCTACTCTATATTAAGTTTTAATTATCTAACAATTTTTTCTAAGTTATAATTTATATTAGTTAAATTAATAAAAATATTAGTAGTAAGACTTACATAAAACTCTATCTATAATTTATATTAGTTAAATTAATAAATAATTACATAAAAATAAATATTTGCCCTTTTGGTTATAAGAAAATAGTACCATTTCTCTTATAAATCATAACAATAGTAAAATGAAGTTGAGGTTCTAAAAACATGCTGCAATCACATGAATTTTAGGCCAATCTTTAAATTAAAAGTATATCCACCTGCACAGCGAAGTGCCTAAAATTGTAAATTGAATCCCTATGGTTTATATCGGTATCAAGGAAGGTATCAGAATTTTTTTTTTTTGTATATAGTTTTTAGATCCATGATAATGTGAAAAACTCTTAAAAGTTTCCCAATGAGCAAAAGTTAAAAATTACAAATAATCTTTATCGAAACAATCCCAACATAATAAATAGCCTAAGAAGTCTTTGAGATCCTCTCTAGAAGAAAAGAAGAAAAAGTTGTAAGAGTTCAACAGAAACTGTAATGAAAAAATAATGAGGCCTCAATAATCCTTTATAATTTCTGACAACTGTACATAATGTCATATAACCTAGTAGTTGTCACGACAAAGTTCCATGTTAGTTTCATTCAGTTACCATGTCAGCCTCTGCATCACCTGAAAACAAAACAAGAAGGTTACAATGTGATGAAAGATTATTGACCTGAAAGTGGAGCATCATATCATAAGACAAAAACAGCACCATAACCTTCTATTCATCTGGCAAAGATATGTTGATGTCTGGGGATGTCCTCTGGTCTGAATATTCCTCAGAACCATTCCAAGTAGCAGCATCAAGTGTAGCATCTAGGTTCTGTTTGTCACTTGAAACACTGACAGATTCTCTCTGGGTTTGATCTGGTATCTGAGACATGGGCATCAAAAAGTTTTCACCTTGATCAGCATTTGCTTGTGAGATAGGTCTAGCAAATGTCACAGTTTCTGGAACAGCTGAAGTAGGGGACACCACTGGCTGTTGTTCACGTTGATACTTCTTCTTTTGGCTCTTCTGTGCATTTTGCGTGAAACTTCCTACTACAATCTGAAAGCATTACAAAAAAATTCCAATACAAACATGTGAATAAGTCATAAAATAATGAACTCTTCATAGTGACCAAAATGAACTAGATATCAGTCTAGTGACTCTCATAATTTTGTTTCAACAATTTAAATGTAGACAGTACAGGTTAAAAGATCTTGGTCATTCAACCTAGAATACAAACCTCATTACAGTGGTTATGCTAGTTACAATTTCAATCTCATTACAGCGGTTACAGTTCATAACAGTCAGAACAAACCAGTTTAGGGTCATTTTGGTGTGTGTAGGATAAAAAGTGAGTTAAAACTCGAGAGTCAGTTCTTGTAGAGTAGCACATTTGATTATTTGACATAACAAATCTATTATTCAAAAGCATATGAAATGTTCTACAAAAGAAGTAAAGGAAATAGCATACTTGGATGGGACCAGCAGCTGTTAAAAGTCCAGCAACACCACCTCCTATCACTCGACCATCAGGGCCAGCAAGTGAGACACTCAATCCACCAGTTCGACTTTTCATGCCACTGTTGTCAGCAACAGTGAATGATCCAGACAAAGATAAAATCTCAAATCGACCCTGAAAGTAAATGCTGGACTGAATTATTGAACAATTTCCAAAAACAAATAAGCATGATTGCATGCATGCCAAAAGGGTTATGCTAATAACAAGAGAAAATGCAAAACAGCAGAAAATGACAGGTCCTAGGCGACATTGACCTCAGACAGACTACCACGTTAAAGTGTTAATGTTTAAATATCTGATTTAAAGATGTGCATTTGCAGATTAATAATGCATCACATAAATGATTCACATCATCATCATGTACTAAATCTATGTATTGTCTTTATGCATTTCTCGGTTGCACGACAAGGAAGGCTCAACATGAAGTCTATAACATTTTAGTTGTCACTTATCATCATATTGCAATACTCAAGACCATAGCAACACTAGTTCAGTAGCTTATCATAGTATTTTTGTTAGAAAATTATGACTTAGTTCAGATATACTTTTCAAAAAGTACCCACAGAAGAAAACAAGATAAAATAAATCACAAAATTTTCTTGAGTTAAAATCAGTTTATTTTTAGAACCCTCTCGTTTCCCTTCTTCATAAAAAAAAAAAACTGATATAAATACACTGATTTTAACTCTAACGATATTTTTATTCATTTGACCACCTATTTTTTACCATATAAGTGGGTGTTTGTATAAATTTAGCCAATCTAGCCTCATATGACCCCAATAACTGAAACTCAGCTTGCAGATTGAGATAGCCAACAAAACTATGACTTTGATATTAGTTGAAATGTTTCACTAGATTTAAAATGATTACAACACTTTACGAAAGAGGACACCGCTAGAAGCGTGTGTCTATCTTCTCTAGCTAGTGGATTGTGTCTCTTATATGCTTTATTTTAGCATCTTAATAATTAACTTATTTCCCATTTCCAGTGTTAGATCTGACACGGGAACGGATGAAATGAAAGGATAAACCAATTCTTTAGCATACACCCAACACGCCAATTTTGAGCATATATCCAATACACAAGGCAGATAACTTGTCCAACCCCACAAACAAGAAGAGACAAACAGAGATCACCTGACATAAATGCACCCAATGCTGACCTATATGGCATCCATTTTCTATATTGGCAGAAGACATAAACAAGCTACCCCATGAAATTATTTCAGATATGAATCAAATTCAATCAAAGAAAGCTTGATATCATGGAATTGGAAAAACAATCAAAACCTTTGCAGGGAAAGAAAAATAGACAATAATTTGTAGTAAAAAAAGCATTTAGATCTAAGAGACCATGCCTCGTAAGTCAATATGCCACCAGAAGAGCCGGGTTGGCGTATGGTGACATTTGAGATAGCTCCATTGGCAGAGAGAATACAGATTCCTCTTGGACCCTTCTGAGCAAATGACAAGATCTTTCCAGCAACATCCTGCAAAGTAGAAAAGTGACAAGATCCTTATCCAAATCGCCAAACCAAAAAGATCTGTCAAAATTGCTCAAGAAAACTAGAGCCAAATGATACATCATTACATATATCTGCAAAAAGACAACAATGCACACTGGCTTCTGCATTACCTCTCCAGTGTAAACAGTCACCACATGCGGTATGAAATCACCAGCAGCTGTGTTTGCGAACACCTCACCTTCAAGAATCACGGACAGAAAACCAATCCACACATTAGCCGTATGTGGTATAATAATTTTCATCTCCAAAACTAGAGGCCAGGTGAATGAACCCAGAAAAGAACAGTATTTTTGGGTACCAGAAAACAACCTCTGAAGGCAGATAAAACTATTAAGGCGACAAAACTCTTATTCGTATTATACTATCAAGAAAACTAATTATACTGAAAGAGGCTGGAACCAGTGGATCCAGTCGTTAAGCGGTAAAAGAACATTTTTTTCTAGCCATGGAAAGCAAATGAATGTACACACCAACCTTAGATTACTAACCACAAAAAGGAAAGTTCACATTTTTGTAACCGATTCACGGTCCCTTAGACGTTACCAGAAAGAAACACATAAAAAGAAAATTAGGCTCAAATCAAATGAGTACTCATCGTTTGCATCAATCAAGGGACCCTTTAACAAATTAGGCTCAAATCTCGATCCCAACCCCATGAACCCAGAACAAAAAAAAAACAAAATAAAGAAAGAAATCCGGGACAAAACCCAAGACAGTGGAGCTACAACAACCATGGACAAAAGGGTAAGATTAATTGAGATTCATGATTTAGGTATGCCGGTAAGAAAATGAAGGGAGGGAAAAGAAAAAAGGTTGAGCTAGGAACAGGGATTTTTTGGTTGGCGGGTAAGTCAACTCGGGGACGACATAGTACAATGAGTGAGGTCAGCACTCAGCAGCAGCAACATCACAACACCTGAGAGAAACAAAACAACGTTGTACCGTACCACTACTCACCAAAAGAAGAAAAGAGTTGGTAGTTGCCAAAAGCTGTGTGTTTGCCACGGCCCCTTTTGTTAGAGAACTCAGAAGGTGTGGACAAAGTGAAACCCGGTGGAGCTGGTGTCGGGGTTGCACTCACCCTCAGGTTCCCATCTGCATCATACTTTCTCGGCCTCCCTCTCTTCTTCTTCCCAAACAAGTCAAAACTCCCTTGGCTCCCAGTGCTTCCTGGCGTTGTTGTTACCAATGTTGTTGTCGTCGTTGCAGCTGGCACTGCAGGAACCAACGTTGTTGGTGTTGACGCTGGTGCTGGCGGAGCTGCTGGCGTGGTTGTTCCTTCGCCGTTTCCCACGTTCATGTTCATGTTAACATTCATGTTCATTGGCTGAGACAGCCCAGATGGTGGTGGAGCTGACCCTGCAGAAATGGTGTTGTTGCTGAGTGCTGCTTCCATGAGGGTGTTCGTATTTCCAGAAATGGAAGGAGAAAAAGAATGGAGTTTGAACAAGGAAGAGTCTGCAAATGGCGCCAGAAGTAGAAGGAACAGAGAGGCTATAGGCTTTTTCTCTTTTTAATCTTTAGAGGTAGAAATTGTGAATACTTGAATACAACTCAACTCAGTTACTCTCTCTTTCTCTTTCTCTCTCTTCTCTCTGTCTCTGTGCTTTGGCATTAATGGAGGAGAATGAGGCTGAGATGGGAAACTGCTATTTTCTTGTCGGGACTCCACTCTGCATTATAATATTTTAATTTGCATAAAGTTAGGTTTAAATATTAAAATGTGCCAAGCCTCTTGTAATCTATGAGGATGATCAAGACATATAAATGTCCTATACCCAAAATGCCCCCCTTAACCGCCCTAAGGATATTTAGGTCCATTTCTTTTAAAAAATATTTCTATAATTAAAATTTTCTTTCGGAAAGCAATGCAGATTTAAATTTATGTTTTATTGTAAAGTTATATCACATTCCATTTTTCATGTTTATTACACATTCAATATCATTTTCTTGCTTTCCTTCAATGTTACGGTTACATGCGTAAAAAAGAACAAAAGGCGAAAAAATAAATTAAAATCCATAAAAGAAAAAAAGACGACAAAACAAATAGGTATTCAGTTTACTTGTTATCGATGGTTTTTTAAAAATGTGAATACACTTAAACTTAATCTTTTTTAGTATTAATAATTAAACGTTGAATTATATTTTTTAATATTACGTGTAAAACACGTGAAAGAAAAAAAATGATGAATAAGTTTGAAAAGTAAAAAAGGTACCATAGAAGGGACTCAACAAGGTATCCTTCATTATTAAAAAAATAATGAAGATTTACAAGTTTCGACACAAACTAGAGAAGAAATAGTTTTTATAACTAAACAGTCTAAATATTAAGTTGTTAATCTCTTTTCAATATTAATTATGCATTTAATGTATACTTTACTTTAACGTTAATTGTGAAACGCGTGAAAAGAGAAAAAAAAATTAGATGCTAAAAAAAATCGAAACCCGTAAAAGGAGGACGCTGAATAAAGAAGTGACAATTTAGGTTTTTTTTTAAGAATATATACTTAAGTTATATTATGTTTATTATTAATTAAATATTATTGAACGCTAAATTTTTAGAAGTTTGTGCGAAATCCGTAAAAGAGAAAAGGAAAAATAAATTTAAAGAGTCAAAGGGAAAGATAAATAAGAACAAATATGTAAAAGTAAAGCATATGTATTATTTCATTATTTATTTAGAGTCTTCTAAAAAATTAAATTCGAGAAAAATAATGTAATGCCAATAAGATTTACAGCTTGTCATGTTTTGGCATAAGTGAAGTAGAAACGGTTCCTATGATTAATGATGTAAAATACAAAGTTTGTAAAAAATCGTTTTAATATTAGTTATACATTTAATGTTTAATTACTTTTCTTCGACGTTATACGTGAAAAGAGGAGGAAATTTAAGAAGCAACCACAAAAATAAAATCCGTTAAAGGGGAAATATGAATAACAAGTGACAAAAAAAGAGTTATTCATTTATCTTGTAATATAGGGTCTTTTGAGAAGTAAACAATTCAAAATATACTAACTTAAATATTTTATTTTTATATTTGTTAGAAACCAAATTACTCTTCTTCAATATTTTGTGTGAAATACATGAAAAATAAAGACAAGAGAAAAAAAATAAGGATCGACAGGAAAACATAGATCATATTACCTTTTTAATAAATAAATAAAGGTTTATAAGTAGGTATAATATTTTTTAATTTTAGTAAAAAATTTCATACTTTCTAAACTTTCTTTTTAGATTAAAATATAATTAAGAAGTTGTTGGTGACAAAGTAAAACCAGAAAGAGACAGCAGCATTTAAATTTATTTTTTATAATAATGAGTATTTAGCTCCTATTAATATTTAATTATTATTTTTGTGAAATTCTTATTATTGGAAGGTGGTGTTTTGTTAGATAAAATATCAATTGATCTAACTATATATTATATATAGTGTTTTTACAACAAAATATTAATAATATGAAAATATTTTAGTGTTAGAACTTAAATAGATACAAGTTCTTCGTTTGATGATGACAGATGCTACAACATATCTTGTAATCTTATCTTCGTATGATAAATTTACATGTAAGATCGATAATAAGTTTGTGTCTTTACATATCGTATGTTCCTAACTTATAAATGTACATATTATGTGTTTCGGTGGATACTTTTTGGGACCGAGAGACTAACCTGCTGACGCGTCTGGGCCGCTCGCTCGCTTCCAAACTCCTCCTGTTGGCCGATCGGTGTTGGCCCAAACCGATCGGTCTCCTTCTTGACGAGGGGGATGTACCTGCAAAAGGTACTCCGACGCCCAAGTTAGGCGTGTGATTTGAAGAGCCGCGGCTCTTGTTTGAATATTTAGTGAATGATTATCACTATTGAGTATTTGAGAGTCATGTAGAGTAAGTGGAACGTACCTGGCTTTTGGCCCTGGCTTTGTATTTATAATTTACCTCATGGATCCTGAGCTGATATAAGCCCAATAAAATATAAACAGAATAAGATATAAACAGATTACCTAAATATCCGGTTGGTTGTTTGTAACCGCTCGGTTAATATTTCATACTATACATTATGCCCCCCAAGTCCGAGTTAAGCGTTTGGCTTTAGCCGTGGTTAACTATAGGACTTATGAGTTTGAGGGAGGGTGTGTTTGTTGTATTGGTGAGCTTCTGCCGCTCTTGTCGGTGGTTGAAGAGAGTTCTTTTTAGAACTTTTTCCATGTAAAGACAGACCGATGGCGTTTTACCGCTCGTCCTTCAACATGAACCGAGAGGAATTTACCTCTCGTCCTTCAACAGGAACCGAGAGGAATTTTACCTCTCGGTCTTCGACAATAAGCGAGCGGACTTTACCGCTCGACGATCGACACTAACCGAGCTGGATTTACAGCTCGTCCTTCAATCAGGAACCGAGAGGAGTTTACCTCTCGGTCTTCGACAATAAGTGAGCGGGTTTTACCGCTCGACGATCGACGCTCGACGATCAACGATCGACACTAACCGAGCTGGATTTACAGCTCGTCCTTCAACAGGAACCGAGAGGAGTTTACCTCTCGGTCTTCGACAATAAGCGAGCGGGTTTTACCGCTCGACGATCGATGCTCGACGATCGACACTAACCGAGCTGGATTTACAGCTCGTCCTTCAACAGGAACCGAGAGGAGTTTACCTCTCGGTCTTCGACAATAAGCGAGCGGGTTTTACCGCTCGACGATCGACGCTCTACGATCAACGATCGACACTAACCGAGCTGGATTTACAGCTCGTCCTTCAACAGGAACCGAGAGGAGTTTACCTCTCGGTCTTCGACATTAACCGAGAGGGCTTTACCTCTCGACCTTCTACTTTAACCGAGAGGGATTTACCTCTCGACCTTCGACTTTAATCGAGAGGGGTTTACCTCTCGACCTTCGACTTTAACCGAGAGGGGTTTACCTCTCGACCTTCGACTTTAACCGAGAGGGGTTTACCTCTCGACCTTCGACATTAACCGAGAGGGATTTACCTCTCGACCTTCCACATTAATCGAGAGGGATTTACCCCTCGACCTTCAACATTAACCGAGAGGGATTTACCTCTGCTTTGAGCTAGGAGTGTTGCCTAGTGAACGGGATTTACCGTTCGTCGTTGAGAGGGCTTTACCTCTCTCCCGAGGGGGATTTACCGCTCGGTCTTCGACCTAGGAGTGCTTCCTAGGGAACGGGCTTTACCGTTCGGCTTGGAGAGGGTTTTACCTCTGCTTTGAGCTAGGAGTGCTTCCTAGTGAACGAAATTTACCGTTCGTCGTTGAGAGGGCTTTACCTCTCTCCCGAGGGGGATTTACCGCTCGGTCTTCGACCTAGGAGTGCTTCCTAGGGAACGGGCTTTACCGTTCGCTCGGTCTTCGACCTAGGAGTGCTTCCTAGGGAACGGGCTTTACCGTTCGGCTTTGAGAGGGTTTTACCTCTGTTTTGAGCTAGGATTGTTTCCTAGTGAACGGGATTTACCGTTCGTCTTTGAGAGGGCTTTACCTCTCTCCCGAGGGGGATTTACCGCTCGGTCTTCGACCTAGGAGTGCTTCCTAGGGAACGGGCTTTACCGTTCGGTTTTGAGAGGGTTTTACCTCTGTTTTGAGCTAGGATTGTTTCCTAGTGAACGGGATTTACCGTTCGTCTTTGAGAGGGTTTTACCTCTCTCCCGAGGGGGATTTACCGCTCGGTCTTCGACCTAGGAGTGCTTCCTAGAGAACGGGCTTTACCGTTCGCTCGGTCTTCGACCTAGGAGTGCTTCCTAGGGAACGGGCTTTACCGTTCGGCTTTGAGAGGGTTTTACCTCTGTTTTGAGCTAGGATTGTTTCCTAGTGAACGGGATTTACCGTTCGTCTTTGAGAGGGCTTTACCGCTCGGTCTTGGACTTGATCGTTAATTATGAACTTTGCTGACAAAATTGGCAATCAGTGCTTGCAATAGGAGACTTCCCCTTCGTTAATTGAATTCCATGATACTTTAAGCATGAAGTTCGTTTATGACTAGATCTTAGTCTGCACTTGCATAGTTGATGGCGTGGATTTCGATATATATTTGTTCAAGATGTTCATTGCTGAAATTCTCATGATGATATATATTATGGTATATAACCGTATAATAAATTATTCGGTTACCAGATATTATGAATTGCACCGAATAAATAACATAGATAATAAACAAGGTATCAAAACCGTTTCGAGATTTTATAATATTGTTGTTGATAGTTATCTCTAACACAATAATTTATTTGACTATTTGAATCATGCCAGAAAATGTTTCGGTTATAATAATTAGATAACTATATTTATAGTTATGTACTATATTATATATCATATATCATATAATATATTCTGGATTATACTATATATTTAACATAAAAATAGTTGTTATAATATCTATTATCAATTAGATATTTTATGAAATATTCATATTTAAAAAAAATACTTATCTTGTTGACGACGTCTCACGTGTAGTTTTTACTTTGTCGAAAGTTTCTCGTGTTGATCCGAAATAGTGATGTCGAGACCGAACGCTCGTCTTGGTTTCTTGTGGTTTCTAATAATCTTTCTGGTGCTTTGTTGTTCCTCCATGCTCCTCGTGGTCATCATTGGGTTTGACGCTCGGCCCCACGGTGGGCGCCAAAATGTTTCGGTGGATACTTTTTGGGACCGAGAGACTAACCTGCTGACGCGTTTGGGCCACTCGCTCGCTTCCAAACTCCTCCTGTTGGCCGATCGGTGTTGGCCCAAACCGATCGGTCTCCTTCTTGACGAGGGGGATGTACCTGCAAAAGGTACTCCGACGCCCAAGTTAGGCGTGTGATTTGAAGAGCCGCGGCTCTTGTTTGAATATTTAGTGAATGATTATCACTATTGAGTATTTGAGAGTCATGTAGAGTAAGTGGAACGTACCTGGCTTTTGGCCCTGGCTTTGTATTTATAATTTACCTCATGGATCCTGAGCTGATATAAGCCCAATAAAATATAAACAGAATAAGATATAAACAGATTACCTAAATATCCGGTTGGTTGTTTGTAACCGCTCGGTTAATATTTCATACTATACATTATGTTTGGTAGAGAATGTTTATTCGTCTGATGACCAAGAGGCTTTCATAAGAAATGCCAACATTAGAAGATTTCTTGAAGAGTGTATCAAAGTTGTTTTTTTGTCAACAACTTCTTAGAAAGGACAAACTATCACCTCTGTATAGTCCATTCGTCTTGTAGGGTCTTGAATTTTCTTAAGAAGGGTTAAAAGACATATAACCTAATGATAAGGTATGTTAAGTATCATTATGTCTCTTCAAGCGAAAGATTGTATTGAATGTTGCATGAAAAGAACTTAATGCAACTTTTAATGTTTACAATAGCATGTGTAATAAAGGAACAAATAACTTTTCCTAGTGTCTCAACACCTAAGGATTCAAAATGCTTATCTTTCAAATTTTTTATAAATAGAAGTAACCTTTGAAGAAGCAATATTTTCTCATGAAAATTATTTTGTGGAAATAATTGTATCAATAATATCTTGTACGTCTAGCTTGTTTATAGCACACTATAATATTTTAGAAAACTTAAAGATTGAAAGTCATTATGTATTCATCTTAGGATGTTATACTACTTTGAGTAGGAAGCCTTATAATCATTTGATCAAATCTTCTTGTGACCAAGATTTTTAGCTAAGATTGATTGTGTTCTAAACATTACTTTTTTATTTATTCATAAAAGGTTGAGTTTCAAGCAATACTCAATTGCTTATCTAGGAGTGGTTGAGTTCAAACAATAATTGGGAGTGATCGAGATATAAAGAATACTCATATTGTATTTGTAGCATTAATTTACCTATTGAAATTTGATCAAGTTAACCAGAGCTAGACATAGTCTTAGTTAATAAACAAACCAATATAAAAATATCAAGCATAAATATTTCTTTCACTAGTACAATAAGGGGAAACGACAGCGGTTATTTTTGGCTATAGGCAGCGATTTTTGAACCGAGGCATATTCAGGCGAGGTAAAAAGTCAGACACTTTTGGTCTCGGTTGTCAACCGAGGCATAAAATCTCACTCTACGGCCTCGGTTGAGCCCCACCCGAAGCATAAAAGTTTTACGTTTTTTTAATTTATTTTTTCGCAGCACATTAGGCCTCGGTTCTTCTTAACCGAGGCATAAAGTACCACTTTACTGCCTCGGTTGTGGCCCGAACCGAGGCAGTAGATAGATTCAATTTTTTTTTCTCCTTCGCTACACATTCTGCTTCGGGTTTGACCACAACCGAGGCCGTAAGGGGTCTTTCGACATCGATTTTGACCAGAACCGAGGCATATAAGTACGTTTTTTTTTTAAAATGGTGTCTGTTTCTGCAACATTCCCAACCACAAAAACAGACCTGCATATTTTTCTATAACCAGAACAGTCCAGAATGTTGCAGAAACATATATTTTAAATGAAATCTATATTAAAACATAAATATATTGAATGAAATCATAAATCAAATTCTTAGAAGCATAAATAAATCCAATGCAATCATAAATCAAGGGACCAAGCATAAATCATTGCAATGTACATGTTGAATATATAGTAACGTAGAAAAGCATAAAACAACTTAGAAACATAAACTTAAAACTTAGTATATCCTAATATCTACTACATACTATTATATAAATGAATTGCATATCTAGCAAGTGTTTTCCTCACAAGTTGGATTGACTTCTCTGGAATTGAAGCAGTCCTATTAAATCTCTGCATAAAGTACAATGATTTCAATTAGTGTATATGAAATCCAAATATAGAGAACATAAAATTCAAACCTAAATATTACCGTTTTCCATCCAGTGGTGTAATGTGCACGAATGATGGTCATCATCCAAAACATAACGTAGTAACCACATTCGTATGACCCCATTTGTCTATTACACTACAATATATCATCATAATTATAAAATGTTAAGTAACATCATTTGAATGGAAGCAAATGTAACAAAGTATGGACTAAAATACCAAACCTTAAGAGAAACCCATGCAAGCTTTTTAGCTGTAGCAGTAGATCTCCCAGATAACATCATATGTGCTGCAAGGGAACTATTAAAAGAAATTCTTTTAGCATACATTTATATAAAAAAAAGGACCAGACATTGAGATTCTTACCAATCTACTGCATGTCTAAGAGGGCTGGGAGGAGACTTATGCAATGAACAAAACCAAACAGCCGTGTTCTCCGGTACGGAGATCACAAGTAGCTGCCAATGGCACCTGAAATTGGTAATAACTTATGAATGATATACCAAAATTAATAAATGAATGTGTTGAAGTTAACAAACTTCACTTACCCATGTATATAAGGGAGAAAATATATCTCCTTCCCCGTTCCAAAGCAGGTGGTGATGTATGTCTGGATATCATCAAATTTACTCTAATACTCATAGATTGCATATTATTAAAATGCCATATAACTTTAGAGAAGAAGATGCTTTTGAACAAAATTTGTAGAAAAATCGTTAGAGTGCATTTATCCAATTAAACTTTTTCTCACTATTTTTAATCAAACATATTGAGAAGTTTTAATACACAATTCAACCCTCTCTTATTGTGTATTTCACCTCTTTTCTACCATATTAATGTAGGAATTTAAGTTTGTCGAAGTGCAATTGAATTTCTAGAAGTATATAAAGGAAGTTTTGTTATTAAGCATGCTACAACAAGGTGAAGAGAATTAATTTTAGTATTTAATCAATTGAATGATTGTTTAGATATGTGAAGAATGTAGTTTTTGAAATAATACAAACATTAAAAATATAGATCATACACTTTAATATAATTGTTGAAATAGTGTCAAATGGTCACTATATCATTAGATATGTGAAAACAAATAAAATACACATTCAAGTTGGATTGAATTGTGTATTTGAAACTTTTCACAAATCAATGTTTGATAAAAGCAATCAAACAATGTTTTAACTAGACACACACATTGTCAAGAAGTTTTGGTATATGTAGCCTATGATGAATATTTCCAAGCATAATTTCAAGTTGATAAACACTTTGTTAAAAGTGTTTTTGCAAAACTTTTTTTTATCAAAATTATGCTTCTTTTGTTATTTGCATATCAATAATATGCAATTCAAAGAGATACTTACACTAGATACTTTTATATTGGTTTATCTAAAAACTAATATTACATCTAATTCTTGATAAACACAATCAAGTTCAAATGAAAAACTAACACTATAGGATACAAGAGAAGTATTCTTTGGACCATAACCAATTTTATTTAAATATTGAGTGTTATTTGAACCAGAACCACATTTGGCTAAATATTGAGTATTCTTTGGATACACAATCACTTCTAACTAAATATTGAGTATTCTTTATTCAAGAGTTACTCTTGGATAAACAATGAAAATTCTCTAGACCCTAGTCACTTGTCTTTAAACAATTTACTTATACAAAAGGGTGTAATTTAAGCAATCACATGGTTTTTCTTACTAAAAGAGAGATAATGTCTTATGATGAGTAAAAATGAACTTCACTATCATAGATTGTTATTGAACATAAAGAATATTCTTTTTTATAAACTTAGCGCTTAAGGTATTAGAAGAGTGTTAATAATGTTATCATTGATGTCACTGTTAACCTTTCTTCTTTAAGAAATCTTCTATATATAGATATTGTAAGAAAAGAGTCATTGTAATTCCTTCTGGAGTCGTTGTGAGGTTGTGAGAAGTTCCCATTATTTATCTATTGTATGTCCACATTCTCAAGTTGCACAACTAACTTCTCAATTTACTTAACCAACTTCAAATTTTGTTCATCCCACGTTTAAATTTCAACCTAAAAGAGTATATCCAGAAAAGGAAGGCAATTAAATCATTATTAGTTTCTGGATGTTATAAGTAAATTTATTATTGTGTTTTCAATTCATTTAATAACTTCCAAATAAGGTATTTAAATTTTATAGATGATAATGAAATTAGTAAAAACTAGGTTAAGGATGCTTATTACTTGAAATATGTTAGACTATATGGTAAACTATGCTAGATGATTCAAAAATCATGTGTGGGAAAGTTATTCCTTTTATTCAATATAGATTTAGACTAACATTTTGTATTATTTGAAGACTTAATTTTGTTTCAAGATATATGAAGACTCATCAGAAGCAGAAGTTATGATTTAAATTGGAAAATTCTGGAAGGAGTATAGATGCAACCTTTGGAATGAATTTTATGACCAACCTGTAAGTAAAATTGACCTTATTAAGAATTGTCTAGAGAGTCTTAATATGGATCAATAGGTTGTTTTCCTTGATTATTGCCTCAAGTTTTCCACAATGTTACAACCTTCTTAATTGGTATATTTACAATAGCTTCACTTTATATTTGCAAAACTTGATTTCATTTTGTATTTTGTAGGATACGTGTAATAGAAATGGATATATCAAGAAAAGACAAACTATTTCTAACATTGGTTGTGTTATGTCTTTGTCAAGAAAAATGGATAATTTGGTATTTTTATTGATATCCTAATCTTAGTTCTGAGTTCTATTATGATATTTTTTAATTGATAAATTTTTCTTGGAATATATAAAAAATGGAGATTAGCAGGAATATTGGACATGCTAAAGTGTGGAAGATAACTCATAAGAGAAAACATGGAATTTATGTACATTACGACACTACAAAGATTAGGGTAACTTTATTCTTTCAGTTAAGTTATTCAATATATATGGTGGGTTGGTTTATTAACTTATTATATATATATATATATATATATATATATATATATATATATATATATATATATATATATATATATATATATATATATATATATATATTTATTGTAGTACTTCATTTACTCAATTTTTGGAATTTAGTCCCTTGGTTTTTAATGTGTTGTCTACTAAAATGTTTTGTCTTCTGTTTAGAATGTTCTTCCTGCTAAAATTTGTGTGTGAAAGAGTCATATACTCATGATAAGCACTACTATAGCATTATCATATATACTTTTGTAGAATGTTGTGCCAATTTGAGATATTAGTTCTACTTATGACAAAATCATCACTATCAACTGACTTCACAATCATTGTTTCCAAAACTAGTTGCAAACTTATAAAGAGAAAATTTATGTCTTGTGAGTGGTTAGAGGTGGCTATTGGTTGGCGCCCTTTAAAACAATAACATGTTACTTTATCTTTCATCAAAGTGTAAATTTGAAATTGAAATCCCTCTTTTACATGTTAGCCTACATATATATTAAACCAAATAGAATTTGTTTTTTACTACATCTAATTCTAATCCTACCTGTGCTTTTAAGGAGTGGGATGTGTGAAATAATCCTTTTACTTTTGTAGTCTAAGCTCAGAATTTGTTGATAGTTCTAGTTCCATATAGCCTGTCAGTATGCTGGTTGGTTTATGAAGTTTAGATGGAATTAGTGATCCAAGCACTATAAGGAGAAAAATTATAATTTAATTTTATAGTTTGATTAATGTGTTTTATAATTAAATTATTGCATATTCTCTTCTATATAACAATATTAAGCCTTCACACTATAAATAGCTAAGTTATCAATTTATAAATTTGTTAAGAGATCATGGGGATCTTTTATGCTTTTATTGGGAAAGAATTGATGATTTGATGTTGAAAAATCTAGAAACTACATTAGATGTATCTCTTGTGGTTTGGTTAGTGCCATATTTGGAAATGATCATCTGGGTCATGTTAGAGGACTTTCATATGGAGTTTGTCCTACCTTTGTGTTTCACCAATCAACTACAAGATTAAGTGATATCAAATTTGCTTCATTTAGTGCAACTTCACCAAATATGGAGGTTGTGAAGATGAAAAGTGAGCTTGCAATAATAAAAAACCAAATACAAACATTGTTTGCCTACATTACTTTTAGAGAAGATGTTTTGTAATCTCTCACTACAATGGTTGCTGGTTTGGTACACCTAACTATTAATCAAGTATAATTTACTTAAGAAAATTACTTAAACTTATTGTATTGCTATTTTAATTTATTTGTATAAACATTAAACTTCAATTATTTATATTCTTTATTCATTGAAGGCATCAAAATGTTGGAAGTGGTGTATAATATCAAAATGGTATAATTGGATTAAGTGGTATAAGCAAAACAATTTAGAATTAGGTTTAAATGTAGAATTTTATTATGGTTTAACAAAGGCTTTTAATGTTGTCTTTTTTATTTTTGGATATTCGAACTCTTGGGTACATTAGAATACTTAATCAATTAATGAAATAAAATTTTTGCTTATTTCTTTTATAGTGTCATAATTTGTTTTATATATTTTAAATTTTCATTATTAAAAATATTTTTTATTGAATTATAAAGTTATAAATATGGGTGGATAATAATAAAATAAAATATTTGAATTATTACAATTAATAATGATGTATTTATTTAAGAATTAGTTATAGTAGTCACCGTTATAAACATCATAATATAATTGAACAACGGTGTTTCTATGCATCATTATTTTCATTGGATTTGTTTTCTAATAAAAAAAAGTTACATCACTTTTAATGGTCATTATTTACCTCTTTAAAACATAACTTTGTACAATGTATAAAATGGCGGATGTTGCAAAGGTTCTCTTTATACCACCATATTATACTTTATGGCGAAATAATTTATGAAATTTTTTAAAACCACCACACGCATAAATAATGATAGTTAAAAATGTCATTAATTCACAAAAATAAATGTCACAACTTACATGATTTTTTATAGTGAGCTTTCTCTCATACTAGTAATAAGTGTAGGACCTAAGAAGGCTTATGGTCTTCATAGAACTAACACATTGCCTTTTCAAAAAAATTGTTTTGTGTGGAGTAGCTTTAGGCAAGTTCTTGAAGATATCCTTGATGTTTCACATCTTTGTGAGATATACTTTTGTTAAAAAGAGGAGATATGAATATTATTTATAAGATATACTAAGCATTTATTAGTATTTACCATGAAATACGATAAACTATGTGTATCTATCATTTATCCAAGTGAAAGGAGTTAGCATAAAGATGAAGCTTAGAAGTTTTGATGATGTCTCAAAGTCAAGTCTCAAGTGCTCAAGTTGCAAGAAGACCTTCATGAAGACTTGTTTTGTGTTAAAGCTTTTGTAATTTAGTAGTTTTATGTATAGGATGTTATTTATCCTTGATTCCATGTATTGTATGCTTTAAAATTCGTTTTGGAGTCAGAAAAAATCTGCAATAATCGATTAACACTTAAGATAATCAATTACCAGCTAATGATATTTGAAAGTAGCTAAAAATTCATTTTTTGTCTTTGGAATAATCAATTACCAGCTAATGATAAATGATTATCCATAATCGATTATGACTTACCATAATCGATTATCACGACTTGCTGTTAGAGTTTTTAGGCATGTTTTCATTCGTTGTGCATTCATTAAATGTATAATTGGTTACCTTAATGAGATAATCGATTATCATACGAGAAAAGGATAACAACGGATTTTGGGAGGTGTCCTTGAGTGAGATCTTTATATATTGGTTTGAGACTCTTATTCTAACACATACGTACACACAACTACACTTGTTAAACTGAGTGAAGTGTGATCTAGGGTTCTTGTAACCCTTGTGTTGTGGCTTTGAGAACTTGGTGTTGGCATAGGGCGACAACTTTCACTAGGAGTGTGATCGAGTGTTGTTGTTGCTGATTGAAGCCTGTCATCCTTTGTGAAGATTCAAAGGAAGTGTTCATCCTTCGTGAAGTATTCAGACGAGGTGTTCATCCCTTATGGTTTCAGGGAAAGTGAGTATCATCTCTTAGGGTAAAAATAGAGGTGTTTCTAAACCCTTAAACTTGTCTTTATGTGTAATTGTAATAGTTTATTAGTTTTGTGATAGTGGATAGTTTATCTCTGTTTGGAACTAGCAACTGGACGTAGGATCCTTGGGATCTGAACTAGTATAAAAATACTTGTGCAAATCTCTCTTTTCCTACACTCTTTATTGTTGTTGATATTATTTGTTAAGTAAATTGTTGAAAATAGAATGGCTTGATTTCTCACACCAAGAGGGGAGGTGAATTGGTGAAATGTAAAAACAAAGTTTTCTTTGAATCTTTTTCGCAAAGTGGATGCCTTTAAAAGCTTTCTTAAAACGCAAGGAAAAATATTTGTTTATGCAGCGAAAATGTAATTGATTTAATACAGTATGCAGTCGACTAAATAAAAGTGCAGGGATAGAAAGATCAAACACTTGGTTATTATACTGGTTCGACCAAGCCTACATCTAGTGTCCTTCCAACCACATGAAGCCAATGCACTATAATGATCAAGGTTTTTACAACAAGGTTTTTATAGCGACCTCACGTCAAAACTATAAAACATCTCTCTAACCCTCTAATCAAAATATAGGCATATACAAAACAGACTAGCAGTAAGAACCCCTTCTCCTGCAGTCCAACCCTTTGAGCCACCCTCAAAGTCAAGAACGCAATCACATCAGGGAAACAACAAACCAATCTTTACAAGATTGTAGCCTCTGATCTTTCAATAACACCCAAATGTGCAGATATGATCAGCCTTTGTAAATGCAGTTAAATTGCTCTTCAAGAATGCACAAGTAGATGAACATCACAGTCACTTCTTGTTTCTTTTAGCTTTCTCTTTCTCTGTAAGAATGCATTTTCTGCAAAATATCACAAAATTGTTAGAATCACAAAAGTTCTTACAAAGATCAAGTTTGCGTCAATTTATAGATTTTCACAATTCAGACGCATTTTAATCGACTTAGCTACTAATGCAGTCGAATGTAACAATTCAGTCAAAGCAGTTAGCAGCAATTAATGTAGTTACTGAATGTGCAATTAATGCAATCAATCCATAATAAATGTTTGGTCAACATATATAAAAATATAGTCGTTGTAACATTTAACACAAGCATCAACAGAATTTCAAAACTGTAACAGACTTAGTCGAATGCAAGTTGCATATAATCGACTATGTAACAAGTTAAACAGTTTTGAAAAACTTCTTCTTTGAAAAACCTCACAGCACACTTTTAACAAGTTTATGCAAAGCCACGAGTTTTAATCAATTCACCCCATAATGAAGTCGACTTAAAACTGTTGTTTTGTCACACAATAAAAAGTTCAATATAAGTTCTTGTGGTTTTCATTTTGTAAAACCTTAGACATGCATGCAATGTATCAACACAATCATGTTCTTCATGCTTTAAACAAATTTATACATTGGTTAAAACATGTAGCATGTAAGCAATAAAACATGTAACACATAAACATCACATGTGTTATTAATTGTGTTGTCATCATAAAAAACCAGAAGCTCTGAGATTGTAGGTTCAGCTAAACTAGTTGTCTTCCTATCAACAATCTCTCCTTTTTTTTATGATGCAGAACCATGATTAATAAACAACTATGTTTGTACAAATTCAATCATATCATGTCAAAATGTATCAGTGCAAATGATTATCAAATATATCAGATCATGTATCAAAGCAAAACATTGCAAACATTTTGAGATATTCTCATTTGAATCAGCTCAAAAAAATCAATTCATATCAGCACAAGCGATTCATATCAGAGCACAAATAGAATATCATCATAATATGAATATCAGAGACACTATCAAAGTATTCTCCCAGCATTATCAGAAAGTTTAACATGGAAAACTCTTTTTCCAGCATTTTCCCCCTTTGTGCATTAGAAAAAAAGGTATGTCATATGATAATGATATGCTGACAGACATTTGTTGAGAGACTCATCAGTAAAACATATTAATCAAACAATGATGATCCCCCTGTCACAGATAATCACATGATAAAGATATAATCTCCCCTAAAGTGTAGTCATGTGAAATTATCTAAGATCCTATGCAATGCTCTTCCTGCCATTATGCATGTTTTATAATCAAAATCTAAATGCACAATGCAGTTTTCACAGAACATTTCATAGCAAATATAAACATGTGACAATATTGTATCAGATCAAAAATTGTGCAACCATATCAAAGTAGCTTGGATACAATATCAATCAACAATCTCAATATTATCTCAAGTAATTTCAACCAAATAAAAGATCAGAGATATATTGAAAACGAAACAAACAACAGTATATGATTAATAAACAGAATAACCAAATTCCAAATCATGGAATTTATAACCCCTGTTAAAATGGTAATCAATTGATCCACTGTTGTAATCGATTTCATTGCTTTCCATTTGAGTTTTATCTCCAGTAGCTATTCCAGAAGCAATGTTCCTGCAAAACCTTTCAAGATCTTTCCAGATCAAGCATTTTAGAATTATTGTAATGCAAGAAATATTACAGATATAATCTGTATGTGTAAATGTATGAGTGCAATGATAAACAGTAAATTAATCAACTTCATACATCACACAATCGATTTCAATCAGATATAATTAGTTACTTTACACTACTGTCATTTAAAATTCCTAGTTCATTTAGACTAGTATAAAATCTTTCTTTGTTCAATGGTTTTGTAAAAATATCAGCCCATTGATGCTAGGTATCTACATATTCAACCTTAATTTCACCCTTGAGGATGTGGTCTCGTATGAAGTGATGCCTTATTTCAATATGCTTAGTTTTCAAATGAAGAATAGGATTTTTTGTCAAATTTATTGCACTTGTGTTATCACATTTTAAGGGAATATGATCTAGTGATATACCGTAATCTTCTAATTGGCTCTTGATCCTAAGAGACTGAGCACAACAGCTACCAACTGCTATGTATTCAGCTTCTGTGGTGAATAGTGCCACATAAGCTTGTTTCTTTGAATGCCAAGAGATTAAAGAAGATTCAAGTAGATGACAAGTGCCACTAGTGCTCTTTCTATCTAGTTTACAGCCTCCAAAGTCAGAATCACTATACCCTTCAAGAAAAATATTTGTACCGTTTGGATACCACAGTCCAAGACTTTTGGTTCCTTTAAGATATTTCAAAATTCTTTTTACAGCAGTTAGATGTGATTCTTTGGGTGAAGACTGAAATCTAGCACAAAGACATACATTATGCATGATGTCGGGTCTACTAGCAGTTAAATATAACAAAGATCCGATCATACCTCTGTACATCTTTTGATCAACATTTTTACCTGCTTCATCAAGATCTAGGTAGCAGTTCGTAACCATGGGAGTGGTAGCTTCCTTCCAATCCAGCATTTTGAATTTCTTCAACAAATCAGTACAGTACTTGGATTGATGAATGAAAATGCCATATTTAGCTAGTTTGACTTGAAGACCCAGAAAGTAAGTAAGCTCTCCCATCATGGACATCTCAAACTCATCCTGCATAGTCTTGGAAAATTCTTTGCACAGAATAGGATTAGTTGATCCAAAGATAATGTCATCAAAATAAATTTGAACTTACAATTTATCTTTATTTGAACTTCTAATGAAGGGAGTTTGGTCGACTTTACCCCTAGAGAATCCCTTCTTTACCAGAAACTCACATAACTGCTCGTACCATGGCCTTGGTGCTTGCTTCAATCCATACAGAGCCTTTTTGAGCTGGAATAGATGGTCTGGATGTTCAAAATCCTCAAATCCTGGTGGCTGTTCCACATACACTTCCTCTTTAATGTATCCATTTAGAAATTCACTTTTGACATCCATTTGATATAGCTTAAACTTCATCAATGATGCAATAGCGAGAAGAATTCTTATTGCCTCCAGTCTAGCCACAGGTGCATAAGTTTCATCATAATTGATTCCTTCCTCTTGGCAGTAGCCTTTATCCACTAGTCTTGCTTTATTTCTTATAATCTCACCTGAATCATCCATCTTATTTCGGAAAACCCATTTCATGCCTATGACCAGCAGGCTTTCTGTTCTTGGTACTAGTTCCCACAATTTATTTCTTGTAAACTGGTTTAGTTCCTCTTGCATGGCCATCATCCAACTTTCATTTGCAAGAGCATCTTCAATCCTTTTTGGCTCAATCTTAGACACATATGCAACATTCATGCATAACTTATTCAGTTGCCTTCTGGTAGATACACCTCTTATAATATCACATATTATATTGCCTGTAGAGACATTTTTAGGAACTTTCCATTCCTTAATCGATTCTGTTTTGGGTGAGTCGATTACGTCTTCAGAGATCTCTTCTTCTGGAATTTCTTCATTTTCTTCCTCTTCTCCAGCTGAGTTGTCCGCTTCTATCGATTTTCTATTATGTTCAGAATTAATAGCGGTTTCAATAAACTCATCAAATGCGATGTGAACTGATTCTTCAACACACATTGTTCTCTTGTTGTATATCCGATAAGCTTTGCTTGTAAGTGATTATCCAATGAAAATTGCTTCATCAGCCTTGGAATCAAATTTACCAAGGTTTTCCTTTCCATTGTTTAGAACAAAGCATTTGCATCCAAAGATCCTTAGATGTGAGATATTTTGCTTTCTCCCTTTGAATAGCTCATATGAAGTAACTTTCAACATTGATCTTATAACAGTTATGTTCAATACATAGCAAGTTGTACTCACTGCATCTGCCCAGAAGTACTTTGGCATGTTCCTTTCATTCAACATTGTTCTTGCTAACTCTTCCAATGCCCTGTTCTTTCTTTCAACCACACCATTTTGTTGAGGTGTTCTAGGTGCTGAAAAATTGTGAGATATTCCCATTTCAGCACAGTATTCATCAAATGATTCATTTTGAAATTCTTTGTCTTGATCACTTCTAATCGATTTGATTCTCAGTTCCTTCTCATTTTGAATAACAGCAACAAACTTCTTAAAAACGTTGAGTGTGTCACTCTTGGTAGAGATGAAGAAGATCCAAGTGAAACGAGAATAATTATCTACAATTACCAATCCATAAGAGTTTCCACCTAAACTCTTCACCCTTGAGGGGCCAAATAGGTCCATGTGTAGAAGTTGTAGAGGTTTGGAAGTTGATATGTCCCTTTTGTTCTTGAAGAATTGCTTAGTTTGTTTTCCCTTTTTGCATGCATCACATAATATTTCAGAAGCGTAGGGAATATTTGGAAGACCAATAACAAGATCCTTTGATACTAGCTTGTTTAGTTACCCCATGTTGATGTGAGCTAGTCTTTTGTGCCACAACCAGACATCATCTTCTTTAGTCATCAAACAAACGATAGACTTGAATGACGTTTCTTTGAAGTCGATTATGTAGATATTCTTATGTCTCCTTCCCACAAGTAACAACTCATCAGTTGAATCGTTGCTGATCAGACAATATTTAGGTTCAAACGTAATCTTTAATCCTCTATCACATAGTTGACTGATGCTGAGTAGATTGTGTTTTAACCCTTCAACAAGAAGAACATTTTTAATTTCATATGACGAAGGAGTTTTAATTTTACCTATACCAATGATCTTTCCTTTATTGTTGTCGTCATATGTGACATATCCAGAAGTCTTGTGAGATATGCTAATGAACTTTGTTGAATCTTCAGTCATATGTCTTGAGCATCCACTGTCCAGGTACCACATGGAGCTTTTCGTTCCTTGTCTCACGTGTTGTCCAACTGTCTCAGATTTTGCAATCATGATGAGATCCTTACCATGTACATTTTCTTTGTTCTCACTTTGAATCTTGTCATCTTTCTTCAGCTTGAGAAATCTCGCAAATCTTTCAGCCTGCAGATTTAATCTTTGTGATCTGGAGCCGTTTAGTGAAATCCATGTTTCAAAAGATTCATAGAAGTCGTTAGTAATAGAATTTAATTTTGTATTTCAAGTGGCTGATACCAGTTCATATGTAGATTCACTTATCCTTCTTGTTTGAGAAATACAAGCCATTTTTCAGGATCAGTCGATTTAAGGAAAAAGATAATCGACTTGTCTTTCAAATATCTTATAAAAACCAGCTCTGGTGCCAATTGTTGAAAATAGAATGGCTTGATTTCTCACACCCAGAGGGGGGTGGATTGGTGAAATGTAAAAGCAAAGTTTTCTTTGAATCTTTTTCGCAAAGTGGATACCTTTAAAAGCTTTCTTAAAACGCAAGGAAAAATATTTGTTTATGCAGCGGAAATGTAATCGATTTAATGCGGTATGCTGTCGAATAAATAAAAGTGCAGGGATAGAAAGATCAAAGACTTGGTTTTTATACTGGTTGGGCCAAGCCTACATCCAGTGTCCTTCCAACCATAAGAAGTCAATGCACTATAATGATAAAGGTTTTTACAACAAGGTTTTTATAGCGACCTCACGTCAAAAATATAAAACACCTCTCTAACCCTCTAATCAAAATATAGGCATATACAAAACATACTAGCAGCAAGTATCCCCTCTCCTACAGTCCAACCCTTTGACCCACCCTCAAAGTCAAGAACGCAACACGCTCTTCTTCCTGTAATCACAACAGGGAAACAACAAACCAATCTTTACAAGATTGTAGCCTCTGATCTTTCAGTAACACCCAAATGTGCAAATATGATCAGCCTTTGTAAATGCAGTTAACTTGCTCTTCAAGAATCCACAAGTAGATGAACACCACGGTCACTTCTTGTTTCTTGGAGCTTTTCCCTTTCTCTATAAGAATGCACTTTCTGCAAAATATCACAAAACTGTTAGAATCACAAAAGTTCTTACAAAGATCAAGTTTGCGTCAATTTATAGATTTTCACAATTCAGACGCATTTTAATCGACTTAGCTACTAATGCAGTGGAATGTAACAATTCAGTTAAAGCAGTTAGCAGCAATTAATGCAGTTAATTGAATGTGCAATTAATGCAATCGATCCATAATAAATGCTTGGTCAACATATATAAAAATATAGTCGTTGTAACATTTAACACAAGCATTAACAGAATTTCAAAACTGTAACAGACTTAGTCGAATGCAAGTTGCATATAATCGACTATGTAACACAGTTTAACATAGTTTTGAAAACTTCTTCTTTGAAAAATCTCACAGCACACTTTTAACAAGTTTATGCAAAGCCACGTGTTTTAATCGATTCACCCCATAATGAAGTCGACTTAAAACTGTTGTTTTGCCACACAATAAAAAGTTCAATATAAGTTCTCTTGGTTTTCATTTTGTAAAACCTCATACATGCATTCACCAATAAAATCAATTATATAGCACAGTGAAATGCAATGTATCAACACAATCATGTTCTCCATGCTTTAAATAGATTTATACATTGATTAAAACATGTAGCATGTAAGCAATAAAACATGTAACCCATAAGCATCACATGTGTTATTAATTATGTTATCATCATAAAAAACTAGAAGTTCTGAGATTGTAGGTTCAGCTGAACCAGTGTTGTTCCTATCAACAATCTCAACATAAATATTATAAAGAGAAAGAAAAAGTATTTTAAAGCATAAGAAATCAATTCACGTCGTCATCTTGATTTTTGTCTAAACACGCTAATCATTCTACTACACCGCTCTGACAAAAGGTTATAATATAAGCAAGATGTTATGCATTTATTCATCCAAACGAAACACCTATGTTTATTAAAATCTAATACTTTAAAAAAATTCATGTTTTTATACTTTGTTGGGAATCACTTAATAAATATCAAGAAGTAGAGGAAAAATCCTAACAATTAATGAAGTAAAAGCATATATAATCAAGAATCAATTCAATACATGAGAGTTTACAAAAGTTACATCAATCCCCAACAACAATGGAGGTTTAGTTCACCATAGACATAGTGAAACTAAATGAACAATGGAATGAAAGAGTTAAAGAGATAGCAAAACCCTAGAAAGAGAAGAGGAGAGCCATCACCATCTCCAAATCTACCCCCAAGGGGTGAAAAGTGTGTTTCTGTGCTCAAGCCATCAAAAGATACAATCACTAGAACGTGTAAGTCCTTAAATAGAACATAAAAATAACAGAAAACAGGTCCAAGCCCATAAAAATAACAGAAAATAGGTCCAACCCCACGTCGTCGGCACTCAGGGCCCTAAGTGGGGCGCTCGGGCGGAAAACGGCACTCAAATTGGCGCTCAGCGCTACTTTTTCTGCACACTGGTTGACTTTTCTGCACTCTGCATTCTGGTTGACTTTTCTGCACTCTGGTTGACTTTTCTGCACTCTGGTTGACTTTTCTGCATTATGGTTGACTTTTCTGCATTCCAACCATTCAGTACTTTAACTCTTCTTTCAAATCATTCCAATAGCCTACAAAATCAAGGGAATCTAGCACAAAACCATTAAATTCACGTTCAACTCTCTTATTCACAAAACTAAAGCAAAAACATGAGTTAAAGCAAGTTTCTAAGTCAGAAAGGGTGTTTTTAATATCAAAATTAAGTTAAAAATAACGATTTTTCAACCGTTATCACAACCCCAAACTTGAAACTTTGATTGTCCTCAAGCAAAATGTAACTTTGTCTTAAACAAAATACTCATACTACAATGGTCTAGCACACCAAAAAGCATTTTTTTTTCTAGGACAAGTAAATCACTCATGTTTGCTCATCATAAAAAGATTAGTCAAGATATAATGATGTTTTAGCCAATCAAGCTTCAACTACGGTGCTCACATAATCAAGACATACACAAAAGATGCAAACCTCATGAATAATAAACCAACCAAGCAAGAATGTTATCATATAGTGCATGGAACAATTCCTCACTAAAGACAGTGTTTCACTCAAGCACTCAAAAGTGTTTCACTGAAACTCAAAGGTGTATAGTGAGGTATCATTCTTACACTCTACCATCACAATGTCACATGAATCAACTTTGTCTTTCATTTAACCAAATATCAAACACACTCACAAGCAAGTTATCATCACAAGGACTTTTCAAGGCTTGTATTGAGGTTGTGCTAAGAAGAAAATTGGTTTTTCTAGAGATGTTATGATGTCAGATGTTATGTTGCTTCTTACAGAGGAAATTTTGCTACTTACGGATGCGTCAGACAAAGGGTATTAGGAAAACATTTTCAAAACATTTTATCTCTTAACATTTTTCTGATATGATGCAGAAATTTTGAATAAAGATATGTACTTCAATTATCTGCACAGAAAAAAGAGTACAACACAACAGACAATAGATTATTACTCTTACACTTCTTCTTTCCATTGTTGCCTCTAAAAATTTGAATCTTGTTCTACCTGACATAAACAAAGTTTTTTTAAATGGTACTCTTAGTGAAAAAAAATTTATTCACATTCGTCAAAGTTATAATCATAATTATTCTTCTATTACTAATAAATCATCATTGTGTAGGTTAAATAAATTCATATATTGTCTTAAACAGGCTTCATAAGTTGGTTTTCACAAAGTTGGTTTAATTTAGGTGGAAGAATAATGAAAAATAAATATTTTAAGTTGAGAATTTGTATATATTATAAAATTAATTTCTTTTCTACTTATTTAAATTATTTTCTAAAAGTTATTGTCTTTTACTTTTTTTTTAGATTGTGAGATATGTTTTATCAATTTTTTATATTTGAGTTCATAATCTTGAATATTATTAAGAATTTGTAATGACTAACGATCAATGTTTAATATGAATAGTTTTTTTTTCTTTAGAAATTAAAAAAATGTGTTATTTTGCACGTATGAGATTGGATTTGTATATGTATATGCAATATGGTAAGAAAAATTGAATTTAGGATAGTAAAATTCTATAATGATAAATTTGGTTTTTAAATTAAATTCTCTAAGAGTAAATTAAAATTTTCTTAAGACTCTTTTTGTTGGTGTGGGTGTTTTCGAAGAAACCAGTGTTAATAGGTGTACCATAGGATACCTGAATTCACCAACTGTCGACGAGCACCACGGACGACAGAATGTCGACCCATCTCGCAATCGCAGGAGTATCGAACACTCCTTAACGCCAATCATTTGTGAGGTCGACACTCATTTTGTTGATGTCGACGTACTGGCAGACCACAAGCCAGCGACGATGTCGCGACATCTATTGCTCTCACGACATTTCATATGTTTGTGTCGACGCAAACAGTGGTCGACATATAGTGAACGATATCATAATAAACGGTTCAGCAGTTAAGAATAAGCAGTTACAAATATTAGCTAACGCAACGCCACGAATCACGCAAGTAATTGACTCAATATCAGACACAACCTAGCAGTTACAACTTACAAATAGTTCACTTCGGTAACTGTCCGGATTTCCAGGTAAACGGTTTATTTTCTTGTTTTAAATAGGCAAAGCACATAAGAAAAAAGGTACGTTTTTCCCCTTAGAGAAATTAAGAAAGAGAAATTATTCTTCTTCTTGATCACTTTGAACCAAAAGATTCAGGTGACCCCTTTTCTGACTTGAGCGTCGGAGTGCCTTTGCAGGTACCCAGCCCACTTTCCCATCAGAGAGGATAACGCAGGAAGAGAGATATCACGGTAACAGCATCGCAGGAAGGAGCAGTGGAGATTTGTTAGGTTCGTATCTCGGTTTCACATTCATACAGAAACATTTTGGCGCCCACCGTGGGGCCGAGATTTAACATCCCAACGACGACCACCGGAGCTATGGAAGACTTCAACACTCGTGATTTGATCCAGCAACTGCAAACCCAGATCGAGGCACAAGCACAGACTATACGGGAGCAGCAGGAGCTCCAACGCAAGCAAGCGGAGGAGCTGGCGGCACTGAGGGCGTAACGCCCACCGCCAGAAGTATCTGCCTCTACTCGGCAGGATAATAATGAATCGAGTCACCATGGAGGACCATCGGACCCTTTTGGCGGGAGGAGGAAAGGGCCCACCTCCATGCGCCTCACCAACCTACTCCCGTTCACAGAGGCCATCATGCAAGCGCACATGCCGGATAAACCCCCCCCCCCAACGTTAGAACGTTATGATGGCTCCGCCGATCCCGACAATCACCTGCGCAACTTTGTAGACGCCATGGCATTCTACACAGATAATGACCCCGTCATATGCAGAGCTTTCTCCTTATCCCTCAAGGATGAGGCCTTGGAGTGGTTCCACACTCTTCCACGGAATTCAGTGGATTGTTTTGCGACAATTGAAACTCTGTTCAGAAAACAGTACGCAACCAACAGAAAACCGGAGATGACGGCGGCTGAGCTGGTGAATACCAAGCAGGAAAAGGATGAAACACTACGAGCGTTCATGCAACGGTACAACGAGACGGCCCGACGTGTGAAAGATATCAATCACACCTTCATTATCAGCAATCTACCTTCGTGCTTAAGGCCAGGATATTTTGCAGAACAATTGTATGCTAACCCTCCAGCATCTATGGAAGAACTGCAATCCACAATTGCAAAGTTCATCCGCATCGAGGATCTCTGAAATTGTCGGAAGAAGCAGCAGCAGGATACCTCTAGTCACGATGTCAAGAAAACCGCAAAGCGATCGACCAACGACTATAAATCCGATCGACCGCCCCGAAAAGAGTCAGGGTGGACGCCTAAGTACGATCGTTATGCAACCCTCAACGCTCCCAGAGCAAAGGTGCTGGAGGAGGCTTTGCACGCAGAACTCCTAACTGTGCGACGACGAGCTACTCCCAAGAACGCGGATAGCAGCAAGACCTGCCGTCTCCACATGAATCATGGGCATGACACAGAAGAATGCAACTTGGTGAAGGACGAGCTGGAGCGACTCATCCAAGCAGGCTACCTCCAGAACTATGTTAAGGACAGAATTTCTACCCGAGCCACAACTCCTCACCGAAAGGATCCCTCCAGACGGAGCCCTGAGCGATCACTTCCCAGGGATGACCGACGCCACAGGCGATCGCGCAGTCCACCTCGACGAACGGAGAGAGAACGTTTAGTCCGAGGACGAATTGACACCATATCGGGTGGTTTCGCCGGGAGGGAGTGTCGTCCTCCGCCAGGAAACGACATCTCAGACAGTTAAAGTCAGTACACATGGTGGATCGACAGACTCGGTCTATTCCCGATATTACCTTCACCAATGCAGATTTCCATGCGCCCGACCCTGATCACGATGACCCCATGGTCATCACTGCTGAAATAGCTCGATACGACGTCAGCAAGGTACTTGTCGATCAGGGGAGTTCGGTCAATATCCTATACTGGTCCACCTTCAAAAAGATGGATCTATCCGAAGACCTTATTGCTCCTTTCAACGAGCAAATTGTTGGCTTTGCAGGGGAAAGAGTCGACACCCGAGGATACCTCGACCTGCGAACGCGCCTTGGAACTGCTCGAGAAGCACCGGAACTTAGAATCCGCTTTCTATTAGTCGAGGCCAATACATCATACAACGCCTTGTTGGGACGACCTTGTTTGAATGCATTTGGAGCCATTGTGTCCACCCCCCACCTGGGCATGAAGTTTCCCACGGAACGCGGCACCATTTGCACCGTAAGGGCGGATCAGCGAACGGCTCGACAGTGTTATGTGGCTGGTCTTAAGGTCACCCCTTTTATCCCAACCAAAAGGACGAGAGGAGCTGAAACAGCGGCGGTCGACTTGGACCCCCGAACTAACATAGATGAGCGTCTCCATCCACAAGGCGAGGTCAAACTCCTTTCATTGTCGGCGGACGCCTCCAAAAACACAAGCATTGGCGCGAACCTCGCTTTGAAAGATGAACAGGATCTGGGACATATGCTCCGAGCGAACGCAGATTTATTCGCCTGGACGGCCTCCGATATGCCAGGAATCCACCCCGGGGTCATGGCCCATAAATTGTCTATCTTCAGAGAGGCACGCCCAGTCGTGCAAAAGAAGAGACGGTTCGGAGAGGAGAAGCGCAAGGCCATTCAGGTCGAGGTAGAGAAGTTGATGAACGCCCAGTTCATCAGAGAGTTAAACTACACTACGTGGTTGTCGAACGTAGTCATGGTCAAGAAGTCGAACGGTCAGTGGAGAATGTGTGTCGACTTCACCGACCTCAACAAAGCGTGCCTTAAGGATTTATATCCCTTGCCTAGCATTGATCGGTTGGTAGATGGAGCTTCCGGCCATGTTGTACTCAGTTTCCTCGACGCATATTCGGGCTACAACCAAATCCCCATGTACGCACCTGATCAAAGCAAGACAGCTTTCATTACCGAGCGCGCCAATTATTGTTATGAAGTAATGTCGTTCGGTTTGAAGAATGCCGGGGCGACTTACCAACGCCTCATGGATAAGGTTTTTCATCATCAGATAGGTCGATGCATGGATGTTTACGTCGACGACATGGTCATTCGGAGCCACTCTATGGAGCAACATTTACAAGATTTAGAAGAGGTGTTTGGCCAAATCAGAAGATACAGCATGCGTCTCAACCCTTCTAAATGTACCTTCGAAGTCCCTGCAGGTAAGTTTTTGGGTTTCATGCTTACTCGTCGAGGCATCGAGGCCAACCCAGATAAATGCAAAGCTGTACTCGACATGACAGCCCCAGCAACTCTTAGGGAGGTACAACGGTTGGTTGGTAGGCTCACGGCCCTCTCTCGCTTCATTCCGAAGCTAGCCGAACACATCAAACCCATCCTGAAGAACATGAAGAAGGGCACTACCCGACACTGGGATGATGATTGTGAAACAGCATTCAACACTGTCAAACGTATTCTCACTAGTCCTCCAATTATGGCTAGACCGGACACTGGGTCCGACTTACAACTGTATATCGCAGCATCCCACTCCGTTGTCAGTGCTGCCCTAATCCAAGAAGCGCCGTCTCTCAAGTTAATATACTTTATCAGCCGTACGCTACAGGGGGCGGAAGAAAGATATTCCCGCATTGAGAAAATCGCACTAGCTCTACTCACAGCTTCACGTCGACTCCGACCTTATTTTCAGAGCCACCAAGTAGTAGTCCGTACCGATCACCCGATCGCCAAGATCCTCCGCAAGCCCGACTTAGCAGGAAGGATGGTTTCTTGGTCCGTAGAGCTTTCCGAGTTCGGTTTACGTTATAAGCCGAGGGGTTCCGTCAAGGGACAGCATTTAGCGGATTTTGCAGTTGAATTAATACTCGCACCCGATGACTCTACACCAAAATGGCTCCTCAGTGTCGATGGATCCTCCGATAAAAAAGGGGGGGGAGCCGGGGTTGTCCTAGAAGGACCACATGGTTTCATTGTAGAACAAGCCATCACATTCAAATTTTCTGCTAGCAACAACCAGGCCGAGTACGAAGCCTTGATTGCTGGCCTATCTTTAGCCAAAAAGTTCGCGATCACTCGTCTAGAATGTCGGATGGATTCAAAGTTGGTAGTCGGACACGTGAACGGAACTTATCAGGTTAAAGATAATCAGTTACTGCGCTATTTCCACAAAGCTCAGACTCTACTTCAAAATTTCTCCGAAGTCAATATCGTCCATGTCCCCAGGGAGAAAAACACGAGAGCAGATCTCCTGTCCAAGTTAACTCACTCTAAGGAGAGAGCACAGCTGTCGTCAATCATCAAGATGACGCTCGATCATCCTGTAGTGGAAGCCTTCGTCACCGACGTGTCGACTCCTGCCACAGACTGGCGCCAGAAGATCAGAGATCTAATGGTGCAACAGGAACAGGGAGAGAGCATTAGTTTGGCTGATTCAAAGCGAATTGCACGTTTCTCGTGCATCGGCGACGACTTATACCGCCGCGGCCACAGTACTCCTCTATTGAAGTGCATATCAGAGGAAGAAGCCGACTACGTCTTGCGCGAGCTGCACACAGGTGTATGCGGATTACACTCGGGTAAGCGAACGCTCAGAGCACGCGTACTCCGCGCCGGATATTACTGGCCTACGCTCGACCAAGATTGTGAAACATTCGTCAAGAAATGTCTATCCTGTCAGGCCCACGGTCACGACATCCACGCACCTCCCGAGGACTTGCATGGTATCATTTCCCCCTAGCCCTTCGCTCAGTGGGGCCTCGACATAGGTGGACCTTTACCCCTCGCCAAAGCGCAGAACAAGTTCCTTCTTGTGGCGGTCGACTATTTCACAAAATGGATAGAGGCTGAGCCGTTATCCGTCATCAGTGCTCAGCGGGTACAGAAGTTCATCTGGCACCTGATCTGTCGATTCGGACTACCACAGAAAATCATTACTGACAACGGTCGCCAGTTCGTCGAGCGCAAACTAGAGGCATTCCTCAGCAGCTTAGGCATTAAACATGTCACCTCCTCAGTCGAGCATCCTCAAACGAACGGCCAGGCCGAAGCCGCAAACAAAGCCATACTTACTGAGTTAAAAAAGCGACTCGGCGAAGCCAAAGGTTTGTGGGTAGAAGAGCTACCAGAGGCCTTGTGGGCATATCGGTGCACTCCACACGGATCTACAGGCGACACACCATTCAACCTGACTTATGGCACTGATGCCATGCTCCCGGTCGAGGTCGGCGAACCCTCGTTAAGACGACATATCACTGATATGACGCTTAATGACGAACAAATACGGGTGAATCTCGACATTCTTCCTGAGCGTCGAGAGGTTGCTACCATCCGCGCAGAAGATCAAAAGCGAATGCTATTTCGCCGTTACAACACCAAAGTCAAACCCATAGCATTCAAAAGTGGCGATCTGGTTTGGAGAAAACGAGGAGAAGCTAGGAAGAATCGAGCGCACGGCAAGTTAGCCGCCAACTGGGAAGGCCCATTCCGCATCGCCGAGGACATGGCAAATGGTGCATACCGCCTCCAACTCCTAGACGGACAAGCCATTCCCAACACGTGGAACGCTACCCATCTTAAATATTATTTCAGTTAGCATTCAATTTTTGCTGAAACATTACTCATTATAGTTTCAAACAAGAAGTATATTTCATTATTATTATCATTTCAGTTCATATTTAATTTCTCGCATGTCGAGTCCCAAGGTCATCGTGGATCGCCACAAGCATTTCCGAACGAATAGGAACTATTCCCGGGTAACTGTTCTCCCTTGAACACCCAGTCCATTCGGGATACACTCCCGCGGGTAACTGTTCTTCCTTGAACACCCAGTCCATTCGGGATACACTCCCACGGGTAACTGTTCTCCCTTGAACACCCAATATTCACCCTCGACCGTGACGCACGACGCTATGTATGCATTCGACATCGACACTTAAGGTGTTATCTTCTTAGTTGATCATCATCTTTGACATTAGCTTGTTCAGACGAATATTCAACATACAAGGCGTTACAAGAAACGTTTATAGTATCTACACACATCCAATTTTCAACAAATCCAAATATACCATTTAACAGATCAACAACCCAAGTTTAGCATTTCAAAGTTCATAAATTCCTAATCTAATACAATGTTGGGTGTGTTGCCAGCAACATCTTTGACCGTCTCAGCAGCTGGTTCATCCACAGCGACTGCTTCCACAGGTTCCTCAGTCGCAACCACCTCTTCATCTTCTTCTTCGTCCATGAAGGCATCTTCGGGAATTTCATTAAGGGGTTTCAGTTGCCCCTCATACACATCTTTCCGGACATCAAAATCCACTCCATCAGTCGACACCTTAAGCAAGTGTCCAACTTGCCTCACAGCTTTCCGAAACCCCCTGGTATGTTCGATCATCACCGCCTCCTTTAATTCTTCTATCAGCTCCCGGTCCTCTTTCCCTTCTGCCCTTAGCGCATCCCGCTCCTTGCTCGCCGCCACCCCTATTTTCTTGGCTCTTTCTAGCTCGATCAACAGTTCATCACGCTCCTTCCTCAATGTCAAGCCAGCATCCCGGGCATCGTTCAGCAACACTTCAGCCTCTCTCAGCAGTTGCTCTGACCGTTTCTGCCTTGCATCACAACCAGCATGAGCCTCAGTAAGCTCCTTCAGCTGAATCCGCGCCTTGTCCAACTCGCCCCGCAGCGTACCTCTGTCGGAGGCATATGTAAGATGCCACGCTAGCATTTGTGACCGAGTCGTCATTTCCAACAAGTCGTCGGCCATTTGCTGCTCAGTCATGCCCTCCACCACCTTCTTCTCCGAGTTGTCCAAAATGGGTTCAACCCTGTGGCTCATGGTAAATGAGGGATCCCACACACCGAGAGGAAGGGAACGCTCTGTCTCATCTACAATCTCCTTCCTCTTCTTTGACGCAGCAACATTAGTGTCGACCACCTTCCCTTTCCTTTTTCGTATCAAGGGCTGCTCTTCAGCGGCCATGATCTCATCAGTCGAGGCCACCGCCACCACTGGCCCAGTTGGTTGCACTTGAACACATTGTGGTCCCTGCATGCGTCTGGAGGATGACCCAGGAAGATCACCTTCGGTCCTCTCATTGTCGATAGCTTGGAACCAATTTCGGCCACTTCCCTTTCTTCCCATTATCTCTGCACAACACAGATCAACCAAGACCAGTCAACAACAACAAAGCAACAAATAAAAATAATAAGAAGAGGATCGTACCAAACACCCTCGAATCAGCATCGTCATGCTCAAGGCAGTTTATAAGCCGACGGGAAGAAAAGGGGCGTGGCAAGGCCGTCAGCACGTTCAACGCCTCAATCTCCTCGATCGTCATTATATCCTCAGCCCACGAGGTAAACCTCAGTGGTTCTTGCGTCCAGTACAAAGGGAACTTGGGGTTTCCCTCTCCATCGAAAAAATGCCTCCGCCCAGCGTCAAGGATCGACACTTTGAAAAATTTATTTTTAAAACCCCTATACGATTGCAGGAAAAGCTCTAGAAGAGCATTTCCCGACTCCGAAATTAACGACACCCAACCTCTTTTAACGGTCGGTCGACACCTAAAAAAGTGTAAAAACAATGCCACTGTCGGCCTAATAGCCAAGGCTCGACACAGAACAACAAATGCTTGCATGTATCCCCAACTGTTGGGATGCAATTGACTAGGCGCGACATTTAAGGTCCTCAACACATCCATTTGGAAGGTTGTGAAAGGCACTCTCAGATACAAGTCGTAAAACGGAGACGCATAGCAGTAAAAGAATTCGTTGGAGCTATTCTCCTTCCCGTGAAACACCCTCTCATCCTCCCTACAAGCCACCAACTTTATACAAGATTTATACCCTAGGGTTCTCAAAATACAACTATTTTCTACCCAATCTGCTAACACTCCCCTACTCCTAAACAGACTACTAACTTCGTCAACTTCACGCGCCACCCAGGCGTAATCACCGTCACGGGCTGGTAATGTTCCACGCGCCTCTGGGCCTTCACTCCCCACGTTTCCATAACAAAACGCACTCTCACCAAATGGTATAGTGGTAACAACAGGACACTCAGCCGATGACGACGGCCCCGGTAGTTCTACACCAGAGTTCTGCCCCTTTTCTTCCATTATCGGTCAAAAACTAACCCACGCTAGGACGAAGACAAGGTTGGATGTTTACCTGGAATATTGCGTATGAAAGCAAGAAGGATGAGCGATTTCGCAGCACGCAAGGTAACTCTCACCGGCGGGCAAAGGACGCTTTTCGGTTCAGGAAAGCACAGCGTTTTTAGGTTCTGGTGCGCGTCTTTTCATCTTCGTTTCGTATTAAAGAAGCCAAGACTGCAAGTGCCTCCAGCGCCGTCAGATCCAGTCCCATCCAGCGGCTATAATTTCTCGCCTCTTCGCTTCCTCATAAGAGCGGGAAAACCCTAAAATTTCTAACCCCGAAATGGTGCGTATCATTTCCCCAATATACCACCACTCGACGTCCTTCAGTACACTCACACGCAAAATCCGTCCTCGTATACTAGGACTCGGGGGGCATGTACCATAGGATACCTGAATTCACCAACTGTCGACGAGCACCACGGACGACAGAATGTCGACCCATCTCGCAATCGCAGGAGTATCGAACACTCCTTAACGCCAATCATTTGTGAGGTCGACACTCATTTTGTTGATGTCGACGTACTGGCAGACCACAAGCCAGCGACGATGTCGCGACATCTATCGCTCTCACGACATTTCATATGTTTGTGTCGACGCAAACAGTGGTCGACATATAGTGAACGATATCATAATAAACGGTTCAGCAGTTAAGAATAAGCAGTTACAAATATTAGCTAACGCAACGCCACGAATCACGCAAGTAATTGACTCAATATCAGACACGACCTAGCAGTTACAACTTACAAATAGTTCACTTCGGTAACTGTCCGGATTTCCAAGTAAACGGTTTATTTTCCTGTTTTAAATAGGCAAAGCACATCAGAAAAAAGGTACGTTTTTCCCCTTAGAGAAATTAAGAAAGAGAAATTATTCTTCTTCTTGATCACTTTGAACCAAAAGATTCAGGTGACCCATTTTCTGACTTGAGCGTCGGAGTGCCTTTGCAGGTACCCAGCCCACTTTCCCATCAGAGAGGATAACGCAGGAAGAGAGATATCACGGTAACAGCATCGCAGGAAGGAGCAGTGGAGATTTGTTAGGTTCGTATCTCGGTTTCACATTCATACAGAAACAATAGGTAAGTGAGGTAAATTAATCTTCATAAATTATAATTAGGGTGAATTATAAACTCTAGGTTAGATATCTATGTGATTTTTAGTGATGTCACTCAAGTAACGAGGATATCATTTAGTGGTGGTATTTAATATTATGACAGAGCATTATCACAAAATCACTTCAATTATAGTTTTAGTATAAATAGAAACAAGGTAAATAAAGTTTATTTTATAAAATTTGCTTAAAAAGAATAATGTTTTCTTTTTTTATCTTCTTTCTAGAATTTCTAATCATCTACCCATCTATTCAAAGATCATAATGTACCATAGGACTCATAGGGATGAGACGTACTTATCCATGTCATCATTTTGTTGAATAGAGTAACTTTTACTTTTGTTCTCTTTAGAGTTGTTTGGTCTACATGTGTAGGCTTATATGTTTGGTATAGAAGCTCTTGATGAATCTTTATTCAATTAAGGTTATTAAGGTATGATCATATCATTAATTTGATTCTTCTTGTGTAGATATTGCCTTCTTTGTGTTGTGTCTTAGTCAGATAAGAGAAATTAGTTATATAAAATTAGTTTCTTTTTTTTATTGGGAATTATAGTAGAAATATTTTTTATCTGATTGAAATTGTTGATGAGATGAATTGGTTGGTTTGAAGAAATAGATTTGTGATTTTTGTTGGTGTATTGGTCTCAAAGGTTGGTAAACTAGACTCAATTAGTTTTAGATGATAAGTTGAAATTGGATGTGTGATTTGTGAAAAAGAAAGAAAAACATTATCTGAGACCAAACAACAAATTTACCATCCATTATAGTTGTGTTGAAATATTTATATGTGAAATTGTGTTTTAATGATGGCTTTGCCTCAATGATTAGTATGTTTGACTCAATTGGTATCATAGGATGTATTTTTTAGAAGCATTGGTTTTGATTTGTGAAAATGAAGAAAAGTACCCTTTGAAGCCTAGGAAGCACCTTCGTTCGGCGAGAGTTTCTCTCGTTAAGCAAGAGCACAATTCGCAAAGTCGGAGAGGCAGAAGAGGTCTCACTTGTTGGGCAAGCGATACGCTCACTGAGCGGTAACTATTTATGTGAAAGTCAGAGATTAGGAGACCTTTACTCATTGGGTGAGATAGGACTCGTTGGTAAAATTTATGTGAATTAATCCCATTGGTCCTATTTGTTGAGAGAGTCAACTCCTCGTTGAGTAAATAATTGAAAGTTTTACTTCTAGTATTCACTCACTAGGCAAGTCATAGTGTTACCCAGTGAGAAAGGGCTTTAGTTATGTTATTGAATTATATGTAGTTTAAAATGCTTTGAGAAATTGTATATATGTAAATAATTGTGATGGTTAATGTTGAATGAGATTATGATATGTGATTGGAATGTGATGAGTGTGAAATTGATAAGGAATCTTAAAGTAGTATGAAATTGAGGATAAATTATCTTCAAGAAGGAGACTATGATAGAGGACTATCTCCTGAACATAAGAAAGAACATTTGTGATTCAAAGTATTTATGACAAGGTCAAAGATAAAAAAAACATCTTCTTGAATCTTAAATGTTCCATGAAGGAGGGAACTTAAAGAACATGAAGATCACAAGCACAATTGAAGAATAATTTAGGAAATTAAATAAATTGCAATTTTATTTTAATTTTACATAATGTTAAATTTGCTAAGCAAGCTAATTTGTGTTCGTTAGGTGAGCGAGGCTCGCTAGGCGAAAGTTTGAGTTTATAATTTTCATTTTTTGTTATTTATAAGTGTTTTGAGTTTTGGGCTTTATTTTAGGGTTTCTAAGTTTTCTTTAAATTATGTGTCTATGTATAGAGGTACCAAAAGCTGATGTAAACATTTTTGGTCATATATGCATTTGCATTCTTCGATAGAGGATTCTCTTGGTTCTTGGATTAGAACTCTGATTCTAATCAAAAATTAACATCTTTGTGGCGAATCTTCACTTGACTTATCAATTTGCTAGATTGTACTGTCCATCATCCTTGTCTTATTCTGCATACTTCTCTGATTTATTTTTTGTTGTGTCTCTTGAGGATTCAAATTCAAAAGCGATCATACTCTTTCCTAAAAAGGATCTTATCAGGAATGATTTTCAAGGAAAAAAACATTACACTCTTGTGTTATGCGTATTGAGCAGGACCCTTAAGGAGATTATCTAGAGTTTACTAGGTATTCTAACTCACGTAAAGTAAGATATCTAGCTAGTGAGAGTTGATGGAGGTTCCTACGAATGAAATTGGTTTTAAATGGAACTTTTATGACTGTAATATGTGAACTAACCTTGTCATAGAGGAAGATTGGGTATAACCATGGTCTTATGAGCCAAAATCTATTGGGATCCTTATGATAAAACAAGGTTTCTGACGTCTGATTTAGTACACAAAATCCTCTAGAGGTAATTGTCATAATTTGCTTATATGATGTGTATGATTTAATGAGTTTGTTATACATTATTTACTTGATGTTAATCTTTTAATTTAATTATATTTCTTCTCTTTTAAAATATAATAGTTTATTTTTGTTTGTGTTTGTTTTTCTTTCTACTATGATGATAGATTATACGGGAGCATGAGATATGTAGATGAGGAACCAATAATAATCTAGCTTTGGAGTAGTGTAAATATCTATTGCTATCTTTGTATAGCTTGTTTTGTATTACAGTATATTCCTTTCTCTTTTTATAAACTTTGCATTTTAGAAAAACGGTATAAATATACAATTAAGGAATATTGTAATATACGTAATTCATGTAGTTTATGTTTAATATTCTAAATTTGTAGAAAGTCTTAGTAATTAGGAGTGTTACACTTTGATTATAGGTTATATTATTCAAATTGACAAACTATGATTAATATTTATTTTTTATTTCATTATTTTTTTAAGTGTATTATAAACATAAGAGACTACATGAAAATGATTACTTTATATTCCTTTCACAATTAATATTTAGTAAATATGTTTACTTATTATATCACATACTTATATATTTTTACTTTTTTTTCATTTATGAAGAGAAAGTTTTTTCATAATACCCACATTAAAACTTCTTTTTCATCTCTTTTATATTTTTTTCTCGTTTTATACATATTAGAATAAATTCTTTATTTTTTGTTATCAAATGTAGTTATTTTTCTAAACAAAATTAAATAAAATATCAATAAAGTAATGATTTAATATAATATGATTAAAATTTCAAAACTTAATTTATTTAACTATCTTTAAGTTTTTATTATAAAGTTTAAACGATTAATATTTAAAAATAAAATAAGTGTATATAGCATCTCGTTACAATTTAAAAAGGAAAACATCAACATCGCAAATTGAAAAATTAATTATACTTTTACTTCTCTATTTTGTTTAAAAAATATTAAAAATCCGTAATTTTTATTTGGTACAATTAAATTTTCTATTTTTTAAAAGTGATCAAATTGTTTTCATTAAATTGTTGTTAATATTATATTATATATTATGTGTCAGGTTGCAGTATTTTTAATTTATTTTAATTAAAAAAATCAATTAACACATGTTAAGTCATTATCGTACCACAGTAATAATGACAGTGTTTTAAATTAGTATAATGTCATGTGTTAATATCACTGTTATAATAGTGTTTTGTATTCAATTTAGTACTTATATTTGAAATTTGACTTAATTTAATTCAAATTTTTATTTTAATAGAAAAATGTTGTTTTATATTAGTAATTAAACTTAATTATAATTTATATATAATTTTTTAAAATTTATCTATCAAATCACTCTACCTAAATATTGAAATTAATATTATTTTATACATTTTTCATTTCAAAAACTTACTATATATTAAGTTAAAACATGTAAATGTATTTGTCACACTAATAAGCTAATAAGGAAAAATAATTTTTTTTTAAAACTTATTTCAAACATTAAAATTTAAAAATTACAATTGCCATTTTATATTTACATTTTTAATATTTTAAAAAATTATAAGTTTAAAAAAGGAATTTTTTTTATAGAAATTAATAATGTTCAAAATTAACTTAATATTTAGGTGGAGTGATTTAAGGTATAAATTTTAAAAAATTATTTTAACATGTGTATATATTAATTGTAATTAGATTTCATTACTAATTTGGTCTCATAGACAATATTGTTTCATTATAAAAACAAATTGAGATTAAATTAAATCAAAATTTTAAATGTAAAGATAAATTGAATATAAAATATTGTCATGTACAAATATGTAACACTATACATACATGTGACATTGTCATTCTCATATAATACAACAATAACCTAACACAAGACCATTTCTTTTTAAAAAAATTGAAAAAAAAAATTGAAAGTACTACAAGCTCATACATAACATGTATAAATATAAGGACAATATAACAAAAATGACCTAATTGAATAATGACTTAATTGCATTAAATAAAAATTATGATTTCTTTTAATTTTTCAATTAGAAAACCAAAAGTCTAATTAGGTTCATAATAAAAAGGTTTAATACCTCTTTTGGTCCCTCGAAAGGGGGCAAAAGTTCAATGTGGTCCTACCTTTTTTTAGAAGTTCAATGTGGTCCCAACTTTTGTAAAAAGTGTGCAATCAAGTCCTTTTTGGAAACGGCGTTGAGTTTTTAACGGAGCAGTTGACAGGGTGGACTGAAGTTAGCTACGTGGCTGTGTGTGGGTAACACGTGGCTGTGAGAGGGTCATACGTGGCTGTGAGAGGGTAAATGTGAGAATATTACTGAGGTTAAGAAATCAGATGTTAGGGTTTGAGTTGCAGAGAAATTGGTAATTTGGGATTTATCATCGTGGAGGAAGTGTGTTGAAATCTGAAGCGCGAATTGGAAACCGCAAATCTGAAGCTCAAATTGGAAACCGCAAATCAGGTTAGGGTTTATGTTTGATAATTTTATGAAATGTAGTCATTGTGGATTAGACTGATATACATGAAATGGTTACTGCTGTTTCTTACCCCCTGACGGCCAGGTATGTTTTTCCTCCTCTATATGCATTCTTGCCTCACAATGCTTCATGATTTATACAAATTTTTAATTCATAAATTTAATGATTTTTCCCTTTCTAACTGTTACAGGGTGTTCTAGTGGGTACACATAAAGGTGGCTTTGGATTCCCACCATATTTCCATGACCCATTTTTTCCTCCCTGTTTCCATTCACTGTAAGACTTAAGTGCTAAAACACAATTCACTATCCTCGAAGATTTTCCTCCCTGTACATGGAAGAACAAAATGTTAAAGTTGAATACAATTGCATTATAGTAATGCAGCATTGCCTGATTCGAGTCTATTAAAGTAATGAAAGGTAATGAACTTTCTTAGCGCACCTGTTCTATATCAGACACTTCAAAGGTGGGAAGCCCCATTTCTTCCATAGTTACCAGAAAATTCCTTACATTTTCGAAGTATTGGTAAGTAGACAGAGGTGCCCCATCAGGAATGATAACACTATCGCAGGGGACTTCAATTTTGTTAAGAGCATTGCAAAGGACAATGCCACTTCGTAATGCAAATTAGAAACCGCAAATACCAATTTCTCTGCAACTCAAACCCTAACCTCTGATTTATTAACTTCAGTAATATACACACGTTTATCCTCTCACAGCCACGTATCACCCTCACACAACCACGTATTACCCACACACAGCCACGTAGCTAACTTCAGTCCACTCTGTCAGCTGCTCCGTTAAAAACTCAACGCCGTTTCCAAAAAGGACTTGATTGCACACTTTTTACAAAAGTTGGGACCACATTGAACTTCTAAAAAAAGGTAGGACCACATTGAACTTTTGGCCCCTTTCGAGGGACCAAAAGAGGTATTAAACCTAATAAAAAAGAGTGTTGAATGTGAATTGATGGCATTTATTTGGGTACAATTTGATAAACTTTTTCTTTTTAGTACATGAAATGATGAAATAATTACCTATATTAACAAGTGAAGGCATGTACAATAAAAAAAATTATGATAATGAAACCTCAAAATGCAATCCATTAAACTTTAATTCCTATTTTTTAAATATATAATCTGTGATATTTTTACATAAATAATTCTTATATTTTAGAAAATTATTATCTAGTTATATTTTTTTAAGTTAAATATATTTTCAGTAGATTTGGACAAAAATTATAATTCTATCTAAATTTTGATAATTTTGATCTTAAACTTTAGAAATAAAAAAATAAGTTATTAAACTTGTAATGATTCAATTAGAAATATAAGTATGTTATATATATATATATATATATATATATATATATATATATATATATATATATATATATATATAAATTAATATTAAATTGAGTCAAAATTTTAGATGTAGAGATAAATTGAATATAAAATACTGCACAAGTAACACTATATAGACATGTGACATTTTATCATTGTTATATGACACGACAATGCCTAACACAAGACAATTTAAAAAAAAAATTGAGAGTACTACAAGCTCACACATTGCATGTATAAACCCAAAGACAATATAAAAAAATGACTTAATTAATAATGACTTAATTGCATTAAATAAAAATTATGACCTTTTTTTTTTTAATTTTTCAATTAGAAAACCAAAAGTCTAATTTGGTTCATAATAAGAAAGAACGTTGAATGTGAATTGATGACATTTATTTGGGTACAAATTTGATAAACCTTTTCTTTTTAGTAGATGAAATAATTACCTATATTATTAACAAGGCACAGCAATAAAAAAATTATGATAGTGAAACCTCGAAATGCAATCCATTAAATTTTAATTCCTATTTTTTAAATATATCATTTGTGATAGCTGTACATAAATTATTTTTATATTTTAGAAAATTATTATCAAGTTATATATTTTTTAACTTAAATATATTTTTGAAGTATATTTGGATGAAAAATTATAATTCACTTTTATCTAAATTTTGATACATTTTTTATCTCAAACTTTAAAAAATGAAAAATAAGTTCTCAAACTTGTAATGATTAAATTAGTAATGTAAATATGTTATATATATATATATATATATATATATATATATATATATATATATATATATGAATAAATTAAATTTTTTTTAATAGATAAAAATATGAATTAAATATGCTTTTAGTTTCTAAACTTAAACATGAAATTGAAATTTGTTTTTATCTTAAATTTTAATTGGTTTTCAAACTTTAAAAATGAATTAATACTTTCAACCGATATATTTATTTTAGTCTAATCAAACTTATATATATATATATAGCTTATTTCATAAAAAAAATGCCATTCAGAAATAATTTAGTTCATTAATATATATATATATATATATATATATATATATATATATATATATATATATATATATATATATCATATGTATATTATTAACTGAATCATTATAAGTTTAGTATCAAACAATAAACAAACACAAACACATACTATACTATGTATGTATTTATAATCCTTAAAACTTGATAATTTCTAAACAAAGGAAATATATGTCTAATACAAAAACTATATACTTACACAACAATTATACTCTAATCGTCCATCAATAGTCTTGTTACTTCTCAATCCTTCTACCTACATATTTTTCTGCTTACGTATAACACATGAATAACATATGATCACCGTAGACTAATAGGCCATATACAAACACATAAAATAGGGTAAGGTGGTATAAATTGAATCTACCTTACAAGATTTAAACAATAACTCTATATGATACATACACCATTTCACTAGTGTATTGAGTATACTCTAAGACGATGCACTTGTTATCACTCACCCTTGTCTCATAGGATCTATAGTTATACAATGGTCGGGCAACACCCCTCTCAAAAGCATGACAAGGTAAATTCTTATCTAATATGTTCGATCTCTTACCAAATGTGCAAATAAAAACCTCATTTGACCTTAACAACTAAGAATTTTTCTTTGTGTGAGTTAAATACTTAGTAGAGTCAGGATGATATCATATTGATGTATATGTTGTCAATATAGTTTACACATCACTAGACATAGTAGTATTCCTCCTCTAAGAGTAATTACATTCACATTTCACATAATTCACAACGAATCATAACAAAATTTACAAGATTCAAACTAACTATACCGTTTCATATCAGTACGCCCTCGCTTAGCGAATTCTTGTCTCACTCAACAAGTGTCTCTTGGGAGGAGGCTCTCCCAACAACCAATGTACTCGCCCAACGAGGATGTTACCCTGATGCTCTCTGCCTTTGTTTTAAACCTTCTTGCTTAGTGACATACAACCTCACCCAAGAGAGAGTACTCATACTAAATTCCTTACAAATTCACCTAGCAAGGCTATCTTGCTCAACGAGTCAAGCACACACCTTACTTCCAGGTTTTCTACTTTTTCACACTCGCCTAGCCAAGCTTTTACTCACTCATCAAGCATAACCCTAGAACCACTTTTGACAAGCTCGCCTAACAAGGAATAAATCGCCCAACAAGTCAAAGTGTTGGTGCTTTCAAACATGTAAATTTTGCATTCTGTCTTAGCAAGCCATATTCTCGCCCAGCAAGTCAACATAATTATGCAATTCATATTTTATATAATTGTGCTCGTAATCAACTTATCTAGGTTTTTCACTCATTTTGAATTGAATATACAAAATTTCACTTATATTACAACCTAATATAAGTTTAATCAGGTCACAACCAATTAAGAGATATCATAGGCAACTCAAAATCACAAATCAAACATCAATTCAACAATTCACTTCATACATATACAATCATCATTCTAAAATTGATTTCACGCAACCATTTCATCACAAATCATCATCATACAAATCACACTTTATCAATCACCAATATAATTAAATTTAAATCTAGCTTCTCTTACCTGGATAAAACTCCTAACTAAAAAGAATGCTCCTAATAAATTCTACCTCACACAAGTTGTTTTACCTAATATAGAAAACTTTGATAAATAATCAAAACACTTCCTAACAATCCTAACCAAAAAAGATTCATCGTGTGTCTTGAATGCAACATGCAAGCCCAAAACATTCACAACACAACATGTTTCTTAAACGACAAAAAAAAATGTCAAAAGATGAAATTACTTTGTTTAAGATTCTAATCGAGTAAGATTGTATATTTCAATACTAGAAGTTCAATGACGTATTTCGATATTAAAAGATATAAATGATGAAACTAGACATAAGAAAACACAAAAATAATTTAGAAATAATTTTAAAGATGATAATTCTTATAAAATAAAACTCGATTAATACAAAATATATTTATCATTAAACTTATTATCAATAAAATAATCAAGTATTATCATTAAAACCACTACTACTCTTAAATTATTTTCTAAATCTTATATATATATATATATATATATATATATATATATATATATATATATATATATATATATATATATATATATATCAAACCAAAATTGAAGAGTTTTTAAAATAAAAAACCTAAAATTTTAGAAGAAGTAAAATAACCATATCACAAGAAAAAAAAAATGATAAGTTAGCCTTTAACAATGTTAAACTGTTGTGATTAATACAGTCAGCCCTAAATAAAAGTTGCATTCTTAACCTCTTACTCACACAAGTTTTAATTACTAGAACGTGGAACTAATGCATATGTTGATGTCACTTCACACAGTTACTAAGAAAAGAAAAAAAGGTGTCCCTAAGATAAAATTAAAGTAAAATTATTACCACTTTAGTTTTGAATGTTATTTTTGTTAAATTTAATTATGTTTTTAAAAAATAATAATTTTTCTTAAAATGGAAATTATGACTGGTTTCATCGAAGTGTGAGAAAATTAAGGGCATTATAGTAATTTCATCTGCATGCAGCTGTCTCTGATTAAATAAATAAATAAAAAGCAGTAATTGTGAGGGGTTTTCAAAGTTTTGGGAATTCTTGGAGACGAAACCTGCAGATATTAAAAAAATGCAGTCAAACTGCTGCTGTTCTGTTAAAGCCATAAATAAATGCCTTTTTAGTAATTTATCTGACCAAAATAAAAAGTCTGTGCCCTATTTTGAGTTTCCCAACTTCCACAACTTTGAAATCCAAAGTTTTATTTACATCTTCTCTCCATAATAATGATAAATAATAATTTCAGATGTTTCTAAGAAATGTTTATTTATGGGAAACTTTTAAATTTGAATTTTTTTAGTACTTTCATTTAAAATTTTGGATTTTTATGAGAGCTTTTCTTTTAATCAAAGTTTGAGTGTTTTACCTAAAATTTTAAATATAAAATTATAAAAATGAAAAAAAAATTATATTAAAAATAATAATTAAATAAGATATTAATGAGAATATAAATTAAGACCTGATATAATATCTTCTATTAAAAAATATTGTAAATTTTATTTTGACATCTCAAATTTAGCCTTTTATATAGGGAAACTCTATCTATATTTGATTTTTAATTTATCATTTAAATATTTTTTAAAATTAAAATAATTATTTTATCAATAGTATTTAAATTTAGTTGTTTTTTATTGATAGTTTTTTTAAATTTAATTATTTTTCAAATTAAAAATTACCCAAAAATAAATAAAAACTACTTAAAAATAAAATTATAAATATGATTTATATTTAATTTTACAGTTATAATAAAAAAATTTATTTTAATTATCTTAAAAAAAAGTAAACACTGTATTATATAAATGTGTTGTTTTTTTTGGTTTACATATTATATATATATATATATATATATATATATATATATATATATATATATATATATATATATATATATATATTTCAAATTTAAAAAGTATGGTAACATATAAAGAGATAAACGTTTAGTTTTTCTTCACTATTAGATAATAATATTATTGAAGTTTTAATGTATACAATATTCTACACAATCTAAATTATATCATTAGTACTCAATATCTTCAAAATAAAATTATCCATAGTTAAAATTTTATAATTTTTGTGGTTTAGTAAAATGTGTATTTACATTTAGTGTTAGTGCATTTGTTATTAAGAATGTGATAATATTTTGAATTAATGATATGTATAAGGATTTGGAATATATTAAAAGTAGAAGTAGATTTTATAAATGATACTCAATCAATTTTATTATTTAAAAATTCTAAATATGAATAAAAATAAAAAGATGGTCAATCAAATTTCATTACATAAAAGTTACAATTTTTCTAAAAGCATTATGTTTTCTTATTCTATACCTTTTTTAATATTTTTAACAAATTTATCTGTTTATTTGAATATTAGAATGCATCATACGCGCTTTGACATAAAGAGCTACACTCAATTGATCAAGTTAATATTTTGTCAAATTTGCTTTGTGATTCAACCAGTCACTATATGAGAATGAAAATTTCATTTTCCAAAGAGCTCAAGATGTTTCAATCGTTGAGCGAGCCAAAACTTACTATACAAACCTAGTGAAATTGACTCCCCCAATGGTTGGATTGTTGTGCGAGAATAATGATTGTTAGACAAACACAATAGTTATTGAGCAAGCAGAATGATTGTTGAGAGAATATATTTTTATGAAAATTGAGATAACTCATGATATTTAAGCAATGACATGACTACGTTTATTGGACAAAAATGTTAAATGTAGTCGTTCAACGATTTAGTTTCTTGTTGAGAGACAATAAAAAATTAAAAATACAAAGAGTTCAATGGAAATTAATCGTTAAAATAAGAGTAACTCGTTAAACGAAAAAGACTAATTATTAGATGAATCGAGATTTTAGGTGAGTTGTAAATTGATTAAGCTAAAGAGAGAAAATTGTAAAACAAAATCATTAATTTTGAGATTTTTAAAAATAGAAAAGTATGATATGCTTATAGCTTACACAATAGTCAATTTATTCATATGTAGGAGAGTTACAGTATTTATGGTTTTAGAACATTAATGTATGAGAAATGAAACATCAGTTTCAGAATATGTATCAATAACTGAGTTTAGTTTCAGATTATTAATAATAAATTAGTTTAAATAGAATTAAACTTAATTATCTCAAATGAAGGATAAGTGTACGAGGAAAAAAAATCGTATTCAGGAGAAGATATTTCATTAAAGGGAGTGAATCAAATTGTTTATTTGAGTTTGATCATTGAAAAAAATTGATTGATAGTTTAGGCTTCTAATAAGATAGTTGAAAAATATATTGTAACTTTGATGTTCTCTCATTTCTGATTTTTTATTATAATTCTTCTTTTACAGTTTTGGTTTTCATAATTTGAAAATTTTGTAAGTTTGTTCTACTTTTCGAATTTTCATATTTTATCATTTCAAATCTGCAAGTCTGTTAATTAATTAAATCATTTCTTGATAATCGTATGTCAGATCATGTTTTAATTTGACTAAAATAAGAAAACAAAAAGTAGAATATAAAATGGGGTTAAAAAGTTAAAATAAATATAAATAGTAATTAAAAAATCAATGAAAACAATAATTATTTCTTGAAAGAAAAAAATTAAGACGATTTGGAAATTACTTTTTCTCTTAATTTGTTTTGAGTTTTATTCGTTTTTTATGCGAATTGATAATAATAATAATAATAATAATAATAATAATAATAATAATAATAATAATAATAATAATAATAATAATAATAATAATAATTATAATAATAATAATAATAATAATAATAATAATAATAATAATAATAATAATAATAATAATAATAATAATAATGACAAGCGTGTAACATGCCACTCTATTTACTTTGCCAGATCTCGTGGATTACGCCTTTCCATGGTGTGACATGGTGGAAGTTGAAGCCTTAAATATAACACAAATCATATTAGTATTTTAAATTAAAAATATAAAATATAATTAAAATATTAATATTTTAAATTATCAAATAAATGTTTTTTTTATCTGAATCTTCCAAATACAAATCGGATTCCCAGGCGTCTCTGTTTCCACACTTCTATTATGCTTATTTTTATATTTATATTATAATACTTTATCTTATTATGTATTATTATTCACAGCATAAAATAAAATATAAAATAACTAAATAAAATACGAAATAACCAATTATTAGCTTTCAATAAAACCAGGAAAATATAAAAAATGTATATATAAGCTATAAACTAAAATGTAATACTGTTGCTTTATCAGTATGAGTGTACAGTTACTGTGGTAAAATTTAAATATAAATATACTGTTCATCTATGATATTAAAGTAAAATTAAATACAATACATATATGCATTCGAAAGAGGTATGTTATTATACATTAATGTAGATAGTGTAGTAATGGTGTAAATTAAAAAAAGAAGAAAAAGAATTCAGATAAATCCATTTTTAGGTCTGAAAAAGCAAACAGAGAAATAAAAGCTGTCGGTAAGACCGTTGACGCCCTGACACCACACGCAATCCATTACAATCAATTTAATTAATAACCAAATCATGACAGAAATTATTAATTAAAGCCAAACCAATACAATTTTTCCCCTTTTACACGTTAGCTTTTTTTTTTTTAACAACAGTAACTTTTTCATACATTTTAATCCCATATAAGCTATTTTTTTCCCTATACAAATTATTCTCTCTTCTTTAGGAGGAAACAAAATTAAACATGGACAATTTTTTAATTAATTTTTTTTATTATATCATACCATACATAAGAGTCAAATTAGTAATATCTGTAAGAGATCACACTACTTATGTTTTATAATTTTTGTTCAATGAAAAATAAGGTTTTCTTTATTGAATAGTGTAGTTAATGACAAAACTTTAAAGCACTTTTTATTAAAATATAAGAGTACTCTCTATACATGTAAACTAAAATAGTTTAGAATATTTAATAGAAATAACATATTAAAAAACACATAAACCTAATTAGTTCATACATTTTTACAAGTGAGAGATTAAATAAAAATATAATATTAAAAAATTAAAGGGTTAAATATGTTTTTAGTCCCTAAACTATTGGCCGTTTCTGGTTTTCGTCCCTCTTTCAAAGTAAGGTACAATTTGGTCCTCATTCTTTTCAAAACGTTCGTTTTAGTCCTCGGAATTTTGGTTTTAGTCCTCATTAAAACGAACGTTTCGAAAAGAATGAGGACCAAATTGTACCTTACTTTGAAAAAGGGACGAAAACCAGAAACGACCAATAGTTTAGGGACTAAAAACATATTTAACCCAAAATTAAAATATATTTAACTAAAAAAAAATTCATTTAATCATAATGAAACGTAAAATGGATTAGTTCTACTTTCTAAATTTGACTTATCTAATAAACGGATCAATGGATCATAGTTAATATAACTTAAAAGTTTTGATCTATTCTTTTAAAGAAGGAACTCATCGTTCGTTTATTAATTTTTTATATTTTTAAATACAATTTAGAAAAAAAAGATATGTTTATAAGGTTGTGATCATAATTTTATTAAGGTAACTTATAAATGAGAATTAGTTGACAATTCAAAATTATCATTTAATTTTTACAAAGCTTTTTTCATAATTTTTTAATTTACTTAAAAAACATATTTAAATAAAAAAAAATTAAATATAATTAACATAGAGTGTTACAATTATACATAACATATTATTTATATTGTAAATATCTAGATGTTATAATTGTAAATTATTTTTTAGATAACATAGTAAACTATTTATTTATATAGTATGCGTTCATTAATTAGAATAAAAGAAAAATATACTTTTATTAAAGTATTCTTCAAAAATTAAATTTATTTTATATTAAATATTTAGTTATAGAATTTAAATATGATTAGTAACCAATATGAAAATAAAGAATGTTAGATGTATAACATATAATATCTGTAAAAATCAGTTTTGCTATGATCTTATTTCAATTCAACCTTCAAACTATAGCAATTAAGGATTAAACATACTCTCAAGCTATTTCATTTAATGAACATTTTCAATAAAAACTAGCCCAAAAACACAAAATAGTTCTCATTCATCAACATTAATCCCCATAACTTTATCCAACCAACTCATTCAAATCTTAACTCAAATGGCTCAAACAACATACATATAGATACTACTTCTGGAAGACTAATGTAATGAATAAACTCGTGAAACTCTACAACTATTATGCTTCTCCGAAATCCATCAATGATGTTCCAATAGTTAGGACCAAATGTCAACAACCAAGTCATGATAAGGTTAACCCTACTAGCTTCCTAAGTATGATCCTTTTTCATATCATATCGTATGCCATGTGGAGCCTCCTTCGACTCACTCCACCTAGGGATTGAACTCTATGTAAGTGAAATTCTATTTGAGTCAAGATAGTCTTACCCCAAAAGTCCCCATAATACACTTTGACTTACTGACAAATGCTTGATAATAGTGAATTTCAATGCTTAATTAGCACTTATCTTGTTTTGATTATGTATAAAAATGTGATACCTACCCCAAATTTACTTGTTTTGTAGAAAAACATCAATTCGAGGAGTTAAATTTACATTTCAATTAAATGAAGAAGATTTGCATTCATTTTGGAAGAATCTGAATTTCCATGGTTGGAGCACCACCTGAGGGATTGAGCCATAAAGAAAACACACCAAGAAAGGTTTCTTTAAGCCATCAACTGAGGCTTGAGCCATGTAAGAGTGATTCATTATTAAGCAACCTCAAGCAGCTCGAGCCCAGATCTTTATATCATAGAGGAAACCTACCAAGGGAGGAAACCTAGCGTTAGAGCCGTGAGCCACCGCTTGAGTAGTGTCGCGAAAGTCTTTAAATACAAACACCTTGGAAAAGAAAAAGGAGAGAAGTGAAGAGATCCAGAAGAGAGAACTAGACTTCGGTCTTAGCCCTCTTAGAGTGATTTTATAAAGAGACTTTAGTGAGTCTCTCATATAATCCTTGTACTTCAAAGATACATCCTTAGAGGATTATGAGATGTTTTCCTACTTGCTTGTAATTCTTTCTATCTTCATGAAGAGCTAAATCTCCATGTGTTGGAGTATGATGTAGTAGATTCAAACTCTCTTGTATTTGGTGACACTTTCATTTTTGCCGTTTTCATTTGATTTAAAGTAGTTAATTGGTTTGTGCTTTATTTTGCGGTGACCTAATCACTTATCCTGTTTAACTAGTTTGAGGCGTTGATGAATATAGTCTTAAGCTGTGGTCCAATTAGTTTTCATGTGTGTTTCTGGATGAAATAGGCCAAAGATGTGCAACTGAAATATAGTCTTATTTATAATGCAGGTGAGTCATACACGGTCACTAACAAGTTTCATAATGGACAGTAGGCAAGATACTAGTCTCCGGATACTAAGGATGGACTTTGAGTACCATGAAGAGCATTCCCCAGACTTGATCACGTGAAGTTGTAGACTTGAAGGAATATTTAATGCAAGAGAGGATAAGCCTGTGAAATCAGACTCCAACACGATTTTAATACTATAATCACTCATTTGATAGCTTAAAATGATTTCTAGATTAACGTGACAACACTCTCACACTTTTTACATAAAAACAGTCTCATGTCAGATCAAACTGATCATAAATCCGCAAAATCTTTGTGGATACGACACTTGTTTACTACATCAACCCAATATACTTGCTAGTAGATTCCTGACCTTACAATAGTCACACAAACACTCACTTTAGATTAGCATTTGTTATAATATATTATTATTATATTGCAAAATATGAAAACGTTGTATTGCAATGTTAGATTGACAACGTTAACATTTCTTAATTGTCAACGTTAAAATTTTAAAAGCAATGTTCAAATAATTTATCTGCTGCAACGTTAAAATATTTTCTGGTTTTTAATTTCTTTTATTAAATTGATTCTTCTCTAGCTCTATAAATAGAGAGCTCTTTCCCATTGCAAAACACACCAAAAAAGAGTTTTCTCATTCTCCTATCTTTTTACTTTCACCCTCTTTTCCTCTTCTAAAATATTTTGGCTTATTATTTTATACTCTTTTTAGAGATCCTTGTTAATTTTGTGATCCAAAGAAATTATGAGAAGTTCCTGTTGTATCTTGGGGGACTTGCGTAATACACTACGAATAAGTCCTTAAGGATAGTGAAACTACACGCCTCAGGAAATGCTGTTTGTCAGCTTTTTTACAAAAATCTTAAGGACTTATGGCTGACATCAACAACATGCCTTCGGAGAGACAAACCATTGCTTCCGGAACCTAGACGATCTTCACAAAATCACTTCCGGACATGTCAAAAATTGAGGTTTTCTCTGGACAGAACTTCCGACGCTAGTAAGAACGTGTGTCCACCCTTTTAGACATGTATGGAGTTGCTGCTGCTCTTTCATCTCCGAAGCCCGACTCCACTATTCCTTCAAACTCAAAAAACTAGTTGAAGAGTGGACTTATGCGAACAAGGTATGCCGACACACTCTATTTAGTGCAGTTTCTAATGATTTGTTCGATGTGTACTGTTCCTACAAGGAAGCAAAAGAGATCTGGGACTCGTTGATTCTCAAATACATTGTCGAAGATGCTATCAGACAAAGATTCGTCATAGAAAACTACTACCGTTGGGAGATGATTGAAGACAAGGACATAAAAACTCAAATCAATGAGTACCACAAACTGCTGGAAGATATCAAAGCAGAAAATATTCTGCTACCGGATGAATTTGTTTCAGAACTTCTGATCGAGAAATTGCTGCCATCCTGGACAAATTACAAACAACAGTTGAAACACAAGCACAAACAGATGTTTCTACCAGAACTCATTGCACACATGATAATTGAAGATACCAACAGGAAGAAGTCTTCTACTGCAAGGGCCAAAGCTTTATCTGTGAAAGCAAATATGGTAGAAGTAAAACCTGCTCCCAAAAGGTACGAATACAAACCTGATCACAAAAAGAAAAATAATTTTCTTAAATCTCGTCCCAATGAATCTAAACCCACCTTTAAGAAGAAAGGAAATTTCTTTGTATGTGGGAAGTCGGGCCATCATGCATCACAGTGCAGGCACAGAGCGAGAAATGACAATCCTCCTAGGGCCGATATAGTCGAAGGGATGGCATTATTGCTGCAATCGTTTCTCAAGTGAATCTGATGACCAATGTGAGCAAGTGGGTGGTAGACTCTGGTGCTACTAGGAATTTATGTGCAAACAGAGGTGCCTTTACCTCTTACACTAGTGTAGGGGATGGAGAAGAACACGTCTACCTCGGTGATTCCCGGGCCACTTCTGTTTTGGGAAAAGGAAAAGTTCTTCTCAAACTCACATCTGGAAAGACTCTGGCCTTGAGTGATGTGCTACATGTGCCATCAATCAGAGTTAATTTAATCTCTGTAGCAGTATTGGGAAAGGTGGGGGTTAAAGTGTCATTTGAGTCTGACAAGATCATTATGACAAAAAATAATGTTTTCGTGGGGAAGGGATATTGTGATCAAGGACTCTTCATTCTAAATGTTTCTGAAAATATTAATGAATCAAGTTCTTCTGCTTATATTGTTGACTCGTATGATATATGACATGCTAGATTAGGACATGTGAATTCCTCGTAAGTTTTGAAATTACAACGACTAGGATTGATTAATATGCCTGATAAACAGAGTAGTAAATGTGATATATGTGTAGAATCTAAATTAACAAAGAAAACATGTTTTTCTGTAGAAAACTGAGCTATTAGGGTTAATTCATACTGATCTAGCTGATATGAAATAAACCATGTCTAGAGGAGGTAAAAATTATTTTGTGACCTTTATAGATGATTATTCTAGATACACCAAAGTTTACTTAATCAAACATAAAGATGAAGCCTTTGATGGTTTTTAACCTATAAAGCAGAAGTAGAAAATCAATTAAATAAGAAAATTAAAAGGATTAGATCAGATAGAGGTGGTGAGTATGTGCTCTTTAATGACTTTTGTGTTAAAGAAGGAATTATCCATGAAGTGACCCCACCATATTCACCTGAGTCTAATGGAGTAGCTGAGAGAAAAAAATAGAACCCTTAAGAAAATGATGAATGTTATGGTTGTTAGTTCTGGTGCACCTGATAATCTTTGGGGAGAAGCCTTGCTTACTGCATGTTTTTTACCAAATAGAATACCCCATAAGAAAACCGGTAAAACTCCTTATGAGTTGTGGAAAGGTTACCAACCTACCCTTAAATATCTAAGAGTGTGAGGGTGCTTAGCTAAGGTGATGTTACCTGATCCTAAGAAAAGGAAAATAGGATCTAAAACCTCTAATTGTATGTTCTTAGGTTATGCTAACATAGTGCTGCCTATAGATTTCTAGTTGTTAAAAGTAACCTACTTGACAGAAATTCTATAATGGAGACGAAAAATTCTGAGTTTTTCGAACATGTGTTTCCCTTAAAGGTTGGTGAGATTTCTCAACCTATTGATGATAATGATAATAGTAATACCACGAATGAGGATTTGAGAAGAAGTAAAAGCCAGCGAAAGGAAATTTCTTTTGGAGATGACTTTTATACTTATCTTGTTGATAATGATCCAATAAGTTTTATAGAAGCTACTAGGGCTCCTGATGCAAAACAGTGGGACAAGGCCATTAGGACTGAAATTGAATCAATTTAGAAAAATAATACTTGGACTTTAGTAGATTTGCCTAAAGGAGCAAAACCCATTGGTTGTAAATGGATCTTTAAGAAAAAGTATCACCCTGATGGATCCATAGAGAAGTATAAGGCAAAATTAGTAGCAAAAAGGTTTACTCAAAAACCCAACATAGATTACTTTGATACTTTTGCTCCAGTGACTAGGATTTCCTCTATTCGAGTGATGTTAACCCTAGCAGCTATCCATAAACTAGTGATACATCAGATGAATGTTAAAACAACCTTTTTGAATGGTGATTTAGAGGAGGAAATTTATATGACTCAACTTGAAGGGTGTGTTATACCTGGTCAAGAGGATAAAGTATGTAAACTCTTAAAATCCTTATATGGGTTGAAACAAGCACCAAAGCAATGACATGAAAAACTTGATAATGTGTTGCTTTGTGATGGGTTTTCACCTAATAATGCTGATAGATGTGTGTACTATAAGTTTGAAAATGGTGATTGTGTCATTATATGCTTGTATCTGGATGACATGTTAATATTTGGTACATGCAATGAGATTGTCGCTAGAACTAAATTGTTTCTAGGATCAAAATTTGAAAAAAGACATGGGTGAAGCCAATGTGATTTTAGGTATTAGAATCATAAGGAAGGGAGATAGTATATTACTATCTCAAGAACAATACATTGAGAAACTTCTTAAGAAGTTTGTGTTTTATGACTTAAAACCAGTGAGTACCCCTTATGATGCTAATTCTAAATTAATGAAAAATAAAGGAGAATCATTATCTCTACCTCAGTATGCCCAGATAATTGGGAGCTTACTGCACTTGATGAGCTTTTCTAGACATGATATTGCTTATGTAGTAGGTAGAGTGAGTAGGTACACTCAATGTCCAAATTAGGAACATTGGGATGCACTACCTAGGCTTATGAGATACTTAAGAGGTTCAATGGATTATGCCATTGAATATAGTGGATTTCCCACTGTACTAGAAGGGTACAATGATGCTAACTGGATATCTGATTTAGATGAGACAAAATCCACTAGTGGTTATGTATTCACACTTGGGGGTGGTGCAATTACATGGACATCAACCAGGCAAACAAATATTGCAAGATCAACAATGGAATCCAAGTTTGTTGCTCTTGAGATGACTGGTAATGAGGCCGAGTGATTGAAAAACTTCTTAGCGAACATTCCACTAGGAATGAAACCAACCCCATAAGTATCAATACACTGTGATTGTCAATCGACAATAGCTATAACTAAAAACAAGAATTACAATGGAAAGAATAGACATATTCAATTGAGACACAATTTGGTGAAGCAGCTGCTAAAGAGTGAAACTATTTCCATTGATTATGTGAAGTTAGAACGGAATCTAGCAGATCCTCTGACAAAACCCCTGGGAAGACAAATGATATTAGAAACATCGAAGGGAATGAGACTTAAGCCACTTGCAAACAAACAAGTGATGGTAACCCAACCTTTGTGATTGGAGATCCCATGAATAAGGTTCATATGGGTAAAAACAAGTCACTTGTTAGTTCGGATACATTAAATTGATTTTAGTCAATTATGTTCATTCCTATGGTGTGTGTGAAAGTGCTAGAGATTGCATTATTGACAGGCTAAACTTTGTTATTAAAATTCTATGTGGTGAAAGAATTTTAGTTTAAACAAAGTTTTTAATGATTTTCATATCCCTTATGGGTGGTGTATGATTTGCAGCATACACTTGATGAAATCACCTATATGAGTGTTAAGTGGGGCCACTTGCATGAGATCTTGACATGATCTCTAGAGCACTCATGAATACCGGCACGCGCATGACCTAGTAAGTGCAACACAGCGGTAACAGCAAGAATTGTAGGGGTGTATTGTGATTGAGAAACCTCTAACACACGTCAAGTGTCTTTGGTTCATATAGCTTGCTATACTAACTACACTGTGTGTTAAGTATCTCAATCTAAGACTGGTTCATATAGCTTGCTATACCAGCTCTGATGCATTACATCCTATGAGACCCAGAATAAAAGTTCTTATCTTTCTTCTAATGTTTGAACTATTTGAGTCCAAGACTTTTCTTTCAACTCTATTTTGCAATATGTGGAAGATTGTTATAATATATTATTATTATATTGCAAAATATGAAAATGTTGTATTGCAACGTTAGATTGACAACGTTAACATTTCTTAATTGCCAATGTTAGAATTTTAAAAGCAACATTCAAATAATTTATCTGCTGCAACGTTAAAACATTTTATGGTTTATAATTTCTTTTATTAAATTGATTCTTCCCTAGCTCTATAAATAGAGAGCTCTTTCCCATTCCAAAACACACCAAAAATCAGTTTTCTCATTCTCCTCTCTTCTTACTTTCATCCTTTTTTTCCTCTTCTAAAATATTATGGGTTATTATTTTATACTCTTTTTAGAGATCTTTGTTAGTTTTGTGATCCTCAGAAATTCTGAGAAGTTCCTGTTGTATCCTGAGGGACTTGCGTAATACACCGTGGATAAGTCCTTAAGGACAGTGAAACTACACGCCTCAGGAAATAATGTTTGTCAGCTTTTTTACAACAACATTTCCCTTTTGAAATAATTATTTGACTATTATTATCACATTAGTTTTTCAGAAACTTACTACTTTACAAAACATAACCTAATACAATTTGTAGTAGGTAAGAAAGAACTAATTAGTAAATTGAAAATCAATTCTAGTAAGAAAATTTTCATTTAACTACTATCCTGCACTAACTAACCAATTTGGCAACCACAACACACTAAAAACTTCACTCATAGGTATACACTATCAAACATATATTCATATAATCATAAATATCTTAGGTAGCATACAAGGAAAACTATTTAGCCAAAAGTATAAAGCACTTCAAGCATGAAAACAATTTCACAGAGTTACCGCTTGGAATCAGACAAATGTCGCCCAACACCTAACAACACACCAGCACCGACAACGACAAGTCAATTTTTTTATGTAGCTTGAGAATTTATCATCTCCCTCAGGTTTCCAGTTTTACTCCACATATTATAACAGTCACATAAGCACACTACATTCTCAAAACACATCATTAAGCTAAATAAATTCACAAATTTTGCAATCATACACCCCAAATCACATGTTTTTAATCTCTTTAAACTAAGGTATTCAATTATTCTAAAGTTGGTAAAAAAAATTTATAATACATCATCAGAAACATTCAACCCTTCAACTAAAACAATAACTTCGCCATAATAACATTAAAGTCATGCCTATTAATTTCTTTTCTTATAAGAAGCTCTCCCATACACATTCATACAATATTTTGTTAGTAGTACATCATCACTCACACTTAAACTTTTTTGTTCCTGCAGCTTTACCACAATTCAACTTCATAGTCCAGGCCAAATTCTCTTTCATTACATTTCTCTGTTATTCTCAAATTTCACGACTAATGTACTATCCAACAACTCAAAATTCTAAAAAATGATTTCTCAATTTCAATAAACATACAACCACAACATCTATCACACAATAATTATCTACAACAATACGACATAAAAATCATCATGAAATTAACTTCCCTTATTTAATAGAGTTTGTCTAGTACTATTGTCATCTCTTAAATAACTTCGCACAATAAATTACTTTATCTACACAATCAAAGACATGATCAATGATCTGGAAAAAATTTTAGAATCAAAAACCAAGAGAGTTTCATTAAGAGAAAAAAGAGGCAACATGCACTTGAAAATGAGATTTTGCATGCAAGGAAAATAGATCGTAGAGACAAGACATAAATCAAACTTACCTAAAAAAGAAATTGATCAGGAACTTTGATAGAGTTTTTCATTGATCATTCCTATAGTGTTAAATATTCAAAAGAATGAGAGTTGAATCATAAATTTTAGAGAAAAAAAAGGGTTTGAGAGAAGTTAGGTTTAGGAAAAGAATAATTTTCAAAAAAGAAATTAGATTCTCATGATTATTTGTGTTACTTAACATATGATAAATGAATGTAGAAGAAGAATGCAAATAACACAAGATATTTATAATTAATTTTAAAAATGAAAACATATTTAAATTAAATAATTTTTTTATTTAGTCTTAAAGTCGTAAAATGAATTAGCTTTACTTTTCATGTTTCATTCCTTTGACTTGTCCAAGAAACGGTTTGACCATTCATAATTAATAATTAATATGAATGGAAAGTTTTAGTCTATTCTTTCAAATAACAAACTTGCTCGTTGATTTATATATTTCTATGTATTTTTTCAAATACAATTTACAAACGCATTTTTTATCAGTATTTTATATCTCTTAATTAGTTTATTAATTATTTTATTAAAATAGTGGGATATATATATATATATATATATATATATATATATATATATATATATATAGCATCCCAAAATATAGTATAAACTATATAGTAGAGTCATCACATAAGATGATAAAATAGAACACTCATCTACTATGTAATAAAGTGGTAACAGTACAGTTATCCAAAAATAATCATAATATTAAAAACTTTACACAAAGGCTTAAATTGATGCAAAACTATATACAAGACCGATCAGTCTTATACTAAACAGGGGATCCTCTCCTTCTAGTGCTTGTTCTAGAGAGACATCTTCTCCCTCTCCTCACACCTATCGGATGATCATTGCAAAGGATAAACCGAGCGGATAAACATAACAATACAGAAAAGAAGGGTAAGCTAGTGGAATTTAATAGTCATGTGAGCATACAATTCAAACAAACAGATAAGATACTCATACACATGTATAAAACATATAAACACATATTGACCGACCGCTTTAACTTGACCTTCCGGACTAGTAAGAATATGTAGCTTGAGGTCGTTCATGCGTCCAGGGGTGTAGTAACTGAAACACCCTCAGCTGCCGCCCGGGGTTAATCCGTTATAACTCACCTAAATACCTTTAGGCTAGGACCTCCTGTTATTCTCACGACATGACTTACCCATCTCTGCTTGAGAATTGGTAATCATTAGAATCTCAAGATGAATGTTGTGGATTTAGCTGTCCATATTCATACTTTACCACTTTGATAATTAACCACTAAGACATTCCTCCTTGGAATTCTTTTTCATATCCGCAATACAAATCTAATATCATATTTTAATATCAACATTATTTCTCATACATAATACGTTTAAATAACTGAAGTAAACACTTAGAGTACAACATAACCATAACCCTTTGAAAAACTGAATGCTTCATAGTAAATTCAAACCGAACACTAAAAACCACCACCACCCCTGAACATGATCGAACGGAAAACACTCATAACATGTAAACATGACCGAACTGTCATATAAAGAGCAAGACTCAAACGTGAGCCGAATACAGTCTAAGGCCGAACACTAGCCAGATCGATTACTATAGTAAATAGAATACTTTTAACTTAGACCGAAAACTAATAACTTAGATGGAACACTTATGACTTAGACCGAATGCTCAAGTAGAACCGATCAGTAAAGCATGACCGAATGGTCATTAACAAGTAAGGTCCATAAGAGACCGAAGATAGTTAAGACCGAACACCAATACAAACTGAGTACTAGTGTAAGACCGAGAACCTAGACTATATCGGATACTTTATCTAGACCGAATGCTAGGTCAAGACCGAAAATTATAACTAGACCAAACACTATATTAAATCGAAGACTAGTACGAGACCTAACATTACTAAGACCGAACGCTAGTACAAAATCGAGCTCTACTAAGACAGAGTGCTAATACAAAACCGAACACTACTAAAGAAAATCCTAAGAACACCTATAGCTCACCGATTTTTGAGAAGAGACCAACCAAAATACCAAAAATGAAGTTAGAAAGAGGAAGAGAAGACTAATGAACACATGCAAACAACAAGGCTTACTTGCATGTGCCAGAAATTCCAGAATTCACGAGAATTAAAGGAACGAAACTTACCAACTCTAAACACTAAACCGATTAGTGGAATGGAAAGTTCTTGACACCAGAATTGCTTAGACACGGTCTGATTGTTAAACAAATTAAGTGAGATTAAGGAAATCTAGGGAGAAGGAGGAAAAAAGAAGAGAGTAGATGTTTTTGGAGAGAGATAGCTGTATTCAGAAAAATAGGACGAAACTTTTGAAACTTTCATTTATATATCACTCTTATTTTAATATAAACCGCTCAGTCTCATCTTTTGCCTACACTTGTCTGCTCCAAAATTTCTTTAAACCTCTCGACTCTTACAATATATATATATATATATATATATATGTATATATATATATATATATATATGTATATATATATATATATATATATTAAATTACTAAATTACAGTAATACTTAAAACTTAAGGTGTAAATAGTTATTTATGAAATAAAAAATTCATTATTTATTTAAATTATCAAAACAACACAATATAAAATAATAGTTCTTTAAATTATTGTTTTTTTACATGTTTATTATTTAAATGGCATGTTTATTTGTATTATATAACTTATCATAAATAAAGTTCGAGGAAGAGTGCAACTAAGTTTAAATATTTAGAATTGGTTTTATTTTGGGCTTAAGGTTAAGCTGAAAGGAATCACTCTAGTATAATTGAATATAACTATAAATAAAGGTGTGAACTTATAAAACTCTGGCGTGCCTACACACATTAGAAATCTTCTTCAATTATAAATCATAATTTTGTTGTTTCAAAATAATTTTTCTTCTTTTTCCTCTGCTTTTCTTCATTTACTTAAAATGAAAGCTTAAAGATTAAACAAGAGATTGATAAAGAAAAGTTTAATAGCCCCAAAATTTTTATTAAGTGTTTTGTAGTGTAAAAATCTAAAAAATAGAATATTAGAGTTGATAGATGTTTTAAAATAATGAGACTGGGTATTTTATTTTAAAATAATTCAATAATATAAATAATTTTTTTAAACTCGTCTCATTACTTAAAATACAAATAATCTCTCTAAACTCTTCCTCAAGCACTATTGGCTAAACTACCAAGTATTGTTTGGAATCCAACCACCCTGGCTAAATTGAGTGTTGTTTGGAATCCAACCAACACTAGTACAAAAATATCATATAACGTCGTTGTTTTTTGGCCTTTCACGTCGAATTCGAGGTCGATGTCATATCGGGAGACGTCGAATTTAAAAAATTCGACGTTAATCAAATTGACATCGAATTTTGTTAATATTCCTTTTTTACAACTTTATGAGACTTGAAAAGCAGAAAAACAACAAATTTCAGTTTTTGGTATTTTATAAAGTATGAACTATGAATGTGTAGTATAGTATCAATAACAAACAACAATAACAAACAACAAACAAGTTCAATCAAACAACAATAACAACAACAGACATGTTCAACCAAAAACAACAACAAACAAGTTCAACAAAAAAACAACAATACACAAGTTCAACAAATAAGTTCTTCAAAACAAAAACGAAAACTAACCTTCAAAAGGTGGGTTCGTTAGAATAAAGTGTTTCCACCAGTGAGAGAGAAAACATAATGTGCCTATGAAGGACAAGAATACAAAAATAGTCGGTCAAAACAAACGAAAATTATACATAAAGTAGCTAATTAACATACATTTATATCAAATGAAAGAAGGATTACATGTGATGGTCGTCAAACTTCGTTCGAGAAAAGTTTGAGAAGAGAAGAGAGTCTCGCGCCCTAAGATAAAGTGAATGAATTTTCAATCTCCCACTCAAATTAAAAAGGGGAAACTTTTGGTTGACAAATAATGTGTCGAAGCTCCTACAAAATTTGACCTATTATATGTGGTTTAAAAGAAAAAAGAAAAAAAGAATTAAGAAGGGGTTACTTTTTGGCTTCTGGCTGACAAATAATACGTCAAAGTCCTTATAGAATTCGACATATTATTTGTTGTTTAAAAGAAAAAAGAATTAAAAAGCGTGACTCTTTGGCTTCTGACGGAGAAATATTACGTCGAACCCCTACAGTATTCGACGTACTATTGGTGGTTTAAAAGAAAGAAGAAAGAGAATGATGCGCTGGTTTAAATAATTATCATCATAGAACGTCGAATTGAATGAGGCTTCGACGTTCTACAATTGCATTTATTTACAAAAATGCCACCGATCATTTTTAATGTTGGCTATTCAGTGGTTGGACGTTGAACTCGTGACGTTATACGCTGTTTTTGCACTAGTGCAACTTGATTAAACCAATAAGTATTATATGGAATCTAGCCATTCTTGGCTAAACCACGAAGTGGTTTTAGAATCCACTCCTAGGTAAATTGAGAGGTTTACAAAGAAAATGATATTAAATATCACAAGATTGCTTACTAGAAGTAAATGTTATATGTTATGAGTAATTTAAAGATTATATACTCTTTTAGATCGTTATGAGTACAACTAATATTTTTCTACACAAACAAAAAGATAAATATGGTTAATATCACAAGAGGTTTTTCATGTTACAAGATATTTATCAACCATCCTTCTCCATAAAAATCATTTGGACAAATATAAACTTCACTATTTATATCTATTCATACAATTTCTCACTTGTTCAACCTAATCAAATTCTTTTGAAACATTCAAATTTCACTTTCTTTAAGTATACTTGAATTTCATGCATACTTAAGTCACAAATTCAACATGCATAACATATACCAAATATTAATTTCATATTTTCACAAACTTTAAACATATTATATCAACACATCATTTGCACCTAACTCAATAATAAAATAAAAAAAATCCAAATTTGACTATGTAAAGTTTGTATTTTCATCATTCTCATTTAATTTTAGAAAGACCAATGTCATCATATGTAAGAGTCGAGAGTTTTAAAGAAATTTTGGAGTAGATAGGTGTAGGCAAAGGATGGGACTGAGCGGTTTATATTAAAATAAGAGTGATATATATAAATGAAAGTTTCAAAAGTTTCGTCCCATTCTTCTGAATACAGTTATCTCTCTCCAAAAACTTCTACTCTCTTATTTTCTCCTCCTTCTCTCTAGATTTCCTTAATCTCACTTCATCTGTTTAACAATCAGACCGTGCCTAAGCAATTATGGTGTCAAGAGCTTTCCATTCCACAGATCGGTTTAGTGTTTAGAGCTGGTAAGTTTCGTTCCTTTAATTCTCGTGAATTTCTAGAATTTCTGGCACATGCAAGTAAGCCTTACTGTTTGCATGTGTTCATCAGCCTTCTCTTCCCCTTTCTAACTTCATTTTTGGTACTTTGGTTGATCTCTTCTCACAAATCGGTGAGCTATAGGTGTTCTTAGAATTTTCTAGAGGTGTGAGCAAATTTTTGGAAGGGTAGAAGTTGTTTAGTTCGGTTAAGAGGTAAGAGAAGCTAGTTAATTTAATTGATGAGTCTATGGTGTATGTGAATGTTGTTTGATGGTTTTTCATGTGTATAAAATTGGATTTTTGTGTGATCGATATTGTCTGGATGGACTGTCAAAATTCTATGATCATGTTGATTTCTTCTGCAAAGTTCTTTGTTACTGTGCCAAGTGAATTGTGAGGAAGTGGAGTATTGAAATGGGAATTTGGGGTTAGACGTTATACTGGTCGGTTGGGAGAGCTTAGAGGAGTTATTTAGGATTTTTTAGAGTCCCTAAGTCATTCAAAATGTGCTAAAACCAGTAGAATCGAATTTTAGTTATTGTTTATGCATAAAGCTGGGCACGCGCTGTTGACCACTCGGTCATATTCAAGTGCTCGGTCATTAACTGGGTTTGGTCTCTTTAGAGTCTTCCCAGTTCATGACCGTTCGGTCTTAGTAGTGCTCGGTTTTGTACTAGTGTTCGGTCTTAATAGTGCTCGGTTTTGTACTAGCGTTCGGTCTTAGTAGTGCTCGGTTTTGTACTAGCGTTCGATCTTAGTAGTGCTCGGTTTTGTACTAGCACTCTATCTTAGTAGAGCTCGATTTTGTACTAGCGTTCGGTCTTAGTAGTGCGAGGTCTCGTACTAGTATTCGATTTAATATAACGTTTGGTCTAGTTATAATTTTTGGTCTTGACCTAGCATTCGGTCTAGATAAAGTATCCGGTATAGTCTAGGTTCTCGATCTTACACTAGTACTTAGTTTGTATTGGTGTTCGGTCGTAACTACGTTCGGTCACTTATAGGCCTTACTTGTTAATGACCGTTCGGTCATGCTTTAGTGATCAATTCTACTTTAGCATTCAGTCTAAGTCATACGTATTCGGTCGGGCTAATGTTGGGCTTCAGACTGTATTCGGCTCACGTTTGAATCTTGCTCTTTATATGACTGTTCAAAATCATGTTTACATGTTATGAGTGTTTTCTGTTCAGTCATGTTCAGGGGTGGTGGTGGTTTTTACCGTTCGGTTTGATCTAACTATGAAGCATTCGGTTTTTCAAAGGGTTGTGGTTATGTTGTACTCTGAGTGTTTACTTCAGTTATTTAAACGTATTATGTATGAGAAATAATGTTGATATTAAAGTATGGTATTAGATTTGTATTGCGGATATGAAAGAGAATTCCAAGGAGGAATGTCTCAGTGGTTAATTATCAAAGTGGTAAAGTATGAATATGGACAGCGAAATCCACAGCATTCATCCTGAGATTCTAATGATTACCAATTCTTAAGTAGAGATGTGTAAGTCATGTCATGAGAATAGCAGGAGGTCTTAGCCTAAAGGTATTTAGGTGAGTTATAACGGATTAACCTCGGGCGGCAGCTGAGGGTGTTTCACTTACTACACCCCCGAGCACATGAACGACCTCAAGCTACATATTCATACTAATCCAGACGGTCAAGTTAAAGCGGTTGGTCAATATGTGTTTATATGTTTTATACATGTGTATGAGTATCTTATCTGTTTGTTTGAATTGTATGCTCACATGACTATTAAATTCCACTAGCTTACCCTTCTTTTCTGTATTGTTATGTTTATCTGCTCGGTTTATCCTTTGCAACGATCATCCGATGGGTGTGAGAAGAGGGAGAAGATGTCTCTCTGGAGCAAGCACTGGAAGGAGAGGATCCCCTTGTTTAGTATAAGATCGATCGGTCTTGTATATACTTTTGCATCAGTTTAGACCTTTGTGTAAAGTTTTTAATTTTATGGTTATTTTTGGATAATTGTACTGTTAAAATACTTTATTACATAGTAGATGACTGTTACTTTTTATCATCTTATGTGAGGACTCTACTATATAGTGTATACTATATTTTGGGATGTTACATCATACACAATGTAAGTTTTACACAATGTAAGTTTTACATATCGAATTTCAACATACTAGTAAATACATTTCAAATTATAAAAAAATGAACACCAATATCCATCATATTATAAATATAATAATCCAATTTCGTCTAATTTGATAAATTCTTAGTTTTCTTACCTTTAGTCCTAACAAATAATCCAACACGTAAGCAAATCATTAGAAACTTATACAAGTAGAGATAAACATCCAACTTAAATCTTACATGTAAACACACAACTTCATGCTTGCAAACATAAAAAAAAATAAACAACTTGAGTTATAGGAGAAAAGAAAACTTATTTAAAAAAAAAATTAGATAAGATTGTTCTGAACTTTGTTGACCCTCAAACTATGCCTTTTGATTAGAGAAAATATTAGAAAATGCTACAATATCTTAGAGAGAAAATAGAGAATATTAGAAGAAATGAAGTTTAGAGAGATGGTTCACTTTGTAAAAAATAATTACTAAATATTTATAATTATAACTTATATCCTAAATATAATTATTTAGAATTTTAACTTTTTGCTATTCTTTTGAGGTTTTTGTTACTAAACATACAAATGGGCTCGGCTCTTATACCCTTAGTGTTAAATGGAAGGAACTCTTTTAATTTCTTGTGAACTACTTTATGAGTGAGTAGATTTTGATTCTAAGTTAGATGTATGATAAACATAATTAATATGTATCTTCTAAAATTAGTTGATAAACAAGTTTAATTACAATTCATTCAATTTCTAAGAATCCTAAAAAGTAATATAATATGAAAAATTATAGGATTGATTCTGTGTCTTAATGAAATTACATATTTATTTGTTTTATTTTATTATAATTAGGATGGTCATACTTTTTTATATATAATAAACATGATGCTAGAGTTACATGAGCCATAGAAAAAGTATCATGATATACTTATGTTAGTTATATTTTAATGTTAAAAATATTTTGTTTACATAACATTTTTGCGAGATATAGGTTACATATTTACGAATATATTTGGGTCAAAATCCATTTGAAAGAGTATTTTATAATTAATTATTATATGTTTAATTTATTATACATAATTCTGTTTATTACAAGTAGGAGTATACATCAGGCTTGCTAGTGTTTCGAGGAATTTCTCATCGAAAACTATTCTTATGTAAAGGATTGATTACTTCCATATAAGAGTCGAACCTCCACCACCGTTCCTTCTAAATTCTTTAAATTAATCTTATAATTCGTAGGATGAATTAAACTCACAAATTTTCTTACTTTTTTTTTTCTAATTTTTATCACTAAATCAACTTTATTGTTTTCTTTTTCTATTTTTATATATTAAATAGTGAGGTGTTAATTGGTGACGGGCTTTGACATTTGTATACTATGGGCATTTGATAGAGGTTTAAAGGAATGGTTTACTTTATGTTTAAACTGCAGTTGAATTTCAATTTATTAATTCTCATCTGTTGTAAGATTTTTTTTATTAGCCAGTCTATTGGGTATTTTTTATTTTATTTTATTTTAATCATTGCTATTTGCTATAGAAGAGTTTCATGTGAGTGAATGATGAGAGTTTTGGGATTTAATGCAAGTTCCCTTAAATTGATTGTGTGATTTATTTCATGTCAAATATAATTTGTTTTTTTTCAATTTTCAATGGTTGTTGGATGTGGGGTTCAAGGTAATCATTATTAAGTAGATTCAGTCCCCAGCCCTTTGCCTTAAATAATTATTGTAGTTTTCAACAAAAAAGACATGTTTTAATTAACTTCAATTTATAGCTAAAATTTATTTAAACAGGTATCTTAATTACGTCTAACAGTCTACAATTAGTGTCATTTAATTTTAAAATAAATGAGTCTTAAAAGTTAAAATTTTGTTTTCCAAATCCACACTTGTCTGTTAAAAAACGTTTATACTGTCCAACAGCAATTATACATGTTACCATTTACCCATATAAAAAACTTAAGCGAAATGACGAATCAGAAGCTTGAACTTGAAGCAATGAACACATAATTTTGCATAGATTTTCTGACCCTCATTGAAAAGAACCTATAGTTTCCCTCTTTTGAATTGCCATAGATTGTTGACCACTCTAAAAAACCCATTGCCTCTTCCATATAAAAAGAACACAACAATACATATATGTATTCCTGCAATACTTTTCTGCTAAGATAATATCAGCCATGACATTTGTTCTGCACATTCCTTCTCATCTCACCTGCTATCAATGTTGTTAGTTGCCAAAGTTACAAACCACCACATGAAGCCATTACATATTAGCTGGTATTTTGATAACTTTTGACATATTAGGAAGATCTATGTTTGGTCTGAATTCTGACAACAATGACACCTCCCTCCCTGCAGTAAAAGGTTGTTCTGCAACATGATACTACATTAAAGCTGTGACGAGGTAGGCTGGGCTGTTCACAGGCTACATGTTCCTCCCTTTCTGTTTCTGTAGCATAGAGTACTCCAAAGTTCGTTGGTTCTTCCTTTGGCTGATTCTCCTTGAACTTTTTCACATAGATAGTTGGTTCTTCCTCACTCACTCTTATTTTTTACCAATGCCAAATTTTGTATTATAGTCTGCCATGTAACCTACTTTTATGATTAGCTCCTACGTTCAATCCCAAGTAAACAAAAGGTACTGTCAAGAGCCCTTTAGTTCAACATCTCTGCATATGTCTAAATCCTTCTCTTATCTTAGCCTATAACAGCAAACCTATTTCTGAAAAACTTGATCTTCAGTCTTAAAAATGCTTCGTATCTAGTTTGTTATATACTCATGTTTAGTTCCCTGAAGAACTGTGTCAATCACGTATTGTATTGTAGAATGTTAATTTTCACTCTATTTTTTTCCTCTTTGTTCCATGAAATAATTGATTTTGATGTGCTAAGTCACTTACCTTTTTCTGTACAATTGTGAAAAGGAGAGGGATTAACAAATTTTCTTATCTAACCAACTTCTTCAGGCTATATTCAAATAAATTTCACATGCTTTAAACCTCCTATAAAAGTCTTAATTTTTTTAATATTAATATTCCTTTATTAAATTAATTATAAAATTATGTTTAAGAAAAAAAATCCTAAGATATTATTTTAGTATTAATATACCTCTATTAAATTAATTACAAATTTATGTTGAAGAAAAAAAAGTTTCAATTTTTTTACTAATATATTTTTATTGAATTAATTATTATTTTATGTTTGAGAATAAAATTTAATTAAATTATTATCAGTGTCTTGTTAATTTTTATTGGTATTAAACATAATATTTATTGAGTTAAAACTTTTTTTTCAATAAATTATAATATTTTAGAAAAAAGATAATGATCTTACTTTCTTATAATCAATTTTTATTTTTGTTTTATTCTTTTATATCTATAACTTTTCTCATTTTTGTCTCTCCTTACTTTCTTATATTCCAGAGTTCATATTTTAAAGGGTTTTAAAAGATTTCTTTCTTTGAATCTCATGTTGTTTGTGTGTATCAATTTTTTTATCCTTATTTTTGTTAATATGTTTTTATTTCTGGTTGTGATATTGTTTTTTTTATTTTATTTGTTGAATTTGTATTAGGATTAGAAATGTGTTTCTATTACCTGATTTTGATATTCGGTAATTCTCGATTTATGGGTTTTGAGAATTTTTTTACATATATTTTGATAAGGAACTGTAATTTTTTTTGTATATATTTTGCGTATAGAACTTCCATGCTTCAAGCATTCTTCTTCACATGTCTTCATGCTTTTGACCAAAATTTATGAGATTTTGGCTAACTTTTCAAACCAAAATTAAGGTATAATTATGCCCAAAGGAAGCCCAGTCACGTCTTTCCAAAATCCTATAAATACAAAATAAAAAATGTATATCTATACAATTTCTACAAGACTAAGAAGAAAGAGAAAATCCTAGTTTTCTCTCTTGAATTTAGGAGAGTCTTCTTTGAGGCTTCAAGTTCTTCTATTCTCTTAGCCATATGTTTGGTCTCTAGATGATTTCTATCATATTCCTCTCTTTTGGGAAGAATATGTCCTTTAATCTAAATGTTGTTCAATGACAACAACCTCCATTGGTTGACTTTTGAATTGTTTTCCTGTAAGATCAAATATCATCATACAATAAATAGCAAAAAAAAAAAGGGAATAAATTTCTTTAAGATAAGAAAACTAAGAAAATACTTCTAAAAGAAAAGGTAAAGTAACAATGCCTTTTAATATTCATATAAAAACTATCATATGAAAAACTAAGGAACATTACTATGTGTGCTATGCAATAAGACAAAGTGAATTTTGATTGAATTTTGAAAATATAGGTAAAAATCACTACCTTTTTGGAAGAAGTGTTTATGATCGTGAAATTCAAGTTAAAAGTTTATTTCTTAGCTACTTTATTAAAGGTTTGTTTAATCCTTTTAGTGAGAGATACTACATCAGTTTTGTTTAGAACTTATGTTATAGGTCTCACTAGATCACATATAATTTGGTTATAGGAATAACTCGTGTAATATCTTTTATCAAGAGTAAATTACTACATTAATTTTTTCTTAGTATGTGACCACTTTTTATATAATATATAATGATTTGTTATCGGTTTATCATGTTAACCAATGTAATAATAATATATTTTACATCGATTAATAATCGATGTAATATATTTTGTATATAATTAACTTTTACATTGTCTATTTAACCTATGTATAGTAAATTAAAAATAACCAATGCAAAAAATAATTTCTTTACCAGTGTATTAAATGTTTAAACATGAAAAAAACGACATATCAATTTGTGCAAACCAATGTAATAATATTTGTAATGAAAACCATATAAGCGAATATTAACACACAAGTGTATAATCATAGCATAATATTATCTAACACACTTAAAACCTAATATAAGATGTTATCTGAAAATATAACAACTACGAAAATGTTAGTAATATTATCTCAAACACATATATACTATAAAACAATTGCTGATTACGTTTTTCTTAACTCTAACTTTTTTATATAATATTAATAACAAAAGAAAAAAAAGAAGACGAGAATTAAAAAATGATTGTAAGATAATTTGTATATATTTCTCATAACATCAAAAGGCAATAATATACAAAAATTTAATAATAATTTTAAGAAAAATATATTATGCACTTCTAATGAAATAATGATACTACCACACATATACATAAACATATGAATATTATTTAACATAGCTTAACAGTAAGATTGGATAAAAATTTTCATATAAAGTTAAGTTTCACATCATTTAAGATTTAAGGTTAAGAAAAATTAAAAAACAAATTTCATATTTAATACTTTTATATACATTTTTTAAAGACTAAATTTATCTAAGAAAACACAATATAAGATAATTAATCTAGAGATATTATCCAAACAAACTCAAAGTCGAAACAATACACTATCTTTTAAAAAAAGTATATCGAGTGCATTTCAAATATTAAATAATAGAAAGTCTCACGACAATCTTATTATATCAATAACATAAATTATCCATAATATATAAGAAGTATATATGAGAGTAGGGGCATGGCCCATTGACCAATGTATATTACAAAACTATATAAGGTGCACTTCTCATAAATCTACCATTCAACCTTTATTTCCACAAATAAGCTTATTAATTTATAGTGGTCGAAAAGAAAAAAAAATGAATTTCTCCACTGCAATCAAGTAGAAGAAAAAAAAGAAAAAAAGAAATGTTCCTTCCATTGTAGTCTATCTTTTTCTTTACCCAAGCACGCGTATGGAAAACGAAACTCTTTTAACCACAAACCATTTTAAAAAAAATAAATAAGGGAAAAGCAGTTCTTGAAAGTGAGATTCCCAAGTAATAATCATGTGGGAGCTATCAAGTTTCGAACTTTCAAGCTTGCTTTTTTTTTTATTCATAATTATTTAATTTATTACGTGATTTTATAATCTTTTGCTTTCATAGAACATATCAAAGTGGGTTACCAAAAATTATTTTGAAAATCTACACCTTTCTTCAATTCATCCCATCGGTGCCTTCAACGGAAGGGTAACTTAAAAACCTCAATAGGGAAAAAAAAAGGGAAATTAAAAATGACAACCTTGTCGTGACTTAATTTTGATAAGCGTGAGTATTATGGGACCACACGTTAGAGATAAATGTAACTTGGTTTATAAATCAAGAATAATATACATATAAAGCTGAAAAAGTTACAGCAATTCCATGTGAAAATTTTCTGCTGCGTCTTCTTATAAGTTAATTATACCCTAATTAAACCTAACCTAATTAATCATCAATACATTTTAAAAAAACACTAATATTAAATATTATTATAAATCTTGACATCTAAGTTAAATACGCAGTCTAAAGTTATCAGTCATATATTATTACATTCGAAAAATTATATATAAAAAGAAATTACGATAAAATCGAACTAAATGAGAGGAAACGTAAAAATAAATTTTTTCGAAAAAAAGGTAAATAAAAGTATATATGGATACTAGATATTTATAAGATAATTTAATAGTGATTTGATTGTGAGTAACATGATGTATTCAATAAATAACATATCTCACTTGAATATATTTTTAAATTACTTTAATATTATATTAAATAGTAAATTTTAAGTTTAATTAAATATTACAAAAATTAGTTTATAAAAAAGAGATTTATAATTATTTATATATCATAATTTGATTTTATTTATTATCGGTGTAGAATCTTCAACAAAAGAAAATGATAATTAAAGAATTTATTTATTTAAAGTTAAGCTAATCATAGTTATGAATAAATTAACTTAAATGAAAATTTACAAGTTGACGATATTGAACATTTGTAGGCCCACCAACTTGATTTTCATCTATATAGAATAACATCTTACGCATTGATGGGTTTTATAATTAGAATTTAAAGCTCACAAAAATGAAAAGAATTGAAATTGTAGAACTATCATAGATGAAGATTGGACAATAGATAGTACACACACTTAATGGAAATATTTCGTGATTAAAGCTGTCATCAAAACTTGAAAACGACTCACGGTCTTCTATCTCAAACCTGCTTTTTTTTTTCTGGTAAGTGTTCACTTTTGATGATGAAAGTGTAATAATGAAATTTTTATTTAATTAAAGCATAAAGTTAAGCTAAATTTTATTTCTTGACCAAAATTATATTTTGGTTAGATTTTGTTTATCTTTCCCTCGAATTATAGATTAGTATCAAACGTAATCTTACGAAATGGTTATATTATGTTTATGAAATAAAATAAAGAAATGTACAAAATAGGATACGTTAAGCTTTATTATAGACTAATTTTTCATTAAGATGTAAAGCTTGAGAACTAATTTGTATGATATTTTGCCAACTCTCATTTTATATAGTTATCTTACAATTGTTTTATCTAATCTTTTTACTGAATAATTTAATTCATATTTTTATTAAAAATGTTTTATTATTAAATAGAGTTGTGAACTTGTGCTGAAAAAAAAGTATGAGATTATGTTCTTCCTTTATTTATTTACTTAGGACGAATAAAAATGAAATGATAGTTAAATGTGGTATTGGGTTATTTTTGGTGTCACTATCGAAGACATAAATAGGGCTTTCTTTCTGCATTCCTATATTTTCTTTATACACCCGTCACATTTTTACTGCCAATTATGCCCTTCCGAATATATATATATATATATATATATATAATATTAAATTAATTAGGTAAACAACAATTACTTTACCAAATGTATTTACTGCGAAAGGTGTTATATTTACAGATTTTAGCATCCTCAAGTCACTTTTAGAAGCAACTTTAACTGTGTTTTTTCTATAATTTTTTTTTCATATTCATTCGTTTGAAACAGAAAAGTACGTATTCACTTTGTTCCTCTTTACTTATACGTTTTTTTTTCAATTTTTCGGCTAGAATCAACCAAATTTTGTATTTATTTTTATTAAAGTTTTCATATAGTAGATTTCAAAATTTAACTTGTAAAAGTATTTATCGATTGAAATTTGTAAGAAAAAAGTTTTAGTAATCGTGGAATTTTAAAATCTTAATATAAAGTTTTGAAATTTATTTAACTAACTTACCATATTTATATATTGAATTTCGAAATTTTATTTAAAAACTCGTGGAAGTTTTAAATTTGGTTTAGAAACTCATTTTATATCCAAAACTAATTTATGAAGTTATCGAATTTCAAAATTTAGTATAAGAACTCACTGGAATTCAAAATCCATTTAAAAATTCTACTAAATTTCAAAATTGGGTTAAGGATACTAGATTTCAAAATATAGTGAAGTATTCTCTCATTGAAATCGTGTTAGTTATTCTCACATATTCCAAATCCAATACTATTTTTACTTTTTTTGTTTAAATTTATTTTGCTTGTTTTGTTTACCTTTTTTTTTTGCTTGATTTGTCTTATGAATTTATTGATCTTTATTTTAGTTATTATTTTTGAATAAGTGAGACATTTTATAGTGATCGTGTTGTAGGTGGTTAGAGTTTTCGTATCTGAGATAAAAGATCGTCCTTTAAGTTTTATGAAATCAAAAGTAAATTACAACTTCAGGTTAAATTTCTCTTCTTTTATAAATGAAATGCGTGAGGGAGAATATACAAATAACTTTACAACTAATTGTTCTCACACGTAATGAGTTAATTTTTTGGGTTCGAGGGATTGCTTTTGATATTTGTTTTGTTGATGTCATTATAAGATATGGTAAAGTTAATGGTCAACTTAAGAGAAAAACTTAGGTATTGTGTGGATGTGAAAAAGGGTGAAAAATATAGGAAATACAAATATGGTGTTCAACCTAGTATATCTGGCACAAGAAAATATGTTTGTCCTTTTAAATTGAGAGGCAAACCAATTTCTAATGGATAGAGGTGGATATTATAACCATGATTTGTCACAGACTTTTGATGGTAACCCTTTTGTTGGGAGGTTAATATCCACTAAATAGTTGTTGATTGTTTATATGACTAAGGGTCAAGTGAAGCCTACAAACATTCTTCTTACTCTCAAAGAAAATAATGAGTATAATGTGACAACAATCAAGCAAGTATATGCAAGATACACTTACAAACGATCATTGAGAGGTTCAAGAACTAAATTACAGCAGCTAATAATGATGTTAGAACATGATACATACTTCCACTTGAGTAGATGTGTAGACGAATATGACATGATAAGTGACATTTTTTAGACACATTCTGATGCGGTAAAATTGTTGAATGTATTTATAATTTTTTTCTTAATGGATAACATTTACAAAACCAAAAAATATCGGTTGACGTTACTAGTGTCCGGAGAAAGTATTAGGAGGCACTATATAAGACCTCTACTTATATTAGGATGCAATTAATAACATCATAATCCTGTGACAATGAAATAAAGACATCATTTGAAGTCGAGATACGAGACTCGATGAGTCGTCCTCAACAACATGAATAACATAAGGATGAGATATGATTTTGAATCACTATAGGTCTCCTTGAACACATGCAGATGGAAAATAGGTTGTTGTGATATTAATCAACCCATGCTTAGTGAAACGTAACCAACAATCATCAATGGTTATCAAGTAATGACGCGGAAGGGGAGACAAGACCTAGAAGGCGGAGGCTATGACATATTTTCCTTTGAATGCAGAGGCAAATCTCTCAAGGTGGGAGAAAGTGGAGAAAGAAATGTGATGTGTTCTGTGAAGAAAAAGTAGGTTAAAGATATATTTAAAGAGAAAGTAGGTTAAAGATGATTTTAAGTCTATTCATAATTTAACTCATATTAAATTGAAGTCTTATTTTATTTAAAAAGATTTAAAATGTTAATTTAAGTCTGGTAGAAAACTTAACTTACAAAAATTAAGTTTGTTTGTATTTTATCAGATTTAAAATAAAAATTTAAGTCTCTTATAAGATTAACGGATTTAAATATGAACTTTTATTTACAAAAGTGTCATCACACATCTATGAAGTCTATTATTTTGAAAAGAGACTTAAAAAGACTCTTTTTGTACTAGTGCAAGGTTGCATCAGATGATACCGACACCTAACTAACAACACTATTCTTACTATCTAACTCTTCGCTAGAGCTAGAACTCACTTTTGTACCAGTACAAGATATAACTTGAGACGTAGAAGTACTCGAATTCTCAAAGTAAGTGGATTTTGAAAGGATGCCCTCCTCACACAAATAAAATCCTTAGAGTAATCTTTTGGAACTTAGTGGTGAATCATATCGAATTAGGCTTTTATTTATAACGATTTTTTTATCAGGTCGTCTCCCACTTAAAAGATTCAAGCGAATTAAGTTAAATAAGCCAAAAGTTATGACTCTTCATAATAACAAGAGTTTTAATGATCCTAATCATACTTAATAGATTATAACTTCTAATTCAAAAAGTTGAAATTAGAAATTAAATTTTATTTCATTATAATTAGCGTTTAAATGATATTCATGCCTAACTCTTTTAAAATAACTTGTGATATATTAAATTTGTAAGAATTCTTAGAACTTATAAGTGCAAAGATAGTTAGAATTTTATCTTGGTTCTTATCAATCAAGTAGTGTTTTAACGCTACAAGCTTAACTTAGAAAAACTTAAAATCATCTTGTTAAGATGATTTTTCATCACACTCCATTATCTTGAGTCTTTGACCCTTATATATCCGATAGATATTTATAACTATACAAGACTTAAATTAATTAGAATATGATACTTAAAGTTTTATATCGTTGTTGGTTTCTTATTTTCTTTTCTCTTCAACAATAAACTGAATATAGGTAAAATAACGAAAACTTTTACTTCAAAAAAAAAATCATTTGAAAGTGCTAATATAATTTTTGTTATTAGATGATGACAATTAAGATGTTTTCTCTCCTAAAAGTATTAGTTTGTTTTGAAGGACCATGCTTTTATATGTTTCATTGTAAATATTAATTCTTCACTCAATTCAACCAATTATCTTTAGATTTGATGATATAAAAAAAAAAACCTTATTCTAAATATATCAATTCTTAAAATAAATCTCAATCTTCTTATTAATCCAGTTTGTCGGAAATATATTTATTCTCACCCAAATTTAATGAATAATTTTACAGTCTTAAGAACTGACAACATAACCTTTCAATATAAATATAATTATTATAATAAATTTAATGAATATTTTGTTTTCAAATACTTATCATTAAATTAAAATATACCTGATTGTATTACTTGTTTGAGGCCAAAAAATGTGTTGTTTATGTATGCTCGGGTGTAAAGATTTCAACCGTGACTTTTGCTTCCTATACCCCTTAATTGCAACATGCAGTCCATGAGAAAGGGAAAAAGCCAAGAATACCCTTGAGTCATCTTTTGACTCCTACCCTAATTCTTCCCTATTCATATTCAATGCCGCTGCCATAAACAGTGTGCTTCGTCTTCGTTAGTACTTTCATTATTCTAGAATACTCTGGAAGAAGTTTTTTTTTTAATAAATATATGTTGGAATGTATATTTCAGAAGCTTATATTTTAAAAGGAAAAAAAAATAAAATTTTGACACATATTACACTCATTTATTTTCACCAATAAAAAAATATCAAATGAGTGAAACCATGTCAAAGTACCCGTGTCTATTTTGAATCGATGATCCAGAAACAACAACCCATTAAACAAACAAAATATTCATTTATTGTACCTTTTTCACCTATCATTTTCAGAAAAGCCACACATTGGAATGAAACAACCACCATGGAACAAAACAAAAGGAAGAAGGATCAACATTCGAATAAAACACTAAAATGGTCATTTTGTAAGTTATGAGTGTGCGGGTATCAAATTATAGAGGTGCAGAAAGCAAACGATTTAAAATTGGGCCTGTTTGTCCAAATATTCCGACTTCATTATCATTAAGCTTCTTTCTTTGGGCTCACATAGTCTCAATTAAGATATTATATCAAACAACAAATTGAGTAATTGGAGTAGAAAAACATTAAAAAATAATCATAAATAGGAGATTTAGTAAAGGAACAAATTAAATTGATTAACAAAGTTTAAATGTATCTAAGATAAAAGTAGTTAAAAAAATGTGATAAGAAAAGAGGTTAAATTTCTCTTCTGGTATATTCAATTTATTTGGATTTCTCTATTTTAAATATTTATTTGATTGTAAATTAAAAAGAAAAAATTCTATGGTGTCCTTGTGTTCGAATTTATTAGTGTTGTGTGATTTTTTAGTTGGAAGAATAACATTCAACAATTTTAAGAAATAAGAGAATCAATTTGGGAATTGAGTTGTAACTAAATATATATAATTTATCTAAAAATAGGTCTATCTTATTAATTAGTTGTCAAACAGATCTCCTCGTTAAAAAGAAAAGACAAAATTAAAAATCTTGAAAGGGAAGAGTCCAATTTAAATAAAGATTGTACTGATTCAAAATATATTGTTATTATTAGATTCAAAGTGATCCATTAAGCATAATATTGAAGTGAAATCTATATGATATATTAACACTTCTAAAATTAAGAAATAATGATATTTATGATAATATAAACTATATAAACTTATGTTCATCTTTTATTTTATCCGATGTGGGACTTTGTTTGTACCCAACATTCTCTCCTCAAACAAAGGATCACCTCCCCTATAGGTGAAGTCTTTTTCTTATCCTTGAGTACACCATGATTAACACTCTCTCTTTCACGATCCATGGTCAAACATTGAGCATCTCTTGCTCTCCACCTCTCATGATTCACTTCCAGGCTATTTGCCTGCCACCTGCCAAGGCTTCACCTGATCATGGAGGGACGTACTCAACTGAGCCCGGTCTCCAGACCTGAACCATAGGCTCTAATACCATTTGCAGGGAGGTTCAACACACACATACACATAGATATCTCCACAGTGATAAGATATTGTCCGCTTTAGGCCAAACCCTCACGGATTTGCTTTTGGTACCACTCCAAAAGGCCTCTTATCAATGGATGTATGTTATGTGTATATAAAAAACAACAAAGAGTTGCACAATGATACAACATGAGATTAAAAGAATGAACTCAACCTCGGCACAAAAAGAAGAGATAAACTTGAAATTCCTTATAATGTCACTTCATCAAAGGCTTTACAACTTCTAACATCAGTCAAAGATAACGAACAATACCTTTGACTAGAGATAGTAACATTAAATAGAAAGGACTAGGAAGATATTAATCTAGATCCTCAATCAACAATTAAATATCCAACTCAAGTACCAAAAGTTTGCACTTAGAATTCAAATCATAAATGCTGGCCATAATTAAAAGTAAACTATTTCTCAAAAGAGAAATAAAGTGACAATGATTAGATACAGTATCGACAACTATACTCTATAAGTCCAAATTGGATTATTCCACTAATAGCTTTTTGATGCAAGATAAGTTTGAACAACGAAAATGTGGAAACTTGGCCCACATAGAAAAATTGTCGAGCTGGATATAACACGAGATGAGGGCCGTGGCATAATAAATACTTCAACATTTAGCTTTTACTTTACTGTTTTGTAGAACATTGATGTAAATAAATGTGTTTTCTTTTTCCTTCACTCGGGTTTTTCCTAAAATAGGTTTTGTTGTGGAAGGTTTTAACAAGACACCACATACACTTTATGTCTCATAAGTATATGATTAATTTCTAAATAAGCGAATACTCGATAAATCCAAGCCCAACATTCAAACTTGCGACTACTTAGTAAATCCGAGCCTAGTGTCCAAATATGCGACTACTTGATAAATTCGAGCTCAATGTCCGAACTTGCAACTACTCGGTAAATTCGAGCCTAGTGTTTGAATATGTGACTCCTTGGTAAATCCGAGTCCATTGTCCAAAATTGCAACTACTCGATAAATTCAAGCCTAGTGTTCGAATATGCAACTACTCGGTAAATCTGAGTCCAGTGTCTGAATATGCAACTAATTTGTAAATCCGAGCCCAGTGTCTGAATATGTAACTACTTAGTAAATTTGAGAATGGGCATCAAAATATGTGACTATTGGATAAATCTGAACATGAGTATCCAACAACAAATCAACTTAGAAAATATTCCAAGTACTACAAATGTTTGATTATGGACTTACAAGTGTCAGATTAAGGACTTACTCGGGAAAATCTGAGTATAAGTGTCTGAGTATAATTTGACTATAAGCTAAAAGCGACATACAATTTGTCTAAGATATAAAAGTAGCATATAACATCGAATACAAAGAGCTAAAAACAACATATAAACTTGTTCATTAATTTGGTCCACCAACAAAAGTTATTAACTTACGAATTTAGAGTGCTTACGTAAATACCCAACCCAAAATATAATATTGTTGATCCTAAAATGGTTTAATAAGTATGAGATTCAAGTGTGAGATTTGTATGAAATATTGACATCCCTAAAATCGAGAAAATAAGAACTGAGTTCATTTATTATATTAGTTAATTTATTGTTATATATTGAGTTTATCTTATTCATTGTTATACTAAAAGGTTCACATAAATATATAAATACATGATAAGTCAGAAAATACACAAGTCGAACCATATATAAAAGATTATGTATATTATAAAAGAAGAGGTTTCAAAGAAGCAACAATGCCTGACCAGTCTGAGTTGACACATATGATGAGGGAGTTAGAAGAGCTCAAAGGACAAATGAAGATGATAGTACAACTAAAGAAAACTATGGTATCCTCTAGGGAAATAAAGTGCACCAAACTCCTCCCTCAAGTCCGCACAAAAATAAATGGACAAGAAGGTAAAAAAGAAGAGGGAATTCGATCCCCTCCCAATTCTACCATCCCGCCTCTTTCCACAATTGATTGCATCCAAACTAATCACTCTCATGCCTCCTAAACCGGCGAATCCTCAGGCTCTAGGACCAGATGTAAGATGTGTATAAAATTAAAGGTAGGAGTTAAAAAAGGTTGCACTCAGAGGTTGTTCTTATCAAAAGCATGCATGTAGATTATTAGACATAGGTCCTCGTGTAATTGTGGTTTTACATTTAAATTTATTTCATATTATTTTTTCTTTATTTTTTATTCAGGTCATCTAGATGTCTCATGAGTGAGTGTTGCATGAAATATGTTTTTTATTTAGTTATAAAGTGATAGTTGTTATAGTATTTTACTTACAAATGTCATATTATACTTTGTGACAAAAAAATATATTTTTGAAAAATGTCGTATGCATAAAATAATAATATAATATATAAATTAAATATCATAATTTACATGAATTTTTGTAACAGATATTTATTTTTTACTTTCATATTCACACAATATTATTAGTTGACTAGAACATCAAATTTATTGTAAGTAAATCAAAGTTTACACCTACTTCGATAAGATTAATTTATCTTGGATCTACACAACAAAATTTCCATAAAAAGAATGAAAATCGAACCAATTATATACAAATATAAACTAATTCTACATTTGTTTTAGTATTATTAGTAGAAACATATTTCTATAAACGTCTTTTTTTATCCACTTATGCATGTTTGCATCCGCTATTTTTTCAAATAATAACAAATAAAAAGATAATTAAAATTAAAAATTATAATATCATTAAAATAAATATTATTATAAAAATAATTGTAAAATAAACATTTTTTTCATCATTCATAATTTTATAATTACAGTTTATTTAAAGATAACAACTATTTATTATAGATAATTTTCTAATAAAAATATTGATAAAATAGAAAAAATAAAAATTAATAATAAATTATTTATACTAAAGAGCAATTGAAAAATAATTGTATACTTATTTTTGTTATGAGAAAAACCTATTATTATAACAATTATTAAAACAAAAATATTATTGAACTATAAAATAACTTTTATAATAAGATAATTATAAACAAAATTATAATTTTATTATAATAATTAATTTATTTTGTGAATATATTTTTTGTGTGATTACTTATTTAAATTTAAACAAAAATAATTAATTGAAGAAAATTATATATACCATTTAAAAAAAAATCTTTATTAATAGTAAGTATAAAACTATAAATAGTTTTTATACAAAAGAAATTATAAAAGTGAATAATTTTTATAATTTTGTTACTTGTAATTCTTTTATTGCGTATATAATATTTTTATTATAAAAAATTATTTCAATTTAAACAAATATAATATTTTAAGAAGAAAATACAAAAATAGTATATATCAAAAGTGTTACATCCTAAAATATACGTCTTGCATATATAATAAAGACGTCATTGACTCATAATAATAGAAAGCAGTTGGAAACATATAACAAAGTATATGGAATTACAGTCATCCTTAAAATGCTATGAAGCTAAACTTGAGATATAAGAGTCTTCCAAAATACCATAAGCTCTACAGATAATAGTTTGGCATAGTGCATAATTTAAAGTACGAATATTCTAATGAAATTAAGATTCAGCGTTCTCTTCCTCCGAGGCTTGCTCTAGGGGCACCTCCTCGACATCTGCTCCCATCCAAGTGGATGATCATCGCAAGAAGAAACATACGCAAACACCACGAACACAAACAAGCAAGGGTGAGCTAATTATATAAAAAGCATACAATATAACAAGACGTGCATGCAAGAGCTAAATTTAATCAATCAAGATAAACACACATCCTAACATGTTATGTTCTAGACTTGACTCGTCTGGACTTTAGAATGATAGTTGAGCTATGGCGGGTCTTGCGCTCGTGGTGGCTTATGAAACTTGGGCAACCTCACCCTACCACACTCACGAGGTTAGCCTGTTCCGGGCCTTGAGGCATACTGGAAGCCTCCAAGACTAAGACCTCCTGCTACTCCTCACCACATGGTCCAATCCTCTCTACATGAGAAGAAAGACCATTGGAGTTTCAGGATGACCCCCAAGACTGAGCTCCTACTCTCATTCTAAGCACTAAGAATCTCACCAAGAGATCCTACACAGATGGAACTTGGTTTACCACTTGTATCATCTTACCACCACTTATAACCATACGCTTTTTGCTACCATCCACATACTTGTTTGAACATCACAATACAGTACTATCGATGCAAGGAAATACTTCACCAATCAACCGAAGAGCACATCAATCAAACACAACATAAGATGTAATTAAAGAACCAGACCCAACACTTGTCGCACAGCACACCACCCTCGCATGGCGAGACTGGCACTATTCGCATAGCGCACCCACCTAGGTCGCCTTGCGAATTAAGTCTGAATAAGCATCAGACTTTGGGTCTCTCGCATTGCACACCCAGGTCGATATGCGAGAGTCTAGATAGAGACCAACCCCCTTACAACTCTCGCCATGCGCTCCACTCACTTTTCGAATTAAATGGGCAGTGGTCCTAGACCAGCACCAGTCGCATAGCGATAGGACTCGCCAGGCGAGTCCACAAACAGAGAGCAACACCCTCTGGTAATTCGCACAGTGCACCAGCTCCCACAGCGAATTAGCCCGACAGTGAGCACCCCCTACAGGGTCTCGCTATGCGAGACAGCTCGCATAGCGACTCTGCATCATCTGCAGAACACGAATTCTGCAGAATCACACATTCACACCAGCCCTTAACATTTCCAGGCCTCTTGGCCAACTTCTAAAACTTCTGATGATTAATATAAACCTAATTACACCTATCTAATTGGTTTTACTCATTCCTACAGTGATTATTAAGTGATTAAGACCCGAACTTCTTCTTAGAACACTAGTTTCCTTAACTTAGAGACTCAATTCTAATTCTACTATATGTAGCCTATTCTAAACCAGTTTTATGATCCCAACAAGTCACAATTGACTTGCCTAAAATGTCCCAACATCCCAGCTATGCCCAAAACCCCTACTTCCCAAAATCACTACCTCACTTCCTCTCCATTGACCCAAAACCCTTAGAGAATGCTAATTATTCTATCCCTTCACTGTTACAGCATGTCTCTCAGCCCAAACACTTCAACATAGACATTTCAGAAATTAAATACATCCCAAAACAGTTTACATACATAAAAATCCAATTTCACAGTCATTCAACCCACCACAGGCAACTAAGTCTTTCCGACTCAAAACATAATATCAATAGCACAACAATACAAGACTCAACATACAGTTCATGCAACCAAATTAAAGAAAACATATCCTAGCTCCCCTTACCTTAAAGTTGAGCAGTACAATCCACTAAAATGCCCTAACAGTGCCCTTAACAGCAGGAACCCGAACAATGCCCTACAACCACTTAAATGGTGATGGAAACAACTCTTAAAGCTAGAATAAGCAGAGAACCAAAGAGGGAATACCACTAGTTGCATGCAACCAGTAAAGTTGCATGCCCTAGGTCCAAGAAGAATGGAGAAACTGACTTACCCGTCCAAAGCGGAAACTAATCGGATGGATGGGAAGCTCTCAACTCCGTGAGCGAAAGAACACCACCTAGTTGAAAATCCAATGGTTCAAATGTGTGTAAGGGTAGAGAGAAGGCAGAGCAAGAAGGAGAAGGAGGTAACTGAGTTTAGAGAGAGAGAGATTGGCTACTGAAATCATAGTTGGGGAAAATGAGACCCTTTTCTAAGGTCATTGTGCCTTTAGCCCTTTGGGCCAGGCTGCCCCAACATAGGGCCCATTAGCCTTACATTTTTAGGCTGTTACATTCTCCCACACATCAAAAATTTTCGGCCTCGAAAATTAGACTTACTAGTGAATAGTTGAGGATAAGACTCCAGCATCTCTTCTTCTAACTCCCAGGTAGAGTCACCCGTCCTACTATCCCAGGTGACTTTGACAAGGTTGATGGTTTTGCCTCTAAGCTGCTTGTTCTGGCTCCCCTCAATTCTAACTGGCTCCACCTCCATAGATAGATCTTCTCGAACACTAACGTCTTCAGCTTGTAGTACATGAGACAGATTAGGCACATACTTCCTAAGTTGTGAGACGTGAAAGACTAAATGAAGATTAGCCAGCCGTGGTGGCATGACTATCTCATAAGCCACTAGTCCGATGCGCCGCAAAATCTGATAAGGGCCAAGATACCTAGGAGATAGTTTCTAGCACGAATGGCCTTCCCACACCAATAATAGGGGTCACTCGAAGGAACACATGGTCCCCAACTGTAAACTCTAGTGGTCTACGCCTCTTATCAGCATATGATTTCTGCCTACACTAAGATGCTCTCATCCTCTCCTGTATGAGCTTCACCTTCTCCGTAGTTTGTTGCACAAGCTCTAGCCCAGTCAACACTGTCTCGCCATCCTGAAACCAACACAACGGTGTTCTGCAGCGTCTTCCATATAATGCTTCGAACGGTGCCATACCTATACTCGCATGGTAACTATTGTTGTAGGTGAACTCCACCAACGACAACACCTCATCCCAAGTGCCCAAGTGATCCAAGACACGTCCTCAGCAAGTCCTCTAGTGACTGGATCGTTCTCTCTGACTGACCATCTGTCTAGGGATGGTAAGCTGAGCTCATCTGCAATCTGCTGCCCATCTCACTCTGAAGTGTCTGCCAGAATCTAGAAGTGAAGCGCGGATCTCTATCGGATATGATGCTAGAAGGAACGCCTTGTAGTCTCACGATCTCATTAATATAAAGTTATGCCAACTTCGCCATAGACATCCTCAAATTGATTGCCAAGAAATGAGCACTCGTGGTCAACGTCTATAATCACCCAAATAGCATCATGACCTCTAACGGTGCGTGGTAAATGGGTAACAAAGTCCATGGTTATGCTGTCTCACTTCCATTCCGGGATCTCTAACTGCTGCAATAAACCTCCTGGTCTCTGATGCTCAACTTTAGCCTTTTGGCACGTTAGACAAGAAGCAACAAACTAAGCTACATCTCTCTTCATACCCGACCACCAAAAGGACTTCTTTAGGTCCTGGTACATCTTAGTCATGCCTGGATGCATGCTAAAACGACTCTGGTGTCCTTCCTCAAGTATCAACCTCTTTAGTTCTCCATCATTAGGAACACACGTCCTACCGTTGAGCCGTAAGAGTCCGTCCGTCCCTATGTTGAAGTACTTTCCTTGTTAGGTACCAATCAAGGCTACTGTCTTCTAAAGCTCGAGGTCTAATAACTGCCATTCTTTAACACGCTCCAATAATCTACTAGACACCACCAATCTACTGCATCTGATGCTATCAGGCTTTAATCCAACCTGTAACTTCAAATCTCTAAACCCCTCCACTAACTCCAACTCTCTAATCATTAATGAAGACATGTGCACTGTCTTTCTGCTCAACGCATCAGCTACCACATTAGGTTTCCCAGGATGGTACAATAGGTCAAAATCATAATCCTTAAGGAACTTCATCCATCTCCTTTGCCTCATATTCAACTCTTTCTGATCAAAGAGGTATTTCAAACTCTTATGATCACTACAAACTTGAAATTGGGCACCATACACGTAGTGGCTCCATATCTTCAATGCAAAAACCACAGCGGCCAACTCCAAGTCATGAGTGGGGTAATTCTTCTCATGTACCTTGAGTTGTCTCGAGGCATAAGCAACCACTCGCTTTTCCTGCATCAATACACACCCCAGCCCCTGATAAGAAGCATCACAGAAAACCTCAAAAGGTTTACTTGTGTTCGGAATAACCAATACTGGAGCACTAGTCAACCTTTGCTTTAGCTCTTGAAAGCTAACTTCACACTTGTCAGTCCAAGCAAAAGGCTGATCCTTCCTAGTCAGCTAGGATAATGACGCTACAATCCTAGCAAAGTTCTCAATAAAGCGGCGATAGTAGCCCGCCAAACCCACAAAGCTCCTGACTTCAGTCACTGTCTTTGGCTTCTCTCACTGAAGTACAACTTGTACCTTAGCTGGATCCACAACAACTCCACCAGCTGAAAGTACATGCCCTAGAAAATGAACTTCCTTCATCCAGAACTCGCACTTAGACAGCTTCACATAGAGCTTCCTTTCTCTCAGTATTCCAAGCACTGTCCTTAGGTGATCTTCGTGCTCTTCCCGAGTCTTAGAGTAAACTAGTATGTCATCTATGAAGACAACCACAAATTTATCTAAGAACGGTCTGAAGATCCTGTTCATGTAATCCATGAAGATGGTTGGAGCATTAGTCACACCAAAAGGCATAACTACGTACTCGTAGTGGCCATATCTAGATCGGAAAGCCGTCTTCTGCACATCATCGGCTTTCACTAAAATCTGATGGTAACCCGACCTCAAATCAATCTTGGAAAACATCGTAGCTCCGTGCAGTTGATCCATCAGATCATCGATCCTTGGCAATGGATACTTGTTCTTAATTGTCAACTTATTAAGTTGCCTGTAGTCCACACAAAGTCTAGAACTGTCATCTTTCTTCTTCACTAGAAGAACTGGTGCACCCCATGGGGAAACACTGGGTCGAATAAACTATTTCTCTAGCAGTTCTTCTATATGTTTCTTCAGCTCTGCTAATTCTGCCGGAGACATTTGATACGGAGCTATAGACACTGGCCCTACCCCTGACACCAGATCAATAGAGAACTCTACCTCTCGCAGAGGAGGTAGACCCGAAACTTCCTCAGGGAATACATCTAAGAAGTCATTCACAACCAGAAGATCTACACTCTGGTTCCAATGCGTTAAAGGGTTTAATTCTTGGGCCCCTTCCATGTGAAACAGGATTAAGAAACAACTATAACCCTCAAAGATGTCTTGTCTCAACAACCCGAGTGACAACAACATGTCTTCATCTTCATCGAGAAATATTAGCTTCTTACCACCACAATCTAAGAAAATACGATTGGCTGCTAACCAATCCATTCCCAGAATTACATCTAGCCCTTGCAGAGGTAAGCAAATAAGGTTCACTCTGAACCTGCACCCCTCTACTTCAATAGCACATCTGGAGCACACATTATATGTCCTGACTAATCCTGCTGCTGGTGTAGATACCACCAGATCGCACTGAAGCTCTTTGACTACCAAACCCAACCTCTCCATACAAGACTCCGACACAAATGAATGTGTCACCCCCGAATGAAATAAAGCCACACAAGAAGCTCCAAACAATAAGCAACTGCTAACAATAAGGTTACCTGCACTAGCTGCCTCAGCTTCGGTCAATGCATATACTCTCCCTATTGCTTGTGGCCGATTTCCGCTCCTCTGAACAACTCTCCCAAGCTTGTGGTGTCTGTGGGCCTGCCCTCCTGGTCGTAGGACAGTCCCTGGCATAATGACCGTCCCGCCTGCAAATGTTGCACCTCTTAAAACCCACCAGCTGAGGGCAAACAGCCTGAAGGTGTGGTCCTCCACACACAAAGCACCTCACGGGACTAACAAAATTGGGTTGCCCCGAGGATTGAGAGAAAGAATCCTTGGACCCAGAAACAGTAGGTCTAGAGAAAGGGGTCTTCGTAGAACTGGAGCCACCTCGTGACACTGCCGGTCCTCCAGCTCTTAGTGGTTGGATCTGCTGATTCTAAGGCCCCTCAGATTCCTTCTTAGTCTTCTCCATGTCACGAGCCATCTCCACCAGAGCAGGAAACTCTCTGATGCGTAACCCGTTCACAAGCAGCTTGATATCACCTCTCAAGCCATTCTCAAACTTCCTGCTTTGCCACTCTTCATCTACCGCCGTAGTGTTGAAGCGAAGCAAATGTTTGAAGCGATCAACATACTCTGATACAGTTTTGTTGCCCTATACCAGCTCCAGGAATTCCACTTCTTTGGCAAATCTAACACTGTTTGGGAAGTACTCAGTGTAGAATTTGACCCTAAATAGCTCCCAGGTAATAGGAGTCTCACTCCTTTCAAGGATCATCCTCATGCTGCTCCACCAGTGGCCAGCTTCCCCGGTCAATAAATATTGAGTGTAAGCCAGTTTCCTCTCATCCGGACACCCCTTAGCGTAATAGATCCTCTCCATGTCCCTAAACCAGTGATCAACTTCATCAAGGCTGCATTTTCCAGTGAATCGGGCAGGGTGATGTTGGAGGAAGCTCTCTAGACTCAACTCTTGGACAAGAATAGCAGAGGAAGAAGCACCTGCTACTAGTCAGCACTTCCATGAGTTGCCTTTGAGTGTTCTCAGATGACACTCTCGCGTTCTCAGCAGCTACCCTTGCGGCTTCCAGATTTTGTAGTGCAACAGTGTTTTGCTGCACCAAAGCAGTATTTTGCTGTTGCATGGCTTGTAGAACAACCTCTAGCATCCTTGTGTTCTCGGATGGCTCAGGTTGAGGAGGTGGAGGAGGAGGCCTAGGTGCCATCTTTCTGTTCACACAGAGAGATAAAACCATCAGTTAGAACTCAAAGAAACAATCACAACTAACCTTGACATGATTAAGAGTACACACGCATAAGAAATGCACACATACAACCTATTGAATGTCCTAAGGATAGAAACTGCTCTGATACCATAAATGTGACATCCCTATTATATGTAGCCTATTCTAAACCAGTTTTATGATCCCAACAAGTCACAATTGACTTGCCTAAGATGTCCCAACAGCCCAGCTATGCCCAGAACCCCTACTTCCCATAGTCACTACCTCACTTCCTCTTCATTGACCCAAAACCCTTAGAGAATGCTAATTATTCTATCCCTTCACTGTTACAGCATGTCTCTCAGCCCAAACACTTCAACATAGACATTTCATAAATTAAATACATTCCAAAATAGTTTACTTACATAAAAATCCAATTTCACAGTCATTCAACCCACCATAGGCAACTAAGTCTTTCCGACTCAAAACATAATATCAATAGCACAACAGTACAGGACTCAACATACAGTTCATGCAACCAAATTAAAGAAAACATATCCTAGCTCCCCTTACCTTGAAGTTGAGCAAGAATAAGCAGAAAACCAAAGAGGGAATACCTGATGGAAACCCATTTAGGGCATTCCATTCAAAGGAGTACGAACTTAATCTAAGGCTAAGAAAGGGACGTTGGAGAAGGACTTTTAGAAACTCTTTCTTGATTTTTCTTCTCTAAGTCTTAGTAGGATTTTCTTTAATATGTTTATATGTGTTTTGTAGGGTCTAACAAAGCTAGGAGATCATGAAACAACAAGTCATGGAGTTGTTTAGCCAAGAGAAGCAAAGGAGTAAAAGGCATAATTTTGCACCATATGAAGCCTGACGTGCATCCAGCACCAACTGTGATCTTCCACGTGCATCCAGCACCTTTCATGTGCAACCAGCAACTTCAGAAACGTTTCAGCAGATTTAAGAGATCTCCACGTGGCTCTTCATGTTTTCTTCACACTTGCATAGCTAGGCACTTGCTCCATTGCATCATAGTTAACGTTAGCTAAATAGGCGTGAATCAGGAGCTTTGTTTCTCCTTTAAATAGCTTGCTCCATTGCTTGTAACCTTTACCTTTGATTTGAATGAGGAATTGTTTTCTGTTGATGCTGTCCAGAACTTTCTTCTTATTGAAGGTCACCGAGAGAGAGCCTGAGAGTTTCCTCTAGCCTCTCTCCCTAGCTAGGCTTCCATTCCTAGCATTCCTCTGCACATTCCGTATCATATTTCAGCACCTAAACCACTTCCCTCATTCCATTTTCTCCATCACCGATTCATCTGTTTTCTTCACCGCATCATTGTTTGATTCAATCCTCCTTTGCCTCAACCTTATCTTCATCACTAAATCATCTACTCTCCTTCAATCCAGTCACCGAACACTGTTTGAAGAGTGGGTTCCAGAGTTTATGCTTCCTCCGGTCATAATCATCATAATTCATCTTCTTCCGCTGCAACAAAATGATGTTCATCCTCCTTTCCAGTTCAGATTCCAAAAGTTCCTAGGAGAAGTTCCGTTGATTCCATCTTGCACCAGAATCAGCTGGATCCTTCTTCCATCAAGTGGTATCATGAGCTTAGGTCGTCCACGCACCAAGAGCTAAGCTATTCCTCCATCTTTGCACTCCATTTCTGCATTCTGTTGTGCTTTCTGTTTCAGTTTTCCAGTTTCTGTTTTGAGTATTTTTGTTGCTTCTGTTTTACTTTTTCCAGTCAATAATTTCGTGTTTCCTGTTGTTGTGTTGTGTTTCCAGTGTTCATACATGTTTGTTACTCATTTTAAACGGTGAATCATTCTTGCTTATGTCTCTTCTAGCTTTAGAATTCAATTCCAATATGTTAAAGTCATGTGCTCAAAATTCTGATGCAGTGTTTTAATTTGTCATTAAATTTGGTCTTCCTGCTTTGGTTTTTGGATGTGCTTGAGTTCAGATGAAAGTGAATTCATATATCAACCAAATAAGGCAATGAGAGCTTAATCTAGCCTTGGTGATATGAGCAGAATCACTAAAGCTCTGGTTCAAGTTTCAAATCTGATTGAAAATTCATTTCTGGTTTAAGTTTTCTTTGAATCCGTTTTAAGTCTTTTAAGTCTGTTCTGATGCATTGTCCACCACTGTTTGGTGTTGTCTAAGGTTGCAAATGGTATGGCAAACCATAACAAGCAATGAAATGAATCTAGCATAGCTTGGTTGCCTCATAAACCAGAAGAACCTACTGTTTTGGTCTTATTTCAAGCTTTTCACCGTGCTTAAAAATCCTTGGATGTCTAATATGAATTTAATTCATTCTAGCTGATAATTTCTAGCTTGATCTAGTGTATTAAGAATTCCTTGACTCATTTTCATTGTTGCTATAGCTTTTGAATCAATCAAACTTGATTTTGGTGGATTGATGGAGTATTTTTCTACATAAATTGGCCATAACAAGGTCTATTTTTGATTTCTGCTAATTCTGAGCTATTTGATAGCTTGAACAAGTTTAAAATGGTGTTTAAAAGTTGCTAGCAAATTTCAATTAGTAATATCTTGGCCTAAGTGCAACGTTGTTTCTTAAACCATCATATTTTGAGTTAAATTAGGAAGTGGCAAGGTCAATCTGAGTAGCAATCTGATTTTAACCCATTTCAGAGTTTGAACATGTTTCAAATCACTAATTAAAGTTGCTGAAGTGATTCATTTCGAGTTTAAGCCACTTATGTGGAAAGTTGAGTTTCAAACCACCAAAATCAAGCCAAATTTTTGGTGCAGTGTTGAAAACCATCATATAGACACAACGATTATTTTTAAAATAAAAATGTATTTAATTATATTATACATGACTATTTTAATATAGAGTTTATAAGTAACTATGAAAAGAAAATTTTTATCGTATAGTTCGTTTTTGAAAAAAAAGAAATACTCAATTACTCTTTTTTCTATTCTTTTCAAGTCAAAATTTGTAATAGTATACGTGATTATTTTAATATAGATTTATAAGTAACTAAAAAAAATCATTATACATTGCGTTTTTGAAAAACAAAATCGCAATTACACTTTTTTTTTTCCTTTTTAAGTCAAAATTTGTAGTCCAAAACATCAAGTTTTGAATTTGGAATTGTTCTCCCTCAAAACTCGTCAGAATTCGAACTTTCAGACCTGAAATTTAGCCAAGTTCTATTTTATTTTCTTAAATTTGGATTTTAAACATTAGCTTTTGAAATCAATTGACAATCAATAAAATAAAGATATCAATTTAAAATTTTAAAAGTTAATTTCTTCTTTTAATAATAATAATTTATAAACTTAATTATATAATACAAAAATTTATTTGTGATAATTGAAACTATATTATAAAAGGTATATTTACTATAATAATAAATTTAATTTGTGGGGATATTTTTATGTTGTTATGGAATTTAGAAATTGAAAAAACAAACTTCATTATTGTATTAGATTTATTTATTAATACGCACACGAGAAAAATAATTATTAATAAACTGTTATTTTGAAACCAATGTTTATGTAAAAAAATATCGTAAAATAATAAAAATAAAGCATGCGTGGTAAAACCTTAGAAAATGATATTTTAGAAGTGGTAATAGTTTAAAAGTAGTGAGTGTAACATCTCATTTTAATATTATAAAACTATCAAAATGAAACCTTACATAGATGCTAAAAGAATAATGAATTATCTTTATGTTCCATATCAAATTTCAAGCAAATAATACCTCTAGCAAGTCTCAAATGACCACATCACAGTCCTAAACCAGTAACTTTCTCACTCCAACTTCTCACTCCAACACATATATCTCAAACTCACCTATCAAAAACCCCCTTTTTATGCTTAGAACTCATGATTTAGATCATTACTCACTCCAAACACTTTGAATTCAATTTCACACAGCAATACAACTTCATCCCACACAATCATGATAATATCAAACATCAAAATCACACAATTCCAAGTATACAAACATTATGCTACCAAGTACATAGTCTCAACATGAAGAGTACTATCACAATTACATTTAATTCATCATATTATATATATATATATATATATATATATATATATATATATATATATATATATATATATATATATATATAATATGGTTTAATAATTTGGACGTCCCTATTTCTGCAGAATCATCTCAAATAGGTCCTTGTATTTTTTTTATCTCAATTAGATCCTTGTTCTGTAAAATTGAGTGAATTGGAACCTTGCCGTTAATTTCAGTGGAAGGCGTTAAATTTAATGATGTGGCACACTGAGATCGCATTAGGTGAAATTTAATTATGCATTATGTGAAATTTAAAGCATTGTCTTCTTCCTTGGGTGTCCTCTTCCTGTTAGGGTTTTCAAAGTTGCAATGATTTCATGCAGATCATTCAAAATTATTTTATCTTTTCTGTGTTTCTCTTAGCTATCAAATACCGCAGAGACTGAGATCAGTCAATCAGCCACCACAATCAGTGCCTCAGTTCCGTTCATCCAATTTTGAAAACAGTAAGCAAAAATGGCCTAAATGTTTAAACTTTTAAATTAATACAACTTAAGGGGTTTATACATTCCATAATCTTAAAATCTTAAATAGTAAATTATCATCATTTTTGGGTAATCCGGTTACCTTGGAAAGTCCATCCCAAAGAACTAAGAAGCTCAACCAGATAGAGAAAAGTAGAATTACAATACCCCCAAGGTAAAAATAATACACCTTTCAAGATCAATGATAATTTATCCCAGATTCCAAACCAAATACTTGAAAAGGGCAGGGAAATTACGCATGCCTTTGATCACCATCTCCTCAACAGAAACGCCTTTAGAGGCCAAGAAGGGGAAGTTGGGGACAAGCGTTCGGGTGGGGTCGCGATTCTAGATTCTTTGCTCAAAGTAAACAAACAGAGCCTAGGTTCTTTGCTTCTCATTTTGAAACAAAGAGGCTACGATTCAAGATTCGGCTCCGTTAGGGTTCTGCAGTTCATCGTCGCGGACGCCGAGTCGAAGATTTTAGTAGCCGAGAAGGAAGGCGTGGTTGCAGAATTGCTGAAGTCGGCGACGCCAAATAATGATCCGGCACTGGTCGAGGCCGCGCTGGTGAGTTTCGGTGCGGTGAGGGCGTTGTCGAGGCTGTTAGTAGAGGCAGAGCTAGGAGCTGCGACGGTGGAGAAGGTGCTGAAGCTGGTGGAGGCGGTGTCTTCGATGAGGGAGGTGCGGAAGGAGATATGCGAGGACGCGACGTGCGTGATGGCAGTGCTGAGGAAGGCTCTGAAGGTGTGTGGCGACAGAGCATACTGTTAGAATAAATTAGGTTTAATTATTTAAAACTTGAAATAAAACAAATTCCACCTAAGGCGACCACGTGCCACGTCATTAAAATTTGGTTGGTCAGCATGCCACGACTCAGTAAATTTAACGCCGTCCACTGAAATTAGCGGCAAGGTTCCAATTGACTCAATTTTACAGAAACAGTGACCTAATTGAGATAAAAAAAATACGAGGACCTATTTGAGACGATTCTGCAAAAATAGGAATGTCGAAAATGATTAAACCTATATATATATATATATATATATATATATATATATATATATATATATATATACTAATTTAACACCGCAACATAATCTAAAACATGGTCTAGCTTCCCTTACCTCACAATAAATAGCCCGAGTCAAAGAACGTTTCGTTGATTGCTTGAAATGTAAGGAATCTCTAGAGGAACCTACGAAACACCAAATTGGAAGTGGACATAGTCCTTAAAACTCTAGATTAACCAAGAATGACTAGGAGAAACATGATCGCAGATACAATGACCATTCTTTCTTCTAAAAAAAGATTAGGAATGAGAGAGGAAAAAAGATTCGAAACTTACTTGCTCTATGACAGAAATTGATTGGCTAGAAATATAGACCTTGTCGCCGTGATCGTCTAGACACCTCCCGGTCGCCAAAGAGATGACTCAGGAGTCAGAACTCTTAGAGAGAACGTAAAAAACTCTAGAAAAGTGATCTCTAGAGAGATGATACGTTTTAAAATAATGATACTCGTTTATAACAAAACATTTTATAAATAACCCATTTAATATTAAAATAGTTGAGTCTCACTATTTTCAACTACCACCACTTCTAAAATACCATTTTCTAAGGTTTTACATTCTCCCCAACAAGAAAAATTTTTGTCCTCGAAAATTCACTCATAGATAGCAAGAAAATACACTCTCGTCATTCTCTCTCACCAGAACAACCTAACTTAACCAAGATAGTACTCCCCAACAACCTTACTGACATGAAAACCTTGTCTATGTGTTAAAATGCTCTAGTGTTAATAATGTAGATTTGTGTAGCCATTACTCTCAACACAAATTCTCAACCTCTAAACTTCACTCTTACAAATCTTTCTTCACATAACCAACCATATTGTGTCTTCCACACTACCAACCCCTCATCTGTCTTCGCCTGCCTCTGGTAAAACTCTTTTAAAACTTCTGCTAGCCTTGACTTCAAATCAGCCTTTGACTGATCCCCTTGATTTTCTATTGATCCTTTTAAGAAGCATAATTCAATTGACTTGATCACTACATTGTGAAGTGATCTAAATGGTTTCAAAGGTTTGGAAGAGAGTTCCAAGGAGGAACTTCTCAGTGGTGGCTTCAAGTATAATTAGTATGAATGCAGGAAGCTCAGTCTTGGGGGTTATCCTGACACTCTAATAGCCATTCATTCTCAAGTAGAGAGATTTGACACATTTAGTGAGAATAACAAGTGGTCTTAGTCTTGGGTGCTTCGAGTATGATCAAAGGTGTGGAACAAACTAACCTTATGGGTGTGGTAGGGTGAAACCCGTTGACAATGACTTTGCAAAGCAGTATAAGCCACTATAAGTGCACAACCCGCCACATCTCGACATTAATTCTAAGTCCGGACAGTCCAGTCAAAGTATTGTCATGAACAAAGTGTTTGTTTGGTTGGTGTGATATGTGTATCATGTTTATAATGTTTAAAATGTTCAAATATATCATTAATTACTAGTATTCTAGCTTACCATTTTTTTGTGATTGTTTGTATGTTTCCTTGATCATTTTCTTGGCTATGATCATCTAGTGGGTCTGAGTAGAGGGTGATGAGGTTTCTCTAGAGTAGGCATTAGATGGAGAGGCCACAAATGTCTAGTAGTTTTAGTTAACCACCATGTGTATAGTTTTGTTTAGTTAGCTAATATATAAAGTTTTATTTATGGTTATTTTGATGACTGTAATAACTTTACATTTTCCTTTTTTCAACTTATCTATTATATTAAATGTGTGATGATTTCATTTATAGTTAAATATTGTAATTTTTGGAATGTTACATGCATAATCCAAAACACAAACAAAATATTTGTGTAATATTAATTACTATTCTTTTTTCTTTCTGAATATATAATTTATCTTCTCATTTTTAATATTATTTAGTTATTCAGGTTAATTATGTATACATTATTCTTATAATTTTGTTGTTCATAGTTCCTTATTTGATAATTGTATGCATAGTTTATATAGTGTTTTAGATAAGTATGTCCAGATTAATCTTTCATTGAATTTAAAAATATCATTTCACGATAAAGGTATAATTTTAGAACATCTAGTATATGAGAGAGGTATTAAGATTGATAATATAAATTTCATGTTAATAGATTTTTTTCTTATCTCATTTATGTGTGAGAATACACCTTTTCTATATATGAAACATTTTATAATAAATTTATATAAGAGTTCAATAATATTGTCTTGCCACTTTTACATTTAACCAATCATTTAAAAAGGCCTTTGAGTAGTTGAATAAAAGACTCATCACTTCTCTTATCATGCAATCTCTTAATAGGGAGCTTCTTTTTTTAGCAAGGTGGCTCTAAGGGGGGAGGGAGGATGAATATAATATGTAGACAATAAAATTTAAAAGTGAAGGATAGAAAGTACACACAAAATTTACATATGTTCACCTTATCACAAGGACTAAGTCCAGTCTCTTAAGCAACACACTTAAGATATTCAACTAATCAAAACCCTTGATTAGATCAAGTATCATCCTCTCTAAGTTACAACGAGTTTTAACCTCTCTAGGTCACACAAGTATCAACCTCTAGGATACGGGATTTAACATTTCTAAGTCACACAAGTATCAATCTCTCCAGGTTATAACCTCTCCAAGTATCTTTCTCAACCTCTCCCTAAGATTAAGAATTCTTAGTTGAAATAACAAGAAAACCTTTCAATGTAAGAGAGTACAATCATAACGCACAAGGTAAAACTTCACTTTGTGAAGAATATTACAAAGGTTAAACACACAACCCAAATATATTTATCTCAATTCTCCTTTTTAAAGATTTGACTATTATAGGTTCAACACTTATATATATATATATATATATATATATATATATATATATATATATATATATCACATTTTTTTGTTCTTTTTTCATTTTATCGTTCAACTTGTATCTTTTATATAGACGTTGAAATGATAGTCGTTGAGGATTTTAATTTGTAACTTCATTAGCATTTCCTTGATTGTTCTTTATATGGAATGACTTAATATATTCTTCAACGTAATTCTTCAAGTCTTCATATATCTTTCAATGAGTATCTTTAATTAATTTCTTCTCTTCCTTGCTTTAATATGAGCTTGATTTGGAATGTTTCGATATCAAACACCATTAGGCATGTTTCTATATCAACTTGTGTTGTGTAAATTATGCTAACTTTCAAAGGAGATTGAACACCATGCATATTGGATGATGAAAAGTTGTAATTTGAGATTTAACTAGGTTGGTTGAGAAAGGAAGCTTCAGTTACAAAATCTTGACAAGATTTTTCTAGAAGTTCATGAGAACTCTAAATTGTACAAAGAAAGTATGAAAATTTCACAATAGTAAAATCTCAAGAAAAGAGTTTTTTGTGGGCTAGAAAATGTTATTGTTTAAATCTCAACGAAAATTATATTATTGGTAAGCTTTCTTCTAAATGGGATGGACCTTTCTTTTTATTATTAATTCTTTTCCCATGATGTAGTTGAGATAAAAGATGAGACTACTGGTAACATTTTCAAGGTCAATGCTTATTTATTGAAGTTGTTTCACAAAAGCATACCTATGAATGATGCCTAAGATTTGATAAACATATCTTTAATGAATCTTATCTTGGTTGATGAAGTTCTAATTAAATGCTTGGATGAATTTTCTTTTACTTGTTTTCCTTTATTTATTTTTGTTATTATTGCATTGTTTTGATTTGCAATTTTTCATTTCCTTTTGTTTTACTTTATCACATTGAGAAAAATGGTTGATTTAAGTGTGGAGGGATGTATTATTGGTTTAGGTGTTATATTATTTAACACATTTATTAATGGATATCTGTATATTTTAAAAAATTGTGAGCAATATTATTTTGATAATTTTTTGGGTTAAAATTTCCAAGCATTAGTCTTATTAGAATTTATTTTTCTTGATGATTTTGTATTACATTACAAGTCTTCAAAGTGAAAAATAATGATATCTCCAACCTCAGGGACTAAAGAAGCTTTAGAATTGTTTTTGAGAATTGGTTTAAAATTAGTGTAGGGATGTTAGTTTGAGCTTTTTGTTAATTTGATGTATATTGAGGTTCTAATTCATTGTAAGTTGATTGAAAAGGAATTTTAAATAAAACCACAAGAAAATAAGAAATATGCTTGGTGAGATGAAAAACCAAAGAAAAAGTGGAAAAGTTAATAGTTAACTATCGATTCTAGTTTAATATAGGCTGCTTTCTATTTATTTTAAACTCATTCCCCTGTTCATCTTTTATCTATTGTTTATAGCTTTGGATCCTTTCTTTTATCCAACTTTTACCTTGGCCACATTATAGGTTGAATAGAAGTCCTTTTGATCTTTAGTTGCATATGTTTCAAGTAAAGTAAAAAATAAGAGGTTTGTCAAATAATGCTTACTTTTGTGATGTACTTTTTGTCGAAATAGATGAGCCCCTTAAGTTAAAAAAAGTTTTAATGATAACAAAACACTTACACTACTAGATAAGGAAATCTCTCGTCAGATGAAAATGAGTATTAGACGATCAAAAGAGAATGTATAATAAATAAAATTGAAGTGTCCAACAAACATGTTATGCAGATTAAAATATATATTTTGGATAAGTATTTTCATATGCTTAATCTTTGGAATTTAAGTTTTATAAGTGTTTATATAAGCTGGAAGTCTAGCACGTGTAATAGACAAAATTATGACATTAAACGAGTCTAAAAAGTATACGAGTACAACCATAAGAGATCACCTAATGAGTGCATTATACAACTCAAGGCATTATAAGACATCAAATGACTCAAGTCACTAGACGACCTAGGAGATTAAACAACGTAAGGTATTAGGTGGCCTAAGGTATTAGACGACCTAAGGTATAGACGATCCAAGTCATCAGACGACCCAAGTCATAAGAGAACTCAAACCATTAGATAACCAAGGCAGTAGACAACTCAAACAGTGTAGACTCACATGAACTCAATAAACGAGTGCGTTGACCAAATGAGTCAAAGTAAAGTACCAATTTTCTACATGTGTTAGATGAGTCAGAATGAGTTTTGTCATTTGGCTAAGTGTTTTCTTTTCTTTAATGTCTGATTGATTATTTGAATTAATATTTTTATATGATCATTTGAAATTGGGAATTAGTTAAATGAGCCACAATGTTAAAGAACTACACTTGATAATTACACTTTGAAAGAAGAATTTTTTTAATTAAGTGGCCAAGTTATACTAATATATGGAAACAATCTATCTGACTAAAGACCAAATTATTGATTGATTGCAATTGGAAAATATTATTGTTCTGACTATATAAATTCATAATCATAATGCACAGAGTTTCCTTGACAGGATAAATGTGAACATTGAAGAAAGAGTAGAATTCAAATCAAGTTTTTCTTACTCAAGAAAGGAAATAAGATATTTGAAAGAGCATTCACAAAATAGAATTAAAGGCTCGAAGAATGATGTTGAAGAAATATCTGAAGAATCAGATTAAAGAATTAATCAAGTCATCTTGTATTGAGAGAAATTATGAAGATTCTAATGAAGTAGTGCAATTTGAATTCGTAATGGCTAGAAACTCAACATCTATATAAAGGATGCAAAGTTGTACGAAAAGAATCTTTGGAAAAATTATAGAATAACTTGAGAGAATACCAAGTGTTGAAGCTATGAAATTTTCATATATATAGTGTATAATGAGAAATTGGGTTGAACACTCAAACATTGTAATTTCTTGTAATTCATTTGAGAGTTATTGATAGGGAGAGATTAAGAAGGTAATACCTGGACAGGTTGAAACTCGTTGTAACTTGGAGAGAGTATACTCGTTTCTAGTGAAGGAAATTGATTAGTGAAATATCATAAGCAGGTTGCTTAAGAGACTGGACATATGTTCAATGCTAAGGTGAATTCGTATAAATCATTTGTGTACTTTTTTTGCTTCCTACTCTTTTACTTTGATTATTTGTCTACACGAAAATTGTTTGAATTCGTATACAAAATATATTCATTCCCTTTCTAGAGTCACATCACACCAACACTTTTAGGAAGTTCAAACACTTGAGAAAAAGTGTGATACACATTCTTGTGAGAATATTACCATACTTGATCTACGATTTATTTTTATTGTAACTCGTGTTGAACTTTATGCTTTTTAATAGATGTTTTGTTCTCTTGATTCCTTAACACTTTGAATTCCTTTTCTCTTTTTCCCACCAACAATTTCCTTCTAGGATTTATTGCAAAAATTTCTTTCCATTAGTAGCATCCATATTTTGTTTTGCTTGGAAATGCAAAAAACTTTATTAAGTGTAAGCAAATTTGATGACACATACATACATTTATAACTTTATTTTACATTGAAAACACTTTTCATATGTTTTATTTTCAACTTCTTAAATAATTTTCTTTTAGTAATAATAAATGGGAGTCAACATATGTACTTGCTCGAATATAGTATTTCCATCTAATTTAACATTTGTTTACTCTTTTGGCCGTAATTTCTTTTGTAAATGTTATTTACAACCTTATTTCAATTGCGTTGGATTTTTCATTTCTATGACTTCATTTATATTATTTTTCATGATTTTTGGAAGTTAAGGAATATTTCTTGTATTAGTTGTGCAAAAATGGATTTGATTTCAATTATTTTAACTTAATTTCTTTTAATTGGACTTATAGATCCAATTAGAATCCACTATTGGGTGTCTTAGAGGTTAAGTACCAGTCTCACCTATAGAATGATGAAAGACTAAGTTTTAAAAGAGTTATTTAATTGTGTAACCTATTGGCAAGTGCACCAAGTAAGTTCTAGTACAGCCGAATAAGAGTTAACGTATCCACGAGGAGTAATAAGTATATTAATAGTTGGTTTTTAGTGTTTTTTTAAGAAAATATGGATAATATTGTATATTTTATAAATCAAGTGGAGTGGAGGCTAGATTCAATTCATATGTTTATTTACAATTGTGATAGATGTGATGAATACAACAACAATCACATATATTCTTGTTCAAATAAGAGTGGATTAAAATAAAGTAAGCAACGTTACGTAGATTCCTGTTATAGTAAGATTACCTAGTAACCTTGTGAAAATCCAATCTTAGAGATTTGCTCCTAGGTAGTAGATTTTTTAGATGATTTAGTTAGAAATATTTGTATGTCAGGTAGATAACCTTGCTCATCAATTGATGATGGGTATTACTTTCCATGTTCATGAAGGCCAAGAATATACAGATCCCTCTTGTAGTGTCTATTTAAGTAATGAAAAACTTGCCTAATTCAATGGCATAAGATCTGCTCAATGATAACGCTTTAAAATACCATTATCTTTGATGCAATTTTGATACTAAAAGCAACCTTTTTTACTTAGAAACTTGCTTGGACTCGTGCTTTTTCATTAAGTTGTGTGAATAAGAGAGTTGAGGTTGAATTTGATGATTTTATGACTAATTCCCTTTGTTTTGATAGAAAATGAGTTAATATAGGAAGTAGAGATGAAGTGCTAAGGATATAGAGCTCAGAAAGGCCTAAAAAAGCACCAGAAGAGGGAACCGCACGAAGCTTGGGCGAGCTGCAGGAGGCTTGGGCGTTGAAAAATCAACGTCCGCCGCCCGGGTGTCCTCTTAGGCCGCTTGAGCGACGAACCCCGAAGCTTGGGCGAAACTGAAGGCTCAAGCCCTACATGAGATCGTCCACCGCCCAAGCATCGTGCGTCGCAGATTCGGCCCAGTTTTTGATCTGTTTCGACTCTTTTGGATTGGGCCCTGTTTCTACTCTTTTCCAAGTTTATTTAGAGGACCCAGGCGCTCTAGGTTTTGCATCTCTAGCTAGAGCAACACAACAACACACTCTTCTACTCTCTAAAGGCGGATCTGGAGGCGGGAGCTTCCTCTTCTACTTTTAGGGTTTCACTATCTCATGCTTTTCCATTGTTCATATAGTTTCTCCATGTCTATGGGGAACTAAACTCTGTTTGTTGTTGGGGAATGATGTAACCTTGTAAACTCTCATGTATTTGAATTGATTCTTAATTTATATGCTTTATTCATTATTTGTTAGGGAATTTATCTGTTTCTAATGTTTGCTCTTTTTAACTCATTTAGTGCATGATTTATGAATTGCATGAGTGCCGGGAGGTTCCTTACAATTCAGGTTCTTGTTGAATTCTCCCAAGGGGAATATTTCTGAGGGATGAGGGTATGAGTACTTGGTCGTCTTAAGCTCTTGATCTTCAGACTTAATTCTCTAGGAACGCTAGGAATTGCACGAACTAGGAATTAAGGCAAGCTTATTGCGCCAAGGGATTGGGTTCTATGTACTTTAGTGAGTGACATTAACATTAATGCATAAAGAAGAATACTTATATACATGAGAGGGAACTTGGTGAAACCTAACCCTAATAACATATTCATCTCATATTAAACAACACCCGTTCATCTTTGTGTTACTCTACTATTGATCAATTTGCATTCATATTTAATTTTCTATCTTTTCATTTTAAACCAATGATCTCATTTATTTTAAGTCTTAATTAATTAAGTTATCACTCGACTGTTTAGTGTCGAGAGTCCTCTGGGATACGATACTTGGTCTTACCATTTTATATTACTTGTGCGATTTGGTACACTTGCCAATCTATCAACAAGTTTTTGGTGCCGTTGCTGGGGACTCACGGTTTAAACCATAGAGAAGTCAGTTACTCATGGAATAGAATGTTGCAATACAAATCTAGTAGTATCTACACATATAATGTTTACAATAAGAGCATAATCTCTCTAGTCTCACAACACTATAATCTTACTATATTCTTATTCAGTTTCTTTTTTATTCTAGTATCGAGATGACACCATTTGAAGCTCAGTATGGCAGAAGGTGTCAAACACCATTATGTTAGTTTCAAGATGGTGAATCAGTGATTGTCGGTTCAAAGTTGTTACAGAAGACTATTGATAAGGTGAAAATGACACAAGAAATAATGAGAGCAACATGGAATAAGCATAAGTCTTATGTCACCTATAGAGTTTGAAGTTGGAGATCACGTGTTTATGTGAGTGACACCAACAACAGGAGTTGGGAGAGCTATTAAGAGGATTGGTCCAGTAGCCTATGAAATAGCACTACCACATTGGTTGGGAAACTTGCTCAATGTTTTTCATGTGTCTCAGTTGAGGAAGTATGTGTCAAATCCAAGTCATGTGTAAGAAGTGAATGACATTCAGGTTAAAGAAGACTTAACCATTGAAACATGACCAGTACGATTGTTAGATATGCAAACAAAGTCATTGCGGGGGAAGGACATTCACACAATGAAGGTACTATGGGATGAAGCTACTCAGGAAATGACTTGGGAATTAAAGAAAGTTATGAATAATCAATAGGGTATTTTGTGTACATGTGTATGTTTCAGGAATAATCAATTATCACTTATGATAATCGATTATCCTAGAGTATTTTTACAAGAAATAATGTGTGTTATGAAGAATGGACGTGGACCAAGCTTGAGGAGCTGTGGAATGTGATGATAATCAGAGAATGAGAGAAATAATTGTGTTTAGGATCAGTTTTGACTTGTGGTTGAGATTGGAGCATGAATGAGTGTTGGGGTGTACTTGAGTATGTGGTTGATAAGCATGATAGTAGAGGATAAGTTTACTACTTGTACCTAGTAAATCCTGGTTCTATCTGTAGATAGGTGTTTCCTTTTGCCTTGTGTGCATTGGAAGGGTTGTTCGGGTATTGAGCCTTCCTTGTGTGAGGGTGAATGTGTGTTCCTTGTCCTTGTGTGGGAGGACTACATGTTTTTTAGCATGATTGTAGGACTACTCGAACGTATTTGTAGGAGAAGTTACAAATTGGTCTGTAGGAGCGGCTACAGGCGGGTGAGGTAAGGTACAAGAGTGAGATTGATTTTTTCCACTATGGTGTTATGGTACGGTGATGCTCATGGTGTTGTTCATGACTGGGATAGATATGACTGTGGTGTATCTATAATGATGATCATGGTATTTGAGATGCTCCAAGTGTTGCTATGTTGATAACAATGTTACTATAATGATTATAGTAAGTAATTAGCTTAGGCGCTAATGAGTGGATAGACCAAGGGTCTATGTGTGAGATATTAGTGATGACATCAAGGTTCAAGGGTCAATGATTGAGGATTGAAGATCAAGGATGGAGAATTGAGTAATTCATTATGATTAAGATGTTATGTTAAAAGATTAAGAATCGTGTTGTTATTATTGTTGGGTATGGGGTGGTTTATGGTTAATATACTCAATGTGATTATATCTTATTATTCTTATGGTTGTTTTATCGGTAGCTTACCCCATACGTGTTCATGTTTATGTGTTGTGAATGATATTATCGACGATAATCGTATAATGTGTTATACGTGAGCAGATGATGTTGAGACATGATAGATTCGAGAGATGACGGGAGACAGTCTTGGGATTTTTATTTAAAGTTATTACGTTTGAACTTTAAGACAATGTAAATGAAGTTATTTTATTTCTTTCATTATTTTATTGGACAAATATTTTGAATTTATTATGTTTTGAATAAATTATGTGGTTTAGATGTTAAGTTTTTGAAAATAGATTTTCGCGTTGTGGTAAAATTTTGAAATTTATCAATTTTTAAATAATCCGTGATATCCTATCATTTTACACATTACATTATGAATACAACATATAACATAAATGTGCTCTAATCAAATATACTAATTCCATTTGTTTAGTTTCAATTTTAGAAGTAATTTCTTCTTCTCTTCTTTTTTTTCTTCATTCGTCCTTCATAAAGAACTAATTTTTGAAGTTCAATTATGAAAATCAAGATTATATAATCCAAAGTGACTTTTTAGACCTATTATTAACACGTCTAAGTTTTTTATTCCTTACAAATTTTATATTTTCACTTAATGATATTAAACTATCATACCTACTCAATCTAACAAATATCTTAAAAAGCATGGTTCAACAAGGTAAGGAGCACTCTTGAACAATTATCAAGTCATTAAGATTTTGTCATTGAAGATATACGCTCTAAATCTCACTAAAAACCATTATGTTCTAATTGTAGAAACCAAATTAAAATAGCTTGAATTTTGATTTGATAATTTGATATGAATTAGATTAAAGATATTTTGATTTTATTCATATTTGTGGTTTCAATGATTTTTTTATTATATTAATTAGTTGTTTGCATTTAAATATTTATACTATGATAAGTGTAATATGAAACTTGAATATGCAAATTGACCTTTCCATTTCAATTCTATTCACTTTTATCTTTGTTTATCTTTTGTAATTGAATTGTGTTACGACATCTCTCAAATTAATTTATATAGAAGAATATTAAACATTAAAAACAATTTTTTATAATAAAAATAGACTCTACTCTGTGATGAAAAAATTTATAAAAAATAAATAAATATGTTAATTTTATTAGCCAAAGAATATCTAACCTATTCCTATTTTTTCTATTTTTTTTATCAATTTTAAAATTTATCTTAAAAAAAAACTCGCAGATTACACTTGGTATATATTGTAGTTACTCAATTATTATTTTACTATACCTCATTTCCTAATAAAAATTGCTGTATAAGTATAAAATGAAAAGGAAAATTTATACAATTTCGCGAAACCTAAAAAAGAATTAGTGTAATTTGTTCAATACAAACAATTATTATTTTTTTTCATTAATGTAGTTAATTTAACTTGACATTCATATATAAAAATAATACTTAGCAAACTAAATTAATATGAATAAGCATTTATGAGAAAAGCTTATCATTATATGAATATGTTTTAAACATGGAGGAATTTATTTATGCATCATAAACATTACATTCACGTCAGTAATGGCGGTTAGTGGTGAGAAGAAAGACGAAGACATTCTGACAACCTCAGTATTGAAGTGTGGAAGTTGCGTGGAGAAGATCTAACTGGTGGAAGAAACAAGGAAGGTGCAGTGTCAACTCTAAGACTAACCTCACGCACTTCACATTCTTATTCGGTGGGTCTCTGTCAAATTCAAACCTTACTTCTTACTTTTTTTCTTTCCAGCTTGTTCTAAACTTTTCAATCTTTATTCATGTCAAGTTGCTTGGAAGTAGATTCGTTCAAGTCAACTTCAATTAAATTAACTAAAAATGGAAAGCAAAAAAATCACAAACTTATAACTAATTCTTATTGGTTAAATTGTTAGTTAACAATTAACATTTTATTGATAAAATAATAAAAAGAAATTTGTTAGGCTAAATTAATCTTAAATGTAAGGTATATTTCACAGATTTCAATCTCATTCTCACTTTTTGTAATTGGGTCCTTAAATTGGTAGTTGTTTTAAAATTAGGTGTTTTTGCTTTTGTGATTACCAATATTAATTATGCAAGTTAGTTGTGAGATTGAAAGAGGGAAAATATTAAAATATTTTGAGTATCTTAGATGATTGTTTTATATTTTAATTTTCATTTTTTTCATACTATAATTAGAAACTCAAACCAAAGTACTAATGCATGTGTTTTCTATATTTTAACTAAAGCAAAAATGTCTAATTAATTTCATTGGATGTTACTTAAGACTAAGATATGATCTAGAAAGAATCATGATAAATAATACTGAGTAATTCAAGGTGAATAATATAGCAAGATGATTCACACACTCATAAAAAATTAGTTTATGATAATTTTACTTTACTAATGTGAAATGCATTATAGATTTCATATTGATTTATAATATATATATATATATATATATATATATATATATATATATATATATATATATATATATATATATATATATATATATATATATATATATATATATATATATATATATATACATTGCATACACAAATACTCGTCAAAAAATTTATTAAGAAAATATCGCACGAAACATTGATGTAACAACAGCATCATAATATATATCACTTTATCCATTGAATATGAAGCAAAATTGAAGTTAATTCAAACCACTTGGAAGATTAGTGGGCAAATTTCAATTGTCCTTGACGGAATCTAGTTTTAAGCCAAGATAACACTCATGATTAGTGTAAACACCATATTTAAATTAATAGTTATCCTTCATTTGCCTGTACGATAAAGACATAACACTAATAGAAAATATTAAGGGTATAAAGTCTAAGTCTCTAATGAATATTAATGATGTGCAAGTGGAGAGTAGTCACTATTTCAAATTTAAGTTTAGGTTAATAATTAGTATCAACATGCTAATTAAGAGTTCCATTTATATGCTATTTGACTAAGAACTAGAGTATTAGGTGAAGATTTAGAAAGATTTGTGACTATTGATAACGATTATTCTTTCCAATCTCCTTACTCATAATAGAGTGTTCATTACAAAGGCACATTCCATGTTTACCAACCAAAAGAATTAACTACTTCTATAATAACAACACTATAAAAATAGTACTGATAATAAAACATGCTGCTCAGGTAACAATGATATTATAACTATATATTATTACTTTTCAAATTATATTTTAATTTTTTTTCTTATTTAATTAGAATGTTTATAGTATATAGAAATATGTTATTAGAATCCGACATTTTAAAATATGAGACATATTATGTTATGTATTTAGTATCATTAGTTTATATAAAATGGAGTCGGAAGTGTTGTCTATGGAGATAGTTTTGAATATTGTGAAAAGAATATTGAAACAGAGGGGATAATAAAAGAATTTGTTTGAATTTGAAAATTCATGATAGAAACTCGTATTGCATTACAAGAAACATAATTTAAATCGATATTTATTTAGTTATTTTTCTGATTCTGTGTTACACTATTCTGTAATAATATAAGAGCTAGTTCTCTTCTATTCATGGGAGTCATCTTTTCTTCTTTTCATGGAAGTCATTTTCTCTTCTCTCCGTAAATTAAAATCAAATTTGTAGTAGTGTTATGTTTTGAGGTTAATTTTTTTTAACAATATTAGACAAAAAAATATCTATAATTATAGTACATGGAATATACCGATCGGAGTTAATGGTCATTCATGGACAATTATCAGGTATTAATAGCTCAGATTAAATATACGGTATTAATTTTTTATTATTGGGTTTGATTCCCTAAAAATATACTCATAACTAAATCAATAGACTTGACTGCCACAAACTCTATAAATAATACAACTTACAAATATACGGTATTAATTTTTTATTATTGGGTTTGATTCCCTAAAAATATACTCATAACTAAATCAATAGACTTGACTGCCACAAACTCTATAAATAATACAACTGATGTCAGGTACAATCATCTTTTACTATCCCAATAAAATATAGAACTCTTTATGAAACATATCTGACTTGAGTGTCGGAGTGTCTTTTGCAGGTCAACAACCCATTGGAGTGGATTACGTTCTCAGAGAGAATTGAAGATCAAAAGAGAGTAGAGAAAGGAAGGACGACCGACCCTCGGACAAATTCAACCGAAATATTTTGGCGCCCACCGTGGGGCCAAGCGACATCCCCATGAAACCACGAGGAACCAGACGTGTAGATGTGCGCTCGGCCTCGACATTGCTACTTCGGATCAATACCAAGTTTTGCAACAAGAGTACAAAATTCCATAATAATTTCTAAGGGCATGTCTTTTGTTTTGAGAACTTTCAGGAACGGTCAGCCCTACATCCAACCTTGTGAGGTTCCAATACTTTTTATTATAATTTATAAATTATAATTTTTATTTTGATTAACTCATATTTTTGTGAGCAAAAATATCCTCCACAAGAAGGTTCAGAAATGCATTCACCTGGTCAGGTTCTACCAACTCTTAATTTTAAATTATAAATTATAAAATATTATGCACATGATGGTTCATAAATGCGTTCAACCTTGTCAGGTTCTACTGATTCTTAGTTTTAAATTATAAATTATAAAATATTATGTGCAGTTCAGATCTCAACTTGGTCAAGTTCTACCAACTCTTAATTATAAATTTTAAAATATTATACACATTATGATTAAGAAATGCGTTCAACCTTGTTAGGTTCTACTAACTCTTAGTTTTAAATTATAAATTATAAAATATTATGTGCAGGAAGGTTTAGACCTCAACTTGGTCAAGTTCTACCAACTCTTAATTCTAAATTATAAAATATCATGTGGAGAAAGGTTCAAACCTACCTTCAACTGTGTCAGGTTATAACGGTCGCTCGGGAGAAGTCAGAAAAATGACTTTAGAAATCCCCGCTCAATGTAGGAAATCAGAAAAATGACTCTTGCCTCAAGCCGCTTGAGGGGAAGTCAGAAAATGACCTCAGAAATCCCCGCTCAATGCAGGAAGTCAGAAAAATGACTCCTGCCTCAAGACCGCTCGGGGGAAAGTCAGAAAAATGACTTCAGAAATCCCCGCTCAACGCAGGAACTCAGAAAAATGAGTTATGCCTCAAGACCGCTTGGGGGGAAGTCAGAAAAATGACTTCAGAAATCCCCGCTCAACGCAGGAAGTCAGAAAAATGACTCCTGCCTGAAGCCGCTCGAGGGAAGTCAGAAAAATGACTCCTGCCTCAAGACCGCTTGGGAGGAAGTAAGAAAAATGACTTCAGAAATCCCTGCTCAACGTAGGAAGTCAGAAAAATGACTCCTACCTCAAGACCGCTCGGGGGAAGTCAGAAAAATGACTTCAGAAATTCCCGCTCAACGTAGGAAGTTAGAAAAATGACTACTGCCTCAAGCCGCTCGAGGGGAAGTCAGAAAAATGACTTCAGAAATCCCCGCTCAACGCACGAAGTCAGAAAAATGACTCCTGCCTCAAGACCGCTCGGGGGAAAGTTAGAAAAATGACTTCAGAAATCCCCGCTCAATGAAGGAAGTTAGAAAAATAACTCCTGCCTCAAGCCGCTCGGGGGAAGTCCGAAAAGGGGCTTCAGAAATCCCCGCTCAATGCAGGAAGTTTGAAAAAGAACTCTTATCACTCAACTACTCAACAGGTTCAGCTTTGTCAAGTTCCAATGCCTTTTCATTATAAAAGTAAATTATAAAATATTGAAGCGTTTACTTTATTTTATTTAAAAACATATTGTCAATACCCAATTTCGTCCGGATTATTTTTATAGTTTTATTGCATTTTGGTTGTCACATATTTAACCTTTTTATTATTCATTTACCTATTTCTTTTTTAGTTCTATTTATTTTATCTTATTGTTTTATTACCCTTTTTCTTTATTGCTTATTTTGTTTTTATTCTATCTCTTTCATTTTTTTTACTTTTTTTTTTTTTTTTTTTTTTTTTTTTTTCCTTTTATTTATTTATTTATTATTTATTTTTATTTTCTTTTAATTCTTCGTTTTCATTTTAATTCTTATTTTTCTTAAATTTTTATCTTTTCATAATTATTATTAGTTAAAAGGTTTTAAAATTAAAGAAAAAAATAAAAATGAATCAAAAGAGTTAGAAAAGGACAAATTGGCAAAAAGGAGGGGACAGTGGAGGAAAACGGCTCTGCTGCGGGAGGCAAAAATTGGTTTTGTGCAGGCAAGGACAAGGCAAGTTTTGGGGAGAGCAGAGGCGCGATTTGGTTTTGGCAGGAGGCACAGCAGAGGGATTGAATTGGCAAAAAGCAATGGAGAAGAGAAAGTGAAATATACACAACAGAAACGAGGAGGCGAGCAGAATCAAGAGAGGCTCTCTGAAAGAAGAAAAATATCTCCTCACTGTATCAAGAATCGACGACCAAGAGAAGCTAGCTTCCTGGGAGGTTTAGGCCGGCACCGAGAGAAGAGAAGGAGATTATCAAAAAAATAAAAGAGAAGAAGGAAACTCCAGCATTCAGGTAAGTCGCCCATCCCCATTCTCCATCCTAGTTTGATCTTAAAGGTAATCAATATGATATGTTAATGTTCACGTACTCGATATTGTATTCTTTCTGCTACATTCACTGCCTAATGTTTCTGCTACCAACGTATCTCTGTTCCCTTCCCATGAGCACATGAATGCGCCTTACATCACGAGGCTTCACTAAATTTCCTTTTCTCCTGAGTTCCTGTCTTTCATAACACTCAACATCCCTTTTCATCTTCTCAAACTTATCCATAAAACGTCATGAGTGTCAAATCCAGAGAAGCATGGTTTCCCTTTTTGCTCAAGGCGCCATCGCCATAGCCTTCGTCTTGCTTCTCTCGGCCGGGGCAGCCATTCGGTTTCTCGCGTATACCCCATCCGTAACCACCTCCAGCATCATCATCTCTAACACTACTACCAACACCCCACAGCCAACCCATCATTTTCATCCCTTACCTTCTTCATTTTCAACACCTCATCTCCATCTTCAACCATAATCCACTCCCAAAGTCCCTTTTCTTCCTCTCACCACTTTCATCTCCAGCACTACTTCCAGCATCATCACTCTCATCTCCCCAACATCTCCGACGCCACCTCCAACAAGCATAACCCAATCAACATACAAGGCAGAACAATTTCTTCATTCACGATTCACACTCATACACACACCAACACATGCCAATGTATATCCTGCACAATGAAGCTATAGAAATCCATTTTCGGTCTCTCCTTTTCAAAGACCTGGAGCAGCACGAGCTCTGATTTTCCGCAGTCTTCAACGTTTCTGTTTCTCAACCAAATCCGTGCAAAATCAAGGTTGAACCAGTGAATAACGGTCAATAAGAAAACCAGGACGAGAGAGGAAGAGTGGGAGCGGCGGCAGGCGGTGCCCAAGGTGGAAAAGCTTCAACCCTAGGCTGGTGCGAGAGAAGCGAGGGAGAAGAGGCCGTGGCGCCGCGGTTGGCAGTAGGGCTGGTGGCCTGAGTTGTCGCCGGCGAGGCCAAGGCGTGTGCCGGTTGAGGCGATGGTGGCCGGCGCTGGTGTAGGCGGCGGCGAGCCCGCGAAGAGAGTAAGAGACCTTGGGTCTCTGGAGAGTGTGTGAGTCGTGGGAGTGAGCTTACGGGAGAGTGTTTGAATCTGAGTGGGTGAGGAATGGAAGGGAAGGTGCCAAACCCCTAGGAGATTCTAGGTTAGAAATCACCCGGGTGGGCCAAGCCCATAAATAACGCACGTTAAGCCTTTTTAGAACGTTCGTCCCCTACCTCCTCAACGAACGTCTGTCCGTCCACTTCTTGGACGGACCATTTGGTGACCCTTTCCCAACGAACGTTCAACTCCAAACCGAACGCTCGTCCAGCGAGCGCTCGTCATTCAACGCCAACAACGAACGCTCGTCCCAGCGAGCGCTCGTCATTCAACTCCAAACCGAACGCTCGTCCCCAACGAGCGCTCATCATTCAACCCTTTCCCAACGAACATTCAACTCCAAACCGAACGCTCGTCCCCAACGAGCGCTCGTCATTCAACGCCAACAACGAACGCTCGTCCCAGCGAGCGCTCGTCGTTCAACTCCAAACCGAACGCTCGTCCCCAACGAGCGCTCGTCATTCAACGCCAACAACGAACGCTCGTCCCAGCGAGCGCTCGTCATTCAACTCCAAACCGAACGCTCGTCCCCAACGAGCGCTCATCATTCAACCCTTTCCCAACGAACGTTCAACTCCAAACCGAACGCTCGTCCAGCGAGCGCTCGTCATTCAACGCCAACAACGAACGCTCGTCCCAGCGAGCGCTCGTCATTCAACTCCAAACCGAACGCTCGTCCAGCGAGCGCTCGTCATTCAACGCCAACAACGAACGCTCGTCCCAGCGAGCGCTCGTCATTCAACTCCAAACCGAACGCTCGTCCCCAACGAGCGCTCATCATTCAACCCTTTCCCTCGTCATTCAACTCCAAACCGAACGCTCGTCCCCAACGAGCGCTCATCATTCAACCCTTTCCCAACGAACGTTCAACTCCAAACCGAACGCTCGTCCCCAACGAAGCTCGTCCCAACGAGCGCTCGTCATTCAGATCCAAACCGAACGCTCGTCCCCAATGCTCGTTCCTCCTTCTCATTCTCAACAAACGTTCGTTAATCCCCGAAACGAACGCTCGTTATTTCACTTCGTTCCCAACGTCCGTTTATGATCCACCCAACGCTCGTTATTTTTATTCGTTTGTTTTTCTTATTTCATTTTTATTCTATTTCATTTATTTTGTTTATCTTATTTCATTTGTTTTATTTATTTCTTTTATTTTTATCTTATTTTTATTTTATTTTCTTCTATCTACTCATTCTACATATTTACTTATCCTAAAATATATGTTTAATAATGCAATATTTACAATTTAAATAAAGGAATTTATCAAAATACGTTTTAAAGGTTTAGGCACATGTGTGATCGCACGCATCGTCCTTGTGCTGAAAACCTTTTCTCTTTCTTAATTAAAATTACAAAAAATACGTTTTAAGGGTTTAGGCACATGTGTGATCGCACGCATCTTCCTTGTGCTGAAAACCTTTTCTCTTTCTTAATTAAAATTACAAAAAATACGTTTTAAAGGTTTAGGCACATGTGTGATCGCACGCATCGTCCTTGTGCTGAAAACCTTTTCTCTTTCTTAATTAAAATTACAAAGAATATGTTTTAAAGGTTTAGGCACATGTGTGATCGCACGCATCGTCCTTGTGCTAAAAACCTTTTCTTTTCCTTAAGTAAAATTAACCAAAAAATATGTTTTAAAGGTTTATGCACATGTGTGATCGCACGCATCGTCCTTGTGCTAACAACCTTTTCTCTTTCTTAAACAAAATACAAAAAAAAAGGTATAAAATCTTCAAAAAACTCGAAAACATCAACAATTTTAAACAACAAATAGTCTTGCTACCCAGAACTACGTGATCCTTGATTCTCCATCAAAAGTGGAGATACGTAGGAGCAAGGCTAGCCCTTGTCAGGTTCACTTTCCCAAAAATCCAAATTTATCCGTAATCATTTTCTCAAACAAATCTTTCAATCATTTTCTCAAACAAATCTCCCAAACATTTTCAAAAAGAACTACGTAACCCTGATTTCTCGTTCTGAATGAGAATACGTAGGAGCAAGGTCAATCCTTGTCGGGCCCAAAAAACAAAAAAATATATTTTGTTTATTTATAATTTTATTTTAGGGGATAATTAAACATTTGGAAAACCACATCATATTCGTGCATTTAGTTAAAGGTACTGCCTTAAGGCAGGCGTTGTAGGGTGTTAGTACCTTCCCTACACGTAACCGACTCCCGAACCTAGACTCTGGTTCTTGTAGACCATGCCTTATCATTTTATGGTTTTTCCGTAGTTTTCCAGAATAAACTATGGTGGCGACTCCAAATCTGCTTTTTCTAAAACACGCGTTTTTTTTTTTTGGATCGTCGTCCCGTCGCGATTCCGGTTGCGACAGATGGCGACTCCGCTGGGGAAGTTAGAGAGTCAAGCCATTTAATTAGATGCTCGATTCTGATGTGGTTTTGCTTTATGTTTTCCTTCCCATTTTCTTTATCTATGTTTGATATTTTGAATAATTGCATGAGTTGCTTTATGTTTGATATATTGAACCCTAGGGTAGAAAACATGTTCATACCTGCCTGGGAAATTTTCTGGTTGTTTTGCAGGTGAGGGTTTGGGTATGCATTGCATTCTCCCTTCACACACACACTTTCAGCATATCATGAGTGGGGCCCTATACCCGGGTCTGAGCGTAGCTTAGAATTAGAGGAGTTGTGTAGCGGTGTCATTCTGGGATGTACTTCCTGTCTGGCTATCGTGAGAACTCCAGCTAGAGTTTGTTCTCTTCACTTGTGTCTCCTCATCTAGTTGATTACTCGACTGTTGTGGAGATGCTATGAAGGGGGCCATAGCTCTAGTGACCATTGACCTCTAGGTTCAGGAGACCATCCTTGTGAGATTGCATATACTTGACCTCGAATCCAAGCCATTGAACCTTTATTAGGGCACAAAGGGAGAAACGTGTATTCTTGTAATCCTCACGCTGTTCGTTCTCTTTCAAAAATTATGTTATTGCATTTTCATACCATGCATGCATTTGATTCATCGTGTTGTTTTATTATCATGCATCATATTCATGCATCATTTAGTAACATGTTGGTTTTAGGGGAAATCACAGGTATACACTTGACTTCACACAAGATGGATGTTGACACCAGATCTGATGCTACACTGCATACCAACTCCGCCATTTTAAGAAAGAAGTCTAGCCTAAGGACACATGTTGGAAATCTGACCGGGTTGATAAATTTAGGCCGAAGACTCAAGACCATACAGAGAGAAGCCTTCGGGAGGAAATATGGGAATTTATTGAGTTTAATGGAGGTGAAAGTACAGTTGCCCGCTATTACAGCTCTAGCTCAGTATTACGATTCTCCCCTGAGATGTTTTACCTTCCAGGACTTCCAGCTGGCGCCAACTGTAGAAGAATTTGAGCATATTATGGGTTTGCCATTAGAGGGTACCAAGCCATATCAGCACTTGGAGCATCATGCCTCTGTTTCTACCCTTGCTGCTATAATGAAATTATAGCCCAATGAATTGGAGAACCGGTTGATAACGAGACATCAAATTCGGGGGCTGACACAAGGTTACCTTGAACAATATTTGCACGACCTGGGCGATAGGGAAGAATGGGAGACCTTCATGGATGTACTAGCCCTCACTGTGTTTGGCATTGTCCTGTTTCCCAAGCTGGAAGACTTTGTAGATTACACTGCTATTGATGTCTTCGTGGCAAAAAAGACGAGATCAGAAAACCCCGTAACAGCAGTCCTCGCAGATGTGTATGGGACTATGAGTTTTTGCCAGGAGAGAAAAGGGAAGAGGATTCTTTGTTGTTTGCCGGCGTTATATGCGTGGATGACGGCACGAGTATTTAAGGGGGTAGTCGATGTTAGAAGTTCACCTGAGAATCTGTCGCATCAAGGAGGTAATGGGTGGGCCCTTTTCTTTGCCGGTTTGAGAGAGGGAAACGTAAAATGGCGCCTTCCTTGGCTTGAGACTAAACCATCTATCCATCATTGTGGCAACTTCCCTAACATACCTCTCATAGGTGCTAGGTATTGCATTAACTACAACCCTATTTTGGTCCAAAGACAGTTCGGATATCCTATGAAGGGAGCGCCTTCACCAGATTATCTCACAGCCTTCTTCATCTACTATGAGGACGGACATTGTACTGAAATGTTGAGGAGAGTCAGAAGTGCCTGGGAAAATGTGGTGCGAGCAGAGAAGGACCTGAGGAGTGGAGTGATGGATAGCAGAGTTAGTTATCATACCTGGATGTTGGAGAGGGTAAGAGAAGTCAAGTTGCCTTTCAAGCCCATCAATGATCAATCGGCGAGTGAAGGAACATCCCAAGCCCCAGAAAGTGAAGAGGTGAAACAGCTGAAGGCTGAGGTGGAGAAATTGAGGGTGGGGAATGCAAGGTTAGAAAATGAATTACAGAAGGCTCGCAATGATTTTGTGGATATGAGGAATGATAACGAAGAAAAGTCACGGGCTTATGAAAACATCGTCAAAAGCCAGAAAGCAGAGAGAGATTATACATTCCGAGTAAAACAGGATCTTGCGGCCGCAAGTAAGGAGTTATCCATGAGGGTGAATGAGAAGAATGTGGCTCTAGAAGAGGGCAGACAGTGGAAACAACTCTATGAAGAAGCCAAGAGGGATAAGAGGGAAGCCCTAAAAAGACTAAGGGAAGCGCAAGTCCAAGTACAAGAATCGGGGCATCAAATGAAGGAAATGGCTACATCATTTGAAGCGGAGTTGAATCAGGAGCGCTGGAAGCTGGCAGAGGCTGAAGGGGAATATCGAGCCATGTTAAAGCAGATGGAGGATTACATCGAGGAGCAGGAGGAGCGATGGAGGACGATGGAATTTGAAGAAAGGCATCAGGTCTTGATAAAGCGAATGAAAGAGCACATCGCAGAGCAAGAAACGGCCGTAAAGCATTGGAAGGAAAGCTTCTCTCAGTTGGCTGCTTTGGCAAATGGGGCAATTGAAGACATCCCCAGAATGGTGTCGGAAGCTGAAGCGAGTACCCACTTCTATAGCCCACCAGTAGAGATAGAGCTTTTTATTAATCACTGTAAACGGTTGATAGACGAGATGAAATCCCTCATCACTCGGGATAGGAATTGATGTATTTTGAGATCTTTATGATTTGTGTCCTGTAAGAAATGTAATGAACTTGTTTCCCTTTAAATGAAAGGTGTGGGATGTTGTTTAGCATCTGCTTGTGTTAATTTCCATCAGTAATGTCATTACAATCTTGTGATTTCCCCCTATTACTAGCATGCATCATCTTTTCTTTTGTTCAGCATGTTTCATTTCCATCTAATTAATTAAAATAATAAAGCAGTACGCGTGAGAAAAAACGACGACCAAATTTCCACGACACCCCTACCGGACCCGGGCAAACTCGAAAGCCATGGCAAGCTGGGAGGAGTCACAAGAGTCTCTCAAAACGGATGTTGGCCAGTTGAAGGACCAGATCGGCCAGATCTTGGCGACGCTTGAATCCATGAAGACTGCTGGAGAGTCTTCATCTACGCATGTTGGGGGGAATGCTCACCCTTATCCTCCAATGTTCAACGCGGCGAGCCACTCTGTTCCTTTCCCACTGTATGGTTTACCTCCGGGTTACGCTCCTCCTGTAGGAGAGTACTCAGAAGCTGAGCACGCTTCATTCTCGTTTCCCGCGACTGTCAATGAACCACCAACCGGCACTCAGGGACCTGTCTTAGTGTCGGCTCCCATGGTGGGCACGGGAATGAATGAGACCAACACCACTGATGGAATTCGGGTGACCCCAGTACCGCCTGTGGTTGCTAGGGAGGATTTTTCAGCCGAAGTTGCACCACACGCCACGGTGGTTGGGGGATTCGGTAGCCTCGTTGGAGCTACGGGTAGGTTGGAAAGTCTGGAGGCGAGGTTGAGAGCTGTTGAAGGAGTTGAGAGCTACGGGTTTGGAGATGCGGCCAGATTAAGTTTGGTTCCGGGCTTGAAAATCCCACCTAAGTTCAAGGCGCCGGAGTTTGAAAAATATAGGGGTAACACTTGCCCTAAAAGCCATGTGACCATGTACTGCAGAAAGATGGCTGCGTATGCTCATGATGAGCAGCTACTCATCCACGTTTTCCAGGAAAGTTTGGCTGGGGTGGCATTGAACTGGTACACCCACCTGGAGCCATACCGAATTCGTTGTTGGGCGGATCTAGCTGATGCCTTCGTAAAACAATATGTATACAATACTCATGTTGCTCCGGACCGTCTGCAGCTGCAGAATATGACCAAAAAGGATAATGAAACCTTCAAAGAGTACGCCCAACGATGGAGAGAGTTGGCTGCTCAAGTTGAGCCGCCGTTGTTTGATAAGGAGATGGTGTCGATGTTCGTAAACACACTCCAGCCGCCATTTTATGAACATATGGTTGGGAATGTATCTGTCAATTTTGCTGACACCATCATCATTGGTGAGAGGATAGAAATTGGATTGAAAAACGGGAAGATAGCCTATGGCCCACCTGCAGCTACAAACTACAAAAAGCCCAGTTTCAGTCAGGGGAAGAAAAAAGAGGGGGAGGTACATGCTGCGTCGGTAATGCCTGTGTGGAGAGGACGAGCTCCCAATCCTAATTATCGACCATACTTAAACCCACCTCCTTATGCTGCTAACACCACGTTTGCTCACCAAGCTAGGCCTCAACAACAACAAGTGTATTATCCACCGCAGCGTATCCCAACCGAAGCTCCAAGACCGGCCGCAAACATGGGCCCAAATCTGAATGTGGGTCACAACAACAACCCAAGGGGAAATCAATTTGTTAGGTTCACCCCGATCCCTATGACCTACACTGAATTGTTACCGAACCTAGTCAAAAAGGGTCTGGTCGCCATTTGCCCGATGAAGCCTGTACAGCCGCCGTACCCTAGGGGTTATGACGCGAATGCCAGGTGTAGTTATCATGCAGGAGGTGTTGGCCACTCGACCGAAGGATGTATGGCTCTCAAACACAAAGTTCAGGCTCTGATAGATTCGGGCTGGTTAAAGTTTCAAGAGGACCAGCCCAACGTCAATACTAACCCATTGTCCGGGCACGGGAGTTCCTCGACGAACGCCGTCGAGGTTGGAAACCATGATCTGATAAGAGATGTGGGCGAAATCCGAAGTTCTAGGAGGTTTATCTTTGAAGCTTTGTTGAAGAAGGACCTAGTGAAGGGCGATTATGATCTGGGTATAGCGTGCGCACTCCATCCGGAGGCCGGGCACTCTATTGAGGAATGTATGGAATTTGAGATTTTTCTACAAGACTTACTTGATAGAAATCTGATGCAAGTGTGCCGCAAGGTCAGAGAGGAAGAAGTATTTGCTCAAATTGGTGGAGAATCTGATGTGACTCTACCCGAACCTTTGGTGATCCATTTTACTAGGACCACCCCTGCACTGGTAACTGAAGGAAATCCGTCTGTGGTCATCCGAGTGCCAACTCCTTTCCCTTATAAGAACGAGAAAGCCGTCCCATGGAGATATGGGGCAACTGCATTAGATGAGGGAGAATATGCAAATCCGACTGTGGAAAACATATCAGGCATTGGTGGGATGACCAGAAGTGGTCGAATCTTTACACCACCAGAATTGGCGAGAGAAAGAACCAATGATAGAGAAGCAACAATGGCTGCAAAAGCAAAGGAGTTCTTGAGGGGGAAGAACGTGGAGGCCGAGGAGGCCCCCGACAAAGAGGAGAAGAGGGAAATATCTGAAGAAGAAGTTAGTGAATTCCTAAAGTTCATACAACAGAGTGAGTACAAAGTGGTGGAACAGTTGAACCGCATGCCTGCCCGGATCTCCTTGCTAGAATTACTCATGCACTCTGCTTCCCACCGAAAGTTGTTGATGAAGATACTTAGCGAGGCTCATGTGGAGCAAGATATTTCTCTGAACAAGTTCGAGGGCATTGTTGGCAACATCGTTGCTAATAATTACCTCACCTTCACTGATGAAGAGATACCTGTTGAGGGGAGAGGTCATAACAAAGCCCTTCATGTCTCTGTGAAATGCCTGGATCACGTTATAGCGCGTGTCTTGGTGGACAATGGCTCCTCTCTGAACGTCATGCCAAAATCGACATTGGAGAAGCTCCCCTGTGATGGAATGCATATGAAGCCGAGCTCTATGATTGTGAGGGCATTTGACGGCAGTAAAAGGGTAGTGATGGGAGAAATTGAATTGCCCGTTCAAGTCGGTCCTTGTGTCTTTCAAGTGACCTTTCAAGTTATGGATATCCTCCCGGCTTATAGCTGTTTGTTGGGTCGCCCGTGGATCCATTCTGCAGGAGTTGTGCCTTCCACACTACACCAAAAGCTGAAATATGTTATGGGAGATAAGCTGGTGATAGTATCAGGAGAGGAGGACCTCCTTGTGAGCGGACCATCATCCTCCCGTTATATTGAAGTAGCCGAGGAAGCTCTCGAGGCAACTTTCCAATCTCTGGAGATCGTGGGAAACACCTACGTGGAGCCATTCGCGGTCAGCCCACATCTGTCGCGTGCTTCTATCATGATGGCCAAAGTCATGTTAAAAGAAGGTATATGCATGGGAAAGGTTTGGGTAGGTATGGACAGGGGCGAGCATTCCCTCTGGAGGTCGTCGAGAACAAGAATAGGTATGGCCTGGGATACAAGCCCACCAAGGAGGATAGGAGAAGGCTGATAGAAGAAAGGAGGGAGCGCAGTCTGGCTCGGATGGAAAGACGGGAGCCCAAAGTGGGAAGAATTCGTATCTGTGACCTCAAGGAGAGCTTTCGCAGTGCTGGTTGGGTTAACACTGGCCACATAGCAGCTGTGGGAGATGAAGATGGATCGGAAGGTTCCAGTTTCGTGTGGGCCTGCTCCCCGGATGCACGACTCGACAACTGGGAGATGCTGGATTTGCCCGTGATGCTTAATTTGAATAAGATGTAATAACTTTAATTAATCCTATAGCTTTACCCGGGGCTTTAGGATTCATGACTTACGGGTTGACGCTTTTAGTTTGTTATGCTCAGCGCGATAATCAAAGTGTGTTTGTTTGTGTTTTATCATCATTTTGCATTCCTCGTCGTTTTCGTTTATTTATTTCCTTTTCATAAACTCAAATAATGCAGATATGACAATGAATGTTTTGAAAGTAATTATGTTGATATTCCTGATTTTGGGCGCCCGTCAATAATACGGAAGATGATTGTGATGATGACCCGGAACCCCCTCCTGAACTGTTGAGACTAGTGGAACAAGAGTGTAAGGAGATGAAACCTCACCAGGAAGATGTTGAAGTACTCAATTTAGGGAATGGGGATGAGGTAAAGGAGGTGAAGATCGGTACAGCCATGAAAGCAGAAGTGAAAGAAAAATTGCGTGACTTATTGAGGGAGTTCAGGGATGTGTTTGCTTGGTCTTACAATGACATGCCAGGCCTCGATACAGATATTGTACAACACAAGCTCCCACTCAAGCCGGAATGCCCACCGGTAAAGCAAAAGCTAAGAAGGATGAAACCGGAAATGTCCTTGAAGATCAAGGAGGAGGTACAGAAGCAATTCGATGCAGGGTTTCTAGCTGTGGCGAGATACCCAGAATGGGTAGCAAACATTGTACCGGTGCCTAAGAAGGATGGTAAAGTTCGGATGTGTGTCGATTATCGAGATTTGAATCGCGCAAGCCCAAAGGACAATTTCCCATTACCACACATCGACACCCTGGTTGATAATACAGCCAAGTATTCACTGTTTTCGTTCATGGATGGTTTTTCGGGGTATAACCAGATCAAGATGGCGCCAGAAGATATGGAAAAGACTACTTTTATTACATTGTGGGGCACATTTTGTTATAAAGTGATGTCTTTTGGACTCAAGAATGCTGGGGCAACATATCAAAGGGCGATGGTGGCACTTTTCCATGATATGATGCACAAGGAGATTGAAGTTTATGTGGACGACATGATCGCGAAGTCCGAATCAGAAGAAGAACACGTCCTCAACTTGAGAAAGTTATTCGAGAGATTGAGGAAGTATAAGCTTAGGCTGAATCCCGCCAAATGTACATTTGGAGTGAAATCCGGGAAATTGTTGGGCTTTATTGTCAGCCAGAGGGGGATAGAGGTGGATCCAGACAAAGTGCGAGCGATAATGGAAATGCCTGCGCCTAAAACGGAAAAAGAAGTTCGAGGGTTTTTGGGTAGATTGAATTACATTGCTAGATTCATCTCCCACTTAACTGCTACTTGTGAACCACTGTTCAAGTTGTTACGAAAGAATCAGGCTGTGGTGTGGAATGAGGATTGTCAGGCCGCTTTTGAGAGAGTCAAACAATACTTACAAAACCCTCCTGTATTACGTCCACCAGAACCAGGAAGGCCACTCATTTTGTATTTGACTGTATTGGACAAGTCAATGGGTTGTGTGTTGGGTCAGCATGATGAGGATGGCAAAAGAGAGCACGCTATATATTACTTGAGCAAGAAGTTCACAGACTGCGAACAACGATATTCATCGTTAGAGCGGACTTGCTGCGCATTGGCGTGGGCCGCTCATCGTTTAAGGCAATACATGTTGAGTCATTCCACATGGTTGATATCCAAGATGGATCCTATCAAGTATATTTTTGAAAAGCCTGCTCTTACTGGAAGGATAGCTCGATGGCAGATGCTATTGTCAGAGTACGACATCGTATATGTCACTCAAAAATCTGTCAAGGGTAGCGCACTAGCAGAATACCTGGCTCATCAACCCCTTTGTGATTATCAACCAATGCAACCTGAATTTCCTGATGAGGATATCATGGCTCTATTCGAAGAGAACAAAGAAGACCGAAACGAAAAAGCGTGGACGGTGTTATTCGACGGAGCCTCGAATGTGATGGGACATGGAATAGGGGCAGTGCTTATCTCCCCAGAGCGTCAGTATATACCAATGACGGCAAGGTTGTGTTTTAGCTGCACAAATAACATCGCTGAATATGAAGCCTGTGCCATGGGTATTCGAGCAGCAATTGAGTCTAAGGCAAAAATTCTGGATGTGTATGGAGATTCGGCTTTGGTCATCCATCAACTGAAAGGAGAATGGGAAACTAGGGATACAAAATTAATTCCCTACCAAGCTTACATCAGGGGATTAATGGAGTATTTCGATTCCATCACATTTAACCATATACCTCGAGAAGATAATCAATTAGCAGACTCACTGGCCACCTTGTCGTCAATGTTTGAGGTTGATCAAGATGCAGAATTACCAAAAATCAAAATGAAAAGCCATGCAGAGCCAGCATATTGCCACTTCATCGAGGAGGAGTTAGACGGTAAGCCTTGGTACTTTGATATCAAGCGTTATCTTAAAACCCGAGAATACCCTGAGGATGCGTCTGAAAACGATAAAAGAGCACTAAGAAGGTTGGCCGGCAGTTTCATCTTAAGTGGGGATGTTTTATACAAGAGAAACCATGACATGGTTCTCCTCAGATGTGTGGATGCAAAGGAAGCCGAGTTGATATTGAAAGAAGTGCACGAAGGTACATTTGGTACACACATGAATGGACATTCGATGGCTAGGAAGATCTTAAGAGCTGGTTACTTCTGGTTGACCATGGAAAACGATTGTTGCATACACGTGAGAAAGTGTGAGAAATGTCAGATATATGCAGATAATATCAATGTGCCACCCACTACTCTGAACGTGTTGTCTGCACCATGGCCATTTTCGATGTGGGGAATAGATGTCATCGGAGCTATAGAACCAAAAGCGTCAAATGGACATCGCTTCATACTAGTCGCAATCGACTATTTCACCAAGTGGGTTGAGGCTGCTTCGTATGCCAACGTGACTAGAAAGGTTGTGGTTAGATTCATAAGGAAGGAGTTGATCTGTAGGTATGGGCTACCTAACAAGATCATCACTGATAACGCTACCAACCTGAACAATCAGATGATGGCGGAGTTATGTGAGGAATTCAAAATTCACCACCATAATTCCTCTCCTTATCGTCCAAAGATGAATGGGGCAGTAGAGGCTGCTAACAAGAACATCAAGAAGATTGTGCAGAAGATGGTGGTCACCTACAAGGACTGGCACGAAATGCTTCCTTTCGCTTTGCACGGATACCGCACATCAGTACGAACATCAACTGGGGCCACGCCGTTCTCGCTAGTGTATGGGATGGAAGCGGTACTTCCATTTGAGGTCGAAATTCCCTCCTTACGCGTGTTAATGGAAACTAAGTTAGAGGAAGCTGAGTGGGTTCAAACCCGATTCGACCAACTCAACCTTATCGAAGAGAAAAGGTTAACAGCAGTGTGTCATGGACAGCTGTATCAAAGGAGAATGAAAAAGGCGTTTGACAAAAGGGTGCACCCAAGAGAGTTTCATGAGGCGAACTGGTGTTGAAGAGGATTTTGCCCATCCAAAAAGATCATCGAGGCAAGTGGACCCCAAACTATGAAGGGCCGTTTGTGGTGAAGAAAGCATTCTCTGGTGGGGCACTAATTCTCACAAGGATGGATGGGGAGGAATTACCGTTACCGGTTAATTCTGATGCGGTCAAAAAGTTCTATGTATGATGATTCCGTGATAGGGTTGCCGTTAGCGAATATTAACATTGCCTTTTAAATTGTTGTAATCTGTGTTATTTCATTCAATAAATACCGCATATTAATTTTTGTTCATACTTTCTGAAATTATTGCATGTCGCGCTGAGCTGTTTAGGTAAATAAAGAGGAATGAAAACGAAAATAATTGAACGAATGTCAATAAAGCATCACGGGTATTCAGTCGGCTTAGCTCGGTCCTGGTGGGTGTCGTAAAAAAGTAAAAAAAAAATAATAAAAAAAAAAAATAAAAAAAAAAAATATAAGTAAAAAAAAAAAAAAGAAAGCAAAAGAAAGGACACATGTTGAATTCGTTGTCAATGAGGTTGTCAAGGGCGTAGTGTTTTCGAAAAGCAAAAGCAAAATAAATTCTGAAAATACCAAAGTTGGGTCTTCTCCTGATGCAAGGTTTCGGGGGTAACCATCGTTCTTTTCCAGCTAGAGCATCTGCATTCATACTACTTGAACCCTCAACCTTTTCATTGCCCATTAAAACAAAGGGTTGTCATGAATACAATACTGGGGCAGTGTCCATCATGGTACACATCCCCAACGATCTGTTGATTGGGAGATAAAAAAAAAAATAAAAAAAAATATATAAATAATAAAAAAAAAAAAGAAAGAAAAAAAAAAACAATGAAGTCGATGTGTCAACCACTACCGAGTTTTATTCCAGGGCTAAGGTCGCGAGAAAGTAAGGTAAGCAAAGATTCAGAGTGACGTGTGGCCATTTTTTCTTTATCCAAACGTTAAAAAAGGTTTATCCAATTGCACCCCTTTTGAGCCATAAATTATATTTGTTTTCATCACCCCCGACAAGAATCATTAGCACATCGATGTCAACCTAAAAGGTACATCAAGGGCATCCGAAATCAAGGAGGGGATTTCTGAAAAAAAAAAAAAAAAAAAAAAAAAATAATATATACAAAGTCTCAAAGAAGTACACAACAGAGACAACGAAGCAAGCGACCCAAAAGGGGAAGAAAAGAAAGAAAAAAAAAACAGCAATGAAAATAAAAGGATGCCCGAAGTTTCAAATCTTTAGGAATAGTTGACTCGACACCTTGCAAATGATTCTTGTTGAAACAATTTAACCGCCAAACACTTATTTGAGCCTTCATTATCCATTTCTTTCAAAACCCTTTTACCTTTAGCCACGGTACAAGCCAATAAAAGTCCACGCTGACTGAAGACTGTTTGTCCTAATCTTTCTCACGAATTTAACCCTGAAACGAAATGATGTGGTGAATGACACAATCACTCAAAAGAAAAAAAAGAAGGAAAGAAAATAAAAACATCGAAAAAGAAAAGAGAGCAAAGACAAAAAATGTGAAGTCTCCCCGTCAATCAAGAATCGCCAAATTGGGGCAATCCTTCCTACCCAAACCTTTCCCCCTCTCCAAATCAAGTTTACTATACGTAACAAAGTTGGGGCAGCCCTTGCGGGCCATGCATGTGTAGGTACTAACAACACCTCCCAATGTAAGAAAAATTCAAATGCTAACCTTACCCACAGGTAGTCATTCAACCATCTGCCTTTCGTACTCATCTCCCGCACCTTTTCAGGTTCAAGCTAGTGCTAGAGGGAATTTGAACCCCTAGTTACGTTCTTTTCCTTGCATCAAAGAACCCACTGCTTCTTGACATTATTTTGATTGAATGCATTTCGAACGAACATCGCGTTTGACGTCAACATTGACAACGGATTCCAAGCATAGAATTTTCATAAAAAAAAAAAAAAAAAAAAAAAAAAAAAAAAAAAAACAAAAACAAAAAGGTGCAAGAAAGAGAAAGCGAGAGCAAAAGAAGGGAACGAAACCACTGGCTCATATGCATTCATGCGCCATCATAACATAACATCATTTCATAGAAAGCAAAGAAAATTGTTCAAAAATCCGTAAAGGGAAAATGAGGTGGTGAAAAAGGTTAGCAGACCTTTATATCCAAATCTCTCTAATGTTTTGCTCAGTATTTACCAATGTTTCTTCAAAAAAAATCTGAATCCAAGAGTTTCTTCTGCGATAGTTCACCTCAAGGCACTCGTCGAGCCTATTGATCCTCATTCCATTCATACATAGGGTTTGTACACCCTCCACGAGGTTAGTACACCTCATATCATTCATCCATAGGGTTTGTACACCCTCCGCGAGGTTAGTACACCTCATATCATTCATCCACAGGGTTTGTACACCCTCCACGAGGTTAGTACACCTCATATCATTCGTTCAGGGTTTGTACACCCTCCACGAGGTTAGTACACCTCATATCATTCATCCACAGGGTTTGTACACCCTCCACGAGGTTAGTACACCTCATATCATTCATCCATAGGGTTTGTACACCCTCCACGAGGTTAGTACACCTCATATCATTCGTTCAGGGTTTGTACACCCTCCACGAGGTTAGTACACCTCACATCATTCATCCACAGGGTTTGTACACCCTCCACGAGGTTAGTACACCTCATAGCATTCATCCATAGGGTTTGTACACCCTCCACGAGGTTAGTACACCTCATAGCATTCATCCATAGGGTTTGTACACCCTCCACGAGGTTAGTACACCTCACATCATTCATCCACAGGGTTTGTACACCCTCCAAGAGGTTAGTACACCTCACACACAGTCATCCATAGGGTTTGTACACTCTCCAAGAGGTTAGTACACCTCACATCATTCATCCACAGGGTTTGTACACCCTCCAGGAGGTTAGTACACCTCACATCATTTGTTCAGGGTTTGTACACCCTCCACGAGGTTAGTACACCTCACATCATTCATTCAGGGTTTGTATACCCTCTACGAGGTTTGTACACCTCGTTCCCCTCGGGCACGGTTTTGGTTCAGCGTTTCAAGCCCAGTCTTGTCTGGTGCTGCTAGTTTTTCTGTGATTTTGGGCTCCTCTGCTCGGCAATGATCGTTTATGTTGCAATCTCACATTCTTCATCGATTTGTTTAACTTATGTTTCGTATTCATTTTGCTTCCTTAGAAATCCAGACGAAATTAGTATTTCTATCTTTACTTATCTTTTACTAAATAATATGAAGACATTACATTGTCATATTATCTAGTAAAATCTAAGTAAAGAGGGGCAGCTGTCAATACCCAATTTCGTCCGGATTATTTTTATAGTTTTATTGCATTTTGGTTGTCACATATTTAACCTTTTTATTATTCATTTACCTATTTCTTTTTTAGTTCTATTTATTTTATCTTATTGTTTTATTACCCTTTTTCTTTATTGCTTATTTTGTTTTTATTCTATCTCTTTCATTTATTTTACTTTTTTTTTTTTTTTTTTTTTTTTTTTTTTTCCTTTTATTTATTTATTTATTATTTATTTTTATTTTCTTTTAATTCTTCGTTTTCATTTTAATTCTTATTTTTCTTAAATTTTTATCTTTTCATAATTATTATTAGTTAAAAGGTTTTAAAATTAAAGAAAAAAATAAAAATGAATCAAAAGAGTTAGAAAAGGACAAATTGGCAAAAAGGAGGGGACAGTGGAGGAAAACGGCTCTGCTGCGGGAGGCAAAAATTGGTTTTGTGCAGGCAAGGACAAGGCAAGTTTTGGGGAGAGCAGAGGCGCGATTTGGTTTTGGCAGGAGGCACATCAGAGGGATTGAATTGGCAAAAAGCAATGGAGAAGAGAAAGTGAAATATACACAACAGAAACGAGGAGGCGAGCAGAATCAAGAGAGGCTCTCTGAAAGAAGAAAAATATCTCCTCACTGTATCAAGAATCGACGACCAAGAGAAGCTAGCTTCCTGGGAGGTTTAGGCCGGCACCGAGAGAAGAGAAGGAGATTATCAAAAAAATAAAAGAGAAGAAGGAAACTCCAGCATTCAGGTAAGTCGCCCATCCCCATTCTCCATCCTAGTTTGATCTTAAAGGTAATCAATATGATATGTTAATGTTCACGTACTCGATATTGTATTCTTTCTGCTACATTCACTGCCTAATGTTTCTGCTACCAACGTATCTCTGTTCCCTTCCCATGAGCACATGAATGCGCCTTACATCACGAGGCTTCACTAAATTTCCTTTTCTCCTGAGTTCCTGTCTTTCATAACACTCAACATCCCTTTTCATCTTCTCAAACTTATCCATAAAACGTCATGAGTGTCAAATCCAGAGAAGCATGGTTTCCCTTTTTGCTCAAGGCGCCATCGCCATAGCCTTCGTCTTGCTTCTCTCGGCCGGGGCAGCCATTCGGTTTCTCGCGTATACCCCATCCGTAACCACCTCCAGCATCATCATCTCTAACACTACTACCAACACCCCACAGCCAACCCATCATTTTCATCCCTTACCTTCTTCATTTTCAACACCTCATCTCCATCTTCAACCATAATCCACTCCCAAAGTCCCTTTTCTTCCTCTCACCACTTTCATCTCCAGCACTACTTCCAGCATCATCACTCTCATCTCCCCAACATCTCCGACGCCACCTCCAACAAGCATAACCCAATCAACATACAAGGCAGAACAATTTCTTCATTCACGATTCACACTCATACACACACCAACACATGCCAATGTATATCCTGCACAATGAAGCTATAGAAATCCATTTTCGGTCTCTCCTTTTCAAAGACCTGGAGCAGCACGAGCTCTGATTTTCCGCAGTCTTCAACGTTTCTGTTTCTCAACCAAATCCGTGCAAAATCAAGGTTGAACCAGTGAATAACGGTCAATAAGAAAACCAGGACGAGAGAGGAAGAGTGGGAGCGGCGGCAGGCGGTGCCCAAGGTGGAAAAGCTTCAACCCTAGGCTGGTGCGAGAGAAGCGAGGGAGAAGAGGCCGTGGCGCCGCGGTTGGCAGTAGGGCTGGTGGCCTGAGTTGTCGCCGGCGAGGCCAAGGCGTGTGCCGGTTGAGGCGATGGTGGCCGGCGCTGGTGTAGGCGGCGGCGAGCCCGCGAAGAGAGTAAGAGACCTTGGGTCTCTGGAGAGTGTGTGAGTCGTGGGAGTGAGCTTACGGGAGAGTGTTTGAATCTGAGTGGGTGAGGAATGGAAGGGAAGGTGCCAAACCCCTAGGAGATTCTAGGTTAGAAATCACCCGGGTGGGCCAAGCCCATAAATAACGCACGTTAAGCCTTTTTAGAACGTTCGTCCCCTACCTCCTCAACGAACGTCTGTCCGTCCACTTCTTGGACGGACCATTTGGTGACCCTTTCCCAACGAACGTTCAACTCCAAACCGAACGCTCGTCCAGCGAGCGCTCGTCATTCAACGCCAACAACGAACGCTCGTCCCAGCGAGCGCTCGTCATTCAACTCCAAACCGAACGCTCGTCCCCAACGAGCGCTCATCATTCAACCCTTTCCCAACGAACATTCAACTCCAAACCGAACGCTCGTCCCCAACGAGCGCTCGTCATTCAACGCCAACAACGAACGCTCGTCCCAGCGAGCGCTCGTCGTTCAACTCCAAACCGAACGCTCGTCCCCAACGAGCGCTCGTCATTCAACGCCAACAACGAACGCTCGTCCCAGCGAGCGCTCGTCATTCAACTCCAAACCGAACGCTCGTCCCCAACGAGCGCTCATCATTCAACCCTTTCCCAACGAACGTTCAACTCCAAACCGAACGCTCGTCCAGCGAGCGCTCGTCATTCAACGCCAACAACGAACGCTCGTCCCAGCGAGCGCTCGTCATTCAACTCCAAACCGAACGCTCGTCCAGCGAGCGCTCGTCATTCAACGCCAACAACGAACGCTCGTCCCAGCGAGCGCTCGTCATTCAACTCCAAACCGAACGCTCGTCCCCAACGAGCGCTCATCATTCAACCCTTTCCCTCGTCATTCAACTCCAAACCGAACGCTCGTCCCCAACGAGCGCTCATCATTCAACCCTTTCCCAACGAACGTTCAACTCCAAACCGAACGCTCGTCCCCAACGAAGCTCGTCCCAACGAGCGCTCGTCATTCAGATCCAAACCGAACGCTCGTCCCCAATGCTCGTTCCTCCTTCTCATTCTCAACAAACGTTCGTTAATCCCCGAAACGAACGCTCGTTATTTCACTTCGTTCCCAACGTCCGTTTATGATCCACCCAACGCTCGTTATTTTTATTCGTTTGTTTTTCTTATTTCATTTTTATTCTATTTCATTTATTTTGTTTATCTTATTTCATTTGTTTTATTTATTTCTTTTATTTTTATCTTATTTTTATTTTATTTTCTTCTATCTACTCATTCTACATATTTACTTATCCTAAAATATATGTTTAATAATGCAATATTTACAATTTAAATAAAGGAATTTATCAAAATACGTTTTAAAGGTTTAGGCACATGTGTGATCGCACGCATCGTCCTTGTGCTGAAAACCTTTTCTCTTTCTTAATTAAAATTACAAAAAATACGTTTTAAGGGTTTAGGCACATGTGTGATCGCACGCATCTTCCTTGTGCTGAAAACCTTTTCTCTTTCTTAATTAAAATTACAAAAAATACGTTTTAAAGGTTTAGGCACATGTGTGATCGCACGCATCGTCCTTGTGCTGAAAACCTTTTCTCTTTCTTAATTAAAATTACAAAGAATATGTTTTAAAGGTTTAGGCACATGTGTGATCGCACGCATCGTCCTTGTGCTAAAAACCTTTTCTTTTCCTTAAGTAAAATTAACCAAAAAATATGTTTTAAAGGTTTATGCACATGTGTGATCGCACGCATCGTCCTTGTGCTAACAACCTTTTCTCTTTCTTAAACAAAATACAAAAAAAAAGGTATAAAATCTTCAAAAAACTCGAAAACATCAACAATTTTAAACAACAAATAGTCTTGCTACCCAGAACTACGTGATCCTTGATTCTCCATCAAAAGTGGAGATACGTAGGAGCAAGGCTAGCCCTTGTCAGGTTCACTTTCCCAAAAATCCAAATTTATCCGTAATCATTTTCTCAAACAAATCTTTCAATCATTTTCTCAAACAAATCTCCCAAACATTTTCAAAAAGAACTACGTAACCCTGATTTCTCGTTCTGAATGAGAATACGTAGGAGCAAGGTCAATCCTTGTCGGGCCCAAAAAACAAAAAAATATATTTTGTTTATTTATAATTTTATTTTAGGGGATAATTAAACATTTGGAAAACCACATCATATTCGTGCATTTAGTTAAAGATACTGCCTTAAGGCAGGCGTTGTAGGGTGTTAGTACCTTCCCTACACGTAACCGACTCCCGAACCTAGACTCTGGTTCTTGTAGACCATGCCTTATCATTTTATGGTTTTTCCGTAGTTTTCCAGAATAAACTATGGTGGCGACTCCAAATCTGCTTTTTCTAAAACACGCGTTTTTTTTTGGATCGTCGTCCCGTCGCGATTCCGGTTGCGACACATATTTTTTGGAGTGAAAATCTCTTGCATAGGAAAAAGTGTCAAAGAGAACTCTTAGCATTTTCTGTTCAGTCTAGGGAACAGATCCAAAGAGAACTCATAGAGTTCGCCACTCGGTACAGAGAGCAATGAAGACTTAAAGCATCAAAGATAGACTCCCTAAATACAAAGTGAGCGACCTCTTTTAAAGCTCATAATAATTCCTACGCACCTCTTTCGAATAAAAGAGCTTGCTTGGGCTTGGGGGGCTTATGTACTATATGAAATATACCGATCGGAGTTAATGGTCATTCATGGGCAATTATCATATATTAATAGGTCAGATTACCTTACGCCTTACAAATATACGGTATTAATTATTGATTATTGGATTTGATTCCCTAAAAATAATATACTGATAACTAATCAATGGACTTGACTGCCACAAACTCTATAAATAATACAACTCATGTTAAGTACAATCATCTTTTACTATCCCAATAAAATATAGACCTCTTTATGAAACATATCTGACTTGAGCGTCGAAGTGTCTTCTGCAGGTCAACAATCCATTGGAATGGATCGCGTTCTCGGAGAGGATTGAAGATCAAAAGAGAGCAGAACAAAGAAGAACGACCTACCATCGGACCAATTCAACTGAAACAATAATTAAAAAGCATTTCAAAGTTGTAATTAAAAAGCATTTCAAATATCATACTAAAATTGTCAAAATTGATAGAAACTAAATAATTCTAGTTATTTAGAAACAAAAGTTTTACGCGGTTACAAGTTGATTTTCTTGAACTTTATCTAGGTCTTGATAAAAAAATGGGTAGTATGTCATATTAATAAGAAAGTTCATGGATACATGCTTTGTTGGAATGAATATGAATCAGAAACATCCATCATTTTAGATTTGATTAGGAATGGTGGTAAAAATGAAGTTTTATTGAAAGATAAATGTTACATGTTTACTTTTTTCTATTATATTCAAAATTGTGTTTCTTTTCGAACTCTGGTTAAGTTTATAGAAAATTTTGACTATACTTTCTTGTCAGAATGTAATGTTCAAAAGGTAGTCATATAAGTAATAAAGTAAACTAATCAAAAGTATAATATTTGTAAGTGGTTCAATTCTCATAAAAGATTATGTATGTTTTTTCTTTCTTGTCTTTGGGTGGCTAGTTAAGGGACAATGATGTTGTAGGGATTAAAAGTTTGGATAGCGTATCTCAAGTTTTGTGGATTTCTAAAGATGTCCAAAGAAACTTTAGCTCATAAACATTTGTCTCCAGAGTTAATATTTGCATGTAATCAATGAATTGTTTAGATTTATGATATGATATATATATATATATATATATAAAACACATTCACTTCTATAAAAAAAACTATTCCTTGTCTCTTTTTAATTTTCTTTATTCTCTCCCTTCGTTACTACTCATTTCTATCAATTATATTACATATCATAAAAGTTTAATTTTGCATAACACTTTCCATTATAAAATGTGTTTGTTATCTATTATTAAGAAAATACCGCACGAAACATTGATGTAACAATAATAAAAATATCCTGAAATATCCTGGCGATCCTCTAGAGTGAGTTGACCTTGAAAGCTCTGCTCAACCAAGGAGTCATGTAACATAAAAAAACACCATTATTTTTTCAAAAGTTCAATGTAGTATGTATAATGACTTATATTGTTTTAGGAATAGTGATAACTTACAATTCTTTCAGATATTTGTCGTGCAGTCTCATAAGAGTAGTCCCCTGATGATCTTAAACAAGCCAACTTCCACTTCTCATGCCGAGAAGGTGAAGAAGGAGGCTGGGAGCTACCTTTTGCCTTTTGCTTGAGGATTTTCTCCTCAAGCTTCCTATACTCACCACGAGATAATAGGTGGGGGTTCTTATTTTGAGCACTTATTCCTTGTGTTTTGCTTCTTGTTGTCTGTCACATATATTGAATTAATTAGTTCATATGATACATATTTGTTAATGAGGAATTGAACAATATCAACTATACTAACCTGCCATTTCTCTAATGTCCGACTCTGTACAAAGAGGTGACAAGTCTCCTCATCAATGGCCTTATATTTTTTACATGGAGACTCATTTTTTTAACCTCCAAATATATATCTCGAGGTCAACTTAGTCTTAAAACCCTGGAATTTCTCAGCAATAGATGATAAACACTTATTTTTAAGTGTTGTGACATTTGGAATGTCAAATGTCGTCTGCAATAAACATAATAAAGTTGTATCAATACAAATTTATCAATATAAACAAATGATATTAACTAACTTACCAATAGATCGTTCCATATAATGTTCCGATCAACCTCGGACACATGTTCAAAAGATGGAGTAAGAATATTAATCTTATCACAGGCCAATACTCCAAGGTATGATCTGAAGGTATTTGCATTTGAGCCAGAGGCCACACCTGTTATCACATTAACATCCACAGGTGTCCTTTCACCACTATTTCTTTTGACCATCAGTTGTTTCAACTTGGTGGCTCCTCTAGTAGGTCTGGATGAGGGAGCCTCATCCCTTGATGAATATGGGTGGTCAGCCATATATCTGCCAAAATAAATAACAACATGAAATATTAATAGAAGACTTATGTAATATCATATAATTTAACAAAACATGTAATAGGGGTCATATGAAATATTAATAAGACTTATGTAATATTAATAAAAAACTTATACACAAATTTGAAATTCATACATAAATAAATGAATTGGTCATATGCATATCCCCTCATCATGATCTAACCGAATTGCATGTACATCGTCAAGTAAAGGGTAGTCATCCAAATTTTTCGTTGTTTTCAATGAATGGTTGTCAACAATATGAACATTAATCAGATTGTCTTCGTTAACTTCAATTTTTTTTTGCCTTGAAGAGCGACATACCAATGATCAGACGCCGGATCTTTGACATAAAAAAACCTGAGATGTTTGATGTACCATGATAAACGGTTTGTCTCGATAACCCACCTTTCGAAAATCAACTAGTGATTTTCACACCACTCTTATTGTCAAACCACGTACATTTGAACAATGGAACATAAAACTTAGTGTAATCAACCTCCAATATCTCTTCTATTATACCATAATATCTCATTGATCCAAGTAGAGGATTTTGATCTTTTGATGTGAAAAATTAGAGTGACTCAGCTTCTAGACTAAATCCACTATTTTGTACTGTGCTTTTATTATCCAAAGTCTTCGTATAGAATTTGCAATTATTGATTTCATAACATGTACAACATATAACATCAAACTTTAAACCATTTGCAAGCCACAACAAAGTTTGAGAAGAATGTGGCTCTTTGTCAACTTCAGATTTGAACCAAGACATAAATGTTCTGTTATGCTCCATCAAAAACAATTTCTCTTATTGTCTTGGATTTTTATTCTTCACAATGACTTTGTGTGCTTCCAAAAAAGGGATCACCTCATCTGCGTTGTTCAATATATAAAGATGTGCTTGCAACAATTCTTCGCGGTCTTTGGTCACCACATTCACACCTCAGATGCTTTTACTTGTAGAACATTTATTCAACCATGATATGCAAGGAATTCCTATTGGATTTGTTGAAGTCATGTAATCTGAACAAAACTCAATACTTTCTTCAGCAATATACATTTCAATCATTGAACCTTCAAGACGATACAGATTTTTAATGTACCCTTCAAAATCTTTATATAACGCTCAATAGGATACATCCATCTTAAGTATACCGGTCCGCACAACTTGATTTATCTAACCAAATGAACAAGCAAATGTACAATGATATCAAAAAAAGATGGAGGGAAAAACATCTCTAGTTTACACAAGATGATAACAATCTTGCCTTGAAGTTCATCTAACTTTGTAGGATCGATGACTTTACAACAAACTAACAAGAAAAATGAACACAACATGTTTATGGTCTGCATAACATTTTTGGGCAAAATTCCACGAATAGCCACCGGTAACAATTGTTGCATTAAGACGTGGCAATCATGAGACTTCATGCCAACAAGCTTTAAGTCCTGCATCGACACTAAACTCTTCATATTTGATGAGTATCCTTGTGGTACCTTGATACTCTTTAAACAAAGGCAAAAACTTATCTTCACTTGTCTGGACATTGTGTAACATGCATGGGACAAATAAGTATGTTTACTAATCTCCCTAGGTGCCAACGCTTCTCGGATCTTCATGTCAACCAGATCCAAACGAGCATTCACTCCATCTTTTTTCTTTCCCTGAATCTTGAGTAGTGTATCAATCAAGCTATCACACACATTATTCAATACATGAATCACATCTATGCAATGTCTAACATCTAACTTTGACCAGTATGGAAGATCAAAGAATATTGATTTCTTCTTCCAAGGGGTCGTTACAGATGACTTTTTGGAAGTTTTCCCAAATACATGATGTATTTTCTTAACTTTTCCAAGGATTTGAAGGCCAGTAAGTGGATTTGGTGCTTCGTCCCTCTCTTGATATCCATTGAATGTTTTTTTTAACCTTCGATATGGATGATTACATTTTAAAAATCTCCGATTACGCAGATACATTTTCTTCCTTCCGTGTTTCAATTGCTAAGTTGCAGTGTTTTCTTCACATACAGGACATGCTTTATGACCCTTAACACTATATCCTGACAAATTACCATAAGCTAGGAAGTCATTAATGGTGCAAAATAACATTGCACGGATGACCAAAGTTTCAGAAGCTAAGGCATCAAATATTTCAACCCCATCAACCCATAACAACTTCAAGTCTTCAACTAATGGGCTTAGATAAACATCAATGTCATTTCTAGGCTACTTTGGATCAGATATTATCATAGAAAACATCATGTACTTTCTTTTCATGCCCAATGCAGGAGATAAGTTATAAATTATCAAAATGACTAGCCAACAACTATGACTGGTACTTAAATTACCAAATGGGTTCATTCCATCAATGGCTAAACCACTACAAAAAAGAAGGGCATTACCGAAGGCCAGAAGCCCTCGGAAACAGCCCAAAACCGTCGGTAAAAGGTCATTACCGAAGGCTTATCGACGGCCAAAGAGCCCTTGGTAAATCCCTTGTCGCTAACATTTACCGAGGGCCAAAAGCCTTCGGTAATTATTGTTTCTAGCTAAAGACAATGGATTTATACCAACAAGCCCCTCTAAACAAGTTATTGGATATCGAGTCTTATGATTAAAATATATAATTGAGATTAAAGATCCACAAGAAATTATCAAACAGATTCTTCCAGAAAAATTTAATATTCATCAACAGAATCAATTAATATTTTACACCAATAAGACTGCCAGAATTTGACTTTATATAAAATTGAGATCTTTTTTTCTTTCAGATTTTCTACTTGAATGACCAATGCATCTTTGCAGACAAAAAACATTTATGGTGGTGAGTTACAATGTCTAACACAATACTTTGCAATAGCAACAGATATAAACTTGCTATCTTCATCACTCAAAAACACAGCAAGAGATGAACATTTTCAGGAAAGATTCAGAATTAGTTCCACTAAATGATCAGTGATATCTAGCAAGGAAAAATGATTCTTTGACACATAAAATTTTACATTCATTCCACACTTTTCTTTCTTACTTTTTATTTTTTTCTTTTCTGATGTGTCACATAAGGACTGATAGACGATGCTGGTTTGCACCACCACCACCACCACCACTACCACTGATATCAGCAGAGTAACCCTGCATGTTCCTTCCTATATGAGAAGGGTAACCACATAATCTAATGTCAGGTTGATGTTGCTGGAAGAGATCACCACTATTAGATGCACTAGAAATATCTGAACAGGTGGTTGTGGAAGCACCATCTCTGTAGTTCAACTGACGAGCCTTAGATTCTGACATGTTTCCCCTCAGATTCAAATGAGTACACCTCGAAACATCTATGTCATGGTTTTGTGAAATGGGTTTAGACTCTTCATGCTTTTTTGTATTCAAGAAGCGACCACCAGAACCTCTGGCTCTCTTCAATGCATGTAGATGGCGAGACTCGTGAAGATATGGCTGAAAAACAAACATGGTAACGTTAAGGAGAGAAGTTGAACTTAGAAGGAAAAGGAAACAAAAGAGAAGTATGAGAAATGCTGTAAAATCACTCTTTTATGTTTTATCAAACACTTGTGTTAAAGAGTGATTTTACAGCATTTCTAAAATGCAGAAGTGCACTTACTTTCCGTTCTTTGATGAGTTTGTTCTATGATTCAAGTTTTGCCCGGTATTGTCTGCGCCTCAGAATAGCATGGTACTGCTTTGCATTCACAAATATAGGCTCCTCACTAAGATCAAGTGGCAGAGGAATTCTAGCAGTAGGCATTCCTATCAGCTGAGCAGGATGAATCTGGCCATATTTTGATAGCATGGTTTAGATTATAGAAATGCACATAATGTCTTAGTGTTACTAACATGATGGAAGTTTGAAGGCATTATGTAACTTTGTTAGGTCATTTAATTAAAATAAAGAATGAACACGTCATAAGAGAATCCAAATACTCAAAAGCTTGATTATCCATAAAAGGCTCAATTTCTTTTTCCAACAACTCAGCATAAAGGTTAGCAAGAGTAACCATGCTGTCTGGTAAAGAATGCATGTCAGATTGTTAAGTCTATAAAATAAAGAACACCTTGAGTGAAAGATAAGAAACAAGCTCTCCACCATAATAAAAAAGTGTTTTAGTAAATAATAATACAAAGGATGAAAGAATAAGAACAAATGAGGTGCAAAGGAGAGCAAAGAAACATTTTTAAACCAAAAAGATTCTTCATAAGCATACTTTATGAACTATGAGAATCTGTAAGGTTGGCAAGCTAACAGTGGCACAAAAAATAGTAAAACTAATTAAGCACGTATAATAATAAGTAACATAAAGGCACTATTGGTGATTCATTTAAATATGCATAATGATGGCATTAATACAAGAATCAACCACAATAGCATCTACTTATAGTAACATATATCCAAAAGTCTCTCAGAAAGCTTCCAATCAAATTAAAACTGTTAATAATAAGGGCAACATGCTTTCCCGAAAGACCTTTAACCTATTTGTAAGTCAACATCATAACAAAATCAGAAATCACAGAGTGGAGCAATTAGAAAGTGAAAAACTCAGTACACCAGATCTAAACAAAGTACTTTCCAGATACACCATAACCTGATGCCACTCATACTCATACAGTTATTTTATCAATTTGTTTGAATGATAAATCTTTAACTCACTGTGCTGAAGACAAGCTGACAAGAATAAGAAAATAGTGAAAAAAAAATGAATAAATTCCAATATCTTACATTAGGTTGTGGGCCATATGGAGAAGCTAGTAGGCCACTAAAGCATGGCTCAGCAAGATGGAATGCAGTATGAGCCTGAAAAGCAAATTATAAGAAAAGAGATTTGCAAACAATATCAGTCCACTGAGATACAATCATACATCAACTTACAAGTGGCTGGTTGTGACACATTTGTGAAGGAGGTAAGGTAATATCCTGACCACGAACAGATGACCTGATTACACCTTCTATACTCTTTCTCCCAGTTGTGTTAAGTGTCGAACAAGCAGAAGAATTGCTACACTGAACTGAAAATTGACCTATAGCAAGTATTTACCAACATCCATTAAGCAAAAAGTGTTTTCTGATAACACAAAAAGTACTTCTAGAGCTTTAAACCAAACATGCACTAAACAATCTAACAAAAGAAATCTTAAAACAGCAAATCCTAATTTACAAGCTCAAACAGAACCTAGAAAATGAAAAGAATCTAAAATAACTACTAAGAAAACAACAACAGAACAAGAAACTAAAAGAAGGAAGAGAAAATAGGAACAGGAAAAGAAAGAAACCTAAAAGAAGTTCTAACAGAATCAATGAAAGTAAAAGAATCTAAGAAGTATTAACAATCAAAACTAAAAACTAGCTAATTCCTATTAAAAAAACAAAAACAGATTATGAAAGGTATTTACACACTAAAACAAGAATAGTAAACTACACTAAGTATTTAAAACTAAACCAGACCTAAGCTAAAGGAAAAACAGCTCAGAGAAAAAAAAATTATCCCTATTTTATTACTAAAACTAATGTTAAACACAGTTATTTACATCAGAACAAGTATTTTTAAATTTATACCTTCCCACCCCCACACTTAAGAGGCACATTGTCCTCAATGTGTGAGTGAGTAAGGCTTCCTAATAACAACACAGACAAACCACGATATAACTAAGAAGAAAATTTGTTCAAATAGGCCAAAGATCAAAATTAATTCTTTTTAGTTTTATGTAGAACAACATATTTTCTATCCTATTATTAACTATGCTATCTATGACTATGCAAGCTAATAACAAAAATTTATCACTACAATAGAAAAGAAAAGGAAAGAAATGGCTTATTGGTTTTAATCTCCTATGCTCAGCCACTCTTTTCAGCAGTGTCTCCATGGCTTCCTTGCCTTCCTCCTTCCCAGCTCTCTGCTGCAGCAACATCTCTCCTTCCACTGGCAGCTATTGTGTGTGTGGCACTAGGCTGGAGATCTTTCCAAGCCTTTCTGCACTTTCCTCCTCCCAAATAACTGCCTTAGTGTTTTTAGCATTCTTTGCTTCCTTTAATTCTGCACAACAATCAAGTTCAAAGTTAGATTCAAAGTTAGATTCAAAGTTAGCATAACAATCTTTGCTTCCTTTGACAATAAAGTGCAGTAACAGATTTCAAACCAACATTAACTCTACAGAGTTGGATTTAAAGAATAGAACAGAACAACACATAATTGACTCTTGGAATTGATGACACTATGAACATAGCAATGATTTAATACGAAGCAGGAAATGATTTTGAACTTTCTTTGATGTTTTAAGCTAATTGTTATTTTTTCAAGCTTTTGTAGGTTAACCTATAATGTTGTGTTCAGATTAGTAGTAGTTGTTTTTATTAATTACATCAACATATCAGATTTTGTTTACTAACTGCTTTTAACTAAACTAACCACTATCTTATTAAACTGTTGTTTTGATCATAATTTTTTTTCTTGGCAGAGATTATATTTCTTAGTTATTGAAGGCAAACTAAGCACTTGTAATTGAAATTTAAGAATCCAAGTTTCCATACTAAGTTGTAAGTCTAAATTGACTTTGTTTCCTTCACCATATATAAACCTACTTAAGTTTTGAATGATTCAGAAATGGTATAAAAGAAATGGGAACCTCTTACTGGTATCCTAGATACTATCTATAAAAAAATAACCTTCATACTAAACTGAAAAGGGTAATCTAAACCTACACATGGTAAAATGTCTCATGCCTAATTATGACTGATTAGAGCCAATGGCAGAGACACTTATGCATGGTTTATGTTTTCAAATTCATCACTCACGGATTAAATACCAAAATAAACCACAATAGAATTATTCATTATTCTTTCATGGAACAACAAACCTAAATAATATAGTCCATACCAAATCATATATCATAACAACTATTTCACAAATTCTTTTATTGTTATTATTAGTACAAGTGAATGCCTCGTACTAGTTCATTGCATTTGTTATTCTTTCTTTAATTGAATTTCAAGATAAGAGCACACCCCTTACATACTTCACAATCAGTTTCAAACCATTCAATCATGCAATTTCAATTTAGGTATCCATACCTTTGCCTTTGCTTTTCTTTGCTGCTTACTGGTCTTCTCCCTAGACTCTCTTCCTCCCTTTTTGGAAATAATTCAAACCCCTTCTCAAGCTCACCCTAACACATGGAAGGCAAGTGTAGTTAGGTTTATTGATTCATTAAGCGACATCAACACTTATTTCATTCAGACACAGAGAACATACCTCGACGCAATGGTCTCCCAAGAGCCTCCCTTGACGAAGACAATCACCCTCACGTCACGGGAGCACCCTCCTGACAACAACGATGGACCACTCTCTTGACGGCAACGCCAACCCACTGGTGGAAGCAACAATCGAACACCACTATAGGGGAGGTTCAGCAAGTGAACCCTAGCCACACAATGCCAGCTGACACAAGGGACAGGGAGAGGGAGAGGGAAAGAAACGTGAAACAGAAGCGAGAGGGAGAGAATGGGAAGCACAATGGGATGAGAAGGAGCGAAACAGAACGAAGACGGAGAGAATGGGAAACACGACGATAAGGTAGGGTAGAGTTTTGTCTAACGAAATCGGGGATAACCTTAGTTTAAGGGGTCGAGCCTCTTACCGAAGGCCATAAACCCCTCGGTAATGCTCTTTAGGCCTTCGGTAATTATATTTCACGATGGCCGTCTGTAATGCTCATTTTGACCGTCGATAACACACTTTTACCGATGCCCCATAGGCCTTCGGTAATATGTCATCGGTAATAAACCAAATTCTAGTAGTGAACCAAGCCTAAGATTTCTACATTCTTGACCAAATTGGGGGAATTGTTGATCAATATTTTTCCATTGCTTTGAATCAGCTGGATGACGAAGCAGCCCGCCAATTTTTCTCTCATCTACATGCCATCTAAGGTTTTTAACATCTTTTGGATTCGCAAACAAACGCTTAAGTCTGGGCACATTGAAAGGTACCAAACTACTTTCAAAGCAGATCCATTTTTTTCTATCTGACCATTGTCTTCACTATTGTTTTTTGACTTGTATTGTCATAACCCACATTTTGGACACTTTTTCAAAAATTCAAACTTTTTCCTATATAAAATGCAGTCATTAGGACAAGCATGTATCCTTTTATACTCCATACCCATCGGACAAAGAATTTTCTTCGCATCATAATTATGAGTGGGTAGTGTATTTCCATCTAGCAACATTTCATTCAACAACGTCAACAATTCTATGAAACTCTTATCAGTCCATCCATTGGTCGGCTTCAAATTCATGAGCTTTAACATCGGTGACAATCGTGTGAACTTAGTTGAACCGACATACAAAGGTGTTTCCGCATCAGTGGACATCGTCTCATACTCGAGCTTTGGCAAAATTTTCTACGCCAACATCGCAGATCATGTCCTCTAATTTGTCCTCATCCGGTCGATCTACTTCCATGGAGGAATCAATAATATTTTCAGTTTGGGAGACAGTTGGAAAATGTATTTCTTTGTCGTGCCATATCCATGTTGTATAGCATCATAGAAAACCATCACAGATAAGACATTCCCTAATTTGGGTTGCGGTCAACTTTCTTCCATTCAAACATTTCACACAAGGACATCTAAACTTCACTTCATCATCACTTCTACCCTCATTACGTTGCGTAAATTGTATAAATTCTTCTACCCCTCTCTCGTACTCAGCACTAATGCGTGGTAGATTAATCCAATTTCGATCCACGTAAATATTCTACAAATGTTCTGCAAAATTACAATCATAGAATCATACAATTATACATATTTAACATTAAATCAATTCAATCATACAATCAATTCAGTCATACAATCATACAATTAATAAGCATTCAAATGATCAATTCAAACATTCAATCACACATCATTACATATATTCAACATACAAAAAATTAAAAATTAACAAAAAAAATTAATAAACACAATAGGAACCTAAGAGCCTGAAAAAAGAGACAACAACGGAGAAGAAACGACTACTCGCGTTTTGGAACGCAGTAAAATCACAGAACCTACATACAAATACAACAAAACATAAGTCTCATCAATCAAAATAATAAAAAACGCAACAAAATAATCAAAAAACGTATCTAAACAAAACAAAAACGCAAAAAAAAAATGAACAAACAACAGTGACGACGACGGTAGAATAATGCTTCAAAACTGATTTTGATCGGTGCAAATGCTTCCAAAATGATCACGAAGGCCACGACTACAATAAAAATCAAGGATGATCGGTCAAAATGAAAAGAAAACGAGAGGCAAGGCACGACGGAGGAGAGCTTTGCAGAGAGTTTGAACAGTTTTGCGAGGAAGACGAAAATTGTTCACTCTCTGTAATATTTTCTTAACCTACTTAAAGGTTACTACCTCGGTTCAAAAAAACCCGAGGCAATGGGGTGGATATGGCCTCGGTTGTCCATCAAACCGAGGCCTAAAGTCATTTAAAAAAATTCAAATTAAATTCAAAATGGCAGTTTTGCAATTTTCGATTAGACATTTTGCCTCGGTTCCCTGCCAAACCGAAGCCAAAAACTCAAAAAATATATATTAAATATTTAAATAAGTCAAGGGGGTTAGAATAGACTCTATGGCATCGATTCTGCGTAGAACTGAGGCCAAATGTGTGACCCTCTAGCTTCCGCATTTATTGTAAGACTGCAAATATGGAAATGTCAAAATTTTACAGTGACGTACAACATCGGTTCTTAAGAAAACCGAGGTCGAATCTCCTGTACAGAGATTTCCATCAGACAACTGACTGAGTTGTCAACGTTTTGCAGGGCTTTTGACTTCGGTTCTGCCACAACCAAGGCCTATATTATCCCAAAAATTTCAAAATTACCACCGTGCCATATTATGCTTCGGTTTCTGCAGAACCGAAGCATAATAGGCGCGATAATAAGTGCTTTTTTTACTAGTGATATCACTTTATCCATTGAATATGAAACAAATTTGAAGTTAATTCAAATCACCTGGAAGATTAGTGGGCAAATTTCAATTGTCCTTAACGGAATCTAGTTTTCAATATATATATATATATATATATATATATATATATATATATATATGAATGAATGAGAAAAAGGGGACAACAAAATAAATTGAAAAGAAAAAGAACAAACATGAGATAGTTATGTACCAAATGGAAGAAATTTGAGCGTTTTAAAATAGTTTTATTATAGTTCGTTTAGTGACAAAGTACCTATATAAAAATTTAGTTGACAAAATAATTAACAACTATGTCATTTAATTAATGCATGATTGTAAGTAAGTTTATGTTATTAAAATATAAAAACTAAAAACATTGATGGTCCACATCAAATTCATGATAAAATTATATCGTACAAATAAACAAAAAATATCTATTATAAAAAAAACTAAGTAAAAACATGGATTGATAATAGTAAATTCTTTCTTTTGAAAAATCATGATATATTTTAAACTTATATATCAAGAAAAAAAAGACATTCCTTAAGATTCTAAATTTTTTTTATCATTAGTCAATCTTCTCATTCAAAAAAAGAGTCTATACTTTGGAGGATTTAATATTACCTTTCTTTGGTCTATCCCTACTAGGTTTTATTGTAGTTTGAACGAGATCTTCTTCTTTTTTTCAATATTAGAATCTTCCTTTTACCAAACAGATTAACCCATTTAAAAGTCATTTTCAATTCTTCTACAAAATGGGCTTCATTAGACATCAAAGAATTCTAAACTACAATTAAATTATTATGAATTGAATCTAATTGTTGTAAATCCTACAAACTATTGACAATGGAGTGACATCCTTCAAAAAGACATATCAGCCAAGGATTCAAATTTCATTAGCATACCACCATATAGATTCTTAATAAGAGAAAAGATTCATTCACAACACAAATATTATTATGATTAACCACCATTAACTCAGGCTATGATTGAGCAACAAGTTGTACCACAACATGTTACACCACAAAAGACTAAACCATAGACTTAGGGATGGCAAAAAAATCCGCGCCCATGGATATCCGCGGATAAAATCCGCGACAGATAGTTGATACCCGCGGATATTTACTACCCGCAACCCGCGGGTAGCGAATATTTTAATACCCGCTTATAAACGGGTCGGGTGCGGGTATGATAGACTCAACCACAAGCTCTACCACTTGAGCTAAAAAGTCATTAGTCTCATCTTATGTACCAACCACCTTAGGATAATAATGTTGTTGTATTTTTGGGCCAACTATTTTATCCTCACCTGAAGTAACATTGATATCATGTTGTAAGTGTTTACAATTAGATAAATCATGACCAATCATTTTGCAATTTGAATAAAATAGAGGCAATTTCTCATACTCCGCATCAATAATAAACACAAATTATGACATTTCCACCAAAATTTGATTAGGCAAATCAGATAACAAATCAACATCAACCACAACATGTGCAAAGAAATCTCAAGACTTATTTTTGATAGAATCATATAAAGATAAAGGTGTGTCAATTTCATGTGCTATTGAAAAAATCTCTTTTAGATGCCAATACTACAAAGGAAAATTATGAATGTGAACCCAACATTGATTTTTCATAAGTTTCATTGAAGTAGGGACAAATTTTGTCCTAGAAAAATCATGAAGAATACCATGAGATAAATTCCAAGTTCCAAAAGCCAAAATCCTTTGCATGTTTTTTAAAGAAGAAAAAGTAAATTCATATAATCCTTTGCCTAGTGGAATTGCCTTCCCTTTATCCAAATTCTTCCAACACATCAAGTTTTTTACAAGGTCTAAATATGTAAGTTGCTTATCTTCTTTTGTTAACAAAATATGCTCATACAAATGATTTTTACACTCCTCCAAACCAACAAGATAAACTTTTTCGAGAATCTACACATATACCATATCTCCCTTTATGCAAGGAGAAGGTAATTGGGACAAATGTATATCACACACATTATAAAGATATAGACAAATTTATGTTTTTGTGACCACACATTTGAAGAAGATTTAGGAAAGATAATTTTCATTAGTCTTTATCCTGTAAGCAAGGTCAGCCAAGGACCGAGCAGTCGAACAATGAAGTAAGGAAATGATCGATCGGTCCAGAACAATTATTAATTGATAATTAATCTTGGTAATAATAGCAATTAATGGACGATTAAGTAGAATAATAATCATTTATTGGTGATTAATGAGTTAGACCTAATGTAAGCTCATTTTAATATTTATAAATATAAGTATGATGGAAAAGACAGGTAATTAATTTTAATTACTAATCTCTATTACAAGATTATTTAATTTTGTACTATTCTTGCTCTAATGCTCAACTTGTTGCATGAGCGACTAGAAACTTCACCCACATTTTTCTTGTTTATTAAGCATTGTTACATATATGAATGAATCTTCAAGTTCTATAGTAATGCATATTGCCTCAACATCACTTGAGTGATATCATTTTGCCACCTAGAAATGTTTCTAGCCGAAAAATAATCACTTTGATATTGTCCTTGTTCAAACTATAGCCTTTCGCTTAAGTTAATAACCCCTCATTTAAACATTTTTTTCTCAGCTCAAATATTATAAGTGACAATACATAGTGTACTCAAGAATAATAATTTCTCATGAAAAATCAAAGAAAAATAAATGTTTATCTCTTAAAACACATTCTAATCATACCTAATATCATTTTTAATAATTTTCTATTCCAGAATTAACCAATAACATATGTTCTTTATTTCATACCAAAACATGCTCAAAATATAATTCGTTACCTTTTCCTATATACACAGGCGTACCAACAAGCATATACTAATAACATTAGAATCAACTTAAGCTCTACATTTCTAAAATCAAACAAAATTTATTTAAATAGAGTTATTTTTAAGAAATTTAAATTTGTTCTCAATTATTTTATGGCTTCTAAACTTCAAGAAATTAAAAAAATCATCACAAGTATTTAAAGCAAAAGCATATAAAAGTAAAGAGAAAAGTAAAATAAAAAATTTAGCGACACAAAAATTTAAAAAATAAAATTATATAATTTTCTATTCATAACATTTAAAAGTTAACTTTAAATACAACATTACTTTTTCTTACACAATATTCTTACAAACTAACTATTTATAATCTATTTTTGAAAGCAGTTATGATCTAGCACAAAACGAATATAGCTAGAATTTTCATAGGACTCATAGTTCAAGTATTTGTTAGTTTATTAATAAAATTACGGTATTTTTACAATACTAAAAACATTATAACTTTTAACAGCAAAACTAAAAAATGTCAAATACTAAAATTACCACTACCAAATTTACTTAGTGGAACTTAAATTATTATTACTAAAGTAAACACAGACGTTATTACGTTTGTTTTATATGATTTTTTAAATAATTTATTAATTATTTAAATTTTAAAAATAATAGTTAATAGGATTAAATTCAAAAAATAAAAGGCGTGTATAAGTATAAAGGGTTAAATATGTTTTTGATCTCTTAACTTTTAGTGAAAATTGGAATTAGTCTCTCTTCAATACTTTGGACTAATTTAGTCCCCAAACTTTAGAAATGTGTGAATTTAGTCCTTTTAACCAAATTTTGTTAACTTTATTTCATGTTTCAAGTGCGTTTCATGATAACATTTGAGTTGTTTATACCATTTGACACATTTTTGCTTCAATGTTAACTGCGTTTAAAAGATGAAATAAAGTTAACAAAATTTGGTTAAAAGGACTAAATTCACACATTTCTAAAGTTTGGGGACTAAATTAGTCCAAAGTTTTGAAAAAAGACTAATTCCAATTTTCACTAAAAGTTAACGGATCAAAAACATATTTAACCTAAGTATAAATATAGTTATAGATAAAATAAGTTATAGTTATTAAAATAAAAAATATTATAAATAATACTATGCAAATAATTTCTTTATTGTGAATAATTATTTAGATTTAAAAAAGTAGTTATAATGATAAAAAAATTTATAATAATTAATTATTTGAATTCAAAAAAATAATTATTTAAATGATAAAACTGAAAAATAGTTTTTATTATGAATAATTATTTACATTAAAAAATAGTAATTAAGACAATAAAATAAAAACAAATCACAAAAAATGTATTCTCTTCATATAGAGTAAATAATATTTTTATAATGAGTAATTATTGAAATTTTAAAAAATAGTTACTAAAATAATAAAATTGAAAAATAGTTTTTTCATTGTGAATAATTATTTAAATTTAAAATCATAGTAATTAAAAAAGTAAAATGAAAAAATACTGAAGAAATATACTCTTTATATATATATACATACATACATATATATATATATATATATATATATATATATATATATATATATATAACTATATATATATATATAACTATATATATATATATATACAACTATATATATATATATATATATAACTATATATATATATATAGGTATAAATTAATCATCTTTTATAAATAGTTCAAACAATGATTTAATGTCCTATAGTTAGAATATGAAAGTAAGAATTTATATTGAGATTATTTTAGTCTAGTCAAGAACAGGCTGTATCTGCTATCATTTTCTCATGCCACAATTCCATTCGATGCTGATTCATCAACAATAAAAGCATTCTGTCTTTGTACCCTATGACAAAGCATTTCGTACAGTATTTGTTTGATAGCAAATAACAAAAATGGCTTAAATTTGCTATGAATTATTCAAAATTTGCTCAATGATGATACTATTTTCTTAATGTAAATCTAGATTTGATTTTGACCTTACTTATATAAATAAAATAGATTCAAAAATTGCAACATTGACATTAAATGATTTTAAACAACTTGTATTAGTACATATACAATTATTTCAAATATTAATTTTAAATATAAAAAGTCACATCTTTAGGAAATTATAATTTATGATTATTATATATTTGTTCTAAAATATTTTTATTCTAAGTTTTCCTCACCTTCATCTCACGTTTTAAGATTAGAACGTTAGTTAATCTAAACTAATAAATTTTAACAAAATTGAAAAATATTTTCAATAAATAAAATAAATTATCAATGTGTAGATCAGTTACATTGAAATAGTATGCCTTCTCAACAAATCAAGTCAGACATTAAATGTGACTCATCTAATAATTATAATAAAGAAGTAAAAACTTAAACTACATTTTATGCAAGATATTTAAATGTTTAATTTGCAACCCCTAATAATATAAAAATATTTATTAAAAACATGTTATAAATTAACATTATATTGGTATTTTTTTTTCAGACCTTTAAAAAATACGCTAAGTTAGGATGGAGAAAAGATATATGACGAGCTATATATAATAAAAAGGACAAAAAGTGCAAATTTGCGTATACAAAAGAAATTTAAAATAAAAATATAAAAAACTAAATCAATATATTTATTCCTTAAATGAAGGGAGTTTTAATAAGTGCCATGTTTTGAAAGTTTAAAATTGAGTCCGTAAATTTTTATATCAATTTTAATTGTGTTCATGATTGATTTTTGTAGAATTCCTTTGCGTTTACTTAATCGCTTAGAAATAGGATTGTTAGATTGGTTAGTGTAGGTACTTAAACTAGTAAAGTTTTTAATGTAATGCTTTATAGTACCGTATAAAAATATGATTAGAAATCTAATTAAAACTATTTATAAGTTTAAGGATTTCAAAAATAAAATCAAAACACAAAAACTTATTTAGAAAATCTATGGATAATATTTAGTTTTAATCCTTCATAAATAAATTATATTATTTTAATTCCTTATTTATTAATAAGGACTAAATTAAATACAAAAATTATATATGAACGTGACACCAACACTATCGTACGACATTAACACTATAACATTCTATTTTAATAGTGTATAACTATTAAAAAAGACATCACATATAAACAATTGGAAAACATATAACTCCAAAAAAGTATGTACAAAAGGTTATTACAGTTATCTAATATCTAACTATAATAGTAAATATACATACATACCAAGAACTTATACCACTAAGAGTTCTATTACACTAAAACCAAAAGTGTAATACTAGAGTTTTACAAAAGCATATACACTAAAACTAAGCATCCTTCTCTATGCTTCAGTACCATCACCAACTAACACCTGATCAATGGAGACATCTTTCTCTACTCACACAATTAAGGTGATCATTGCAAACAAGAAGAAACAACTAGACAAATAGAGAAGAAAGGGTAAGCTAGTGTACCAAAAGAGTTTTCATAACATTTATATAGATTTTAACACATATAAATATCCATATAGATGAATCCAAACACATGCACTCATATTTACTAGACTAAACCATTCGGATAGGTGAATTATGTACTTGTAGTGGCAAAACAACTTGTCCACCCAAGCTACGACACAAGGTTAGTTCGTCTACCACCTACGACCAAGGAATCAGACCATAGACTAGGACCTCTAACTACTCTTCATGACATAACCCCCCTTCTCTACTTGAAATGAGATGATTATTAGAGTGTCAAGATAACCCACAAGACTGAGTCTATACATCAATACATTACACTATTGACCACCATCATAAAATCTCTCCACGAGATCCATGAAATTACACCAAACACATAACTATTGAACGCCACCATAGAATCTATTCACAAGATCCATGGAATTACGCCAAAACACATATATCATACACATAATCAATAACAACTCATCATCATCATAATATCATACATGAACGGGCATTATACATGTTTACAATTATACTTTAACCATACTTACATTCATATTTAAAATTAACAAAGTATCAACAATCGCATTCAATTATACACATAGAATTAATATTACTAAAATCAACTCAATTCAGTGTATGGAAAACACAAAACCAAAAACATAACTCGCAACAAGGCGCGCTCAGCAATATAGGACCACAGCTCAGCGCCCTACGTCTAAAGACTAAACCAAGGCCACTTGATGGCTAGCGCTCAGCAGTACAGAATCACTGCTCAACGCCACACGTCTAGAGGCCAAAACCCATGCCACTGGAAAGTTAACGCTTAACGTTATATCAGTGGTCCTCAACGCCACATCAGAAACCATAAACTTGAAATCTTGATCTAATTACACTCAAGACCTATCCAAATGACTAAATTGATATTCTTGACATTGTGATCGATTCAAAAACATGTTTAAACATCAAATTGAATACTAATTTGCTCAATTGGCCCACATCAGACCAAACCAACAACAACTACAACCTAAAGCACAAACTTAGCATATCAAAATACTAGATTTCAGCAAAACAAAAAGTTAACCAACTCTGGAATGTACAAACACAGACTCCTAACATCAAACTCACTCAAAGAATAGTCCCCACAGGATTTCACCTGTCAAACCACCAATACTAGACCAATTTATAACTAGCATTCTAACATATTACCATATCACAATTCGACATCCATTTCACTCAAATCAAGCAATTCAAACAACATACCATCATAATAATCAAAATAGATTTTAGTATTGATTCAATCAACTAAAACAACATTTAAAATCATTCACAGACCATCAAAACAAGAACTCATACAACAAATAATTGCATAGGAATTTCCATACCGGACAATTTATCAAAGCATTAGCAACATCAAAAAGTGGTAGTTAGCTTCCCTTACCTGATAGATAACCAAACCACTCTAGAAAACCTAAACTAGCTCAAAAGACACAAGAAATTCTATCTACTCCTACGAATAACTAAAACACGATCAAGGTATATTGTTAGAACCACTGATCAACAAAGACTCAAACTGATTACTCAAAAGACACATGCAAGCTTAACATGATGTACATGAAATATTTATAGGAAAAGACCAGGAAAGGGGTTAAAACTCAACTTACTTAAATGAAGGAATTGATCTGTTCAAATTGAAGAGCTTGCCACAAAGATCAATCTTACGATCTCGAATTTTCAATCAGACAAATAGAAAATGAGAACTCCTAAAGAGAGTAAAAAAACTCTAAAAAGGTGATTTTAAGAGATGGTTTATTTTAAAATAATAAAACTCGTTAATAACAAAAGTATTTATATTAAACATTTTAATATTAAAATAGTCAAGTCTTACTAATTTTAAACTATTAACCCTTTTAAAATTTCAATTTCTAAAATTTTACCAACACTCGTGTAGTATGATGAATATCTAATATATATGAAATAAAAACTTCAAATAAATAAAAAATAAAAAAGAGAGAGAAAATATTATGTATTGACAGACAAAGACATTAACAATAATTTAACCGAAAATACTTAATTAAATTTTTTAACAAAAATTAAAACTTAATCAAAGAATAAAAATGAAAATAAGATGATCAATTCAAATAATTAAAACGAAAGTTGGGAGGAAAAGGATTTTAGTGTTTATAAAAATGAACCAAATGTGATCTTGTTATTTTTATACGTCTCTTCTTAGTTTCTAAAAGCAAGGATATTTTTATAAAATAATTAGTAGAATAATAAATGATTTTTTAAAAGTAAAAGAAATTAACCTACTTAAAAAATTGTAAGAAAATGTTTAAATAATATTTTCATAAAAAATATTAAAATATGTTTACAAAATGTAATATCTCTACAGTAAAAAAAGCTATAATAAAATAAAATATTTGTCTTAAAATGCAGAAATAATATACATATGTACATTTTTTTATAAAAAAAGAAATAGTCAACACTTAAATATCCTTATTTCTACCATCAAAGTCCTAAACAGAAATAAGCATCACAGTTTTAGTATATAAAATATATATCAAAAGAAAAAATTATGGCCAACGCCTGGAGATATACATGTGGATCATTTCATGTTCCGCTCAGCACCAGGTCGGATTGGTGTATTATTTTTAAATACACTAATGACACTTTGTTAGAATAAATTAACATATATTTTAAACCAAACTCATTAAAAATTCTTAATAAAAACAAGTACATATATTACTTTAAAATATAAGATATTTTTTAAAAAAAATGTCATGTTAATAAAAAAAATGATGTCTTTAATCAAGTTTAATAAATGAACTAAAGATATTCATTAATGTTGATAAAGAATTCTGTGACGTTAAGGTTTTAATATCAAAATATTAATGTGCAGGTAAGAGAGACTCTTCTAATTGACATTTGATTTTTATATAGCAATAACACTCATGCTTGTGGCAGCTAAGAGTTTCAAGATCTTGAACCATTTTGAATGCAAAAACCCGTTATAAAAGGCCAACAAACAGAGAGAGAAAAACAGAGAGAGAATACAGAGCTTCCTCTTAGAGGTCATTGCTCTTGCAAAAAATAAAAACAAAGAGCACACACACACTCTCTCTCTCTCCTGCTCTTCTTCATTCTTTTGTTTTTCATCTGTCCTTTTAATTTTTTTTAGGCTCCCACTTAATAATAATAATAATAATACCGACTTACATGATCAGTGTTCTGCTCGTGGAAAAAAAATTGGCATGCAATTATTAAACTAGCATCAGAGATCCAGAAGGAGAGCAACTAATTAACAAGGTTCATTTTTTCAGCTTCCTTTTTGCGTGAGCTTGAAGCAAAACATATACAGCAACTACCCAGAAGAAAAGATGCTGTTTTTTTCTGAAAAGATGGCTGATTTTGTGAAATCCATTTGATGGGGTTTGGTTGTTTTTGTGTTGGTTTTCAGATGGAAGCGTTTCAAGGGACGACGAGGGATGACATTTCATCCCAAGTGGGTCTGGTTTGGAGCCAAGTGAAGGAGCCAGTGATGGTGCCACTGCTGAGAGTGGCAGTGTTTCTGTGCTTGGCCATGTCGTTGATGATGTTGATGGAGAGAGTGTACATGGGCCTTGTCATTTGCTTGGTGAAGCTGTTCGGTAGAAGACCTGAGAAGCGTTACAAATGGGAGCCTCTGAAAGAGGACGTTGAGCTGGGAAACTCTATCTATCCCATGGTTCTGGTTCAAGTCCCAATGTACAACGAAAGAGAGGTAGCATACCAGATTTTCTTTCTCCATCTGTTTTCATTCACTCGTCTTCGACACACTTTTTTCACATTTCTGAATGCAGGTTTATCAGCTCTCGATCGGTGCCGCTTGTGGGCTTTCTTGGCCTTCGGACAGGATCATCATACAAATTCTTGATGATTCTACTGACCCATCAATCAAGGTATGCATGTTATTTATGATGAGCATTTTCTGAGTGAAAGTTGAAGACATTGGTGATAGAGTGAACGAACGAATGAATGAATGAATGAACAAAATGCAGGAAATGGTGCAAGTGGAATGTAGCAGATGGGCAAGCAAAGGAGTGAACATAAAGTACGAAGTGAGGGACAACAGAAATGGGTACAAAGCAGGGGCTCTGAAAGAAGGGATGAAACGTAGCTACGTGAAGCAATGTGACTATGTTGCCATTTTTGACGCAGATTTTCAACCAGAACCTGATTTCCTATGGCGAACTGTCCCATTCCTCGTCAATAACCCTGAACTTGGTCTTGTTCAGGCACGCTGGAAGTTTGGTACATTCTCTTCTCTTTCACACAACACACACCCTTTTTCTTTTTCTTCATGTGCACCTCTATTAACACATTTCACTTTACTTCTATCAAACTAGTTAGATAAAATTATTATTATTATTATTATTATTATTATTATTATTATTGTTATTATTATTATTATTATTATTATATGGTTTATATGATAATTATTATAAAAGTTAACAAATTTATTATATGTAAGATTTGATATGAGATCAGTTAGACTTAAAACTTTTTTATAATTAATTATAGAAGTGATTTCATTTAACTTTATTAAATTTTTATTTTCTAATTTGTTAATGAACTAATTTTAGCTTATATTAAAATTAATTTTAATATAAGAAAAACAAATTATTTAATTTTATTTTTTGTTTTACTCGTAAAATTTTTATTGAGGAACTTTTCCAAAATAATAGTTTATAATTTAATAATAATGTTTTTACTATAGTTTTTTCTATTATTTGTAATTTGTGATAATGTGTACATTCTTTTGATAAGAAATTGTTATATTCAATTGATTACTTATTTTTTATATGTTCATTACGATTTTTTATTAATTGACTCGTGCTAAAAATTATGGAAATCCAACAAGTGATAAAATACGTTTAACTTTTTAATTAAAAGTCATACTAACTTTTAATTATCTTATTAATAACAAAAAAAAAGGAGTACAGCATTGTCTTGCCTTTTGATTCTAAGCTTTTGGCTGCTTGCCTTTCTTCCTTTTCTTTTCCTTTCTTTTCTTGTCTCGGATTAACCATTTAACCTTATTGTGTGCTCATGGTTCGGAAAATACAACGTTGCCAATAAAAAACTGTCGGTGGGTCTTGTTTGTTTTGAAAATGCTATATATATATATATATATAGAATAAATTTTATTTAGAAATAATTTTACCAAAATAAATTACATTTAAATTCACTTTTTAACATAAAATAACGAGTAAAGCTGTTTACATTTAAATTCTATTATTCATTTTTAATTTTATATTTGCAGTATAAAAAATAAGATTAATTATAATTTTGCAAATTACTTTTACGATGATGAGATAAAATTAAACTCATCTTCCCAAAGGGTTTATCTTTGTTTTTGCATGACCCTCTGCGTGTTACATGTGTACTCAACTCTAGCCATTGCTCTGTTCCTACTTTGCTGGTTTGGGTTCACTTGTCTTCTTCTAAGTTCTGAAAAAGTGGTAGTGGTTACAAAGCAAAATCTCATTTTTCTGCTTTCAAATTTTGAATAGAATCTGCCATGAGAAGTCACCATCATGAATAAACTGAAAGATGATTAAACATGATACAACAATAATGTTGCAGGGCCTATGAGTGTGCTTAAGGTTCATTTAATGGGAGAATGGGGTCAGTTTTCTGTGGCCGAAAAGTGAGATAAGAGATAGACCACAGTAGAGAAAAAAGAAAAAAAGAAGAATAGTTAGTGTGGGTGTTTATAGGCAAAGCAACTCAATGAATAAACTGGAATTGGTACGCAAAATCATCATAAATTTTCTTAGAGTCAATATATAAGATGGTGGTTCGTTAATTATTATTTTTTAAAGATCATGTAACTTTATGCTAGAGATGTAGTTAGAGTCATTTACATCTTCACCTAATAATTAGGTCATCATAATAGCTACCTACTAGATTTGTACGTATACGAGGCAGAACAGAAACATGATTATAATCTACATCAGTAAGTAAGCATGATCTTTTTGGAAAGATGAAGTGTAACACTGTCATTAGTACATCAAAATTAAAGAACATCGGTAAGTATATGTAATCACTTACTTGAACAAGTAAAGCTGTTTACATAAATAAAAATGAAAATAATTACAATTGTTGTAAGTGGCTATTATTTATCTAGCAATCTGCGTGGTCAATTATGATGTTTTGTGGGCCTGTTAATTATTCTTGGCTATTTGAGTGGTGCTGTTCTTTATGATTCTACAAAATTCCTATGCTATAATTAGGTTAAAGAAATGATGATGTATAAAACAAAAATTGCACGCATTGAATTACACTTTGCTGCATATACGTTTAAAAGGCATAAGGAATAATTCGTATTCCAACAAAGGAAAATATGATAGCATCTGTTATGTGTTCTGTTTTCTGTGAATGCTTGCCAATTTAGAAGGACATTGTACTAATCCAAGAAAAGACTTGAGCATGTGCATTAGCACTTTACCAAAAAAATTTAGACTCAACTTTTATATTTCCATCAAGAAAGTTAGAATTTTGGTTGAACTATTCTTGAAGTCCGAAACATAATTATGGTGGATTGTTTTGACCGCAAAAGAGGGCAGTACTTTGAAATTAATCTGCATGCGTAGGGGTGCCTATGTTTTACGGAGACACCAATGTTGTTGGTATAATTATGGTTGTTAACCTCATAATTGTTCGTAAGATGTTTTTTCTTTTTCATCTGCTTTCTTCCATTTTTATTTTCTCTGGTTAGCTGTACTGTATTTCTGCACATATGTTTTGTTTTTGTTATTAATCTTAGAAAACACTCCTTCACCAAAGAAAATATTCACCACTATTGCATCCGGCAGCTGCATGTGCAATTTTAATGGTGGACCATAATTTCCATGTCACTGTCTAAATCTGTTGCCAAAAGACAGCTGAATTGATATCGCACTCTCATTCTAAATCATTCACAATAACACGATGAAATTGTTGATTTCGTTGCAGCAAATTTGTGGAATTAACAATTCATTTTTTTTTATAATTTTGTTTTGCAGTGAATGCCAATGAATGTTTGATGACCAGGATGCAAGAGATGTCATTGGATTACCATTTTACTGTTGAACAAGAAGTGGGGTCTTCCACTTACGCCTTCTTTGGCTTCAATGGTAATCATCTATAGAAGAAAATAGTTTCTTTCCTTAAAGTATAAAAAAGAATAATCAATTTTAAGTGCAACAGTGGAAAATTGAAATGTTTTCTTGTGGTTGTAGACTTGTAGCATGGTGACTTTACAACCATTTTTTGTGCTGTTGTAAATGATACAGGAACTGCGGGTGTGTGGAGAATTTCGGCGCTGAATGAGGCTGGGGGATGGAAGGATAGAACCACAGTGGAAGACATGGACCTGGCTGTTCGAGCCAGTCTCAAAGGATGGAAATTCTTATACCTGGCCAATTTGAAGGTTAAATTTGCTTGATTCTGTTTTCTCTTCTTTTTTTCTGATAAAAGTGGTAATGGAAGAGTGTCCGTATACTATTTGATGAAATGTCAATGACATGATAGGACTATTAGTAAATACTAGCCTAAAATAGTAGTACATATGCTTAAACAGCACAAACAGTTTCATTCAGTCGTAATTACTCAACTAGTCACTGAATATTCGGAGATTTCCATGCAGGAAGTTCTCTACCAAAGAAGATTTTAGTAACTTCAGGAAATAGATTTACATAATTCAATATCAGTCAATGTTGTAATCTTTTAACCTATTACTGAAAATGTAATGTGTGTGAGTGTATGTTAAGACTTGGGACTTAGGAGTGTTAATTGGTTGGTTTCTTTTTATTATGTGGGGTTGCTGACAGTGATGAATTAGTATGACATGAGTTTATTACTTGGAAAACAGGTGAAAAATGAACTACCAAGTACTCTGAAGGCCTACCGGTACCAACAGCACAGGTGGTCTTGCGGACCAGCCAATCTTTTCCGGAAAATGGTGATGGAGATAATGAGGAACAAGGTAAGGTTGCCCCATCTAATTGGCAGGACAGAAAGTATTGGCTATTTATGACCAAAATTCTTGTGTGTCCATTGCAGAAAGTATCCTTGTGGAAGAAGATATATGTGGTTTACAGTTTCTTCTTCGTCCGGAAGGTCGTGGCCCACATAAACACTTTCGTGTTCTATTGCATTGTCTTACCTGCAACAGTTGTGGTGCCTGAGGTGGTGGTACCCAAGTGGGGTGCTGTTTATATCCCTTCCATCATCACACTCCTAAATGCTGTTGGAACTCCAAGGTCTTCATTTTCTCAACTTTTCCTTTCTTCTAAAATCTAGTTACCTCTACTACTATCAAATATCATAATCAAAAGCAGGATTCACTTAGGAAAAAATGGTTCTTGCACTCACATCATAAATTGTTTTACACTGTTATTAAATCGCGAACACATATGTATATATAATATTTGTTGACTATTATATTAAATATCTCAAAAATCATGCCATGATTGGTTGACAATGTAAAAGAAATTACATTAACATTGCATAAAAATTAAACTCCCAACTTAGATAATCCATCGAGTGCATAATAAACACATCAAATATGATTCTTATGCACAGCACATAGGACTGGTCATAAACCATGTAAATGTAATGAGGAATTAATGAGCAAGCACTCCGTGGTTCTCTCTAGTGGTAAAGAAAAAGATTTAAAACTTTAAAAGATAATGAATATGTTTTACAAGTATAACCTTGTTGACTAAAGGTGCATTTTTCAGGTCACTCCACTTACTGGTCTTTTGGATTCTCTTTGAGAATACCATGTCTCTGCATCGAACAAAGGCTACAATTATTGGTCTACTAGAGGCTAGTCGAGTGAATGAATGGATTGTCACTGAAAAACTTGGAGATGCTCTTAAGGGTAAAGGTGGGGGTAAAGCACCCAAGAAGATTCGATTCAGGATTGGAGACAGGTATAATAATGGAGTATTGTTAATTTCTTATTCTTGGTTTCGTTTATCATATAACAATAGCATTCACTTGTTCAAATTTTAGATTATATTCCAGTGCTTACATTTGCTTTCTTTGTGTTCAATATCATTAGAATTCACATGTTGGAACTTCTTGTTGGATTCTACCTTTTCTTCTGTGGCTGCTATGATGTTATGTTCGGGAAAAACCGGTTCTATATATTCCTATACATTCAATCAATTGCTTTCTTCATCATGGCATTTGGATATGTTGGCACTATCGTTCCCAACTCCTAAAAGGACTTCAGAACACTTCATTCAGATATTTACATATTGTAATAGTGTTCATTCACAGTATAATCTGTGACATTAAATTAAAGCTTGTGTTATGGGTGGTCATTCTTCAAGGTTCTGCATAATCAGAGTCGTGGCTCGAACAGTCTTTGTGAATATTCAACACAGATACATAAGAAAATTACAGAAGTTATTCCTTTGGATATGAAGTATACAGAAAATTATTACAGCACTCTTCAGGCATCAATCTTCCCGGGGCAGACATCTTTGATTGGACATAAGGCTATAAGATTTTGTAGTTCTTTTCCTTTTTTAATTTTATCAATCATTTCCTTCTTTACTTGAATTTGTTCGAAGAAATAATAAACATCTTCAATAAATGGGATAGATTACAGAGTTTCGTGTTGAATCTCTTTTTTGTCTTACTCTATAGTAAAAGTTATACAAATAGTGAATTGGTAACTAATATGTATGTAAAAGATCACGTTTGAAATTGTTGACTTCAAACTAAACCTGAAAAAATCACCAGAGATATGAAACATGATCTTCATCTGTACCATTATATATTATATAAAGCAGATTCGTCTTTGTGTGATTCTTCTTTTCAATTTTACCAAGTGACCGGTTTTTAAATTTAACCATTTTCTTTGAATAATTTTTTAAATTAAATAAATAAAGATTATCTACAAAATAAATAAATAACCATTGAATATTTTAATTGACTTCTTTGACTAAAGAGTTCCAACCACCAACATTGGTATTTATCACAAGCAAACAAAGGAAAGTTGTCTCTAGTTTCCTTTTCTTTGTATTTGTTGCTAGTACCAAAAAAGAGTTCACTTTGGCAACAGACGCAGAATCTTAAGTAAACCAAATCAGTCTTTTTCCTGAACCTGAGAAGGGTAAAAACATGCCAAAAGCATTTATTACTGTCGGTTCTGAGTTTGTTTTCCATTAATAATCCAGCAAGAATATCTAAATGCAAGTCAATTTTCATCATTCTATTCAAACAAGGAAATATATGAGGTCCCGGAATTTGCTGTTGTCACAATCCCTGTTTCATGACAAGCTTTCAAAAAGAAAAATAAAAATGTGAACGTAATTTGTAATCAACGTTTCAATAATTAATTATAAGTATTAGAGATTTCTCCTCAAATTACAAATTTCATTCTATAAATTAATTTTGTGAGAATGAGTTAAATTTAAAGTCTATTTTTTAACATAGTTTTATATCATGAATTTGAGTCTATTATAATGATATTTATTGTTTGATGCTTCGTATGTATATATTTTAATATAAGGATGTGTTCGAGATTCATCAATAAGACAAATTTACAATATATAAGTAGTGTAAATCTCACTTTAGAAACTTATTTTGTAAGATTGAATTGAGTTTAAAGTTCATTTTTTAATAATATAATTGAATATATATTTTTAGCCTCTAAATTTATATATGAAATTTGAGTTCATTCATATCTCAAACTTTCATACAGTTTAGTCTTTAAACTAAAAAAAGGTAGATATAATTCTTATAATTCATATTTAATTTTGAACTAAAAACATATTTAACTCTTAATTATATATAACCATTACACTTATTTGAATGAAATAGTATATTTGACTAAAAAAGAATAGAAATGAGAGAAAGTGAAGTTGTTTGGAATGACAAAAAATAAGTGCATTTGAGTAAAAAGTTTATAATTAATGTGATTGGAAAAATATAATTATATATTGTTGTATTTAAAAATAATTACAATTTTTTTAAATAATTAAATATAAAATAAATTATTTTACTTTATTACCATACATTTCTCCATAAATCAGTATGCTAAATTTGTCTCAAATTTCGTGTGGAATCTTTTTTATTTATATGTTTTCTTCATGCACTCTAAGTGGCGTCTTTCAAACAAGCAGACTTAGTTTTGTATAATAAATAAATGAGTGTAATAATTATGTATTAAGAAATTGTATCAACAAAATTAAACAAATCTGAAAATTTATATTAATAACATATATTTAATCAACTAAGATTTCTTATCACTTACAATGCGAAAAAAAAATCGAACTTTTGAAATTAGATAGAGGTGGATTGGTAGATATACAGAAAATGGATAAATACTATGTTCATTTACGAAATTTCTTCAAGAATATGGGTGTGTAAAAAACGTTTCTTAGTGAAGATTTAGAAGATGTTTACATGAAACAAGACGAAGAAATCCTAATGGGGAGCATTTAGTTTGTAAACTTAACAATTTCATACATGGATTAAAACCAACATATGAACAATGGAATTTAAATTTTCATGAGGTCATGTCTTCATTTGGTTTTGAAGAGAACATAATGGGTGTATATACACACTAAAATATTAGAGGGAATAAATTTCTTTTTCTTGTTTCATGCTGATTATGTTTTATTCGTTATAAATGATAAAGTTGTATTATATAAGGTGAAATAGTTTGTCTTAATTAACTTTTACGTGAAGTATAAATGTGTTAAAAAGTTGGGGAAATTTTTTAGAAAAGTTTTAGAAAAGTTTAACATTAAATATTGCTCACAGAGTGACATTTACTGTGAAGGGTGTACTAGTGAAAAAAAAGTTTTTATACCGGTTAAAAAAAAAGTTTTCTATGCTAGTTTTGGAATTTGTATAAAAACATGGTGTATAGACAGTATTGAACTTTCTATAATAGTTTCAAAATCAGTGTAGAAATTCAATTTTCTATACCAATTACCAAATCAGGATAGAAAGTTCATTTTCTATCAGTTTCCAAACTATTATAGAAAGTTCATTTTTAATACCAAGACCTATTCATCACCATCACCAATTTTCTATCTTCTCGAGGAAGTTTATTAATGTTATGCCGCCCAGATTTGACCGTATATTTCTTGAATCAAGACTAGAGCAACACTAGAGGCCTCTCTAGTTACCTTCTTCCTTGAGTTGGCATCACCTCTCTTGGAGCCACCAAACACTACACCACCACCACCATATCTCCTAGAGGTCGCGAGCTTCTACACCATCCACACCTTAATTCATCATCATTGGATCATTTACCACCATATTTCTACACCATCCATCCAAGGAAACACCCCTCAATGCACATCTCCTAACTTTGCAAATGGAAAAGAGTGGTGCCCTTAATGAGGAGATGAGAAGGAAGACACATGGTACTTCATCTGATTCAGAAGTTCTTATTACAGAGCATAGGGGAAGAAGCCAGAAGAAAGAACAAAATAGTGGTAGAGATCAAAGCAGAAGCAAGTCCAGGTCTCGGTACAGGAATGTAGAGTGTCACTATTGTCACAAAACAGGACATATAAAGAAGAACTATTTTTTGTGGAAGAAAGAGAGCAAAGACAAAAAGGGTAAGCAAAGAGAAAGAGATAATGATGATGGTGATCGTGTTACTCACTAGTGCAGAAAGGGGTTTTAACGTCTCCCAATAGACGTTCGTCCACAAAAGCCCCAACGTATATAATTGACCGGTGGCATATTAGTAAATAAGTGGAACTGTAGACGTCCGTCCTGGGTCGAGCTGGACGTGTATAGGATTATAGACGTCCGGGTTTGGCAGACGGACGTTTAATAGGGTGAACAATTGAACCCCTGTCAGCCTTTAAACGTCCGTCCTTGGTCGAGACGGACGTTTATAATGTTATGAACGTCCGTCCTTGGTGACGGACGTTTATAGGCTAAACAAGTGAACACGTGTCAGCCCTTTGAACGTCCGTCCTTGGTCGAGACGGACGTTTATAATGTTATGAACGTCCGTCCTTGGTGACGGACGTTTAATAGGCTGAACAAGTGAACACGAGTCAGCCCTTTGAACGTCCGTCCTTGGTCGAGACGGACGTTTATAATGTTCTGAACGTCCGTCCTTGGTAACGGACGTTTAATAGGCTGAACAAGCGAACACGTGTCAGCCCTTTGAACGTCCGTCCCTTATCGAGACGGACGTTTATAATGTTATGAACGTCCGTCCCTTATCGAGACGGACGTTTATAATGTTATGAACGTCCGTCCTAGGTGACGGACGTTTAATAGGCTGAACTAGTAAACACCTATCAGTTCTTTGAACGTCCGTCCTTGGCCGCGACAGACGTTTATACTTGATTGAACGTCCGTCCCATGTGACGGACGTTTAATACGCAGACAACTGAACGTTTATAAGGTGAACAGTGAAAACCATGTGTTACCTTTGAACGTCCGTCCCTGGCCGAGACGGACGTTTATACTTCAGTGAACGTCCGTCCTAGGAGACGGACGTTAAAAGGCTGACAACTGAACGTTTATAAGCTGAACGTTTTCAAGTACCCATGGCAACTGAATTTTTATAAGGTGAACAGTGAAAACCATGTGTTACCTTTGAACGTTCGTCCTTGGCCGAGACGGACGTTTATACTTGAGTGAACGTCCGTCCTAAGTGACGGACGTTTAATAGGCTGAACAGTGAAAACCATGTGCAGCCTTTGAACGTCCGTCCCTGGCCGAGACGGACGTTTATACTTCAGTGAACGTCCGTGCTAGGAGACGGACGTTAAAAGGCTGACAACTGAACGTTTAATGTACTGACAGGGTGGTTGGATATTTAGTTCTCTTCAGGTCCTTAAACGTCTGTTTTGGGAGGGCTCGGACGTCTATAATATTATAGACGTCCGTGCCCGCATACCGGACGTTTAATGTACTGACAGGGTGGTTGGATATTTAATTCTCTTCAGGACCTTAAACGTCCAATCTGGGGGCCGGACGTTTATAATATTATAGACGTCCGGGCCCTCTTAGGACTGACATTTATGGGCTGCCATGGGGAGTTGAAACGTTCAGTTGTTCAGTATAATAGACGTCCGCCCCCCCCAAAACGGACGTTTATCATATTATAGACGGCGGCGCAACCAAAGACTGACGTTTAAACCCACCCGCGAATATCATTTTTAAATCGTCAAAGACGTCACATTAGTGACGAACCGGACGTCTATAATATTATAGACGTCCGTCCACCAGCTCGTCGGACGTCTAAGAGTATAATATCGTGCTCCCGCGAACCCGTGACCAGTTAACGTTTGGAAACGCGAAAACACTGTTGATCGTCTTCCTCTGCAAAACGCTGCTGCGCCATTGATTTCCAGGTGCGTTTTCTCGTTTTTGGACCTTTTAAATTCATTTCCAATCCGATTACATTGCTCTGTGATGAAATACCTTTGATTTGAACCGATTAAAAATCGTTTTCGGTCCGTTTTTTTGCAGACTCTTGCGTGTTCTTGGACGGCTTCTTTGACTGTTTTTGGACTGCGTTTTAGGCCGTTCACTCCTCCGTTTTCCTCCTTTTCATTTCGAATCTACTTTTCAGGTTAGCTTGTTGGTTGAAAATTTTTTGTATGCATGTAATTGAGTTTTGTGAATGCACGTTTTTTACTGTAAAATGTGACTGTGTAATTGGCTTTTGAATATATCTGTATTAGTTGTGTTATTATATAAGTATCAAATCATTGAGTGACACTTAGTTCCCGTTTGAAATTTAAGACAAACGATTAATCTTTTAATCGTTTGTGTTAAATTTTGAATTGTCCGATTGGATAGTTTGAGAAAATTAATTTCCATAATTTGCAATTCCATGTCAATTGGAGTTTAAGGATAACATTGATAAAATTTTGGTTCAGTACTTGTGTTGTTCTCCGGATGCATATTTGATTGTGGTCATCGTTGACTACTCTCATTTCGTGTATTTCGGAGACCAATGCGAAATGCTGCCGAAATCTTATCAATTTTATGATGTAGACTTCAATGCACGTGGCTGATATAATTATGAAAATTAGTTTTTTTGAATGGGTAGGGCCTAACCTTGTGAGAGTTAAAACACTTGAACTAATGATTTTATGAACATAATATGGATCGAAGCTGGATGAAGGAACGTCGCATTAGTGAAGAATATGAGAAGGGTGTTTCGAAGTTCTTGCAATACGTTGAACAAAATGCTAAGTCTGTCAACGGGACATATTTTTGTCCTTGTGTGCGTTGTCTTAATCAAATACGGCAAGACTTAGGCAATGTGCGTGACCATCTATTCATGTACGGCATAATGAGGACTTATACCGTTTGGACTTGGGTAAGTGTTTCTCCAAAAATGACTTTGAATTTGATGTTCACCTTCAACTTTTACGATAAAATAGTCATATTAATTATACTTTGTGTTTTCAATCTGTACAGAGTTATTGGTAAATCTCGTGGTCAACTGGTTCAAATTTTGTATCCAAAGGTTGTAAGTCATTTATAGTTTCCTTTTCATTTATGTTATTGAATGATCTAAATTCTTAACTATTTAGTTTGTTATTTTAGTGTAACCACCAGCTAGATTCATGGGAATGTGGCTTCTATGTGATGTGTTGGATTAAGACCATCATTCGAGCAGTCATTACAGATGACTGGAATGAGGTAATGATGTATACCTTAAATACATTACAAATCATATTCATCTTCAACTATATATGAAACAATAATGAATCTTTGTTGAATTTTGCAGCGCTTCAAGACTACATCGCCTATTACAGAAGACACAATTAAACAGATAAGGCAGGAGTGGACCGCTTATCTTCTGCAAAGATGGAGTTAGGAATAGTTATATTTGTTGTTGAACATTGTTTAGTTTTAGTTTAAGTTTTATGTTGATAGTTTGGTAGTGGATTGAACTCCACATTAAGTAGAACTTTGTTTATATAAAACGCATTTTTATATTATTGCAAAATTGTTCTGGGACATTTTTCTGCTTTTCAGGTGTGGTTTTATTGAAAAAATAAACTAATTTTTAAAAAAAAACGCCCAGTAGACGTCCGTTAGTGCACAGTCGGACGTCTATAGACGTCTGTCAGTGCACACACGGACGTCCACCCCCCAGCTCCTACCTAAAACATTTCAGCAAGGTAGACGTCAGGGGGGAGGAGGCGGACGTATATATAGGCGTTCGTCCTGACACAACGGACGTTTATATAGGCGTCCGTCCAGACACAACGGACGTTTACATAGGCGTCCGTCCAGACAAAACGGACGTTCATGTAGACGTCCATCCTGACAAACGGACGTTCATGTAGACGTCCGTCCTGACACAACGGACGTGCATGTAAACGTCCGTCATGACACAACGGACGTGCATGTAAACGTCCGTCATGACACAACGGACGTTCATGTAGACGTCCGTGCTGACACAACGGACGTTTACAGAGACGTCCGTCCTGACACAACGGACGTCTGAGCGACGTCACCCACATAAACGTCGGGCGTACGACAGACGTCAAAAGGCCAAAATATCGGACGTTAAAACCCCTTTCTGCACTAGTGACTACTACTACATGTGGTGACCTTGTTTGTCTTTGTGATTATGACACTATTAATCTTGTATCTGATGAGAACATGTGAATAATTCATAGTGGTGCTACATTGCATGTTACATCCAAGAAGGAGTTCTTCACATCTTATACACCTGATGATTTTGGAGTATTGGAGATGAGTAATGATGGGGTGTCTAAGTGTTGGTGATGTTCACTTGCAAACCAACATGGGGATGCAATTGTTGCTTAGAGGAGTTAAACATGCTCCAAATGTTCGCTTTAACTTGATTTCTATGCAAGTACTTGATGATGGTGGATATGATAACCACTTTGGTTCTGGAAAGTGGTAGCTCACCAAAGTTAACTTGATTGTGGCTAAAGGAGAGAAAAACTCTAAGCTTTATTGAAGGCAATGAAGACCATGTGTGTAGGCTACGAAAAAGCCTATATGGTTTGAAGCAGTGGTATAAGAAGTTTGATTCTGTTATGTGTGAGCATGGCTACAAGAAGACTATTACTTCTGACCATTGTGTTTTTGTTAGGAAATTTTTTGAGAATAATTTTATTATATTGTTGTTATATGTTGATGACATGCTTATTGTTGAGAAAGATGTATCCAAAATTGACAGGTTGAAGAAGCAACTGGACGATTCATTTGCCATGAAAGACATGGGAGCTTCTAAGAAGATTCTTGGTATAAGTATCACTTGTGATAGAAAAGAGAAGAAACTTTGTCTATCACAGGAGCACTTCATTCAGAAGGTGTTGCAAATATTTCAAATGGAAAATGCTAAAGTTGTAAGTACTCCTCTTGCTACTCATTTTAAGTTGAGTGTTAAACAAAGTCCTTCAAATAAAGCTAAGAAGACAGATATGAGCAAAGTTCCTTATGCTTCTGCGGTGGGTAGTTTGATGTATGCAATGGTATGTACAAGGCCTGATATTGCACATGTTGTTGGTACAATTAGTAGATTTCTGTCAAATCCAGTTAGAGAGCATTGGAATGCTGTGAAATAGATTTTGAGGTATCTTCGTGGTACTAGCGGTTTGAGGCTTTGTTTTGGAGGTGATAAGCCTACTTTAGTGGGTTACTTAAATTCAGATATGGCTGGAGACATTGATTCCAAAAAGCCTATTTGATTCAGTTTGCGGTGGGAACCTTGGCTTTGCAATCAAAGTTGCAAAAGTGTGTAGCATTGTCTACTACTAAGGCAAAATTCACTGCACTTACTGAAGAAATTCTTGTAGGAGCTTGGTTTTGTGCAAGGTAAATACTTGTTATATTGTGAAAGTCAAAGTGTTATTCATCTTGGTAAGAATCCAACTTTTCATTCTAAATCCAAAAATATTGATGTGAGGTATCATTGGATACGTGATGTTTTGAATGTTAAGCTGTTGGAATTAGCTAAAGTTCATACAGATGATAATGGTGCTAATATGATGACCAAGGCATTGCCAAGAGGAAAGTTTGAAGTTTGTTGTGAGATCACTGGTTTGACGGATATCTCCACATAGTCGTGAGGGTGAGATTTGTTGGGTTATTGGGCTCCCTTCCTATATGGAGATTAGGCCCAAATAATTGGACCATTATGTCTCACTAGGTTAAATAGAGATGGGTCAGATTAGTAAGGCACATTAGGTCATTTGAGGAGAGGCAAAAGCCAAGTGAGAGAAAAAGAAAGAGAGAAAGCCTTTCCCATATAACCCTAAACCTGCACTCGTGTTTTCATCTTTGTGAAGTCGTTCACCGTTGGATCAGACTGATTTTTGGACAGTGGGTTTCAGACATATGGTTCTTTGTTCTGACTGTCCGGATCGTCAATTGGAGGTCTATCTCGAGAGAAATAAGTCCCACACCAGCAGTCCTGTTTTGAAGAATTTTCATCTTCTTTGTTCTCATTTGTAAGCATTTGTGCTTAGTTAAATTGACTTATTAAAAATACTATTTGGTATTATTATTAGAGACTCTTTTTTACCATATTATTGATTATAGTGAATTTTTCTTTGGTCTGGACGACTCGTAGATTTTACCCTTTCTCACGTTAAAAATTGTTGGTGTCTCTTTGTTCTTTGAATTCTATTTATTGTTCTATTTGTTTGGTGCTCCTCACAGATTCTCGCAAGAAGGAAGATTAAATTTTCGCTGTATTATTACTCTTTGCTAAGTTGTTATATTTTTTGGCTATTTTCCAATAAAAAGTGTTTTTTGTACTAATGGTGATAAACTTGAATTCAGTCAATATTTGAAAAATTGACCTTGAGTGGAATTATATGAAAAATATTTCATGTTATTCAACAATTAGAAGTGTTATGTATGCTTAGATCTTTGTCAAACCTTACATCACATTTGCAATTGGAGTTGTGGGAAGATATAAAAGTGATACAAACCATCAAAAAGTTACAAAGAAAGTAATAAGTTATCTTTAAGAAATAAAGAATTGCATGCTTATATATCGACCCACAAAAATTTATAAGTGATAGGTTACTTCGATTTAGACTTTATTGGTTTCCTGATAAATCTATATCTAATTATGTTTTTATACTTATGAAATTATATCTTATAATAATAAAAAATACACCTTGACTCCTGATTCCAAAATGGAGGTTAGGATTACATAACGTGGTGTATAGTTAAAATATTTTATATATAAGTTTGGAGTAGTAGACTCAGTTCCTAGACCATTGAAAATGTGGTTAAGAATAATAAAAATAAAATAAAAACATGTTTTTAATAGTCAATCCTTTAGAAAAAGACAAGACACTTTAGAAAAAAACAAGGCACTAAAGAATTTTTAAAGTTCATATAAAATAATTAAAACTTCGTTCTATAATGTAGCCATTTGATATTTTTTCATTTATTTGATTATTTTGAAAAGAACTCATTTAATAATAATTTAGAATAAATATATTGTTTATTCATTAGAACTAAGAGCTTATAAAATATTTAATATATAATAATATATGGAAGATAATATTCATTATTTAAAAGATCTATCATCATTATTCATATATTTAAATTTTTATTTGATTGATAATAGGATAAATAGTCGTCAATTAAAGCATATCTCCATGAATTAAAATCTTTGTTCTATTTTTGGAAATGGGTATATGCATTTCCTGTTTTCCTCCTGATACTATGAATATGATAACTTTTTAATATTTTATTCCATCCATACTCAAATATATTACAAATTGTTTGGCATGTTATTTCCATATTGTTTCTAAAATGGTCAAAACTCTTTAATGAGCAAATTTCTATAAATTAGATAGATGTTCTACGCTAACAAAAGTTTGGAAATAAGAAGCAAAAGCAGACAAAAACAATAGCAAGAAATTGATTCTTTAACTTCCACAATTTATAGATGGCATAAATGTATTTTAAGATACTTATTTATCACACTTAAATCATTAAAAAAATGATTTTGTATAATTCGTTGATATAAACTTAAAAAAAAAATTAATCATAAAGTGTTGGTGGTAGACTAACTCTCCAAATTTTCAATAAGCAACTTCACTACTAAATATTTTTAAATTCAGTGGTTGAGCTAATGACATGTTATTTATAGGATAAATAAAAAGAAAACTAATCAATACAAATGGAATAAAGCTATCGCCATCGTTGCTTCAATGTCTTATTTTTACAATAAAAGTATCTAAAAATATAAATAATTTCGTTCTAAAATCAATTTTATTTAAAATCACCTCAATTAATTATCATTCAAGTTAAAAAAAATAAAAATAGGAAAATGGAAAAGCCAAGAAGACTTTTTTCCAAACTAATATACAATGAAATGAATCCAAAACCACACATCTTAGAACATTTTGAATGGAAATATATATATGAAATTGACAACTGAACCAATGCAATAACCTGATTTTGGCATGTTCTACCAAACAAGGAAGATGGACCAAATATTGCTGGCTAGACAGAAATTTAATGGACAACATTTCCAAGGCAAAAAGTTAAAATTAAATATGTCTTCGAGCACACTTTGAGTAGAATTAATTTGTGTCTATTTTTTCTGAAGACATAATACGTTATATATCCTTTGATGTTAGACCAAACATTACATGTAATCATCTTTCACTATTTATGTTACAAATTTGTCGGATAAAATTATCCATTCTCAGACAATAATCACCTTTAAAGATAAAGTTGCAAATGTTAGAATTTTGCATATTTGTCTAACTATTGGATTAATTTCTATATTATTAGCTGACAAAAAACTTCTATATTATTAAATAATTTCAATAATTATAATAGATATTATGTTATTTTTTTAAAAAAGTGAAGAATATTATTTGAGTTTTCGATATATTTTGATTTAAACAAGTGATTAAAAATATTTATAAAGTTTTTTATTTAATCTAACTATCATAAAGATTTTCAATTTAAATATATTAAATATAATTTTAAATATAACAATTCTTAAATTCCAACACTAATTGAGTCTATATATAATACTTTATCTTTAAAGTATAAAACAACAAAACTTCACTCACTATATTCAAGAAAAAAAAATTGGAAAAAAAAAATTAAAGTTACTGAATGTTAAATTTTATTTTTTTTTTCAATAATCCTAATATGGATTTCAGACCAAACGGTCTCACTTGCTCGGTTGTCTGGCCTCAACTCAAAATAACTTAATTTTATATTTTTTTCACTGTTCAAAAGTCGAGTGTTATTTTTCTTCGGTGCAGATAACAAGATTTTGTATACAAACTACTTGGCCAACTTTGAGCAACCGATCGGCAGGGAACATTTTTCAACTCGGTGAGGCAGACTCTTCGTGAGCTCTCATCTTGGTCTTAGGACATGCTCCTATGAACTCCTAAGACCTAAACCGAGCGGGTGAGGCAGATTTCTTTCGTAAACTCTCACCTTGGTCTTAGGGCACGCTCATAGTGAACTCCTAAGACCTAAACCGAGCGGGTGAGGCAGATTTCTTTCGTGAACTCTCACCTTGGTCTTAAGGCACGCTCCTAGTGAACTCCTAAGACCTAAACCGAGCGGGTGAGGCAAATTTCTTTCGTGAACTCTCACCTTAGTCTTAGGGCACGCTCCTAGTGAACTCCTAAGACCTAAACCGAGCGGGTGAGGCAGATTTCTTTCGTGAAATCTCACCTTGGTCTTAGGGCACGCTCCTAGTGAACTCCTAAGACCTAAACCGAGCAGCAATAAAGGTCCATTGTTGAAGACTTGACAAATCAAGCGTGAAATTAAGTATGAAGCATACGCGTACGAAATAAATGCTCGACAAGCATGTTTTCATTCAAAATAAATCTATTTCAATTACAAAGTACAGAGGTAGAAAAGTGATAAAATTCTATATCTAAAAGACCTAAGGTTAAACATCAGCCCCGTCGGTCTCCTCGATCACTTCAATAGGAGTCTGAACATTAGGGATGGCCAGAGGTGAAGGTTGAGGAACATGGATCAGAACTAATTTCCCATCCACCACCAGCATGCTCACATCGAGACGAGGGTCTTTGGTCGGAACTTGAAAAAGGATGTTACATTGGGCGAGTGCTTTCTCAAAGCCAAGTAAATGCTCATTCACTACTTCATCGCCCAAAAATTTGTTGTCCGCCTCCAATTTCAACACTCGATCCTGAAGCGAATCCCGATCGGCCAGAAGGCCATCCCTCTCAGTCACCAACTCTTTATTTTTGGTAGTTGCATTTTGGAGGTCAAGCTTCAAATCATCATAAGACCGTTGCATACGGCGTTGAGCAAAGCGGGCCTCGGCCAGTAGAGTGTTGGCTTTTTTCTTGTCCTCATCCGCTATCCTTTCTGTTTCGGCTAGGCAGAGCGTCAATTCTTGGTTGGACTTCACAGCGGCGTCATACTTCTCTTGAAGAGACTAAAGCTCTATAGAAGCTGATAATGCTAATTCTTACCATTATCTAAGCATCATTTTAGTAGCAAAATCAACTCTTCTTTAGCTTATTACTTGCTTAAATCCTCTCTTTTATTTAGTTTTAGTATTTATCTATATTTTGAGCTACATTACGAAAATAATATTCTAATCCCTTGTTTTTTTATCTATTTCGATGTTAGGAAGATCCTCTATTACATTGAAGAGCCTCGGTGATCTAGGAAGTCATTGATTTAAAAGTCATTTTCGCTTAAGCGAGAATAATTTAGCTTAAGCGAGAATGACTATCTTCTCCAAGAAGTTTATTCTCGCTTAAGCGAGAATAATTTAGCTTAAGTGAGAATTCGGGCAGTATATATACTCATGAGGCAGAACGAAAAAAGGGTCTTTGGTTCTTTGGAGGCGCGATTTCACGTCTGGAGCTCATGGAGGGCGCGAGGAGCTTGTGGGAACATCTCCTCCTCTTCCTTTGGGTCTCCTTCTTCTTCCATCTTCCATGTTTGTAAGCTTTAGGGTTCTCTATGGAAATGGAGAACCAAATTCATCTTGTTAGGGTTAGATGTAGCCTATGAACTCTTGTGTAATGAATGATTGTTTCGTATTTATAAATGCATTTTCTATCTATTACTAGTATTCTTGTTTCCGATCTTAAAGCTTGCATGTAATGAAGACATTCATGACTTGATTTTGGGGTTTCATTGAGCCAAGGATGGGATATGAAATCCTGAACTGAAACAAGAGTCCTTGTGGGTCATTTAGCCAGGGATGAGATATGATTCACATGTTGTCTTAGATCCTAGTTCTTAATGCGGGTTTGTTTGTTAGATTGTCCAAGGGATTGGAGTTTGATAAGGAAAACCTAGGCTCTTTCACCTAAGGGATTAGGGCTAGAGTGTTTTAGTGGATTGACTTTAGTAAATTGATAGAGAGGAGATGAAATTGGTTATACACAAGAGTGGTGAAAACTAACCTTAACAATGTCATTTCATACCATTTCTAGTCTTTTCCATTTCCAAGTGCCTTCAATACCAAAGTCCAACCTTGTAATTACTTGTGAATTTATCTTTTTGCACATATTCTTAAATGATGAGTTGTTCTTGAGTCTAGATGAGTTGTTAATCGCACAATTTTCTAGTATTACGAGTCTCTTGGGAAAACGATACCTGGTCTTACCACAGTTTATTACTTGAACGATTTGGTGCCCTTGCCAAAGAGACTAACAGAAGCCGATGCCCTCTTCTGAGCGGCGTAAGCCATACACATCGTAGACCGAGCGACCAACTCCATAGCCATATTGGATTCTTCCTCCTTGGTCATTCCTTTAACTAGAGCTTTTTCCTCGGCAAAAAGATCAAAGTGGATGCGCTTCGCCACCCACGAGTTGGGACTAATAGGTCCAGAGACGATGGTCTTCGGTCGGAACTTGAAAAAGGATGTTACACTGGGCGAGTGCTTTCTCAAAGCCAAGTAAATGCTCGTTCACTACTTCATCGCCTAAAAATTTGTTGTCCGCCTCCAATTTCAACACTCGATCCTGAAGCGAATCTTGATCGACTAGAAGGCCATCCCTCTCAGTCACCAACTCTTTATTTTTGGTAGTTGCATTTTGGAGGTCAAGCTTCAAATCATAATAAGACCGTTGCATACGGCGTTGAGCAGAGCGGGCCTCGGCCAGCAGAGTGTTGGCTTTTTTCTTGTCCTCATCTGCTATCCTTTCTATTTCGGCCAAGCGAAGCGTCAATTCTTGGTTGGACTTCACAACGGCGTCATACTTCTCTTGAAGAGACTAAAGCTCTGTAGAAGTCGATGCCCTCTTCTGAGCGACGTAAGCCATACACATCGTAGACCGAACGGCCAACTCCATAGCCATATTAGAGGCTTCCTCCTCGGTCATTCCTTTAACTAGAGCTTTTTCCTCGGCAAAAAGATCAAAGTGGATGCGCTTCGCCATCCACGAGTTGGGACTCATAGGTCCAGAGAGGAGAGGACCGTTGAGTAGAGCCCTCTTGCTACGCTTGGATGAGGCAGAGGATTCCCGAACGGCTTTCCATTTTCCCTTTTTCTATGGAATCGACTCCGACTGTTGAACTTTGTCGGCAGGGCGACAAACGAATTTGGGCGACTAGACTTCAGCAGGAGGCGGGGGAGGTGGTGCCTTTTGGACAGGCAGAGACGTCGTAGGGATGACAGTAGTAGTTGGGGCGCGAGATGAGCTCCCTCCTACTGTTTTCCTTACGTCTCCCCCTCTCTGAGCGAACAAGCGGGCGAAGGTGCTGCTTCTGGCTGGATCCATCTTGCTCAGTAATCTACACATCAAAAATAAATTTAGATAAGTTCCAAATGACTGCTCAACAAAAGGCAGTCGAAATTAAACTTACCGAACACATTAGAGGGAAGATTTTTGTTGTTCAGAAAACCGATCAGCACGCGAGAAGAGGACTTGGGGGGCAGCTGACTCAATTGATTAATTAAGTCCAAATCCTCGGGTGTCATCTGTGACCTAGGCCAGGAAATAACCTTCTTGGGGTTGTTGGTCCAATAAAAGGGAAACTTAGCCCGCCCGTCCGGGAAACAAAATCTCTTATACCCAGTTTCCAAAGGTACGACCTTAAAGAAGTTTCCTTTAAATTTCTTGTACGAACTATTAAAAAGAGACAACAAATGTCTATTCCCGATCGTTCTGAGGGAAACCTAGGGTTTGGTCGGATGAGGTTGTACGTGAAAAAAGTAAAGGAAAGCCCCAGGAGTGAGGTATAAAGCTAAATCGGTACAAACGGGAGAGAATGCTTGCATAAACGCTCAACCGTTCGGATGCAGCTGCGTAGGAGCCACATTAAGCTCCCTTAGAACGCTCATTTGAAAATCCGAAAAAGGAAGGAGAACCTTTAAATCTTTAAACATGGTGGCGTAAACATAGAAGAAGTTTGTGGGGTAATTCCCCCGACCGTGGCATACCCGCTCGGTCATTTGGCAAATGACAAGTTTAAAATGACTAGCGTCCTCAGCAGCCTTTACCAGACAAACACTACTGGCCAAATCCCTAAATGGACGGCGATGGTAGAAAGAGGAAGAGATTTGCCTAACCTCGTAGGGAACCCAATCATAGCTAGGAACAATAGGCCAATCTCTGGGCTTACCGTCCCAAGCACCGGAGGAGTCCATGTTAATTGCGACTTCCTCGGGAGCATCACTATCCACCAGAAGATCGGAAGAATTCCCTGAATTGACGGCTATAACACCCTGACCAGCAACGACACCCGAGGAGGAAGACGAGGTAGCAACCTTATCATCGGCATACCCCCTGCCCTCTTCACCGGCGACATCAGAAGACATGATTACCTGAGGCACATGATTAAGATGAGGAAGATAGGCACGAGAGAGTAACAGAGGTGAGGAGAAAGGGGTAAAAAATTAGGGCAAATTCAGGGCTATTTATAGAGGGTAAAAAGCGATTCGCCAAGCAAATCTAGAGCGTCAAATGAAGAAAGATCTGACGGTCTAGGCGATGTGGCGATTCATTTTTTACTTTTCCCGCCTAATTTTTACAGTCATGACTCTACGACTTCACGCCCTTGCAAAAGTCAAGAAGACGGTTGAAGGTCTTAACAAGAGAAGATGTGAACCGATCGGGAACCACTTCAAAACCCTACGCAAACATATTTTTGCTAGGGCCTAGGGAACTTGTGTTACTACTGAGTAGGTTAGACCGACCGACCATACAAAGGCGATGGAAGTGTTACTACTGAGGTTAGACCGACCGGACATGCAGGGGCGATGGAAGCCAATCATTCCCAGTTGGACACTAGAATAATACTCGTGAACTCTCCAGCCGTTTGCTGGAGACAACCTTTGAATGTCAATGAATGCATAATTAATGATGTAACGGTCACTGTGGAGCAGTTAAGGTTTGCATTGATCGTCATTAAGAGGTAAATTAATGGATTATATATTCCTTGAAACCCTATAAATAACAACTGATTAAGAAGGTAAAAGCTCTGATTTCTGATTTTAACTAGACTTGCGAAGATAAATTTTGACTTGAGTGTCGAAGTGTTTCCTGCAGGTCACTCCCATTTGAGAACAGAGAGAGGAAGATCCAGGCAGCAAGGAGGACCGATCAGTGGAGGTGGAGCATTCCCGAGCAGAAGCAGCCGGAGTTTTTCTCGTTCCATTCCAGCAGAAACACTGAAGTATTTTAAAACATGAACAAAAAGGTATCTAAAATTAAACAAAAAAAATAAGGATGCTGCAAATGGACAATAAAAAAATAAAGGTAAAAATATGAATTATTACATATAGAAAATAAATTCTAAAAATAGAAATATGTAGATTAAAATGTAAAGGGTCCTGGCTTCATGTTTAAGCTAATTCCTATCATTTTTCTTTTCTAAGAACTTTTATTTAGGAAGAAGTGGTACCAAACCAAAATATAAGACAAGGATTGATGCAGATATATTCCATTTCCAAACTAGAAATAACGAATAAAATGCTATCATATAAAACCAAGACAGAATAAGAGTCGCTGGCGACGATGTAGTGAGAGGATTATGATATATGAACACATTCATAATCGACGACTTTCATATTCTTTGGTAAATATTCCCAGAAAACTAGTTGATATAAAATCAAACACGAGAAAAGAATGGAACTTGATTCGTTAAAACTATACAATAAAGATACATAATAAGTACACAGTGGCTACCGTCAGTCTATTATAAACTGAGATATTGATTTGTCTTTCAGCTGCAAAATCTGTGTTCTCACAACAAATTGCACATTTAAATATATTTTTACATCATTTGACTGAGAAATTTGTTTTTAAATATACATATCAAACTGCATCAAAATTGTTCAACCAGACAAATAATTATATAATCTTTGTGAAAGTCAACCGAAGTTATCATAGTATAATATTTTTATATTAGAAAAACCAATCAGACACTAATTCATAATACAATCAGTGACAAATCATTGTGATGGCCGAGAGGGTTTTTTCTACGTATAAAAATTAATATATAATTTAAAATATTTTTTAATAATTTTAATATATTTTATATATTTGATATCTCTGAAAAAAATTGTATACACCTATATAAAAATTTTGATAACTCAAAATATTTTTATCATTGTATATACAACTTCCTCGTTGGTGGAGATTGAAGTTGTTAACGATGATGCCATTACTGACTTATTTTTGAGTTAAAATATTCGAAAAGGACAATGATGAAACAAGAAAGAGACTAATAAGCAAAGAAACTATTTTTAAGCAATGCAACTTGCATTCTATCCTCTCTATAACTATCACTTCATTTCTGTTAACAATCACAATTCTTTCTTCCAAAGAATCAAACTCAGAAAGATTTTACAACTTTTTTCTAAATGTGGCTCTTCTAGAGTGTGTTCCATTCCTTCTTTTCTTAGGGTTACTGCATCATCATTTTCCTACTTCTGTCATAAGGTAATATTCTTTAATCAGTGCTCATATGTTTTTACGTTTGAGAACAAAACATAATTAATATGTTTATATCTGTTCATGCTTCTTGATAATATGGACTTTACATTATTAGTTGAGAGGAAGAATAATGTTAAAACAAAATAATTACTGGGGTTCTTTATTTGTCTTTTGTTCTAGTAGATGGGACTTTTGTATTTTATTCTAGTTTAATTATGTATACAAAGTAAATTTGTTGTAATATGTAAATAAATTATTTAATATTATATATAATATTGAAAATGTTGAAGTAAACAAATATTAAAAAATATTGAAATTGTTTATAATTGTATAACGTAAACACTCTGGTTAAATTTTTTTTTAAATCAAATACGAATATTCTTACAAAAGATATAATTAAAACTCTACTACAATCCATTACACAAATCACTAGTTAGAAATTATGTTTTCATGATAATTTATGTGTTGGTTTTAATCCAGCAACATGGTTAATATTTTTATTATAAATACAAAATATACTATAAAGGTTATAAATTCATCTATTATAATAAGAGATTTGATGATATTTTTATAATAAATTACAAAACATATTATAATAAATTTAAATTTATTTATCATAGTAAGTGATGCGATAATTATTTTGTAATAAATGTTTAAATTCATTTGTCATAATAAATTATGCAGTTACATTTCTTTTTATGTCTGATGGCTGAACTTGTTTTTTCACCTTTTCATTTGTTTTCATCTTCTTTCATACGCTTATAATCCTAGGGTCGAGCTTATTCAACAAGAAACATTGGTTTTTAGATAAATTTATACTAGATATTGGTAAGTAGATTTTCATTTCTACTTGTTTACATTCTAATTTCAAAGTTCTGTCCAACCAAACGTGCATTATATATATATATATATATATATATATATATATATATATATATATATATATATATATATTATTTAGTTTATCATTGTGGAGAATCTAATTATAACTTTTAGTTTCATACAAACAAATTCACTAAATAAACATAATACATCACTAATAAAACTTAAGTTTTGACTCATAAGAAATCAATATCATTTTTAACTTAAAATGTTAAAATAACATAATAAATGTAATTTAATATTTAACTTTTTCACTTATACTTAATATGAAATTAAAATTCACACTTAAATCCCAAACAAATAATGTATCTAAGGTGATTTTATTTATGATTAATATATTCACTAAATTAAATTAAATAATTTTAATTAATATTTCAATCATATATGTTACTTTTTACTGGTAATGTATATTTTATCTTGTTATACTTGTTATATAATGACATATTGTCCTATTTTTCTTTTTTGTGCGAAGGATTCGAAGTGATCTTCACATAGCACCACCTCATAAACCCAAACACTACGAAATTCCAGTATAAAAATACAAATGTACGTATGTCATTACTAATATCTAAAAGATTTATTATATTTATGTTATTAGGTATTTATGGTGATATTTATTTAAGCATTTTATTTTCTTTTTAGTGTATTGCATAAAATATTTTTTAATTTAATGAATTGAATTAAATAATTTTCCTATCAATTTTAAAAGTATCTACTATAAAAATATCTAGACTTTAAATCAGATCAATGATTGGGTATATATACTTTTATTGAATAGATAACTTAAAATTTATTAAGACAAATTGAAGTTAGTTGATTAAAAGTTTTACTTTTCTTTTATAGGAGTAAAAGTGATGCTCATTCTCCTCCCACTGTACCCCCAACTCAAACGGAAGACATTTCTAAGTAAGTTATAAATAATTCAAATATTAGTTATTATTAAAAAATTACTAACTTTTTTTTCTAGGAAGAAAAATGATGATAGTTCAACCTCACCATCAATACAAGCAAATAAGAGTCCATCAACTTCAAAAGTGGCAAAAGTAAGTTATTAATAATTTAAATATAAGTTATATATAAAAAAATTACTAACCATTTTTAATATATAGGACTCGAAGCCACTCGATTCTTTATCATCAACTCAAGAAGATCCAAGCACTTCCAATCCCAAAGTTGATAAGTAAGTTGTCAATAATTCAAATATTAGTTATTATAAAAAATTATTGACTTTTTTTTTAATAGGAAAAAAAATGATAATACTTCAACATCGTCGTCAACACAAGAAGATAAAAATTTATCAAGCTTAGAAGAGAAAAATGTAAGTCACTAATAGCTCAAATATCAATTACACATTAAAAGGAAAATTACTAACCATTTTTAATATAGGAGTCGAAGCCAACCACTTCTCCACCACGTGCTTAAATTTCGAGGTATTAAGTCACGTTGCTAATAACTTAAGCACCATCTTTTATAATTTTGTTCTTTTATAAAGCCTTACTTAACTTTCTACTTAAAAAGGCATATTTAATTTATTACTTTTCCAGGTTTTTTTATTAAATTGTTTGTTTTCAAGAATAATTTTTTATTTTATTACTTTTCTTTTCACCAAAAAATGATTTATGATTTATGACTTATTTTCGTTTATTTTTTTCTCTAATTGCATTTAATATATTTTTATTTATCTATCTTATTTCTTTATTTTATTTTTCTATATCTCTCTATTTACCAGCATACTTGTGGGTGATATATTTTGCATGAGTCACGTTGATGTAAAAAGTATACAATATATCATAAGAAATTAATAGAGAACAAAAATACTAACGAATTTTACATGGATTGTTCAGGACTCAGAATCTTCTTCAAATCACTTAAAGATGGGGTTATATGCTTTACGATGAACTTTAAGAGAAATATTAGCTCATGTTACAATTGCACCACAACAGTGTTGCTTATGATTAAAAGAAATAAAAAGGTGTTTTAACACCATTATGTGTATTTTTTTATCTTTTTGTTTCAAGTTTACAGAGTAAGAGTAGAGTGTGACATGTTGATATTTGAATTTCTTTCAATAAAAAGTTATGGTAGAAATTGGCATGGAACTTATTGGATTGTACAATCTTATATAGGCTTAAATGGTTACTTCGTCCCCATGTTAAGGGATGAATTTCTGTTTAGTACCCGGTTTTAAAAATGCTTCTATTTTATCTCAAAGTAGTATAAATTGCATCAATTAGATCCCTTCTGTTAAATTCACATAAACAGAGTTAACTCCAGCTGACGAATCTGCTTTTTTTCTTCTCTCTCCTCTGCATTTCCTGCAATGTTCCAGCTTTTTCTGTTCTTCTTCCTCACTTTTCTGTTCTCCTCTGCACTCACAAACCCATCTCCTACCCTCTGATTCACGCCAACAACCACCTTCATCTCTCCCACCATCACCTCCCTATTCACGTGCTGCTCTGCGTACAGTGGCCACGCAACCATTGACACCCCACCACCACCCCTTCCAACACTGATATCCACCCGCAGCGGATGTAACTATTCCACGGGCATTGTTGCAAGAACAAGAAACTCGTTTTCCTAGTTCATAAGAAACAATGTCAATATCATCCAGAACAATGTTGGAACAACCAAGTAGACCACAATTCAAGGTAATAGCTTCGTCACTTGCAGATGTTCCTCTGAATCCACGGAATGTCACATCACTCACGTTCAATCATTTGCCCTAAGTGCACCAAATTCAACAATGCAACATTCATATAACAAATAAGTTGAAACCACAACGATATAAACACAAACAAAAAGTTTAAGAGTACCTTCGAAATTTTACTGCCGTAGGTCTGGTCTATAATAATTGGGTTCATAACGTGCATTAATCTGATGTCCTCAAAAGTTATGTGTCGTGCATAACCTGATCCACCCTGCAAAAAGTTAAACAATGTATGAAATATATATTCTCATATAGTTAACAATTAAAATTAATAATAATTTAAATACATTTTTTCTTTTTCTGATATGTTTTTTTAAAACAGTTATTACTTACTGGTGCTGTCTTGATTCTTGCTCCATTTGTAGTGTTGGTGAAGCTGCAATTTTTTGGAGTTACAAACGATATTAAGTTTTTCTTTTTCAAAGCTTATATTAAATATTAAAATCAACTTTGACTTTTCTAAAATTGAACAATTATATTATATCATGAAATATATACTGACGGAAGAAAAATAGCAAAAATAATTTAGTGTTTGATGCCATGTTTAAGGGTGATAATTTCATAAAAAATGTATATAAATAAACCTTATTCCATGGCCTGGTCCACAAGCAATTTGAGTAGCATTGATGTAAGAGGAGCCATCGTTGATGGCTATGTAGTCATCACCTTTTCAGAAAAACAATGGCAGAAACAATAGTTATTTTAACAACATGCAACATTGAAATCTGATACATGTACTTAATATATGTAAACATGATTTACCACATCGTATGGTGGAATCTTCAATCAAGATATGATTTGAAGCAAAAATGTCAATTCCATCAGTGTTGTAACTGTTACCAGGAGAATCAATGCTGATCTAAAAGAATGTGGCATTCTCACAATTATTTATCCTTATGTGAGCTTTTGGGCTGATGGTGATAGTCACGTGAGTAACACTAAGATCATTACAAAACTTGAATATAAGGAACAATGCATACCATACCGCAAGTGGAGGTGTTGAGTCGTGAACAGGTGGGGGGGGGGAGGGTGTTGTGAGTCACTGCGGGTGGAACTCGGTGTTGGAAGGGGTGGTGGCGGGGGTGTCGATGGTTGCATGGCCACTGTACACAGAGCAGCACGTGAACAGGGAGGTGATGGTGGGAGAGATGAAGGTGGCTGTTACACAGAGCAGCACGTGAACAGGGAGGTGATGGTGGGAGAGATGAAGGTGGCTGTTGGCATGAATCAGAGGGTAAGAGATGGATTTGTGAGTGCAGAGGAGAACAGAAAAAGTGAGGAAGAAGAACAGAAAAAGCTGGAACATTGTAGGAAATGCAGAGGAGAGAGAAGAAAAAGTGCAGATTCGTCAGCTGGAGTTAACTCCGTTTATGTGAATTTAACGGAAGGGATCAAATTGATACAATTTATACTACTTTAGGATAAAATAGAAGCATTTTTAAAATCGGGTACTAAACAAAAATTCACCCCTTAACATGAGGACGAAGTAAGCATTTAAGCCTCTTATATAATTGCGTAATGCAAAGGAACTTAAATCCTTCACATAAAAATATGTTATGTCATTGCCGATATTTTTCATATTGTAAGAATGTATTCATTCATATTTAAATTTCTTTTTATCATAATATGTTTCAGTTCCTCACAAAAAATAGACTAATCACATATTTTGAAATTTGTTAACAAAGACTTCATGAAGAATTTTATGATAGATGTATGATATTGTCACAACAAATTTTGAAAGAAAAAAAAAACTGATTCTATCACATATTGTGATGTTATATATATGCTATTACACAACCTTATATATGTTTAGGAGCTATTGGACAAAGCTTATTCAAGACTCAAATAAATCTAAAGTTGTTAGACAATATGGTTGAGATTTAGAAGCCTAAAAAACAAACAATCATTTACAAAGGCCCGTAACTTGAAGAAGATAATATGAGATGAACTTCTTGGAACCTTGACACTACATGAAGAGCACCTCTAATATAAAACCCAAAAGGAAGCATCAACCTCATCAATCGAGATCTCAAAGTAATGCTCAAGGTTTCCCTACTATATAGAAGGAAGTTAGAGTTCTTAAAGCTTTTGAAAAAATGAAGTTGAAGTATCTGAGGTTGAGTTTGATTACATAAATGATGAAAAAATATCTTTGACGTCCCAAAATTTTAAGGAGATATTTAAACGTAGAGGAAAAAAAAAGGTTTCCTCCTGTGAAGGGGAAAGATTTGTTTCGTCAAAAGAAATATGAAGGTTTCCAATAAGATGTTGTCTTCTTTGGAGTGCAAGAATTTGGGGCATATATGAGATTTGAGTGTCTGAAGTTGAAAAGTAAACCAAGATTCAATAAGAGTTTCATGAAAAGTAAACCAAAATTCAATAAGAGTTTGATGATTACAGAGAAAGTGTACCCCATCAAAGATATCACTAAATTCTTATAAGAGATGCTTAAACAAAAACTAAACTTAATTATGATAGGCCATATATAAACGGAAACTTTAAAATCCTTCAATTCTCAAATTCAATCTCAAAGTTTTCATAAATATAAAATCCCCTAACAAAATGAAAACACAGGGAAAACAATGAGGGGTGAATAGTGTTTTCGAAATTCTTTCGCAAAGTGTTAACACTTCGGCAAGTGTACCGAATCGTATCAAGTAATAATAATGGGTAAGACCAAGTATCATTTCCCAAAGGACTCACGGCTTAGACAATTATGTGATTTCTTGATTAAATTAGACTTGTAAACAAAATCATTGAGGTTGAACTGCGAAAAATAAGCATGAATGCAAGTTTTGATCAATTGGATTGAAAGATGCAAAAGTGATTGATGTAAAATATGGAATGATGATGTTGTTGGGATTTCCGACTTATCCTATCCACTCTCATGTATTCATGAATTCATCTTTCTTCATTAATGTTAATGTCACTTTCTAATTTACCTTAAACCCGATGTCTCGGTGAAGAAAGTCTACTCCTAATCACTAGTTTACAATATCTTGTTTTCCTAGCAATTATTTATGCATTACATTCGCACAGAAGCTTAAAGGCAATCGATCCTTCTATTCATATGTCTAGGTAATATTGTTTCCGGGAGAATTTCCCCAATTCTAGATTTTCCCATATGTGTCCATATCGACAAAATCAATAATCATGCAATTGAATGAGTTAAACAAAGCATGCATAGAGTAAAGAGAAAAAACCCTAACAATTAATAAAGTAAAGCATATATAATCAAGAATCAATTCAATACATGAGAGTTTCAAAGGATTACATCGTTTCCCCAACAACAATGAAGGTTTAGTTCACCATAGACATGGTAAAACTAGATGAAAATAATGAAAGGAATGAAAGAAATAGAATCCTAAAAGTTGAAGATCGGAGCTTTAGCATCCAAAATCCGCCTCCAAGGAATGGAAGGAGTGTAATTTCGCCTATTTTTGTCCAAAGATACCAACCCTAGGTCAACTAAGCCCTTATATAGTTTATTAAAAATTACAGAAAATAGGCCCAAGCCTAATTAAATGGTGCTCAGCGGCAGTTTGGTGCTCAGCGGCAGTTTGGTGCTCAGCGGTAAGTGCGGTTCTAAAGAATGACGCTCAACGGTAAAAGTTGCGCTCAACGGTGACTGCGATACTTGAATTTGCCCTCAACGATGCCGCTTAAGCACGAAACAGTGTATCCATAAGCCAAATTGGCGCTGAGCGGTGCAAATAGCGCTGAGCAGTGACAACAGTTCTTCTTTTATGCACTTTTCCTTCCTTTTCTGAGTCTAACTCCTTCTACTTCAACTTCTTTCATCCAATTCATCTTAATTCCTGCCAAAACAAGGAAAAGCAAGCATAAAATCCATCCAACTCTCTTATTTCCAAAACTTAAGCAAAAGCATGATTCCAAGCTAGTTTCTAAGTCATAAAGGTTGTTTTTAATGTCAAAAATAAGTATACAAATAACAGTTTTTCAACCGTTATCACCACCCCAAATTTAGAACTTTGCTTGTCCTCAAGCAAACAAAATGTAACTCAGTCTTCCACCAATCAATACAATGGTTCAACACATTCAAAAACTCTTTCTTTGAAGATAAGTAATTACTCAAATCAGCTCATAAAAAAGAATTCAGTCAAGATGCACACATGCTTTGATTCATTTAAGCTCATATGGAGGAAGATGAAGATGATGATGATGATGACGCATTTCAGGATGCTGAAGATAATGAAGAGGAGGAAGATACAGATGACAGCACAGGCTGATGAGGACCTAAGATAGCATCTACTGATGGATGCTATCAACACTAGAGCAGGATCTTTTCTATCTTTGGTTTTGTAATATTGAACTTATTTGCTTCTGTTTTTAGAATAGGGTTGATGTTCTCAATTTGAAACTTGTCTGTTATGATGGTTTGCTTATGACTTATTGCATGATGAGTAATGCTTAATGTGTTTGAATCTTGATTGATGTGGAGAATGTGCACATTATATGCTTATATAGGTGGTTCACGAGCTATGTGAACAAATGCATGATGTTGTGATTGTGATTATGATGCTAAGCAGGATGTGTATGTGGAATGTGAATGAGCTTATATGTGAGATTTTGAGCTCCAGAGTTGTTGTTGAATGTTATTACTTTGAAAGCATGAATGACTTTGCCCAGGTTTGCTATGATTGAATCACTTGCTTGTTTGCATCATATGATCAAGGCCATTTGTTGGTAACCCTTTTGTTAGCCAAATGCATGAATTTAGCCCACTAAAAGAGAGCACTATGTGTTCTATCCTTTGAACCCTTAGCCTTGAACATGATTTGAAAACCCTTTTTGAAAAGCTTTACCTTGAGTTAAGATGAAAATATTCTGTGGTATTGATAAATGTTTAAGATTAGGGTTGTTGGAAAATAGAAAGGGAAAATAAAAAGCATTGAGCTAAAAGTTAAGCATGTGAAAAGAAAAAGAAAAAGGAAAGAAAAGAAAGAAAAGAAAGAAAAGAAAAGCTCAATGCAAAAGAAAGTTGGGAATAATCATGAATGGTTGTGTTTAGATAATTCTCTTAACTCAAGGGTTTTGTGATCCAGAAAAACCAATTGTTATTGTTAGCCCAGCCACATTATAAGCCACTGAAAAGTCCTTGTGATGATGTGTGCTTGTAAGTGTTTTCGATTATGGTTAAATGAAAGACAAAGTTGATTCGTGTGACATTATAATAATAGAGTGAATGAGTGAATATCTCCTATACACTTGTGTGTTTGGGTGAAACACTTCATCTAGTGAAGATAGATTCAATGAACACATAAGAACATCACTGCTTATTTGATTGATCATTCATGATAATAGCATTTGTTGGATATGATGTGATTGAGTGAACACTAAAAGCACGTGCACATCTTGATTGAAGTCTTGGTGATGAGCTAAATTGAGTATTTACTTGTCTTGAAAGAAGGAGTTTTGAATGTGGTGAACCATTGAATGGATTGGTAGAAGATTGAGTTACATCTTATTTGCTTGAGGACAAGTAAAGTTCTAAGTTTGGGGTTGTGATAACAGCTGAAAAACTGTTATTTTTATAAATTGACTTCAATTACAACCTTTATGACTTTGAAATTAGCTTGAACTCATGATTTTGTTGAATTGTTGGAAATAAGAGAGTTGGACATGTTTTATGCTTTATTTCCTTGTTTTTGCAGGTTTAAAGATGAAATTGATGAAAGAAGTGAAGTAGGAAAGAGATAGAGACAAAAAAGAACACAAAAAGTGCAAAAGAAGAGAATCAGAAAGTACCGCTCAGCGCCAACTACCACTGAGCGGCACTTTTCAGTACCCGTTGGCACCTCTGAGGGGAAAACTGGCGCTGAGGGGAAGAAGTGAAACGCGCTACTACCGTTGAGCGGTATTTACCGTTGAGCGACACTTTTCTTGGCTTGGGCTTACTTTTCTGTAATTTTTAGAATAATATATAAGCTTTAGGACGTCCTAGGGTTGATATCTTTGGCTGGAACGAACCAAGAACACACTCTTTCACCCCTTGGAGTTGGATTTTGGATGCTAAGGCTCCTTTCTCAACTTTCTAGGGTTTTATCCTTCACTCTTTCATTGTATTTCATCTAGTTTCACCATGAGTATGGTGAACTAAACTTATTTTGTTGTTGAGGAATCAATGTAAATCCTTAGAAAATCTCTTGTATGGAATTTGTTCTTAAAGATCATCTTTATGATACATGCTTTCTTTCATTAGTAGTTAGGGTTTTCCCTCTTTGCTCAAAGCATGCATTGTTTAACTCATTCGATGTCATGATCATTGGTTTTTGTCGATATGGACACATACGGGGAAATCTAGATCTGGGGAATCTCTCCCATCAGTATATTACCAACCTAGACATAGGAGTATGATAGTTGGTTGCCTTTAAGCTTCTGTTCACTATAATGCATGATTAATTGCTAGGGAGACAAGACATTGTAAACTAGTGATTATGATTAGGCTTTCTTCGTCGAGACATCGGATTTTAAGTAATTTAGAAAGTGACATTAACATTAATGACAAGAATGATGAATTCCTAAATACAAGAGAGTGGATAGGATGAAATTGATAAACCCCAACAACATATTCATTCATATAATTCAAATCAAGTGTTTTGTTTCTTCTTGCCATTGATCAATACATGCATACATATTTAATTTTGAGTATTTGCATTTAAATCTTAATCAATCGGTTTTGCAAGTCTTAGCTAATCAACAAACCACACAATTGTATAGGCCGTGAGTCCTTTGGGAGAACGATACTTGGTCTTACCAGGTTATTACTTGATACGATTCGATTACACTTGCCGAGGGTTAACAAGTCTTTGACTCCGTTTGTGGGGCTTAAAGATTTGTTCATCAGGTATACGAAATTTCTAAGTTACACATGCTTAAACTTTTTCCGAATACATTTGCAAACTATTAAAGTGCTTTTAAAAAAATTATGACTTGATTCTTCGAGTTTTATCACTTGTAGCATCATCAAAATCTTTTATCTTTAAAGTACCAATGCTCCTCATTGGTAACAAAACTCGTTCATCTTTGCACTTTTATCCAATTGATCAAATTGTATGCATATCTACTTTTCAGTATTTGCATTCTAAACCTAAAAGAGTTTGTTTTTCAAGTCTTATTTAATCAAGAAATCACATAATTGTTTAGGCCATGAGTGCTTTGGGATACGATACTTGGTTTTACCATTTTATATTACTTGATAAGATTCGGTATACTTGTCAGAGTCTTAACAATTCTGCACATTTACTGTTTCAGCATTTAGTGAATTATCGTGTACCCTTCGGTCTGTCGGGACTAAACGGCTACTTCATCGTTGCTTATGTTTACCATTCGGTCCATCTTTATGACCGTTCAACTTTTATTTGTGTTGTTCAATTTTACTTTTACCGTTCGGCTTTAGTCTGCATTTCCATTTCACTGTTTTAATACCGATCGGTCTCCTCTCTAGGACCGTTCGGTCTATGAACAAAACCGTTCGGTCTCCAATACCCTTGTTATTAGAGCCGATCGGCCTGGTTAGTAGAACCGTTCGGCCTTGTGAAGAACCATTTGGTCTTCATGTTTTCCGCATTTAATTCAATGCTTTCAATTTTGTTTAGTTCTATTTAATTTCATGCTTTAAGTTCAAGTTCAATTGCATTCAAAAACACATTCAAACCCTTCCCCCACTACGTGTTTGACCTAAGTCTCGAACCACATTTGGTCCTTGAGAGACGACCTAGGAGTCACTTCCTAGTCTATACTGCATTGTTATTTGCACATCAAATTTGTATGGGGTACGACACCCATTACTTCTCTCTTCCCTGATAACCTTGTCATTCCTTTTCTTCAACATTGTTTCTACTACTCAAAACGAACATGCCCGAAATCACTTCTGATTGTTAAGACGTATACCAGACTGTTCCAACCTGTCCTCTATTTATCTTTTGAGATTCTTCAACCCTGTAGTTCTCCCTATGATTACACTGAGTTCAAACACTACTGCTCTAACCAAGCTTCCACCTTCTTCTTGTACTACACATCTTCAACAAGAACCATCCATAAAGATATTACTAACACCGGTCTACTTAGACACCATTCCAAAGTGAAAACCACTTCTCCAAGGTATAAAAATCCCATACATGTTACGGAACACTGTTAAGACTCCAGCAAGTGTACCGAATCGTATCAAGTAATAAACATGGTAAGATCAAGTATCTTTTCCCTAGAGACTCACGGCCTAAACAATTATGTGATTTTTTTATTAAATAAGACTTGAAAAAAAACTTCTTTTGGGTTTAGAATGCAAATACTGAAAAGTGAATATTCATGCAATTTGATGAATTGGACAAAAGTGCAGAGATGAAAGAATTTGATATTACGGAATGAATATGTTGTTGGGGTAATATTTAACCTAGTTTACTCTCATGTATATACGAATTCTATTTATTCATTAATGTCAAGGTCACTATCTAAAATACTTAAAACCCAATTCCTCGACGAAGAAAGCCTATTGTTAACTATTAGTTCATACAATTCGTAGCATTCCTAATGATTAATTCTAAAGATCAGAAACTTAAAACAACCAGAACTCATACCCCCATTCCTGAGCAATACTGCTTCTAGGAATTATTCTCCAGAACATGAATTGTAAGATACCTTCCGGTACTCATGGAAATCATACATCATGCTAACGAATGATTTAAACAAAGCAAACATTACGCGAAGAAGAAGTACCCTGACAATTAATGAAAGAAGCACATATGATCTAGAATCAATTCAATACATGAGAGTTTACAAAGGTTACATCAGTCCCCAACAACAAATAAGGTTTAGTTCAGCATTGACATGGTGAAACTAGATGAATAATAGAAAAAGAATGAAAGATAAAACCCTAAAAATTGAAGATAGGAGCTTCCGCATCCAAATTCGCCTCCGAGGGAACAAAAAGTGTGTTTTTGTGCCTATTTTGTCCAAACATGTGAACCCTACGACATCCAAGTCCTTAAAAAGAACATAAAAATAGCAGGAAACGGGTCCAAGCCCACGTTGGCGCTCAATGCCCCACTTAGGGCGCCCAGGCGGTGTGCGGGTCAGAACGAGCGCTCAGGGTCAGCTCAGAAGGCAAGCAGGCCTGGTGCAACTCTAGGAAATTGCACTCAGCGCCCCTGAAAAAGGGCGCCCAGGCGCAAGCCAGGGGTATCCTGTTGATAACGGTTTAATTTACCGTTATTTGATACTTAATTTTGATACTAAAAACACCCTTTTTGACTTAGAAACTAGCTTGGAATCATAGTTTTGATGACTAAGAGAGTTGAAGGTGAATTTAATGGTTTTGTGCTAGATTTCCTTGTTTTTAATAGGAATTGAGATGATTTGGAAGAACAGTTGGAACTCAGGAAGAACTGGAAAAGCATCAGAAAGGAGGATTGCAGCAACGTTGAGTGCCACTTTAGGGGCCCTCAGTGCCAGAGTACATTGTCTTACGCTTGGCTACCCTTTTTCTGGATTCCTCAGCGTAGGATACCCCTGGCTCGCGCCTGGTCACCCTTTTCAGGGGCGCTGAGCGCAACTTCCTCAAGTCGCATCACGCCTGCTTGCCTTTTAAGCTGACCCTGAGTGCTAGTTCTGACCCGCACACCGCCTAGGCGCCCTAAGTGGGGCGTTGAGCGCCATTCTCGTGGGCTTGGACCCGTTTTCTTTTATTTTTATGTTCTATTTAAGGACTTGGACATCCTAGGGTTCACATCTTTGGATGAAATAGGCATAGAAACACATTCTTTCATCCCTCGGAGGAGAATTTCGATGTGGAAGCTCCTATCTTCAATTTCTAGGGTTTTATCTTTCATTCTTTTTCCATTATTCATCTAGTTTCACCATGTCAATGGTTAACTAAACTCTATTCGTTGTTGGCAAATGATGTAACCTTTGTAAACTCTCATGTATTGAATTGTTTCTTGATTATATATGCTTCTTTCATTAATTGTTAGGGTAATTCTTCTTCGCGTAATACTTGCTTTGTTTAACACATTCATTAGCATGATGTATGATTTGCATGAGTATCGGAAGGTATCTTATAATTCATGATCTGGAGAATTATTCCCAGAAGCAGTATTGCTTAGGAAAAGGGGTATGAGTTCTGGGCGTCTTAAGCTTCTGATCTTCAGAATTAATTATTAGGAATGCTAGGAATCGTATGAACTAATAAATAAGGATAGGCTTTCTTCGCCGAGGAATCGGGTTTTAAGTATTTTAGATAATGACATTCACATTAATGAAGAAGAAGAATTCGTATATACATGAGAGTAAACTAGGTGAAATCTAACCCCAACAACATATTCATTCCATAATATCAAAATCGTTCATCTTTGCACTTTTGTCCAATGGATCAAATTGCATGCATATTTACTTTTCAGTATTTGAATTCTAAACCCAAAAGAGTTTGTTTTCAAGTCTTATTTAATCAAGAAATCACATAACTGTTTAGGACGTGAGTCTCTAGGGAAACGATAATTGGTCCTACCATGTTTATTACTTGATACGATTCGGTACACTTGCCGAAGTCTTAACAAGTTTTTGGCGTTGTTGCCAGGGACTCGTGGTTTAACTATTCTATTTGTGTGAATATTGATTAGCTTTTACTTGATTTTTTTTATTTTATTTTTGTTTTGTTTTGTGCTAACAATGTTTTCTAGGGTTTTGTGTTCAGCGCATGCAGGATACACGTCGGACAAGAAGTTAACTATATGGGCACTTAATTCCACCAAGGTAATTTCAACCACGGGTGGTTACCTCATCCAAGCATTGAACAAAGTCAATTTGGGCAAGCTGCCGAACAATTCAATAGACCACCACAGCAACGATAACAATGGCAGCAATAATCCTCTCTTTCTAAAAGAATTTCAAAACTAGATGAAACACTTCAACAGTTGATGCAAATATTTGTATCTCATCATAAAAACATTGAACCAACAATCAAAAGGATTGGGATGCAGAATGGTCTTCTAGTTCAAAAGGTGGAAGATTTTGGGGGTTGTTAACCCTCGGCAAGTGTAACTGAATCGTATCAAGTAATAATAAAATGGTAAGACCAAGTATCTTTTCCCAAAGGACTCACAGCCTAAACAGTTATGTGATTTGGTGATTAAATTAGACTTGTGAACGAATTCTTGTAGGTTTAAATGCAAATACTGAAAATTAAATATGAATGCATGTATTGATCAATTTGATCAACAGAAGCAAAAGTGATTGATGTAAATTATGGAATGATGATGTTGTTGGGGTTTCCGATTAATCCTATCCACTCTCATGTATTCAAGAATTCATGTTTCTTTATTAATGGTAATGCCACTTTCTAATTTACCTTCAACCCGATGTCTCGGTGAAGAAAGCCTAGTCCTAATCACTAGTTTACAATGTCTTGTCTCCCTAGCTGTAACATCCCAAAAATACAGTAATAAAACCATACAATAGAATAATCACATTAATTAATATATCAGTTCAGTCTTAACATTAAAGAAGACTTGCAGTTCTGACCGAACGTCCGTAAACAGTAAGAGTTCAAATTTGACTTATACAACAATACGAAACTGACCGAACGGTTTACAAAAGGAATTACCGAACGGTTGTTCCTAACAAAAGAAAAGGTGACCGAACAACACCTTATACTAACTAAACTATACTACTAACAGAACGTATTACGGTTCGGCCTTAACTTCAACTCCCACGAGGTTCTCTTCCTCCAAATATTGTTCTTCCAGCGCCTCTTCCAGTAGCGCGTCTCCTTCTGCTCACATCCACACGGATGATCATTGCAAGGACAAGGACGGACGTACAAACGAGACAACACAAGGAAAAACATAGGGTAAGCTTAGGTAATTTAATTTAAGCAATAACATACATTTATCACATTCAAACACATCAAATACATCTCAACGTACGATTCAAGCAAGGCCTACTACTAGACTGACCGTTCGGACTGTATGAATTCTGTGTAGCTACGACGTTCGTGCACCCGGGTGATGTAGTAACTAGAATTCTCATCAGTTGCCACCCGAGGTTAGTCCGTTCCGTCCAAAGTACCCCTAAGGACTAGGACCTCCTGCCGTTCCCACACATGACCTACTCTCCTCTACATGAGGACGAGTACTCACGGAACATCAGGATGAACCGCCAGCTAAGCTTTACCACATTCGTACTATACAAATTCCAATATTCATTCAAGAGTCGTTCCTCCGTGGAACGCTCGTCCAAAATCCACAACTTTTAATTTCTCTCAAATACTCTTCCTCCTTTATAATCTTTCTCTTTAGTGTTATTTCATCATCAGTTCTAAGAACATAAGATACCGAACGTTCAACCCTCTTCAGAACGAGGACGAACACTTGAGACGAGACAGATAGGTCTCCAGTTCCAGAATAGAATAAGACCGAGAGAGTTACCTTTAGATTTAAGAATAAACCGAGTACAATGGTACAATCTGCGACGAACGTTATTTACCACGTGAGTCAGTTGAATGAACTGACTCTCTTGAGTTCAAACCAATACTCAAGGAATAAATCAAGTATGGAGGCCCTAGGCCGGATCCAATGAAGGAAGACTAGTCAAGATGTTAAAGAACTAGATTTAGAATAGTTCACATACAGAAATCCAATGCAAGTAAATGACCGAACATGGTAAACTAAAATATTACTGAAGTTGGACGAACGCTATTTTACCAAGATTGATTATACAAGAAATGAGTACGAGCGCTTGGTATAAGACCAAGCACTAATAAACTTCTAATAAAAGGTTTGATAAATATATTAAAATACTATTGAAGTGGTGTTTACGAACAACAATAATATACAATTACATAAATATATATTTTTGAGTTTATCACAGTAGACTCAGGCACAACTATGCTTGGCCGAACGCTCAAGCATAATATTACCACACGAGGGCGCTCATCCTACACTAGGATTCTCTCCAAATGAAAGAATCCCGTTTCCACTGGGTTTACCAGGAAAACCGAACGGTCAATGACCGTTCAGTAACGATCGTACTTTGTCATAGTGAAATCTCATATACATAATCGATTTACATTCAAACTCATTTTTCTTAACTTATAACTTCATAATTTCTTAACTTTATAAAATTCACATCATAATCAACTTTCATACTTCATACAATCCATATCATATAAGTTTCATATATTTCACACATTACAATCTAACTCAGCCATATTTCATTTCATCTCATTAAATAAACGAACTTTCATTCAATCCAATCATATCAACTATCATGCATCAAACTCATTCAATCAACTAAACGAACGTTAAAACATTTCAACAGCATACAAATTAAATTAAATAAGCTTCCCTTACATGGATACGTGAGTGAACGTCCTAAACGTAGGTTCTTGGTTTGCCCGACTACAGCTTTCTACCCTCAACGATCAGTTTACTCTTCCAACTAAACCAACAACATCAAAATAACTTAGACTACACCCCTGCATGCAACCAGAACTTGGTTTTGAATGAAACAAAAGAACGAACGACTAAGGGAGAAAACTTACCAGCTCAAACTTGAAACTTGTTCGGTTCAAGGTGAAGCTTGGGACGCCGGGAATGCTTTCACGGTGCCTGAACGTTGATCGGAGCAGAGAAAATGTGAGTTAACGTAGAGAGAAGGGAGAGTTTTCTAGAGAGAAGAAGGAGAAAATGAAAGATCAGATTTTTGGAAGAAGAAGGGTGCATGCAGAGAGAGTGGGAAGGAGGTTTTCAGAAAAATCATTTTTCTTCCCACGTAAAACGAGCGTCCGCTCTTCTGCTGACACCTACATCCCACTATCTGATTTCAGATCCTCGTTTCTTGACACCTGGCGTCCGTGCAGAGGGTTTTGAGTGCGTTTTAAATGAGCTGACAGGAGGGGTTTTGGGTGCATATTTACGAGGTCTGACACTAGCAATTATTCATGCATTACATTCGCACAGAAGCTTAAAGGCAACCAATCCTCCTATCCCTATGTCTAGGCAATATTACTATTGGGAGAATTTCTTTAGTTCTAGATTTACTTATATGTGTCCATACAAATAAAATCAATGATCATGCAATTGAATGAGTTAAACAAAGCATGCATAGAGTATAGAAGAAAAACCCTAACAATTAATGAAAGAAAGCATATAGATTAAATAACCAATTCAATACATGAGAGTTTCAAAGGATTGCATCAGTTCCCCAACAACAATGAAGGTTTAGTTCACCATATACATGGTGAAACTAGATGAAAATAATGAATGAATGAAAGATAGAACCCTAGAATTTGAAGAGTAGAGCTTGAGCATCCAAAATCCTCCTCCAAGGGGTGAAGAAAGTGTGATTTTGCTTCGTTCTGCCCAAAAATACAAACCCTAATTCGGCCAAAACCTTATATAGCTTTGTAAAAATTATAGAAAATTGGCCCAAGGCCCAATAAAATGGCGCTCAGCGGTAAGTGCGATTCTTTTATTTTGATGCTCAGCTGTAGTTTTTCCCCTCACCGTTGACTGCGGGACTTTAGAGTGTCGCTCAGCGGTAAAAGTGGCGTTGAGCGGTACTTGCGGCTCTTCTTTTGTGCACTTTTTCTTCCTTTTCTATGTCCAACTTCTTACTACTTCACTTCTTTCATTCAATTCATCTTAAAACCTTGAAAAACAAGGAAAACCAAGTATAAAACCTATCCAACTCTCTTATTTCCAAAACATAAGCAAAAGCATGATTACAAGCTAGTTTCTAAGTCATAAATGTTGTCTTTAAGATCAACATTAAGTATAAAAATAACAGTTTTTCAATTGTTATCACAACCCCAAACTTAGAACTTTGCTTGTCCTCAAGCAAACAAGATGTAACTCAATCTTCCACGAATCCACACAATGGTTCACCACATTCAAAGCTCCTTCTTTCAAGATAAGTAATTACTCAAATCAGCTCAACACAAAGAATTCAGTCAAGATGTACACATGCTTTAGTGTTCACATAAGCACATAGTATCCAACAAATGCTATTCTCATGAATGATAAATCAACTAAGCATAAATGTAGACATGTGCTCATGGAATCTTTCCTCACTCAAACACACAAGTGTATAAGAGGTCACTCCTTCACTCTACTATCACAATGTCACATGAATTAACTTTGTCTTTCATTTAACCACAATCAAACACATTCACAAGCAAGTATCATCACAAGCTCTTTCCTATGGCTTATAATAACTGGCTGGGCTAACAAGAAAATTGGTTTTTCTGGATCACAAAATCCTTGAGTTAAGTGAATCATCTAAACACAACCATTCTTCCTTCTTCCCAACTTTCTTTTGCATATAGCCTTTCTCTTTCTCTTTCTTTTCTTTCCTTTTTATTTTGCTTTTCATATGCTTAGCTCAATGCTTTTCATATTCCCTTTTTAGACTTCCCAACAACCCCAAACTTGAACATTTATCAATACCACAACATATCTTCAACTCAACTCAAGGTAAAGCTTTTCAAAAAGGGTTTTCTATCATGTTCAAAGCTAAGGGTTCAAAGGATAGAACACATTGTGCTCTATTTTATTGGTCTAAAATCATGCATTTGGCTAATAAGGGTAAAAACAGATGGCCTTGATCATATGATACATACAAGCAACTGATTCAGTTAAAGAAACCTGGGCAAAGTCATTCATGCTTTCAAAGTAATAACATTCATTCACAAAAACTCTGGAGTTCAAAACCTTACATATAGTCTCATTCATCATTCCACATACACATCCTGCTTAGCATCATAATCACAATCACAACATCATGCATTTGTTCACATAGCTCTTGAACCAGCACTTGTATATCAGCATATAGTGCACAATCTCAACATCAATCCATATCCAAACATCATCAAGCGATACTCATCATGCATAAATCACAAGCAAACTATCATAACAGATAAGTTTCAACATGAGCACATCACAACCTATTCTAAAAATAGAAGCAAATAAGTAAAAGAGTACAAAACAAAAGATAACAAATCCTGCTCTAGAGGTTATAGCATCCATTAATAGATGTTATCTCAGCTCCTCATCAACCTGTGTTGTCATCTGAATCTTCCTCCTCTTCATCATCCTCAGCATCTTAAAAAGTCTCCTCATCATCCATAGCTGAAGCTTCAGCTACTCCAGCTCTACTGCCTTAGGCTTGCTCCTTTGGCCACGCCACCACATTATGAAACTCATCCATGGTCCACCTATGTGCTGGGGGTGTATCATACATCCCAATAATCATCTCAGTTGTGGCCACCTGTCCTATGTGAATGGATTGCATCCTAGCATCTATAAGAGACATATACATGTCCCTCATCCGAAATGGCTCTTCCTCCTGAGGCTCTACAAATGCTTGGGCCTGTGGTGGTCCTGTCCCTCTGTGAGGACAGCGCGGTGGTACTGGCTGAGTTGCCTCATCACCTCCACAATACTGTCTGTAATAGGCCTCATCAATAGCTTTCCTAGGCCTCTCAAATGGTGGAGCAGAGATATTCACCCCAACTAGCTCACATAAGTGTGTAATCAAAGAGGGATGCCCCAAGGGTGCTTTGTTGTTCATAGTGTTGGCACACACTTGTATCTCATTGGCCATAATGTGGCCAATGTTAATGCTCATCCCTCTCAGCACACAGTAATGTCCGAGACATTTGAGCACGGCTGGATATTAGCATGAGAAAATGTCATCCAATACTTTGCTAGAGGAGTCAGATCAGCTCTCCTGATGTTCACAACTGCACCATTCCTATTTCTCTAAAAGTGTCCTCCAGGCACACATATCACACTTTCCACATCACCAAAGTCTGATCCTTCTTCCATATTCAGAGCAAACTGACACTGCTCACCAGCCCATTCAGTCTCTAAAAATCTGTTAATGGAGTCAGGGTCATATCGAATGGCGTGTCCTCTAACATAGCTCAAATAATCCTCAGCCGGATGATCACTTAACCTCCTTGCATTGGTGTAAAATTCTTTCACCACTGCTATGTTAGCTGGTGCAGGATAAGTGGCTAGCTTCCCCTAATTCCGGTTCTCCAATTGCTCTCCAAACTGGGGAGCAAAATTAGGTATCAGTCCAGCCTTCCTTTCCATTAATAACCTCCTATCTTGGATAACATTGAAGTGCCGCTCATGCTTGCGGGAAAGGGACTTTTTAGAGTAAGACCGATCTGGTTCCTTATCCTTCCTCTTTGATTCCAAAGTCGTGATCCTTTTGCCTGATGAGGAGGCTATCCCTACATCAAACATAATTTACAAAACCACAAGAAACATCATTAAGCATTAGTAAACCACAAACAACACCCTAAAACCATTCCTATCACCGCTGAGGGCAAACAACACCCTCAGCGCAACCTGTGCAGCAAGCTAGCAGCCAAAATCAAGCTTAAATATCACTCTGCAGGAATCGCGCTCAGGGGAAATTTTTGCTGAGCGACGATTCTACAAATTCTTTAAAAGTGCTCAAAACATGTTCTCATCTCCACTCACATGCAATCTTCCTAGTTCCAGACCCAAATCAAGCATTTTAATCGGTTCAAACAACAATTAATTCATCTAATCATGCATAAAAATCAAAATCCCTAAAGAATCATGCTTAGACAACCATGTTCATATCAATTCATGCTTCAAAAACCCTAGAATGTAAAATGCTTGTACTTACTTGGGTGGAGATGCTAAATGAGTGAAAAATGCTCTAGGTATGTGAAGAAATCAACCCCCAACAGCAATGTTCTCACCAAACCCCAAACTTGAGTGGAAACTTAGTGTAAAAGTGTTTGAAAGAGAGGTTTTGTGAAGGGGGAAGAAGGGAAAAGTGAAGAGAACTCTTTTAAGAGTGCTTAAGAGTATGTGGGAAGAGGGAGATCTGAAAATAGAAGCAAAGTCGCGCCCTAGGGTATAAAAATAACCTAATGGGCCTAATCTCGTTGAGCCCAATTGAACCAAAATGGTCCACCCAAGTCTGCAGTAGTCGTGCTCAGCGGCATTTGCGGCACCAACTCTCCTTCTTCCTAACTTACCCTAGGTGTCCTATACCCATGTCTCTCACTCACCCAATGCATTTAAGTTCTCACAACACGCAAACATTCAATCCCTATAATTCATCTAAAGCAGAATCAAAAGAACAAACAAAGATAAAGTCAATCAACTGTGTTGCCTCCCAGGTAGCGCTTGTTTAACGTCACGAGCCTGGCCCCAAATTCTCCAGCACCCTTTAGTAAGTGCAAATCTTTCTTACCAACACCCATGAGTAGGTGTAAACAAACCTAGTATCCTTCAGTAGATACTCAACCACCTAGCATCCATCAATAGATGTTATACCATAAAATCTCAAACAACATAAATCAATGTCCCAAAGTTAATAAAATTACATCACCAAATTAATAAAATTAAAGAAATTAATGTTCTCAAGTCACTAAGATGCCTCCTAGTAAGCGTTCTTTTAACACCATTAGCTTCACCCAATGAAGCTCAAGTTCCATCATCAATGTTGGTGTTCCTCTTTCTTTCATCACACCAACTCATCAGTTGTTTCTAGTCCACATTTTTTACTCTCCTTGAATATGGAGCTTCAATCTCTATCACTCCATTCTCTTTATAGTCTCTCACAACCCACAACTTGTTCTTGAATGTTACCAGTGTGCCAAGTTTGAGTTGTGTCTCCATCAAGTCATCATGAACCTTCCTTCCTTAGCCATCTTTTTCTTCTTCCCTAACCTGTGACAAGAAACAATTTTTACCTTTGAAGACCGGCTTCGCAACTTTTGAACTAGTCAAGGGTGCATCCTTACATGCAGCTTTATGACTAGCCTCCTTCTCTTGAATCAACTACTCCTCTTTGAAAACATTAAAGATCACCTTTTTTCCTCGATCTGGAAGCACTATCATCCCATCATCCACATTGATGATTACCTTTGCCATTTTCATAAATGGTCTTCCAAGAATGATTGGGACTTTCTCATCCTCCTTCATCTCCATCACCATAAAATCTACCAGGAATTTTAGTTTGCCTATGCAAACCACTACATCTTCCGCCACACCATAAGGTTTCTTTGGAGATCCATCCACCATTAACAAAGTCACCTTTGTTGGCTTGACTTCAAGATCATCAATCCTTTCTAGCAGAGATAAAGGCATCAAATTAATGCTTGACCCTAAATCAATTAGGGCTTTCCTTATATTCTCCTTCCCAATGACGCAAGGAATATTAAAACTTCCTGGATCTTTAACTTTTGGAGGAAGTGGCTTCTTCGCAATAACACTGCAATCTCCCTTTTCATCTAGACATCTCTTCTTTGTGGAGACTTGCTTCATGTGCTTTGCATAAGCTGGAATTTGTTGAAGTGCTTCATTCAAAGGTATTGTAATCTCCAATTGCCTAAATATATCTTTAAAGCGCCCATATTGTCTCTCTTTTTCAATCTTTTCACTCCCCTTAGGATAAGAAAGAATTTTTTCATTTTTCTCAATTTTTTTCTCTTCCCTCTTCTTCTCTTCCTCTTTTCTCTCATCCCCACCTATTATCTCTTTTTTTCTCTTCACTCTCTGTTTTCTCTCTTCTTTTTCTTCTTTTGTTTCTAACTCAACTCTCTCTTTCTTCTCATCCACCCTCTCAACATCTGCACTTACAATAGCTTTACACTCTTCCTTAGGGTTAACCTCAGTATTAGCCCCAAAACTCTTATCAGGCATATCTTCCAACTTCTTAGCCATTTGACCAACCTGTATCTCCAAATTTCTAATTGCAGCTTCAGTGCTTTTATGGTTGGAAATAGTCACTTGAATAAATTGTTGAAGAGTTTCTTCAAGCTTTGATGATTTCTCATTCAATGCAGATACTGGTTGCCATATTGAAGGTTGCTGTTGTGGTTTATTGAATTGTCCTTCTTGTCCAGCTTGTCCATTCTGACCTTGACCCATGCTTGGGTGAGGTTTCCACCCTTGGTTATAGTTACCTTGGCGGTATGGAAATTGATTGGCCATGAAATTTACGTCTTCTAAAGCCTCTACTGGAAAAGTGCATTGACCATTGATATGGTCACCACCACATAGTTCACAAAGTTGTTGTTGAACCTGTGCAACATTCTTTAGCTCCTTTGGCAACTGAGAAAGTGTTTTTGTCAGATTCTCCAACTGTTGAGTTATGATTTTGTTCTGTGCAAGCAAGACATCATTTGATTGCAATTGTAGAACTCCCTTATGTTGAATTGGAACTTCTCTCTCATTATCCGTTTCATTATCATTAGTAGCCATGTTATCAATCAATTATGTGGCTTCCTTTGGAGTCTTGCATTTAATATTACCTCCAGCTGAGGAATTTAGCATCAACTTGGTTTGTCAACCAAGACCTCCAAGGAAAAGAATGACTACTATTGCTTCATCAAAGCCATGAGTGGCCGTCTTTCTCAAAAAGCTCTTGTACCTATCCCAGGCTTGACCTAGCGTCTCCTCCATGCCTTGTCTAAAAGAAGAAATCTCTTGCTTCCCTTTGTTGATTTTGGATTGTGGGAAGTACTTGTTTAGGAACTTTGAAACCACGGCTTCCCATTCAACAAAACTACCTTCTGAAAAAAAATCGAACCCATAACTTAGCATTGCCTCCCAATGAGAAAGGAAACAAACTAAGTTTTATAGCTTCATCAAGCACACCATTGATCTTCACAGTGTTGCAAAACTCGTTGAATGTGGTTAGATGCTCATATGGACTTTCATGTGATAGCCCATTAAATTGGTTTCTCTTCACCAATTGTATCAATGTCGGATTCACCTCCATATTTGCAGCATTGACCCTCAGCCTAGCGATGCTATTAAAGTGATGAGGGCCAACAACATTGGTGTAATCAGTAGAGTACGTCTAACATTGTTCTCTTCGGCCATCTCTTCAGTGCTCTAGTTAGATCTTTGTGGTGAGGGTTGTAGAAGTGTTTCCGAAGAAGGAAATAATTCTCTAGAAGTTCGGATCCTCCTTCTCCTTCTACTTTTGTCCAATCCTTTAAGAAGAGGTTTCGAAGTTTTCTTGCTCCTAGTCCTAATTGTATCCTGCATACACAAGAACACAAAACCCTAAAAACAATTGTTAGCACAAAAAGATAGAAAAGATAAACTAAAAAGATAACAAGATAAAAAATAAAAACAAAAAGATAGAAAGATAAACAAAAAGATAAAAAGAACAAAAAGATAAAAAGATAAAAATCAAGTCAAAGTTAATCAATAATCACACAAATAGAAGAGTTAAACCACGAGTCCCCGACAATGGCGCCAAAAACTTGTTAACCCTCAGCAAGTGTAACCGAATCGTATCAAGTAATAATAAAATGGTAAGACCAAGTATCATTTCCCAAAGGACTCACGGCCTAAACAATTATGTGATTTGGTGATTAAATTAGACTTGTGAACGAATTCTTGTAGGTTTAAATGCAAATACTGAAAATTAAATATGAATGCATGTATTGATCAATTGGATCAAAAGAAGAAAAAGTGATTGATGTAAATTATTGAATGATGATGTTGTTGGGGTTTTCGATTCATCCTATCCACTCTCATGTATTCAAGAATTCCTATTTCTTCAGTAATGTTAATGCCACTTTCTAATTTACCTTAAACCCGATGTCTCGGTGAAGAAAGCCTACTCCTAATCACTAGTTTACAATGTCTTGTCTCCCTAGCAATTATTCATGCATTACATTCGCACAGAAGCTTAAAGGCAACCAATCCTCCTATCCCTATGTCTAGGCAATATTACTATTGGGAGAATTTCTTCAGTTCTAGATTTACTTATATGTGTCCATACAAATAAAATCAATGATCATGCAATTGAATGAGTTAAACAAAGCATGCATAGAGTATAGAAGAAAAACCCTAACAATTAATGAAAGAAAGCATATAGATTAAAGAACCAATTCAATACATGAGAGTTTCAAAGGATTACATCGGCTCCCCAACAACAATGAAGGTTTAGTTCACCATATACATGGTGAAACTAGATGAAAATAATGAAAGATAGAACCCTAGAATTTGAAGAGTGGAGCTTAAAATCCTCCTACAAGGGGTGAAGAAAGTGTGATTTTGCTTCGTTCTGCCCAAAGATACTAATCCTAATTCGGCCAAACCTTATATAGCTTCCTAAAAATTACAGAAAATTGGCCCAAGGCCCAATAAAATGGCGCTCAGCGGTAAGTGCGATTCTTTTATTTTGACGCTCAGCTGTAGTTTTGCCCCATTCTTTTATTTTGACGCTCAACTGCAGTTTTGCCCTCAATGTTGACTACAAGACTTCAGAGTGCCGCTCAGCGGTAAAAGTGGCGCTGAGTGGTACTTGCGGCTCTTCTTTTGTGCACTTTTTCTTCCTTTTCGGAGTCCAACTTCTGACTACTTCACTTCTTTCATTCACTTCTTCTTAAAATCTGCAAAAACAAGGAAAACCAAGTATAAAACCTATCCAACTCTCTTATTTCCAAAACATAAGCAAAATCATGATTACAAGCTAGTTTCTAATTCATAAAAGTTGTCTTTAAGATCAAAATTAAGTATAAAAGTAACAGTTTTTCAACTGTTATCAGGGGTAATATCAAAATTAACCCTAGAGAGGAATGTAAAGTCGTTGTTACTAGAAGTGGCAAAATTTTAGATGAGAGAAAAATAGAGAGAAAAGAAAAAGAAAGGTTGAGTGAAAAAGAGAAAGATGTAGAGGAAGAAAAAGAAAGAGAAGAGAGTGAGAGGAAAGAAAAGAAAAGAGAGAGGGAAGAAAAGAAAAGAAGAGAAGAGAGGAAGAGAAGAGAGGAAGAGAAGAGAGGAAGAGAAGAGAGGAAGAGAATGAGAAAAAAAAGAAAGAATTATATGAAAAACCTCTTCCTTATTGTTAACACTCCGGCAAGTGTACCGAATCGTATCAAGTAATAATAAATGGTAAGACCAAGTATCGTTTCCCAAGAGACTCACAGCCCTAAACAGTTATGTAATCGCTTAACCAATTAAGACTTAAGAACAATTTTTGGGGTTTTTGAATGCAAATGCAATAAAAATAAACATGAATGCAAATTTGATCAATTGAGGCTAAACACAAGGGTGAATGGATGATATTGAAAATATGAGATGAATATGTTGTTGGGGTTTAGATTTCACCTAATCACTCTCATGCATATAAGAATTCATCTTCTTCATTAATGTTAATGCCACTTTCTAATTTACCTTAAACCCGATGTCTCGTTGAAGAAAGCCTACTCTTAATTACTAGATCACAATGTCTTGTATCCCCAACCCTCATATCCCTATGTCTAGGTTATATTGCTTTTGGGAGAATTTCCCCAGTTCTAAATTTTCCCATATGTGTCCATATCGACAAAATCGATAATCATGCAATTGAATGAGTTAAACAAAGAATGCATAGAGCGTAGAGGAAAAAACCCTAACAATTAATGAAGTAAAGCATTTATAAAATAAATCAATTCAATACATGGGAGTTTAGAGGTTACATCTTCCCCAACAACAATTAAAGTTTAGTTCACCATAATCATGGAGAAACTAGATGAAGAATGGAATGGAAGAGATAAAAAAAACCCTAGAAACGAAAGAGGAGACTCCCGCATCCCCAAATCTGCCTCTAGAGGAGCAAAATGTGTGTTTTTGTGCTTATGCCATCAAGAGATACATTCCCTAGGACGTCCAACTCCTTAAATAGACCAGAAAAATAAACGAAAACAGGTCCAAGCCCACTAAATAACAAAAAACGGGTCCAAGCCCACTTCGTTGGCGCTCAGCGCCCCACTTATGGCGCCTAGCTGTAGTTGTGGCACTAAACTGATGCTCAGGGGTGGCGCTCAGGCGTGAGACAGAAGAAATTGGCGCTCAGCGCCCTTTTCTGGATTTTGGTTGACTTTTTTGTATTCCAACTATTTGGTACTTTAACTCTTCTTTCAAATCATTCCAATAGCCTACAAAATCAAGGGAATTTAGTGATAAAATCATCAAGTGTAACCTCAACTCTCTTATTCACAAAACTAAAGCAAAAACATGAGTTAAAGCAAGTTTCTAAGTAAAAAAAGGTGCATTTAGTATAAAAATTACATCACAGATAACGGTATTTTCAACCGTTATCACTTACCCAAAGAATTATTCTAGGAAGGAGAAGGAAAGATAGTTTGAGCATTTCATGGAGATTTTCAAGAAATTGGAGATTAACATACCCTTCTCTAAAGCTTTGAAACAAATGTCTTCATATGCTAAATTTCTGAAGGAACTCCTCACTAAGAAAAGGAAATACATTAAAGAGGAAACCATTGAAGTACAAGGAAACGACAGTGCTATTATACAAAAGCTTTTACCTCCCAAGTTAAAAGATCTAGGAAGCTTCACCATTCCTTGCACTGTAGGGAATATCTCTGTTGGAAGGGAACTCATTGATTTAGGAGCCAGTATCAATCTGATGTCGCTCTCTATGTTTAAGAAGATTGAAGGTTTGGAACTCAAGCCTACTCAGATGACTCTTCAACTAACGAATAGATCTCTGAAATATCCTTATGGGGTAGCTGAAGACGTGCTTGTAAAGGTGGACAAGTTTCTATTTCTTGTGGACTTTGTTATCATGGAGATGGAGGAGGATGTGAATGTGCCTCTCATTCTTAGGAGACCATTTATGAAGACTTCAAGAGTCTTAATTGATGTGGAGAATGACAAGCTTAAAGTAAGAGTCCAAGATGAAGAAGTAAATTTTGACGTGTTTGAAGTTATGTCACATACCAAGGATGAGAAAGCATGTTTCCAGTTTGATACACTTGACAAAGTTTGTATAGTGCAAGAGAAGATGGTAAGTTGTTCTTCTCCTTTAGAGAAGACGCTCATTGATGCATGTGAAGATTTGAATGAGGAGGAAAAATTGATGAGTGCTTGAATGACTTTGAGGTGTTAAAAGAACTTCCATTGCATGAGGCAAATTTTGAGAAGATTGATACCAAGGAAGAGATCAAGGAAAAGAAACTGGAGTGGAAAGTATTACCATGTTAAAACTCTGCCAAGTGTGCCGAATCATATCAAGTAATAATAAATGGTAAGCCCAAGTATCGTTTCCCAAGAGACTCATGACCTAGACATTCACGTGGTTTCTTGATTAATTAAGACTTGTAAACAAAATCATGATGTTTATAATGTAGAAAATAAATATGAATGCAAGTGTTGATCAATTGACTTGAAGAATGCAGAGGTGATTGGTGTATAAAATATGGAATGATTATGTTGTTGGGGTTTTCAACTTATCCTATTCACTCTCATGTATTTATGAATTCATCTTCTTTATTAATGTTAATGCCACTTTCTAATTTACCTTAAACTCGATGTCTCGACGAAGAAAGTCTACTCTTAATTACTAGATCACAATGTCTCGTATCCCCAGCAATTAATTATGCATTACATTCGCACAGAAGCTTAACGGCAACCAACCCTCGTATCCCTATGTTTAGGTAATATTGCTTTTGGGAGAATTTCCCCAGTTCTAGATTTCCCTATATGTTTCCATATTGACAACATTAGTAATCATGCAATTGAATGAGTTAAATAAAGCATGCATAGAGCGTTGTCGCAACCGGAATCGCGACGGGACGACGATCCAAATAAGAAACGGGTTTTGAAAAGAGATTTGGAGTCGCCACCATAGTTTATTTTGGAAAACTACGGAAAAACCATAAAATGATAAAGCACGGTCCACGAAAACCAAAGATTGGGTTCGGGAGTCGGTTACGCGTGGGGAAGGTGTTAGCACCCCACAACGCCTGCCCTAAGGCAGTACCTTTAACTAAATGCACGAATATGATGCGGTTTTCAAAATGTTTAATTATCCCCTAAAATAAAATTCTAAATAAACAAAACATATTTTTTAGTTTTTTGGGCCCGACAAGGATTGACCTTGCTCCTACGTATTCTCATTCAAAATGAGAAATCAGGGTTACGTAGTTCTAGTTAAGAGATTGTTTGTTGTTTGGAAAAGCAGATGTTTTTAATTTTTGGAGATTTTATGTTTTGAACACTAGGACGATGCGAACGATCACACGAGTGTTCAACCTTTAAACGTATTTTTTGAAATTTTATTTAAGAAAAGAAGAAAAAAGGTTTTTAGCACAAGGACGACGCGAGCGGTCACACGTGCTCTTAAACCTTTAAATATTTTTGTAATAATTTTTATAAGAAAAAAGAAGAGGTTTTTAGCACAAGGACGACGCGAGCGGTCACACGTGCGCTTAAACCTTTAAATATTTTTGCAAATTCTTTTATTTAAAATATTGTATTATTACATATATATTTAAGGATAAATATATGTTTAAAATAAATAAATAGAACAAAATAAGATAAGAGAAAAAGATAAAAATAAAATAAAATAAATAAACAAAAGAAATGAAAATGGTTGAACGGACGTTAAGAATAATGAAAGTTCATAGGGGGATATAACGGACGGACGTTCGTTATGGAAGAGCGTTCGTTGGGAAGATGTGGGAAATGGAGGCCGAATGACGAGCGTTCGTTGGGATGATGAGGTTGGATGACGAACGCTCGTTATGGACGAGCGTTTGTTGGGATGATGAGGCGGAATGACGAACGCTCGTTATGGACGAGCGTTCGTTGGGAAGATGTGGGAAGGAGAGACCGAATGACGAGCGCTCGTTTGGGACGGCGTTCGTTGGGAAGATAAGGCTGGATGACGAACGTTCGAAAAAGGCCAAATGACGTGCGTTCGTTCTGGGCTTGGCCCACCCGGGTGGCTTCTAATCTAGAATCTCCTAGGGGTTCAGTATCTTCCCTTGCATTCCTCACCCACTCAGATCCAACACCCTCCCGTAAGCTCCCTCTCTCATCTCACACACTCTCCAGAGACCCAAGTTTCTTTCTCTCTGACCAGGAAAACCCTAAGGCTGGGAGGCACGCTGCCGCCACCTCGGCTGGAACCGGCCACCGCCACCTCTGCCAAGACCACGACTTGGCCTCGCCGGCGACAACCTGCGCCACCAGAACCACCACCAGCCACGACGCCACCGTCTCCACCTTTCTCTTAGCTTCGAAAACGCCAACCCAGGGACGGGTTTGCCTCCCCGCGCCGCATCTCCGTCTATCTCCTCGGCCACCTCCCTCACAGCCCAGGCCGCCGAAACTCAACGCCGTAGCGCCATTAACAGCGGCCAAGCCCTGCTTCCCCACCTCCTTCGCATATGCACCACTATTCCTTCGAACCAGCCACCGCGCCACCACCTTCTATTAGTCTCGACGTCGCCAATGACACCACACTCCACCGGAGCTACCGCCGGTTGCGGCGTTCAACCCTCTCTTTCCCCTCTCGTGAATGACGAAAATGCACTCCCTGGGATGAACTCTTTCTGATTTTACCGAGACCAGCCGCTGCCGATGAGGTTAAATGGGGTCCTTGCAACTTTCGAATGAAGAGAAAATGGCTTATGGCTTACGGAAGAGATTTGATGGAAATTCCCTCTTGTATTTTTCTAAAACTCAAGAAATTGAAACACACACTAAGGTATTTGCATCTAACTTTAAATGGTTCGTTTCATTTGGCGCAAGTGAGGGATGAATAGAGGACAGGTACCATTGGTTTCATTACGTAGTGTTCTGTGTGAGATCTCTGCTAACTCTAGGAAGATCATACGTAAAAATAGGTTGGCGAGATGATGATAGGAATACGGTAGAGGTTAGGCAGTGAGGTTGGGATGGTTAAGGGTGAGGGAGGTCAAGGAGTTTGAGGTCAGGCCGTGGTATAAGGTGTTGGAGATGGAAATGAAGAGGAGAGGGATGAAGGTGGTAGACCGTGGTCATGAGGTGTATGATGGATGTGGATGGGGGTGATAAGCAGGGAGGAGTCAGTACCATGAGGGGATAAAGATGATAGGCTCTTCGTGAGGTGTTTGATGAGTGAAGAGTAAGGCGATGCAACAGTGAACATATACAGTGTATGCAGACAAATATGCAAACAGCAGATTCAACATATATATGTGTAAAGGCAGCCAAATAACTCTCTAAACAGCATTACTTACCTCTCGAGGATCTACGTGCTATGATCAATATCGTGCTTCCACTGAGTACTCTTCTCCGACTGACTTCTGTCTCTCTTTGCAGAGGCGAAAATGGTGAAAAAACTCCTCAGCGAATGATCCTCCAAGATGAAGAACAGCGCTGTGTCAAAACCTCCTTTTCTTCTCTCCAAAAATCTAGGAAAAATGCCTCCTCCCCCTGGTCTCCGATTTCTCTTTTTTCCTCTCCCAAAATCCTCCTGCCTTCTTGGAAAAAAAAAATCCTAACCTCCTGGTCTCTCCCCTTTTCTCTTTCTAATCTCCGAAAATATTCCCTAACCACCTGGTCTCCCCCTTTCAGACACGTCCCCCATCCACGTTTTTTTTATTTTCCTTTTTTTTATATATTTTTATTTAAATTTTATTTTTTTTTATTTTCATTATTTTTAATTTTAATTTTATTTTTCAATTTTTTAACTATTTTGATTAATTTACTTTATTAAAACAAATTGCAGATAAGAAAAATAGAAATTGAATTAAAAGCAAAAAATCTAAATACATAAAAATAGAATAAAACAAAAAGGTGAAATACAATAAAAGAAAAATAATAAAAACACCAATAAAAACACATTTTTTACAACCCGGACAAAATTGAGTGTTGACAGCTGCCCCTCTTTACTTAGATATTACTAAATAATATGAAAATTTAATCTTTTCGTATTATTTAAGTAAAGCTAAGTAAAGATAAAGACACTAATTTTGTCCGGGTTTCAATCATGAAAGAAAAAAAACCAAATGGTTCAAGTCACGATGCCAAACGACCAATGTCAAGTAAAGTATCAGTAACAAAAAACCTAAAACCTGGATTTGACCATTGCCTCGCAGAGGGCCAAACTCACAGAACATAAATTTAAATCCGACCATTACCATGCAGAGGGTCGATAACAGAAAATTAAAACCTGGATTTGACCATTGCCTCGCAGAGGGCCAAACTCACAGAACGGAAATTTAAATCCGACCATTGCCATGCAGAGGGTCGATAACAGAAAACTACAACCTGGATTTGACCATTGCCTCGCAGAGGGCCAAACTCACAGAACAGAAATTTAAATCCGACCATTACCATGCAGAGGGTCGATAACAGAAAACTAAAACCTGGATTTGACCATTGCCTCGCAGAGGGCCAAACTCACAGAACAGAAATTTAAATCCGACCATTGCCATGCAGAGGACCGATAACAGAAAATTAGAACCTGGATTTGACCATTGCCTCGCAGAGGGCCAAACTCACAGAACAGAAATTTAAATCTGACCATTGCCATGCAGAGGGCCGATAACAGAAAATTAAAACATGATTTGACCATTGCCTCGCAGAGGGCCAAACTCACAGAACAGAAATTTAAATCCGACCATTGCCATGCAGAGGGCCGATAACAGAAAATTAAAACCTGGATTTGACCATTGCCTCGCAGAGGGCCAAACTCACAGAACAGAAATTTAAATCCGACCATTGCCATGCAGAGGGCCGATAACAGAAAATTTAAACATGATTTGTAGCTTTGAAAAGTTGATAAATGCCGAGTTAAACATGAAGATTTTGCAAACAATTCTCCTCGCTTCCTCTGAGATGATGTTATGTCATGATGGTGCATGAATGCATAGACACATGAGACTTTCATTTTGTTCTTTTCTTTTACTCTCGCTTCTCATCATCATCAATTTTTTTTTTTTTTTGAAAGTTCCATGCTTGGAATCCATTGTTAATATTGTCATCAAACACGACGTACGTTCAAAACGCATTCCTTAAAAACAACGTTGATATATATAAAACCCTTTGATGAGTAGGAAGAAAGCGTAACCCTGAGTTAAAATTCTTTTTATCGCTTTTTGCAATCCAAATTAACTTGAACCCTGTAGGATGTGGAAGAATGGTTATGAAAAGCATATGAATAATGATTTTCTGTGAGCAAATATTAACGTATGTGTGTCCCTTATTTGGGGGAAAGTGCTATTAACATGTTGGGCTCCCATATTGCCTCAATTTTGCACAATAAGTATGCTTTGGAAAAGTGAAAAGATTTGTGTATGAAGGATTCCCCCCAAATTGGATGATCTTCGATTGACATGGAGACCCCTTTTTTTTTTTTTTTTTTTAAAAAAAAAAAAAAAAACTGAATGCGTCGTTCACCACATCATTCTGTTTCCAAGTTAAATTCGTGAGAAAGATTAGGACAAACAGTTTTCAGTCAGCGTGGACTTTTATTAGCTTGTACCGTGGTCAAAGGTCAAAAGGTTTTGAAAGAAAGGCCACACGTCACTCTGAATCTTGTTTGTCTGGCTTTCTCTTGAATTTAAACCTGAAACAAAACTATGTAGTGCTTGACACCTCCACTTCATTTTTCCTTTGCTTTGTTTCCTTTTTTTTTCTCTTTTTTTTTTCTCTTTATATCTCCCTGATCAACGGATTATCGGTGATATGTAACATAATGAAAACTGCCCCAATATTAGGCGTATGGCGAAATCCTTCATCTTATGGGAAACGAAAAAATTAGGGTTCAAGTAATGTGAATGCAGATGCTTTATCAAGAAAAGAACACCGGTTACTCCCAAAACCTTGAATCAGGGAAGTACTCACCAACGGTATTTTTCAAAACTTTTTTTCGAAAATACTATGTCCTTGACAACTTTATTAACAACAAACTCAACATGTAACCTTTTTTTTCTTTTTTTCGTTTTTCCTTTTCGACATCCTCCAGGACCGAGCTTGCCAACCTGATATACCTGTGATGCTTTTATCAACACGCGTTTACTTATTTTCGTTTTTATTTCCCCTTAACTACTTAACAGCTCAGCGTGGCATGCAATATTTCAGATGGAATGCAAACAACCAAAATATGAATGAACTCACGTGAAATTTATTTATTGAATAAAACACAGAGTACAATAAGCGTTGAAGATAATATCAACATCCCCTTAATAGCAACCACTATCACGGAATCATCATGCGTAAAACTTTTTTACTGCATCAGAATTAACTGGCAATGGTAACTCCTCTCCGTCCATTCTCGTGAGAATTAGTGCCCCACCAGAAAATGCTTTCTTCACTACAAATGGCCCTTCATAATTTGGAGTCCATTTTCCTCTATGATCCTTTTGTATGGGTAGAATCTTCTTCAACACCAGCTCACCTTCATGAAATTCTCTTGGGTGTACCTTTTTGTCAAATGCCTTCTTCATTCTTCTTTGGTACAATTGTCCATGGCATACTGCTGTTAGTCTTTTTTCATCGATGAGATTGAGCTGGTCGAAATGAGCTTGAACCCATTCCGCCTCTTCTAATTGGGTTTCCATTAAAACTCGTAAGGACGGAATTTCCACTTCAAACGGAAGTACTGCCTCCATTCCATATACAAGCGAGAAAGGCGTTGCCCCAGTCGATGTTCGTACCGAAGTGCGATAACCATGCAAAGCAAAAGGAAGTATTTCATGCCAATCCTTATATGTGACCACCATTTTCTGCACAATCTTCTTGATATTTTTGTTAGCAGCCTCTACTGCCCCATTCATCTTTGGACGATAAGGAGAAGAATTAAGATGATGAATTTTGAATTCCTCACATAACTCTGTCATCATCTGGTTATTCAAGTTAGTGGCATTATCAGTGATGATCCTGTTAGGGAGCCCGTATCTGCAAATCAACTCCCTTTTTATGAACTTGGTCACCACCTTTCTGGTCACATTAGCATAAGAAGCGGCCTCAACCCACTTGGTGAAGTAGTCGATTGCGACTAATATGAAACGGTGTCCATTTGATGCCTTTGGCTCTATAGCTCCGATGACATCTATTCCCCACATCGAAAAGGGCCATGGTGCAGACAACACGTTCAAGGTCGTGGGTGGAACATTGATATTACTTGCGTATACCTGGCATTTCTCACACTTTCTCACATGTGTACAACAATCATTTTCCATAGTCAACCAAAAATACCCCGCTCTCAGTATCTTCCTGGCCATTGAGTGCCCATTCATGTGCGTGCCAAATGTACCCTCGTGCACTTCTTTTAGTATCAGCTCGGCTTCTTTTGCATCTACGCATCTAAGGAGAACCATATCATGATTCCTCTTATATAGAATATCCCCACTCAAAATGAAACTGCCAACCAACCTCCTTAACGCCCTTTTGTCGTTTTCTGATGCCTTCTCTGGATATTCTCGGGTCCTAAGATAATGCTTGATATCAAAGTACCAGGGTTTACCATCTACCTCCTCTTCGATGAAATGATAATACGCTGGCTTCGCATGACTCTTCATTTCAATCATTGGCAATTCTGCATCTTGATCAACTTCAAACATCGAGCCAAGGTAGCCAATGCGTCTGCTAATTGATTATCTTCTCGTGGTATATGATTAAACGTGATGGAATCGAAATACTCAATTAATCCCCTGATGTAAGCTTGGTATGGAATTAATTTAGTATCCCTAGTCTCCCATTCTCCCTTCAATTGATGGATGACCAAAGCTGAATCTCCATATACATCCAGAATTTTGGCTTTAGACTCTATAGCTGCTCGAATTCCCATGGCACAGGCTTCATATTCTACGATATTATTCGTGCAATTAAAACACAACCTTGCCGTCATTGGAATGTATTGATTCTTAGGAGAGATAAGCACTGCCCCTATTCCATGCCCCATTACATTCGAGGCCCCATCGAATAATACCGTCCAGGCTTTTTCATTTTTGTCCTCTTTATTCTCAGCAAATAAAGCCATGATATCTTCATCAGGAAATTCAGGTTGCATTGGCTGATAATCATTAATGGGCTGATGGGCTAAATATTCCGCTAAAGCGCTACCCTTGATAGATTTCTGAGTAACATATACAATGTCGTACTCTGACAATAGCATCTGCCATCGAGCTATCCTTCCAGTTAGAGCGGGCTTTTCGAAAATATACTTGATAGGATCCATTTTAGATATCAACCAAGTAGAATGGCTCAACATGTATTGCCTTAAACGATGAGTAGCCCACGCCAGTGCACAACAAGTTCGCTCTAACGACGAATATCGTTGTTCGCAATCTGTGAATCTTTTGCTCAAGTAATATATAGCATGCTCTCTTTTCCCGTCTTCATCATGCTGACCCAATACACAACCCATTGAATTATCCAATACGGTCAAATCCAAAATGAGCGGCCTTCCTGGCATAGGTGGACGCAATACAGGAGGGTCTTGCAGGTATTGTTTGACCTTTTCAAAAGCAACTTGACAATCTTCATTCCAGACTACGGCCTGATTTTTCCGTAGTAACTTGAACATTGGTTCACAAGTAGCAGTTAATTGGGAGATGAACCTAGCAATGTAGTTCAATCTTCCCAAAAAACCTCGAACCTCCTTTTCTGTTCTGGGCACAGGCATTTCCGTTATCGCTCTTACTTTGTCAGGGTCAACTTCTATCCCTCTTTGGCTGACAATAAAGCCCAACAATTTTCCAGACTTTACTCCAAACGTGCATTTGGCAGGATTTAACCTGAGTTTGTACTTTCTCAGTCTCTCAAATAATTTCCTTAGATTGAAAATATGCTCCTCTTCTGATTCCGACTTTGCAATCATGTCATCCACATAAACTTCAATTTCCTTATGCATCATATCATGAAAGAGTGTCACCATTGCCCTTTGGTATGTTGCCCCAGCATTCTTGAGTCCGAAAGACATCACCTTATAACAGAATGTTCCCCACAACGTGATAAAGGTCGTTTTTTCCATATCTTCCGGTGCCATTTTAATTTGATTATATCCCGAGAATCCATCCATGAACGAAAATAACGAAAATTTGGCCGTATTATCAACCAGAGTATCGATGTGTGGTAACGGGAAATTATCCTTCGGACTTGCACAATTCAAATCACGATAGTCAACACACATCCGAACTTTCCCATCCTTCTTAGGCACTGGTACCACATTCGCTACCCATTGTGGGTATCTTGCCACAGCCAAAAATCCTGCGTCAAATTGCTTTTGGACATCCTCTTTAATTTTTAGTGACATTTCCGGCTTCATTCTTCTTAGTTTTTGCTTGACTGGAGGGCATTCTGGCTTGAGTGGGAGCTTATGCTGCACAATATCGGTATCCAGACCCGGCATGTCATTGTAAGACCATGCGAACACATCTTTAAACTCCTTCAATAGGGCACGCAATCTTTCCCTCACTTCCATTTTCATACTAGTACCGATTTTCACTTCCTTTATCTCATCCTTCTCTCCCAAGTTGAGTATTTCAATCTCCTCCTGATGGGGTTTTATCTCCTTAGATTCTTGTTCCACTAATCTCAACAATTCTGGAGAGGGTTCCACATCATCTTCGAAATCATCTTCCGTATTATTGATAGGGTGCTCAAAATTAGGAACATTGATATCGTTATTTTCAAAACAATCATTGTCACATCTGCATCATTTAAATTTATGAAAAAGTATAAATAAATAAGATAAACAAAGAAAAATGCCAAATGATGATGAAATGCAACTTTATTATCACGCTGAGTGAAAAGTAAAAAGAATCAATCCGCGAAACCTCAGTTCTAAAGCCCCAATCGAAACTATAAGCTTAATTAAAACTATTACATTTTGTTCACATTAAGCATCACAGGTAAATCCAGTGTTTCCCAATTGTTGAGTTGAGTATCAGGGGAGCAAGCCCACACAAAGCTCAAACTTTGAGGCCTTTCTTCATCCTCCACCGCTGCTATCTGACCAGTATTGATCCACCCAGCACTGCGGAAACTTTCCTTGATGTCAACAATGTGAATTTTGCTCTCTCTGGGCCCTCGTCTTTCTGCACGGGCCAGATTGCGCTCTTTTCTTTCTTCAATCATCCTTTTCCTGTCTTCTTTGGTAGGTTTGTACCCCAAGCCATATCTGTTCTTGTTTTCAACGATTTCTAGAGGGAACGCTCGCCCCTGCCGATATTTGCCCAAACCTTCCCCATATACATAGCCCTCTTTTATCATAATCTTAGCCATCATAATAGAAGCACATGATAGACGAGGATTTACTGGAGACGGTTCCACACAAGCATTTCCCACAATTTCCAACAATTGGAAGGCTGTCTCGAGAGCTTCTTCAGCTGCCTCGATGTAGCGTGTGGATGATGGCCCACTCACTAGAAGATCCTCTTCTCCTGATACTATCACCAGCTTATCTCCTATCATATACTTCAACTTCTGGTGTAGTGTAGAAGGCACAACTCCCGCCGAATGAATCCATGGGCGCCCCAACAGACAACTATAAGCTGGCAGGATATCCATAACGTGGAACGTTATTTGAAAAACACATGGGCCAACTTGCATTGGTAATTCCACCTCTCCCATCACTTCTCGTTTACTACCATCAAACGCCCTCACAATCATTGAACTAGGCCTCATATGCATTCCTTCGCAAGGTAGCTTTTCCAGAGTTGCTTTCGGCATGACATTCAAGGAGGACCCATTGTCCACTAAAACACGCGCAATAACATGGTCCAGGCATTTCACAGAGACGTGAAGAGCCTTATTATGCCCTCTTCCCTCAGCTGGTATCTCATCATCCGTAAAAGTGAGATAATTATTAGCAACAATATTGCCAACAATACCTTCGAATTTATTCAACGAAATACCTTGCTCCACGTGAGCCTCACTGAGTATCTTCATTAGCAACTTTCTGTGTGATGCCGAATGCATAAGCAAGTCTAACAAGGATATACGAGCAGGCATACTGGTTTAATTGTTCCACCACCTTATATTCACTTTGTTGTATGAATTTTAAAAATTCACAAGCCTCCTCTTCAGAAACTTCTCTCCTCTCTTCCTTGTCGGGGATTTCCTTTGTCTGTGCACCCTTCCCCTTTAAGAATTCTTTTGCCTTCGCGGCCATCGTTGCTTCATTATCATTATCCCTTTCTCGTGCCAACTTAGGTGATGTGAAAATTCGACCACTCCTAGTCATTCCCCCTATCCCTGATATGTTTTTGACGACAGGGTCAACGCTTTGCGTTTCGCCTGACGCATGCGTCCCATATCTCCATGGGACGGCTTTTTCGTTCTTGTAAGGAAAAGGAGCTGGTACACGGATAACAACTGGCGACCTTCCTTGAGCTGGTGGGATAGAGGTAGTCTTAGTGAAATGAATCACCAATGGTTCTGGTACAATCATACCGGATTCATCACCAGTTTGTGCAAATACATCACCCTCATCCCTCTTGTAGCGTACCTGCATCAGACCACGATCTAGCAGGTCTTGCAGAATTTCTTCAAACTTAATACACTCCTCAATAGAGTGCTCAGCATCTGGGTGGAGCGCGCATGCCATACTCTCATCATAATCACCCTTCAAGATACCCACTTTCAGCAACGCCTCCAAAATAAACCTCCTAGAGCTCCTGATTTCTTTCACATTTCTCACCAGCTCATGTTCTTTCACTTCGACAGCATTTGTCGAAGCACTTCCATGCCCAGATAAAGGATTGGCCTCGACACTAGGCTTATCCTCTTGGAACTTTAACCACCCAGAATCAATTAGAGTCTGTACTTTATGCTTGAAAGCCAGACACCTCTCAGTGGAATGACCAGCGGCCCCTCCATGATAACTACACTTTGCATCTGCATCATAACCTCTTGGGTACGGAGGCTGCAAAGGCTTCAGGGGACAAACGACAACTAGACCTTGTTTGATAAGCTGAGGCAATAATTCCGTATAAGTTGTAGGAATTGGAGTAAAGTTAACATAATTTCTTTCCTGGTTCCTTCTTGGATAAGTATTGGGACCCATATTCATATGGGAACCTACATTTGCCCCTCCCCTCCAATTATTCGTCAGGATGTATTGTGGTTGATAGTACCCCGGTTGTTGTTGAGGCCTAATTTGATGACCGAATGACGCGTTAGCTGCATGTGGATGTTGACCCCAGTATGGTCGATAGTTATGAGTGGGAGCCTGACCTCTCCACACGGGGGTTGCAGATGTTGCATGCACATCTCCCTCCTTTCTTTTCCCTGAGTTGAAATTGGGTTTTTTGGAATTTGCAACCATCGACGAGCCATATGCAATCTTCCCATTTTTCAACCCGATCTCTATTCGTTCACCTATCACAATGATATCAGCAAAATTTGAAGATACATTTCCCACCATATGTTCATAAAATGGTGGTTGAAGTGTATTTACAAACATTGCCACCATTTCTTTATCATACAAAGGTGGCTCAACTTGTGCAGCCAATTCCCTCCACCGCTGAGCATACTCCTTAAAAGTTTCGTTGTCTTTCTTCGACATGTTTTGCAGCTGTAAACGATCTGGCGCGACATGTGTATTGTATATGTACTGCTTCACAAAAGCATCAGCCAAGTCCGCCCAACAACGAATTCGAGTCGGCTCCAAATGTGTATACCAGTTTAATGCCACTCCAGCCAAACTATCTTGAAAAACATGAATGAGCAGCTGCTCATCGTAAGCATATGCGGCCATCTTTCTGCAAAACATGGTCAGATGGCTCTTAGGGCATGTATTTCCCTTATACTTCTCAAAATCTGGCGCCTTGAACTTATGTGGAATTTTGACGCCAGGAACCAAGCTCAATCTAGAAACATCCCCAAATCCATAACTTTCATACCCCTCCACAGCCCTCAATCTTGCCTCTAGGCTCTCAAGTTTATCCTTTGCCCCATCGACATTACCAGTTACCCCCTGAAACAAAGTATGTGGCGCAGCCCCTGTAGAAAAGCCCTCTCCGGTAATCACAGGCGGCACCGGAGTTACTCGTATTCCATCAGACATGTTTGCATGCATTCCTTCATTTACCATAGGTGCGGACATTATAACAGGTCCCTGAATACTGATTGGCGGTACGTTGGCAGTGGTAGGGAAAGAGAATGAAGTCTGCTCCCCTTCTGTGTATTCTCCCACAGGTGGGGTGTAACCTGGAGGTAATCCATACATTGGGAACGAAACAGATTGGCTCCCAGCATTGAACAACGGAGGGTAATATTGAGCATTTCCCTCAACTTGCGAAGACATCGCCCCTCCCGTAGTCTTCAGGGCTTCGAGAGCCGCCAAAATCTGGGCCATTTGATCCTTCAACTGGCTGACATCAGCCTTAATAGATTCGTGTGACTGCTCCCAATTCTCCATGACCTTCGAGTTAGCTCTGGTCCTGTACGGATGTCGTGGAAAATTTGCCGTTGTTTTCTCACTTGTACTGCTGATTATTTTTTTATTAAATTAAATTAGATAAGGATGAAAAATGCAAAACTAAAGAAAACATGATGCATGCTAGTGATAAGTGGAAATCACAGGATAACGATGACAATACT